>NC_050096.1:79882682-80507682 GCF_902167145.1 Zea mays | reverse complement strand
GGCCTCAAAAACGCGGGAGCGACTTATCAGAGAGCCATTCAAACATGCTTAGCCGATCACTGGGGCAAGCGTGTGGAGGCTTACGTAGATGACCTGGTGATCAAAATAGAGAATCCGGAAAACTTCATCGAAGATTTACAGCTGGTTTTCAACAGCCTGAGAAGATATAGATGGAAGCTCAATCCTGAAAAATGTGTTTTCGGGGTACCAGCAGGAAAGTTGCTTGGATTTATCGTCAGCCACCGGGGAATTGAGGCTAATCCAGATAAGATTGAGGCTATCATGAAGATGGAAGCTCCTCGGTCACAAAAGAAGGTTCAGCGACTCACTGGATGTATGGCAGCCCTGAGCAGATTTATATCCAGGCTGGGAGAAAAAGGTTTGCCATTTTACAAACTACTCAAGAAGGTGGATAAGTTTCAGTGGACTTCAGAAGCACAAGAAGCTCTAGACGCACTGAAGAAATTCTTGACAACACCGCCAGTATTGAAACCACCCCGGCGAGCTACGCCAACTCAACCGGCTGAAGATTTGTTGCTGTATATCTCTTGCACGACTCACGTGGTAAGCACTGCGTTGGTAGTCGAGCGAGTAGAAGAAGGACATGCCTATCCAGTACAACATCCTGTTTACTTCATCAGTGAGGTTCTAGGCCCCTCGAAGAAAAAGTATCCTCAGGTTCAGAAGCTATTATATGCAGTACTTCTAACTGCCCGCAAGCTGCGTCACTACTTTGATGACCACAAAGTCATAGTAGTTACTGGTTTTCCAATAGGGGACATTCTTCACAACAAGGAAGCCATTGGCCGAATAGCCAAGTGGGCTTGCGAGTTGGGATCCCATGATATCGAGTTCCGACCTCGCACTGCCATCAAAACTCAAGCACTGGTTGATTTCATATCAGAGTGGACAGAACAGCAAGTTCCAGACAATCCAGAAACGACAGAAGTATGGCGAATGTATTTTGATGGCTCGCTGAAGCTGCAGGGAGCAGGAGCAGGAATTCTCTTCACCGCACCTGGAGGCGAACACCTCAAGTACGCTCTCCAGCTGCTATTCTCGGCCTCTAACAACGCGGCCGAGTATGAAGCTTTGATACATGGATTAAACATCGCCATGTCACTGGGTGTCAAGAGACTGATGGTATATGGAGATTCTCTGGTAGTCATCAGCCAGATAAACAAGGAATGGGATTGTTCAAGTGATTCAATGAAAAAATACTGCGCCGCCGTCCGAAAACTGGAAGATAAATTCGAGGGTCTGGAGTTTCATCATATAGAAAGAGATCGGAACACGGCGGCCGATGTACTGTCCAAGCTTGGATCCGGTCGGACTCAGGTCCCGCCCGGGGTTTTCGTGCAAGAAATTCTCCAGCCGAGTATCTCGACGGATCAAATAGGAGAGTGCAACATCATAGATCAACCCGAGTCAGACTCTGACGATTGGAGACAGCCGATTATTAAGTATATAAAGAATGAAGAAGAACCAGATGACAAGAACTCGGCAGAACGCATTGCCAGACAATCAGCTCACTATACACTCATTGGGGAGGTATTATACAGGAGGGGCGCATCAGGCGTCCTCATGAAGTGCGTTCTCCCGTCCACCGGGAAACAACTTCTGGAGGAAGTCCATGCAGGGCAGTGTGGAGTACATGCAGCATCCAGAACACTAGTCGGGAAGGTTTTCAGGTCAGGATTCTATTGGCCGACGGCGAAGAACGATGCAGCCGAGTTAGTTCAGAGATGCGAAGCTTGCCAATACCTGTCAAAGCAACAGCACATGCCAGCACAACAGCTACAGACCATACCAGTAACTTGGCCTTTCGCATGCTGGGGATTGGATATGATTGGACCTTTCAAGAAAGCTCAAGGGGGATATACCCATGTATTGGTGGCAATTGACAAATTCACTAAATGGATAGAGTTCCAGCCCATTGCTTCTTTAACCTCTGCTAAAGCCGTGGAATTCATACAAAGCATAATATTCAGATTCGGGATACCAAACAGTATCATCACTGACTTGGGATCCAACTTCACCAGTTCAGAATTCTTTGACTTCTGCGAGCAAAAGAGCATTCAGATCAAGTACGCATCTGTAGCACATCCAAGAGCCAACGGGCAGGTCGAGCGAGCCAACGGAATGATATTGGAGGCACTCAGGAAAAGGGTCTTCGATAAGAATGAAAAATTCGCAGGAAAATGGATAAGAGAACTGCCTTATGTTGTTTGGAGCCTGAGAACCCAACCTAGCCGAGCCCTGCATGGAAACACTCCTTTCTTCATGGTCTATGGGTCGGAGGCAGTGCTACCTGCTGATCTCAAGTTTGGGGCGCCAAGGTTGATTTTCGAAAGCATAGCAGAAGCCGAGGCCACCAGGCTGGAGGATATTGATGTACTTGAGGAAGAACGACTGAATGCAGTAATCCAATCAGCACGGTACCAGCAGACTCTAAGGCGCTATCACGACAAGGCTGTGCGGCAACGTTTCTTTTCGATAGGAGACCTCGTCCTCCGCCGAATTCTAACGGGGGAGGGACGACACAAGTTATCACCCTTATGGGAAGGGCCTTTCATAGTAGCAGAGGTCACTCGGCCCGGATCGTATTGCCTCACCCAGATGGATGGCACAGAAGTTGGGAACTCCTGGAACATAGAGCACCTCAGAAAGTTTTACCCCTAGCCGTATTTCAAAACAGCTGGGGTGACCATGTGTTCTGTAAAAGGGAAATACGTCATCAATAAAGAGAGATTTCAAAGATACTCGGCTCGTTTACGACTGACATGCTCACGCTTACTTAACTCGGGGTGACCACTATGCCCTACAAACGGAGCAATCGACTTAAGTCGGCGACGACTTAAGGCGGTGCAACATGCTCACGCTTACTTAATTCGGGGTGACCACTATGCCCTACAAACGGAGCAATCGAGTTAAGTCGGCGACAACTTAAGGCGGTGCAACATGCTCACGCTTACTTAATTCGGGGTGACCACTATGCCCTACAAACGGAGCAATCGACTTAAGTCGGCGACGACTTAAGGCGGTGCAACATGCTCACGCTTACTTAACTCGGGGTGACCACTATGCCCTACAAACGGAGCAATCGACTTAAGTCGGCGACGACTTAAGGCGGTGCAACATGCTCACGCTTACTTAACCCAGGGTGACCACTATGCCCTACAAACGGAGCAATCGACTTAAGTCGGCGACGACTTAAGGCGGTGCAACATGCTCACGCTTACTTAACCCAGGGTGACCACTATGCCCTACTAACGGAGCTATCGGCTAAAAGTCAGCGATGGCTTAAGCCAGTGTAGCATACTCGCGCTTATGCAATTCAGGGGATGACTTCCATATCCCACAAACAAACTTCATAATTATCGTGCAGCATTACCACAAACTTGCGAACTAATAAATTCTGATACGATAAGGAAGTAATCATGACATTCGAACGATAAGCTGACATCCTCTAAATGATTACTTGATCATACTAACCGCACGCTCATGGCACGCAAAATGTTTCTCTATTTTCCAATATCTTTCTCAGGAACGACCGACGAAGAAGGGTGATTCGAAGAATCGGGGGCGGCATGCACGTCAGCCTTTATATCTTCAGGAACTACCACTCCAGGTCTCCTCATCAAGATTCGTCCCGCCCGAATAGCCTTGTCCATGGCTTTATCGCGCTGGGCTTTGAGAGTAGCAGCAGTCTCTTCGGCAATTTTAGCAGCCAGCTGAGTAGCTTCTAACTCCTGGGCAATGGTTTTCTTGGAAGCTCGGAGTTCCTTGATGGTGGCATCCTTCGCTGATAGCAATCGCCTAAGACTGGTCACTTCATCCACGGATTCTTGCAACCTACAACGCTGATTGTCCAGTTCCTCCATTGTGAAGCGGTGACTCCTCTCTAAGATGGTCAGCGAGTTGTTAGAATCTCGATACAATCTGTCCAGATTGTCGCGAGAAGCAGCAAGGATACGTTTTTCTTCCTACAAGCAAAAATCGACTCCTTCAGAATCCAAGCAAGTAATAAGAGCATAGCAAGACGAGGCACGGTTTTGTAAGTTACCTTTTCAGAGTCAAGCCGAGCATGAAGAGAAGAACTCAGAGCGTGGGCGTCATCCAAAGCAGCGGAGACCTGATTCAGTTCAGTCTGGCTCTGAGAATACTTCTCCTCGAAGTCAACACACCGTTGAGCCATTTCAGTTCGATCTCGGGAATGTTTCTCCTCAAGAGCTGCAATCTGCCGAGTCATTCCTATCAAGAGGTAATCAAATGAAAGGAGGTCAGAAGGTAAAACAATCTACGAATAAAGGCAAGGAAGAAGAATAAGAGCACTAACCAGCATTAGTTGCCTCCAACTCGGATACACGACAATGAAGCGACACCGGATTCCAACGCTCAAGAGATGAAGCCACTTCTGGGATGGAAGCACCCTGCGATCTCAGCTGGCTGGCCATCCCATCCACCAAAGCCTGATGAGAAGAGCGGATGAGCATAATGACAAAAATTCATGCAACGTAAAGATTAAGCTAAAGTACAGCACAGTACCTGGAGGTTGGAAAAGAACGAAGGGATCCCCAAATCAGGAGAAATCAGCTGATAACCAGGTGCAAGACCACCATCCAAAGTAGCTTGCAACGGACCAGTAGGAATCAGCTCAGTGCCTTCAACAGAGCCAAACGCCAGATCAGCGGGGACGCTGCCCTCTAAAGCGACTCCCAGGTCCGGAGTTTGGGCTACAACCATGCAGCCAGAGTGTGGAGGCGAACCCGCATGAACGTCCATGGAAGTGCAGGAAGGAGACCCTGCTCGGGCACCCTCGGGGGTTGGGACACAGTTGGCACTGCCCACTTGAGCCGGATCATCCCCGGCAACACCCTCGGGGGCTGGGCAGTGGCTTACACTCTTCGCCCGAGCTAAGTCATCCCCGGCGACATCCTCGGGGGCTGGGCATGTGTCAGCACCATTCTTGGGGCCCATGCTCTCTGCAGTAACCACCTCTAAGGTTGACAGGCCTTCAGCCACTTCCATGGGACCAGGACAATCCAAGTCAGCATCCTGACCCTCGAGATCGCGCTCTAAGGTCGACGAGGCACGGGATGACCTCAGCCCAGCATCAGGCACGGCAGCGCAGATCTCTGTTGCATCAACATCCACAGGCTCTGATAACAAGTCCTCTGGGACCATATCCTCTAGAGTTTGATCAAAGTTGGCCAGGGACAGTTCTTGCAGACCAATAAGGGCAGACAAAGCAGGAGAAGGAACTCCACTACTTCCACCGCTGGCGATGAACTGCCGACTGTTTTTCCGAGTTAAAGGAGCTTCATCTTCTTCCTCCTCATCTTCCACAGTAACAACGCAAGCAGCACCCCCATTGGGATCGGCAACAGATGGAGCACACCCATTGGGATCAGCAGTAGTTTGGGCACACCCATTGGGGTCAGCGTCGGTAAGGCCAGTTGCAGGCACTTCTTCAGCAGCAGGAGCTAAGGTACTGGCGTCCTCATCAAAACTGGATACTCGCCGGAGGCGTCTTCTCTTCTTCTTTTGCTCGTCAGCAGAAGGCTCAGGCTGACTGGTCCGGTTGGGGCGCCTCGGGCGAGTACTGACAGGTTTCGGGACATCCAAAGTTGTATCAACCTCTGGAAGGGGCACCACTGCCAACGTACCAACAGGAGCAGCGTCGGACGAATCTTCAGCTAACAGATCAAGCATGTCATTTATGTCCGCATCACTAGGGTTCAGGGGCACTTCAAAATAAACCTGCCGTTCATCATCAGGAATCTCCCCAAGCGAAGCAACCAAAGTACTTACTTCTTCAGCAGAGGGTCGCACTCTAAGGCCCAAATTGCCATCAGTCATAGGCGGATTTGACACAAAAAGGGTGAAAGCTTTGGGAGGAGGTAGGTTCCAGGCCGAGTATGCCACTGGAGCACCAACATTTGAAACCTTACCCCGGAGAATCATCTCAAGTCGGCTTACCAAGTCTACAGAAGGGATTCTCCTATTGGTAACCCGAGTTGAGTCGGCTAGCCCTCTATACAGATATGCCGGATAGGCCCTGTCTTTCAGTGGCTGAATGTTCTTGAAAACAAAGTCAGTACCACAGCTTCAGCAGTTAGACCTCTCTCTTTCAGCAATCCAACCTCAGTTAGCAACACACCTGCCTCAGCCACTTCCTGATCTGTGGGAGACTCAGTCCAACTCGGAGCGCGAACGTCTGGCTGTCTTCCCGACCGGGAGGGGAGAGAATTTCCATAATTATCAACTATAAACCACTCTAGACGCCACCCCTTAATGCTATCCTTGAGGGGAATCTCAAGATACTCAGTTTTCCGCCCACGGCGCATCTCCAAACTGGCACCTCCGACCAACTGATGTTGTCCCCCGGCCATCCCAGGGCGACAATGATACAAATACTTCCATAAACCGAAATGCGGCAGCACGCCGAGAAAGGCTTCACATAAGTGGACAAAAATGGAGACTTGCAGAATGGAATTAGGGTTCAAATGTGTCAAATTAATGTGGTAGAAATCAAGGAGGCCGCGGAAAAAAGGAGAGATGGGAAGGCCGAGGCCGCGGAGAAGGAAAGGAGCGTAGACTACAGACTCGTGGGTATCCTCTGTTGGGACAGTAGTCCCGTGGCAAATCCGCCAAGAACAGAGTTCCCGCGGAGGAAGAACCCCGATGGATACGAGGTGGAGGAGCTCAGCTTCTGAAATAATGGACATATGGTTACCTGCGAAAGGCAATTGGCTGTTGGGGTCGATTGGAGGGATCACCGCAGCAGACGAGCTCGCAGTTTTCCTCTTGGGCGCCATCTCGATTTTTACCAGCAAGCAGAGTAGGAGGCGAGTGGCAGAGAAGATTCAGATGCGGGAATGCAAGAACTAGGGCACGGAAAGCAGAGGCGGCTAAAAGCGCAACTCTTATGGGATATTCTTGAGCCAGATACCGCTTCAAAAAGTGCCCAGTCATCACCCGGCAGTTATTCCCGAAACCTCAGCATGCCACGTGGGCATCTGGCAGTTATTTCCGAGAAAGCCGACGTGCCATTTCATCACTCGGTTATTATCCTCAAAATAACTCGCGTGACCGGCTATTACTCGGCGTTGCCTCTAAAACGCTGAACTCGTATTCTATCGCTCGGCATTACTTCTAAAATGCCGACGCCGACCTTCAATCACTCAGCGTTGCCTCTAAAACGCTGACCTCGTATTCAACCGCTTGGCATTACTTCTAAAATGCCGACGCTGACCTTCTATCACTCGGCGTGGCCTCTAAAACGCTGAACTCGTATTCTATCGCTCGGCATTACTTCTAAAATGCCGACGCCGACCTTCAATCACTTGGCGTGGCCTCTAACACGCCGACCTCGTATTCAATCGCTCGACATTACTTCTAAAATGCCGACGCTGACCTTCTATCACTCGGCGTTGCCTCCAAAACGCTGAACTCGTATTCTGTCGCTTGGTATTACTTCTAAAATGCCGACGCCGACCTTCAGTCACTAGGCATGGCCTCTAAAACGCCGATCGCATGTTCAATCGCTCGGCGTCACTTCTAAAACGCCGATGTCAACCTTCAATCGCTCGGCGTTGCTTCTAAAACGCCGACACCGACTGCAATATTACTCGGCAGCAACTTCTACTATATCAAAAGAATCAGTTCGACAATCAGAGAAAGCGAGTCATCGAGAAGGGACCAACGACAGTTCTTCATCAAGGGGAAGTTAATAAGTTTACAAACCAACTCTTCGCGAGTTGGTGCTTCCCTACTTCTACTCTACATTACTACTACTACTAAACTACACTATACTACTCTACATTACTACTACATTATTCTAACTACGCTATACTAATATCTAAATACCAGTGGCGTTTAGCCACTGGCCTTGCTGCTGCTGCCCTTGCCGCCGCCGCCTCTGGTGCTGCCCGTACTGCTGCCGCCTCTGGTGCTGCCCTCGCCCCCGTCGCCCCCGCCGCCGTTGCTGCCGTCACCATCGCCGTCGCCACCGTCGTCGTCGTCGCCGTCGTCGTCGTCGTCATCTTCGTCCTCGCCGCCGTCCGAGTCCTCCTCGTCCGAGGAGAACTCAGACTCATCCGAGCCCTCGAGCCCGGAGCGCTCGATGACCCGGATATACGTCCAGACCTCCGCGGCAATCCCCTGGGAGTCGTCTGAATCATCAGACGACGCCGGGGGAGAGACGGGAGCCGGAGATCCCTCGGACTCGGAGGAGAACTCCTCCTCCGAGTATTCCGAGTCACCGAAATCATCCGACGGAGGAGTGGGCTCACGCTTGCGCTTGGTACCCTTGCCCATGGTGGAAGCAGACAGAGGGGAGAAGAAGGACGCAGTAAAGAACAGCGAAGAGATGTGAAAAAACCAGAGGAGCAAGGGCATTATTTATAGAAAGGAAAGGCAACCGCTCACTTCCAACCGCGGTCACTAAACAGTCGCAAGGCATTCAATAAGCACTCCCACCCATCTGAAGACACGTCAGACGGCGGACGCCGTTTCATGCAGCACTACACCCATTGGGACTCCAGTCAACAGCGCAAAGGATATGATTACACTAGCCGTCCCATCACATTACTACTCAGAAGCAGCCAGCTAAAACACTTAGCGTACCAAGCCGTCCCTTGCCCACACCCATTGGGGGGGGGACGCCCAGGAATTGTCAGTATATTTTTCAAAATGGTCACATCCGTGCAGGGCACGCAGTAAATACCTCAAGACAAAAATGAGACATCAGTAAGGATCAGAGGAAAGCCAAATATAGCCAGCAAAGTACAAGATATGACCAACAGAAGCGATGTGAGGACTAGACAGAGAACGTCCATCAAACGTTCAATCAAGTCGCAGAAGCAAATAAATGGCATTACCTAGCAAGATATGGATGGATTGCAAACTCGGCTGCTAAAAGACAAAGTATATGCTGACCTCTGCAGCAAAATTTTGATGACATAATGCTGACCTCCAAAGCATAATGCGATTAGCTTCATGCCAATTTTTACAAGCAAAAGAAGACCTTCGAATGGATTATCCTTAAAAAAATCCATTTGAAGGTCGAGGGCTACACCCATTGGGTGCACCTCCGGTGCACCCCATGGATTATCATTCTAAACCGATATAGCGCCGACTTCTAAGGCGTGGGACAAGATTGAAAAGACCAATTCTCAACCGGGATGCAGGAGCGCGAATGGAGATAATCTTTGGGGAAGACCTTCGAGTAGATTATCTTCTAAAATCTACTCAAAGGTCGGGGGCTACACCCATTGGGTGCACCTCCGGTGCACCCAATGAAGTCCAGAATCCTACAATTCAAAATGCCGACCTCTAAGGCACAGGCACAAAACTAAACTTTGGTCGAACGAGTGATCGGAGCAAGAGAAGACAGCAGGAAGTCATTTTTCGGACCTTGGATCTTTGAGTTGATTACCTCTAAATCAACCCAAAGATCGGGGGCTTGTGGGGGATAGATATCCCCTGGGTCCACTAAAGAGATAAAAGACCTCAGGAAAGGCCCAAAGGCCCAATAAATCATAAGGTCGTTCTTTCGTGGGCCTGGGGAAAGACAATCAACGAAGCGGAGAAGACGTAAGACTGGATTGGAGCAAACCCGGACGGCCCACATCGTCGAACGAGTAAATCGCAACAGAGACCCGACTTTCCCGCGCTGAAGCCCCCATGCAACAGAGCCATGCGAGGATAAGTCGGCAAGGGTTACGTAGGGATAAACTCAAGAGGTTTACTATCTTTCAGCTACTTGTAGCTATCATATCCACGTGTACTGCCCCACGGTCGAGTATATAAGGCCTAGGGGGCACCCCTTCAGAACGGTCGACCCTATTTTACTCAGCCACCCACGTAAACTCTCTGCGCCCTCAATCCAGAGAGTCCTCTTGTAACCACGCTCATATACTCACCAGGACGTAGGGTGTTACGCACTTCTAAGCGGCCCGAACCTGCAAATCTTGTCCATTGTCCCTCGTGCGATCGGCACGAACCATTTTGCTACAGTTGTCGACACCGTCCTACTCCTAAAAACACCTTGAGGGGCAACCCCGGGTGTGCGGTCGGACCCAAAACACCGACATATAGGGCTATTTTGTGTACATGTACTACGCACGTTTATGCATCTTCAGATTGACCGGATACCGAAGGAATATATTTTACAAAGATACACCTACTCTGCAAGGCAAGATGTTCCGTTCTCAAGAGATGATAGGAATTTGAAGGGGAAGGATGGAGAAACAAAGTCATATAGACAAAAGATGTTGCTAAAAAAGGCAATGAAAGTAGTGCATCATGCTAGTTTATCCAAAGCAGGAAATGATAGAGCCCTAACAGTAATGGATGAGCTTCTCGAGGTACTTTCGCGTTTGGAGACAAATATAGAAGTTGAGGAGACTTGTGGAACTAGTGGAGGAGATGGTATACAGGTATGTAATGTTTTAATATGTATTTTGTAACATATTATTAATCATATTATATTGATGAGGTGTGAAACAATAAAATCTCAGGACGATGATGAAGACAATAGAGACAACGAAAAGGATGGTGAATTTGATGAAAGGAATAACAAGGTTTTGATCATATTGTTGTGAATGTTTATTTGTAAATGATGTATATTGAGCTTTCAACCAAATTTTCAGGAAATTCAAGACGTATCTAATATACTTGAACAGGGTGTGGCCAATGTTCAAATACCTATACCAATACGTCCATTAGAAGAGGTAATATCTTTAACAACTATATTGATTTGCAGTTATACATATACATGATTTATAAGTTTGAGTTATTGGGTTATGATTGAGCTGAAAAAATGTGTTGTCAGTTACAGGTTAATTTGCATGATCACGCAATTATGAATGTTAGTGGTGTCAATGAACAAAATGATCATGCGAGAAAGGTAATAATGGTATAATACTGTATGTTGGACTGCATAATTTTATATGCTGAGAAATATTTACTTTTGAATTGCAGAAACTGGATTTTGCAGTCGATGGGATAAGCTTGGCAAGACCAAATAACTCAAAACCCAAAGGAAGAACAATAAAGGGGAGTGAAGAAAAGGTTATTAAATTGGGAGCAAAAGGTACAAAGAAAATGACCAGGAAATGTCAGAAGTGTGGAATTGCTGATGGTCACAACAGTAGGACATGTTTGTCAATGGAGGAAAATAGACTAAGGTTGGCAAGCCTAGCTGGACGTAAGAGAGGACGACCTCCTGGATCTAGGAACAAGGGTGGCAGTAAAGCTCCTGATTGGAATGAGACAACAACATCAAAAAAGCACGCAATTGATTTCGATAGTAGTGAGTCAGACAGTGATTAGTCTGTTGTATGAGATACGATTAATTTGTTTTTTACAATAAACCTTGCATGATTGACAAATGATTTATATAGAGGTGGCTATTGAAATCTAATAAATAGAGCGTATATTGCTTAATAATGTTGCATAATTGAAAGTACAAAACATCGTAGATAACTTGTATGATGATCGTATAATTTGTAAGCTATATGACCAGTAATTAGTCTGTTGATAACGACAGCAGTGAGTCAGGCAGCGAGTAGTCTGTTGTATGTGATACGAATAATCTAAGATATACGGTTGTTGAAATCTAAAAAATAGAGCGTATATTGCTTACTAATGTTGCATAATTTGAAGTAGGAAACATCGTATATAACCTGTATGATACTCGTATATGAACTGATGGTAATATTAAGGAATGAGGTATTCATATAACATCTTCATAACATATAAAAAGATCATATTTAAAGCCCACAGAAGTGAAAACATCTGATGTTCACATATTCGCAGCATAACCATAAGTATCCAACCAACTAGATTTCACAGAAAGAACCTGTGTAACACCCCTAAGACAAGGTAGCATGACAATTGTTCTAAAACAGCACATATAAGGAAGCTTCCTAACATTGTTAACTCACAATAATGGCCAAAATACCACAGTACGGTACATTGCCCACACCATTGCTTAGTTCTGACACATAGTTAACTAATTGCGCGCAAACATAAATCTCTGCATATCTAATGGAAGTGGCAGCGCCTTGTTCATGCGATGGAATGTCAGTTGATGAAGGGCATGAGCACGTAGGTCCCGGGAATTGTCCTGCAATAAAAGCATAGCATGCATTAGACACGTATATAGCTAACATGTACAAATGATGGCAACCGGATTATAGAAACAGTTAGCACAATCACTTACTGGTTGATTGAAAGAAGTTATGACACCTGCATTGTGATCATAAAACTTCATGTAACTCATTACAAAAAATCCACAGTCATTTGACCCTGTTCTCATTGTTGGGCAATTAGATGGCATATCCATTGGAAAATTACCAAACTTAGGAAAGGCTGCATTGGGGCAAACATGTTGTAATGCTTTGCTCAGCCTACTCATTATAACCCTAGCCCATGGGAATTTCCTTCCACCTAAATAAATTGGATCATAATGGTAGTCCTTCCAATCGGTGCCACCAAGTTGTATACCATACGAATTTGAATCTAAAATGTGTATACACCGATGGTGTAGATTGATCACATACAGTGTCCAATGTCCCCTACTAAGCATAGGTACCAATATCTGTTGATGAGAAAAGTAAATATAGGTTACATGTTGCTGTTACAATGTCATGATAATTAAAATGTACAGTTAATGTGCTGATGAAACTGGGAACAAAATGTTAATGAGACTTACCGACTTGCATTTATCCAGATTTACCAAAGGAGGCAATGTGTTGTGCAAGCAATTCTGTAACACATTTTGATCAAACGGCTGAGGATTCTTGCTGTGACGTTCCTGCTCTTCAAAATTTAACAGAGCCTATAAAACAAAAAATAGAGTATGTAAGTATATTATGTGTATAGTTACAATAACTGTGAAGAAGAACCTACCCCAACATTGACATCAAGTATTAATCTGTTAGATGTCATAGTTCGACGATGATTTTTGGAATCATCACGAACACACTCAATGAAACACTGCATGAAGACATTCTCAAGACATTTGCCCTCCGCGAAAGATTTATAAATATCCATACAGTTTGCACTGTTTTCACCGTAATCTATGACAACCCTGTATGATGAACAAAGTTATATATTCATATTGCATAAATGAACCAAACTTATAAATACGGTATTCGTAATTTGGGTAACATGTACCTGCTTTGGTCAATGTCCTTGGAACAAATTAAATCCCACAGAGAACGAACGCACTCGTGCTCTGTAAGGGGTGGATCAGATCTAGAGTTTGTTGTCCCTTTCAGTGTATCATCCTGAAATGCAACATGGTTGTAAGTGGTTGAACATTAAAAAAATCAGTTTAATGTCATAAATGCATTATGTAATATGTATGTTATCATACTGACATGAGGAGTTGGGGTCTGGTCAAAAACTGGCCCACTGTCATTGTGTTCCATTTCCTCTGTTGCCATTTCACCTCTCTACACAAAGGTATATGATTAGTATAACTGTGTAGTATGTATAGTAAAATGGAATTATAACATGAGACATGAACTGCTAACAAACATTTTTTCCGGTGTCACGTCAAATTTCGGCAAGCAGGTGCAAGCTGATGTGGTTTGAGGTGTAATATTTGTGTTCCTCAAAATGATGTTTCGAACATCAAAATAGAAATCCTGTTGACAAAAAAGTGTGGTCCGTATACTACTAAAAAGTAGTATGCATACAATGTACGTATGATGAGTAAAAATAGTATTGGAGTTGGACAAATTACCTGTTGATCTGTAACCACATCCGATTCGTCGGGACACGTCTCAAGCACTCTACGGATATGCTGTTGTCTTTCATGAATTTCTTCAAACTGAGTACCACCCAGCTGGGTCTCGAGCTGCGAAGCTTGGGATGGCATATCGGGTGTGGGCTGGGTGGCATGAACAGTGTATCCTTGTACACAATTATATTGAAAATAATATATGTCAAAACTTGCATTATATATCAAATGTTGCTGTGTATACTTGACAAAAACATAAGCTGTTAACTGTACATATAACAAAAACCGTATGCACATGTCGAAAGATAAAATGTTCTGAATAAGGGATAATTGTATGACTGACCTGCTGAATCAGCCGAATTCCCCGGATGCTGTGGCTCATCAGTCTCATTTTCTAAATTATCAGACTCGGCACGTAGTACCTCGTCTATCAATTCTATAAACTTGTCTGCTATGTCGTATTGCTTCTCAATAATTTTGTCAATACTGTCTTTTATGGCTATGCATGACTTGTCAACCTCCAAGTCATATGCAGCAAGAATGTCTGTGAATTTAGATCGATGACGATGTGGGAGATCGTTGATCTTACTTGACATCATCTCTTTGATAGATGGAAGTTTGATGTTAAAAGTTGGCCGAGGCGTGGGGGCAGGGCGCGGTGCATCAAAAATATTGGTCCTGCACTCCGGCTGGTTGTTCAGCAAAAATTAATAAGAATCCATGTCAACCTTCCTATTCTATTTGTTCCATAAATATTCATAAACAATGTATATAATACATCATAAACTTGCCTCGGATTGGCGATTGATCTTAGGTCCAACTGCATAGCATGTCTCGGTCGAGCTTCGGAACTAGAAATAAAATTGAAGTGACTGTGAGTAACCGACTGTGTAAAGGTGCATAACCAACTGTGAAAATATGAATAACTTACTTCACAATGTCCGAAAGGTTCAGCCCCATGGCGTACCTTCCTCTTGTCAGCTTTGGTCAAAGCTTTTATGCTATTCTTGTCAAAGAATTTAATGCGAGGTGTGCCAGTCTTATTTTGGGGGGCAGCGGCTGTATGCAGGTGATCCAAGTAATACAACTACATAAAAGAATTACAATGATCAATAGCTATGTAAGTAAACATAACCAACATCGTAAAACATGTTACATAATTACCCACAGAGAGCAACCAAAAATGAAATAAATGTGCATACGGAAAAACACTATACTTACAAGGACAACAATGGACCATCCATATATAGTCGTGGAGACATTTGTGGTGATTCGGTTGTGCCACTTCTTCGCAGCTTCACATAGATCATTAAAAATCAACTGGCACCGGTCGATCTCATGGAAACGGTGCATTTCTTCTGTGAGAAGCACCTCATGATATGTTATGCCCCAGCTAGCAGTTGGAAACAGCAGACGGTTGAATAAAATGAGGAAGAAACATCTGATTGAAAGGTCATCATCCTCGCCTTTCCTTAAACGATCCTGTAGAAATGTCACATTGAACTCATCTTTGGCCACACCAAGCTCTGCCCTCAAGTTGCTTGCTGCAACTGCT
This sequence comes from Zea mays, assembly GCF_902167145.1. Lineage (NCBI taxonomy): Eukaryota > Viridiplantae > Streptophyta > Magnoliopsida > Poales > Poaceae > Zea > Zea mays. The sequence continues at coordinate 80,492,368 of NC_050096.1, read as the reverse complement.
TCGTCAATCCCCAATGGTTTACCACCGCCATGATTTGGCACACCAAGGATAAGATGAACAATATCCTTTGTGATCTTTAGTTCCTTTCCTGGACCAGGACGAATTGTCATGTCCTTGGGGTCTAGCTTGTCCATCAACCATTGAAGGTGTGATCTACTGCACAGCGCATCTACTATCATATCAAGAATGGTAGAGAAACCTTTACGTCTTATAGCCTCACGTTGTCTTTCATTCAAAATGTTAATGCTTGCAATGACATCTTGAGGGTTGCACCTCACATTAAGCCTCTGTTAAACAATATAAAACATGAAACAATTTTGTTATTATAAAAAAATATTCAGAACCTTACAAATATGAAATTGTTTGTTGGGTATGCATAACATTAACCTGTCGGGGTAGCTCCTCATGTTTAATCCTCTTTGTCACAACTTTTCTTAACACTCTTGTGTGGCTTTCAGAAACATTACGCTTCTTTAGAGCTGGCATGAAGTCATCTTCATCAGAATCAGTCTGAGCTGTTTCATTGGTCAAATTTTGACTGTCAACATTTGGAGGATTTCCAACTTCTGGACATGGATTAGACTGTTCTGCAGAGGGAATGTCAACACTGAAACACTCCTGGCTTGACTGAATTGTTATACGTTTGGGGTTATTTGGAGGACGGTCCACGTGCTTCATTTTTTTAAATTAAAAGCTGCATACATAATACACAATATTGTAAAAATTAAACTGATATATATATGCATATGTATTTATTGTGTGGTATGATTGAATCAATGAACCTAGTTGTTTTAAATACCAAGCTTAAAACATCTGAATATACTGTTCTCTATTTACATTTGCATACATATACTGAACTGTTCAATCATTAGGAAAAACTGAATATGTTTCAATAAAAACAGCCCTTGCTGTAACCAATAATGTATTAGCTATAATCCTCTGAAATACATAAATGTATGCACTAAACAGATATGAAATTTTATATAAAAAATATACTCTATGAAAAACAACTAGTTGACTGCTCATTTACTAAACACAGTTGCATACATATTCTGACATGATATACTATCATAAAAAACTGAATATGTTACATAAAGTTGCATACAGTTGCATACATGAAACACAGTTGCATATATGATCTGTCATGTTCTACAGTCATAAAAATCTGAATATGTTTGAGCAAAACAAAACTTGCTATAAACAAAGTTGTATTGTCTGTGACCTAGTGTAATAAATAATGTCTGTTTTGTGATAATAAAAAAACTGGATATGATTCGATAAAACATATACTGAACTATTCAATAATAAGTGAATAACATACCTTGTTGTAACCAATAATGTATTAGCTGTAATCATCTGAAATACATAAATGTATGCACTAAACATATATGAAATTTTATATAAAAAATATACTCCATGAAAAACAACTAGTTGACTGCTCATTTACTAAACACAGTTGCATACATATTCTGACCTGATATACAATCATAAAAAACTGAATATGTTGCATAAAGATGCATACAGTTGCATTCATGAAACACAGTAGCATATATGTTCTGTCCTGTTCTACAGTCATAAAAATCTGAATATGTTGCATACAATTGCATACAGTTGCAAACATAAAACACAATTTGCATACAAACTGATATGTTTGAGCAAAACAAAACTTGCTATAAACAAGCTGTATTAACTGTGAACTAGTGTAATAAATAATGTCTGTTTTAAAATAATAAAAAACTGGATATGATTCAATAAAACAATACATGCTGTCAACAGAAATGTATTAACTATAAAAATAATGGAATAAATAAATGTATGCAGTCACAAAAACAACTAGATGACCACTAAATTACCAATTGAACATAATCTGTGAAAAAAAACTTTAACTGATGTGCATAAATATGTAACCTAATGTGCATAAACAACTGTGTAAATGTGCGTAACCAAATGTGTAAATGTGCGTAACCAACTGTGTAAATGTGCGTAAATGTAATAAATCAACTGCATAAATATTTTCCACCCTAGCCGTAATCCACACAATGCAGAATGAACAAAAAACAACTCGTTTGTTGACGGTCGAAGTCGATCCAATGAAATGCGCGCGAGCTAGGGTTGGGAAGAACACACCGAAAATGGTTGGGGAAGGACTACCAATTGGAGAGGTACCCGTTGACGGCGGGGAATGTGGAAGATGGCGGAGAACGTGGAAGCAGTCGGGTCGGCGGAGAGCGAGGAAGCAGACGCGTCGGCGGAGAAAGTAGGGTTTTCTCCGGTCTGGACTCCGGTCTCCTGACGTAGCGACAGGAATATTGGAGCGTGGATTGGGGACACCGAGGACTTGCCGCTCAAATGCCATTTGCGACTGGATCGACAGCGAGCGGCGAGGGGCTGGAAGAGTCGTCGGAGAGAGGAGCGGAGTCGTCGGGGATGGAAGAGTCGGCGGAGATTCACGGAGTCGTGGCGGGGTTGGGGTTTTGCGGTTATGGAAACTGAGCCGGGAGCAAAGGAGCTAATCGCGGGAGCACGTCAGTATTTATATGGAAACTGAAAAGTCGGTCGGCTGTGAATGCACGTGCGTTCATATTTGGCTGGGGCTTCCTCTAGCTAAATAGAGCCCAGGGCTCTAAATACATATATATATATATAGATATATATATATATATATAGTATTTAGAGCCTGGACTCTGTATAACTATTGGAAGCCCCGACCACCCACCGATCAGGTGCACAGACCGCACCAAACCCTTTTGGCTTATTTACCTAACTGCTTACAACAAATTATAATACGAGTTATGCTGATGTGTGTAACAATTTATGCAAATCTATGGGACATCGCGTAGATTTCGTCCCGCATATTACGTGCATAGGGCCCACGATCCCACCCACGCGCTCGCAGTTATTCAGTCCCACGCCGCCACTATAAAAACACCCCCATGCCGCCAGGGATTAGGTTTTAGCGGCGGCGGCGGTTCCCTCGGGCGTGCGAGCGCCGGTGATCCTGGGGGCCAGCAGCGGTGCCGCCCCGAGGCAGCGACCGACGGCGGCGCTCCACCAGGAACGAGCGACAACGATGCTCCCGAGGCGGGCGCACAAGCGGCGACGGCGTTCTCGAAGCGGACGGACGGCGGCGGCGCACCCTAGGCCCGATGGCAACGACGTTTGTCCCGTCCGTCTCTGTGATGGCCACCGCCGCTGCCGCTCCAGCGTCTGTGGCGCCGTCCCCTACGCCAAAGGCCAACAACAACAGGAAGGCGGTGGTGCCTGGGATGACTGGGTACGAGCTGCTCAAGCGCGTCAAGGAGTCGGTGGCGCTCAGGGACATCCTCGTCGTCATCATGTCATCGGAGAACGTGCCCACCCGCATCATCCCGCTGCCTGTAGGAGTTCGACCCGCGCCTCGCCATAATTTAGGCCCTATTCGTCGTTACGAAATAAATTGATGATGTACGCTAAAATCTGTACCCATTTACGCTGTTTTGGTTCACGTTTTACGCTGAAATTTGACCGAGCCAGAATCCGTGCACGATCGAACGTGCGCAATTTTCACGCCGTAATTTTTGGGCCCCATTCGCTGTTACGGAACATGTCTATAATTTACGTAAATTTCGTATTTATTTACGCTATTTCGGTTCACGTTTTATGATTAAATCCACCCGAGCCAGAACCCTAGCACGATCGGCTGCACGCGATTTTCACGCCGTAATTTTGGGCCCCGTTTGCTGTTACAAAACAGATATAGGAATTACACAAAATTTCGTATTCATTTACGCTGTTTTAGCTCACGTTTTACGCTGGAATCCGCCCGAGCCAGAACTCGCGCACGGTCGGCTACACGCGATTTTTCACGCCGTAATTTTGGGCTCCGTTTGCTGTTACAAAACAGATATAGGATTTACGCTAAATTTCATACTCATTTACACTGTTTTAGCTCAGTTTACGCTAGAATCGGCCCGAGCCAGGACCCGCGCACGATCGGCTGCACGCGATTTTCACGCCGTAATTTTAGGCCCTGTTTGCTGTTACAAAACAGATATAGGATTTACGCTAAATTTCATACTCATTTACGCTGTTTTAGCTCACGGTTTACGCTGTTTTAGTCTTGACTGAGCAGTCCTCAGATTTTCCCTTATTTGCTGGACTTGTTCTTCAGCCTCTTCTATAATTTCAGGCCCAAATAACTGCCTTTCACCCATTTGATCCCAATATAGTGGAGTCCGGCACTTTCTGCCATACAAAGCCTCAAACGGTGACATCTTCAAACTAGCCTGGTAGCTACTATTGTAAGAGAACTCCGCATAAGGCAAACTCTTATCCCAACTTCCACCATGTTTAAGAGCACAAGCTCTTAACATAACCTCTAGTACTTGGTTGGTCCTCTCAGTCTGCCCATCAGTCTAGGGATGGTAGGCCGAACTAAAATTCAATCTTGTATCCAAGGACTCGTGCAACTTCTTCCAGTACCGAGAAGTAAACTGTGATCCCCGGTCTGACACAATCTTCTTAGGCACACCATGTAGGCATACAATCCGTGCCATGTACAACTCTGCTAGCTTGGCTCCTGAATATGGGGTCTTCACTGGAATAAAGTGGGCTACTTTAGTTAGCCTATCCACAATCACCCATATAGAGTCATACCCAACAGATGTGCGGGGTAATCCAACAATGAAGTCCATGCCAATCTCTTCCCATTTCCACTCAGGTATCTTAAGCGGGTGTAGTAAACCAGCAGGTCTTTGATTTTCCGCTTTCACCCTCTGGCAAACATCACAGAGAGCAACATGTGAAGCAACATCCTTCTTTAGTCCATGCCACCAATACTTCTGCTTCAAGTCTTGGTACATCTTAGTACTACCAGGGTGGATAGAATAAACTGAGTCATGTGCCTCCTTCAATATGGTTTCACGAAAACTATCGATATCCGGAACACACATCCGATTCTTGAACCATATCATGCCTTGCTCATCTTCCGTGAAATCTGGGCCTCTACCCTCCGTTATCAGATCCTTGATCTCTTGAATTTTGGCATCACCGATCTGACCTTTTCGTATTTCTTGCTCTAAGGTAGGTTCCAATTCGATGGTAATTCCTTCAGTATGAGCAATTATCCCTAGATTGAGCCTCTCAAAATCTTCTGCTAACTCATCGAGTAACTAAGTGACAATAGCTGCATGGACCTGCCCCTTCCGACTCAAGGCATCCGCAACCAGATTCGCCTTGCCCAGATTATAGTGAATTTCTAGGTCATAATCCTTGATGAGTTCCAACCATCGGCGTTGCCTAAGGTTAAGATCCTTCTGAGTAAAAATGTATTTCAAGCTCTTGTGATCAGTGTAGATTTGACACTTGGTTCCCATAATATAGTGTCTCCAAACCTTGAGAGCATGCACCACTGCTTCCAGTTCTAAGTCATGTGTGGGGTAGTTTAACTCATGTTTCCGCAATTGGCGAGATGCGTAGGCAATGACGTGTCCTTCCTGCATAAGCACACATCCTAGACCTTGGCGACTTGCATCACAATATACATCAAAATTCTTCTGTAGATCTGGCATAATCAGTACTGGAGCAGCCATCAATTTAGATCTCAACTGATCGAAACTCTCTTGGCATTTTTCTGTCAACTTAAACTCCTTGCCCTTCTCCAACAATGAGGTCATAGGCTTAGCAATCTTAGAGAACCCTTCAATGAATCGCCGGTAATAACCTGCGAGTCCCAAGAAACTTCGGATCTTCAAAACTGTACTTGGTGTCTTCCAATCCATTATTGCTATCACTTTAGCCGGATCAACAGCAATTCCTCCTTTGGAGATGATATGCCCAAGAAAATGTACTTCATCAAGCCAGAAATCACACTTGGTAAATTTGGCATAGAGCTGATTATCCCGTAACTTCTGTAGCACCATCCGCAAATGCACCTCATGCTCACTATCATTCTTGGAATAGATAAGAATGTCGTCGATGAATACTACGACAAATTTATCAAGATACTCCATGAACACCTTATTCATCATATTCATAAAATAAGCTGGTGCATTGGTTAAGCCAAATGACATGACTGTGAATTCATATAGACCATATCGGGTTGAGAAAGCCGTCTTGGAAATATCAGATGTCCTAATCTTCATTTGATGGTAGCCCGACCTGAGGTCAATCTTAGAGAACACCCTAGCACCTCTCATCTGATCAAATAAGTCATCAATACGAGGTAACGAGTACTTATTCTTGATGGTAACATCATTAAGTGCTCTATAGTCCACACACATCCGTTGCGAACCATCCTTCTTCTGTACAAACAGTACCGGTGCTCCCCAAGGTGAGGAACTCGGACGTATGTACCCTGACTCCTGCAACTCCGTTAACTGCTTCTTAAGTTCTCATAACTCTTCTACGGACATTCTGTAGGGGCGTTTAGAAATAGGAGCAGTCCTAAGTAAGAGATCAATAACAAACTCAACTTCCCTCTCTGGTGGCATCCCTGGTAACTCCTCTGGAAAGACATCTGGAAAATCCCTAACCACACGGATGTTGTCACCAACAAACTCCTCAGCTATAAAAAACATCGCACGTTTGGAAGAGGTGGTTACTGCAATTTGAACTTGAAATCTTTCTCCTTTAGGGCTAGTGAGTTCTACAGTACCCCTACCACATGCTATAATGGCCTTTGCCTTCCTCAACCATGATATACCAAGGATAAGATCTATACTGCTTTCCTCTAATACTATAGCGGTAGCCTAGAATTCTCTTCCCATAATTGTTAATGTCAATCTACGTGTCATATGACTTGCCTCAATAGGCCCTTTAGGTGTAATTACTATCATTGGTTTTCTCATATTTAGCAGTGGTATCTCATTTGTATGGGCATATCGAGCAGACATAAATGAATGTGTAGCACCAGAATCAAATAATATGGTTGCAGGAATGGCATTAACGTAAAACATACCAAGTACGATGTCAGCACCATCAGGATTAGCATCAACGCTGACTTGATTAACCGTGGCAATAGAATACCCCTTGCCAGGAGTCGGTTGCCTGTTCTGAGCTGGTGTACCATAATTCCCCACCGGACAAGCATTAGCATAGTGCCCAATCTGACTACACTTGAAGCATGTAGGGCCAGTCTTCTATCCTATAGGTCTCGCCGAGGTGCCAGTGGGGGCAGCCTGATGAGTGGGAGGTGTCCGTGGAGACCCCTGTGGAGTGTACTGAGCTGGGCATGGTCCTCCTCCTGGACGAGCTAGGATACCCTAAGGTGGAACACAGCGAGGACGAACACTGCTGCTACCCTGTCCTTGTGAGATAGCCTTCCTCTTTAGATCTCCCAGTTGAACACGCTTGTGTTCAGTAGCAAGAGCCTTATCCAGCAACCTCTGAAATGATGGAAATGTGTGAGCAACCAGTGCATACTGTAGGGGGCCATTGAGTCCTTCTGTGAAGTGCTCTTGCTTCCTTTCATTATCTGCTACCTCATCTAGAGCATATCTAGACAACTGAATGAATTTATCTCTGTACTCGCTGACAGACATGTTGCCTTACTTCAATGACAGAAACTCCTTCTTCTTGATCTTCATCAAACCAGCAGGAATGTGGTAGTTTCTGAACTGTGTACTGAACTCTGTCCAAGTAATGGTATCAACAACATCGTGGGCAGCAACGTAAGAATCCCACCAGTCAGCAGCAGGACCAGTCAGGCAACCAGAAGCATAAAGAACTTTCTCCCGATCAGAGCATTGTGCGATGTTGAGCATCTTCTCAATAGATTTCAGCCAATCATCAGCATCTAGTGGATCTGGCGAACTGGCGAAGGTAGGAGGCTTGTGGCTCATAAATTCTCGGTGCTTGTCCCAGGGTGGAAGTGGAGGTGGTGGTGGTGGCAGTGGTATTTGCTGCTGTTGCTGTTGCGCCCTCCTTTCCTGGCGTATCTCCTCTCTTTCCCGACGCAGCTCCTGGCATATCTCTTCTCTCTCCTGGCGCATCTCTTAGCGTTCCTGCTGCATCTGCGTGCGCATATCCACCATGGTGTCAGCCATTTGTTGCATCATCCTCATCTGAGCTGCAACCATTGGGTCAGCTCCGACTGGTGGAGGCGGCGGTGGAGGATCCATCTCTGCTGGTTGTGGTTGGGGTTGCCTATATATCCACCGAGTGTGTCGATTGGGAGGTAGATCAATTCCACCACCCTTCCTGGTATTGACCATCTGAGTTAGAAACATATGGTAAGAAAGGATAGTAGACAAGGCAGGTAGTTACGAATTCATGTTACTTTGGGGGATTTATTAGCTAAGCAGACTAATGTTTTACCTACTAAAGCTAATTCATTATCTTATGGTGGTACATGCTAAGATGTCCGTCTATACTATTTCAATCAATCAAAGAGAATCAAGCATTGATCATCAGAACAATCACCCAACATTTTTAATAGAGAAAATAATTTTAATTATTTTGTCTTAGGTCTCCTATTTCTTAAAAAGGTCATAAATGTAGGATTCCAAGGTGTGAAATCCATCTTGTCTCAGAGTAGAAAAGGTAAGAATCATCAGAGTAGAACAATAGAAGGTGAGACAGGATCAAGATAAATATAGAAGGAATCAGAGTAAGATAAGTATAGAATGAATCATAATAAGGTAAGCAGGTAAGGGTTTTGTCCATTTCTATCTAGGTTTCGTCCTACAGTCAACATTGCCTCTGATACCACTTCTGTCACACCCGGTTTTAAGGAACAAAGCCGGGTGCATCTCATATATGCGCCAGAGAAGACAACACATATAATTACAGAGTGCATAGAGATAAATGTCATAAATATCATAAATGTACTTATTACATAGCGGAAGTCTTACAAAAATAAATGATAAAATAAAGCGAACCAAATATTATTCCCTGGCGCCACAAAGCTAACTGGGAGACGCCACCTAGATCAAGTCGAATGCCTCAGTGTTAGGCGGCTCCTCTTTGACCACCTGTTCTTCTCCTGTGGGGGGGGGGGGTGTGAGACAGCAAGAGTGAGCTCACATACGTTCATAGCTCAGCAAGTCGTGGGGAATAATGTGCATGAACTCACCAAAGGTGGGAGTTCATGTGAAGTGTAAGGCTGATCAACAAAATAAAGGCTAAAGCTGAGCATTGCTTTTATAAGTTGGTCAAAATTTTATTAGCAATTACTAAGTGTAAGTATATACCAAACCTTAATAATAATAAAGAAAAGTAACAATAAAATAATCCCAAATACGATGCAAATGTCAAATTGAGTTTTAATTCCATAGATTAATCATGTGAGGGTCCGAGTTGCTCATGACCATGAGCACGACTAGTATACCAGTTTTACACTCTGAAGAGGTTGCGTATCTTTACCCACAAGTCATGTTACCCATCTGCCAAGAGACGACCAATCCCATACACCTCTACCAAGGAGGCAAGGCAGGGTAACACTACGAGGCCTTTACAAAGTTCCACTAGCTTCAGAAATCCCGCTACAGTTTATAGGAAGCTCCAATGCAGGAATCCCTCGCCTGACCGCCATCGCAGCAAAATCAACCCAAGGACCTCCCTACACTGACCACTCCCCTACTGCCCTTGCCCCTTTCAGGTAAGGAAGTCATCCACTAGCTTTCCTAGTTAATCAGCCAAGGGCGTCCCATTAAACCCTTGTGGTTGCACTGTTTTCCCGGGTGGTCGCTCCATGTTCCCATTAACATAATGATCTTAACATGAACAGTAATAATAAAAAGATAATAAAAGTGCAATCATGTATAGTGTATCTCCATACCCAAACCACATTAAGCAATAGCAAGTACTACCCAAAAATAATCAGTGGCAACAAGGTATAAAGATAGCCAAAACTGGGGTAACCTATTTGATCCCATCAAAATTAACCTATGCAGATCATTATAATTAATAAGGACATGGCTGGGAAAAAGTAAGTGATCAAGGGCACAACTTGCCTTCAATGAGCTCCTGCTCAGTAACTTCTATCTGCTGGGCACCCGGATCCTCAGTAGTTTGCTCGTCTACTCGCATCAACACAATACATACATAGTATAGCAAAAATTAACATCACACCAAACATGTAAATAAAATACACAATAAAGTTCTACACATTAAAATAAGATTCTAGGAACAGAAATAATTAATTTTCGGGTTATGGCTTTCGAGATATGAATTTCCAAAGGTATTATGTATTTAATACAAGGTTAAGTGAGATATAAATTTTAATGTGTCTTTCATATCAAAACAGTGGCACTAATGGATGAACAATAATATTATAAAATTATAGAAATTGGAATGGATCAATTTGGACTAAAAATGAATTTTCTATGAATTTTACAAGTTCTAGCAATTGTTTTTGTATTAAAAATGCATTTACTAATTCATTTATTCATTTTAAATAAGTTCTGGACTGGGCGCATAAAAATCAGAGAGGTCAGGGGCTATTCCACAAAAAAAACCCAGACTCAGAGCACCAGGCGCTGGACTGCGGGTTGATTCCGCAAGAAATCGTGGTCTCTTATGTAAATGCTACGGACGAAGGGGTATTGTGATGTTCTGGCCGTCCGATCCAGTTTCTACGATCTAGATTAGATCCACATAAAATTAAACCGGTATGCGCCAGGGCCATACGATCCCGACGGCTTGGATCTAATTACCTTACATGTGATCTCCGCCGGATATCATCAGATCGACGGTCCTCACCCAACCCCGCGAAACGGTCACCTAGCTTCTAATCTGGGCCGTCCCCAGGGAGATCAACGGCCCGAACCCCTTCTTCCCCGATGCGACGGTGCTACTCGGCCCGCAGCGGCGACGACGACCATTGCCGGTGATGTCTTACACGGGGAATCCCGGCTCCAAATCCTGATCCGACAGGTGCAACACGTAATAGATGTGAAGATGGAACTAGGTATAGTCATCTTACCGAGGGTGGCGCGCGATGGTGACCGACCCTCGGTGGAGTGCGGACCCGCGACAATGCTTGCCTCCGGCGAGCAATTGGCGCCGATTTGGTCAAGCCCGCGGTGAAGGATCCCCACACGCACTAGCGCTAGCTCCCAGAGCTGCCAACGGTCACGCACAGAGGCCCAATCCGCGCTTGGTCGGGGTCTTTACCCACGACGGAGTACTCTTCTCCGCCTCTCTCTCTCTCTCGGTGCGCACAGAGGTAGGTGACGGCGCAAGGCTTTGGGTTGAAACGAAAGGGAACGAACGCGACGACCCTTTTTATTGCCACGATGGCGAGGTGGCCCGCAAGAATCAGCCTGGCTACCTAGAATTCAGCGTAGGTGGTTGCGGTCAGCGCCATGGACGCGCGGAGGTGGAGTTCGCGCTGACCAGCGGGTCCCACTCAGGAGTGACAGAGTGGGCCGCGCGACGCTTGCGTTAATCGGCTGGTTTCCTAGGCCCGCATGTCAGCTAGAGCACGGCGAGAAGGAACTGGGCTTGGGTCGTGCGGCTGACAAGGCGGTCCCGCCTGTCGGCGCCACGGTTGAAGCTGGGCTGCGCGGAGGGAAATGCTTAATGGGCCCAATTGAGGTACGGCAGCCCAGATGAGTCTTCTTTTCCTTTTTATTTTCTTTTCTGTTTTTCTAAGTTTAATTTGAATTCAAATTTGTGCCAAATTTATTCTCTATTATTTTTGTGAAATTAAGGGTACCTATTTTAGAAATATAATTGTATTATTTATATTTTTATATCATCTCTCTTCTTATTTTCAAAAACCCTAATTTTAAATTTAGGGTTTAATTCAAATTCTAATAATTATTATATTATTATTACCTTATTATTTTATTTAGTGCACAAACATATAAAACTCCAACAAGATGCACTTTCTCTTATTTTAATATAATTTGTTTTAATTAATCAGTCTTAATTATAAGTGTGCTCTTTTTATGATGCAAATATGGCTAATAAAATAAGAATATCCAATATAATATCACTTTATATATTTTGGGTATTACAGTTAGTAATCTTTTGCTTGATTACCTCACAAAATGGTTCCCCATTTCACTGTGGTTGATGGTGAAATCAATAATTAATCCATAATAAATATGATTCGGTGCTTCTGTTGGATGGTCCGGCATCTCAATCTATTCCATCCACTGAAACACAAGCTGATCCTACAGAGAGACATGCTGCTCATGTTTTTCGCATTGGTGAAGGGGAAAATGGATTCTGTAGGTAATTGTGGTATCTGGGAAAATACTAGATGGATGTGAATGGACAACATATGTCATTGATGTGAAGAACAAAGGGGGTGGAAGTTTCAGGTTGATTTGTGAAATCAATGATTAGTCCATAATAAGTACTACTACTGATTTGGTGTTCTTGACTTAAGCTGGAACGCGATGGCATACTGGCTTTGTGGGCACAGCTTCTGTGTCTTGAAAGTATGCACGCAGGAAGAATTCCAAGTTACTGTGTGCTCTGCTCAGTAGGTGGTCCAAAAGCTAGGTTTCCTTTCCTCTGATAAGGAAAAGCAGCACGAACGATACTTCTCAAAGTCTAGACAAGCATCGTGAATCTCGGCGGTTTGAGTCACCAGGCATCCCAGTCATGCCGAAGGACAGGCCCGAACGCATGCATGGGACATCACCAGGCGCATCTGCTCTCAGCCAATAGATATATGACCTGCTCTGTTGTCTCAGTCTTGCTCTTCTTTAATGATGATCTGGTCGTCTCTATAGGTTGTCTGTTTCTAGGATTCTCGATTGGCATATTGTTTGCTCACACTAACCGTATGCGTTTTCGAAATCGTAGTGGTTATTTGTTTGACTTTATCCTTGCTCTATTTGTAATGTTTGGATGGGTGAAGTGATTGTTTACAGGTGAGTCTAGAAAGGCCGTGAACTGGTGATCGCTCCAAAGGGCGGCTGTTGCAGGGCATTCACGTGGCTGACGTTGGTTGCTAGCCCATTATGATTTCCCATAGCATTATCGTCTATTCATCTAATGCGAATAAGAAATCCAGTTGTATCTTTCAATACTCCTGTAACAATACTCGTGTTGTTGGTCCTTGTTCTTAGATGCTATACACTAAGAACAAAGCAACACAATTGTTAACGATAAGAGATCTTCGTCCTTTGAAACATTATTTCTCTTGAGATATAATAATCTTCAGATGAAGGTCATGAAGGGCATACCTTCATCATTTCAGTGAGCAAAGATATAAACAGAGACATATGAAACACAATAAGAATATAAACAATTATTCTAAATCATTAGATTATTTATATTTTTATTTTATAAACATGAATAAACATCAATAATATTTATGTTATATTTGTACCTTCGGCTTGACAGAAGGCGAAAAGGCGGGCGTGACGTAAGAGTGATTACAATTCAGCGTGAACAGTACGGGGGTACTGTTTATCTATTTATAGGCACGTGACACAGCCCGGACAAAATTACATCCATGTCCCTGATAACTAATTATATTTAAAGTACAGATCATCAGGGACTACACAGTCTTTTCCCCTTTAAGTCGGTATTGGCCTTTGTCTTTAGCATGTCACTATGCCGAAGCTCCTTCAATCGTAGCTTCGGCTTATATCTTCATGTTGCACCTGCTTATGTATTGTCCTGCCGAAAGTGTTTTTGCTTAGAGGACCTTCGGCGGAGAAGAAGGCCCCCAACAGTAGCCCCTTCGCGGTGCTAGATCGTTTTTCGTAACGAGCTCGATCCGCGAAAAACACGAAGGCTTCGGAATGCCGAAGGTCCGAAAACACCTTGAAAGTGCATTCATCCCTTTTGTTAGTTTTGGTGATTTGGATAACAACACATTTAAAGGTCTAATGAGTTTGCTAAGTGTTAAACAGGAAATTCAGTATGATGAACATACTTGAATAGTGTATAATGATCAGTGAACAAAGGTTCAACATGAGGTTAAATACCCAATGAGACAATGCAAATGGATATAATATGATCTCTATATTGGTTTGAATATATGGACAAGACATGAGAAATCACTACATACATATGATCAGAATAGAGGATGAAGTGATTAAGAGGATTGGTCAAGCCAAAGTGAATAAGATATGAAGAATCGTGAATTGGCTTGACCATATTACTATCAGTCCATATATGCTTCTATGAGAATCAAACTAGAGCTTGATTAATCTTAACAGTTATATCTAGAATACATTCAATCAAGGTTCACAATATTGAAGAAATGATTCTCTCAATGGATGTTCAATATGATGTGACTCAAGAATGGCTTGATAGGGTGAAGATAGCAAGGAAAGGGCTTCGAGGAACTAAGCGAAGGTGAAGGCCAAGCGACGGCTTGTAGACCGAGGTACCATGGCTAAGGTGAAGAAGAGAGTACGTGCACTATGTCGATGAACTAATAAGCTATGAAGAGTTATAACATGTTGATGCATCAGTAAGGTGACTTGAAGCCATGATTTGAACTCATATATGGTGATATGGTACAAGTCACATGGTTTGATTTGTGTTTGCTTCAAAAGGTGAGACAAAGATATTTGTGATCCTTACGAAGCAACGCCATGGAGAAATCACACATGAGATGCCAATTACTCAAGGAGTTTACTTAATTAATTTTATTTAATTTGAGTATAGGAATCATCGTATTATAAAGAGGGATCCAAAAAGAAGGTTGGTGTTTGCTAAAGCTCAAGCCTCTATATTCAAAAGCTATTTTTTGAAAACCAAAAATCTCTTTAAAATTCTATGGTTGACCGTGGTTAGGTTTGAGAAACCTAGAGTGTTCTTGTTGAAAAGCAGCTGAAGTTCTTAAACTACAGCTGAGCTTTTCAGCTGAACTAAACTTCAGCTGAGTTGAGCTTCTTCAGCTGCACTGAGCTGAACTTCAGCTGAGTTGAGCTTTCTCAACTCCAGCTGAACTTCAACTTCAACTGGGGTCCAGGCAGGTTCAACCGGGGTCCAGGGCAAGTTCAACCGGGGTCCAGAGAGGTTCAACCGTGGTCAGGAAAAGTTCAACCAGGGTCTAGAGAGGTTCAATCGGGGTCCAAGGAAATTTCAACCGAGTTTTTTTCTAGACCTCACTGGTCAAAACCGGTTGAACCGGCCCTAGGGGCAGTTCAACCGGTGTCAGGGTCACCTAACCGTTCTGACCTCCTGACTGGCAGACTGACTGCCAGTCTGTCCCCCAGGCGGTTGAACCGGCCCTAGGGGCGGTTCAACCGGTGTCAGGACCTGTTTTTGCAGTCTGACCTGTAGTCTGACTGGCAGACTGACTGTCAATCTGCCCTAGGCGGCTGAACCGGTCTTAGGGGCGGTTCAACCGGTCCTCCACAGCCAAAATTAGCCCAACGGCTAGTTTTGAAGCCCCACCTATATATACTCACTCCTACCTCTCTCCCCACACAAGAGCATGACCCAAACTCCATTTCTAACTTGAAGAACACCTCCCACTCTCTCTCTCTCACATCTCTTGCCTCTCCCATTTCAAATCTTTAGAGAGAAATCTTTGAGTGAGTTTGAGAGCTGTAGTTTTTGTGCTTCATCTCCAAATCTCTCTTGCTCTTCTTCATTCGAGCTTTGGTACTACATCGAGTTCTTTGTGGATTCATTACTCTTGGAGCTTCTAGCTCCTAGACGACTAGGTGTCTCTTGTGAGTCTCCAAATCTTGTGGAAGACCACAAGAAAGTTTGTATTACCCGCTTGTTTGAGCAAAGATTAGTGTGTGAGCTTGACCTTTGTGGTCGGCAAAGGGAGGATTAGGGTTGAAAGAGACCCGACTCTTTATGGGCACCTCAACGAGGAAGTAGGGCACCTTGGTGGTGTGACCGAACCTCAGGATAAATCTTGTGTCTCTTGTGTTCTTGTTCATTGTGCTTGTTTGTGTTCTTTGTTCTCTCCCATTGCGTGGAAGATTTGTTTATATATTTTTGGTGTGTGGATTTTGAGAAGTGCCCTTCTCAGATCTACTACTTTGAACCCTATGGATCAACTAGAACATCTCATTTCCAAAGTTAACTGGGTGAATTTCGTGATCAATTCAGTTTATATCTCATTCTTTAGTTGAGCTCGTGCAAACCGACTGAATCGGTTTTGACATCGGTTGAACCGGTTTTACCCAGTTCGTTTCTAGTTTTTGTTGAAAAAGTTTCCACTTGCCTATTCACCCCCCTCTAGGCAACTTTCAATTGGTATCGGAGCCTAATCCTCATTCTAACGCTTAACCGCGTGAGGAAAAGATCATGTCGAGGGGACTAAGAAACGAAAGTGCTTCTAAGCTTGAAAAAGTTGAGGTTGCCTCGACTTTATCTTTTAGTGCAGATGTTGATCCTAGGGCAATAGATCTTGCCATGAGAATCGCCGAAAGGATGTTCCTCAAAATGAAGGAAGATGAGGCGAAGAAGATTGAAGAAGAAGAAAATTATCGATGGAGACCAAACAAAGAATCCACCTCTTCACAAGGTTCGTCTTTCAAATCCACTTCTCATATGTGCTTTATCGCTAATGGGAGTGACAGTGAAAGCGAAAGTGAGGATAAGGAGGAGCAAGAAAGTGATAGTGAAGATGAGGATGATCTTCAACAATTCTTCGCTCAGCTAAGTAAGAAAAATCGGATGAGCTTGCTCAAACTCATGAAAAGAGCAGAAGAACAAAAAGAAATGCTTCATAAGCAAGAAGACTTCCTCATCAGAAAAATCGAAGACTTAGAGAAGTTGAACAAAGAGCATGAGAAGCTAAAGTGCTCTCATGATCATTTGGTCCAAAGGTACGAAAAGATTTCAATTGAGCAAACTAGTACATCAAATGCTTTATCATGTGTTGCTCAATTAGAAAAAGAAAATACCATACTCAAGAACACGAAAGAAAAGCTAAATATTGAAAATCTAGCTTTGCAAGAAAAACATGATATGCTTGTGTGCTCTCATAATAAATTTATAGATTCACATATCATGCTAGAAATGGCTCATGAGGTTGTGTTAACTAATTTGAAATCATACCAACCTCACTTATGCACATGTACTCAAATAGAAACTATATTATCATGTGCTAACAAATGTTGCTCTCAAGAAAGCCAATCTTCCATTGAGCTAGAAATTTCAGAAATTAGTGATATTTCTATCACACAAGAAAATAAAAAGCTCAAGGAAGAAGTTGGAAGGCTAAGAAGGAGCTTAACTCTTTTGAAGGGAAAGTGTCATGCTCAACCTTCTCACGATAACCGTGATAACATGGTGAAGAAGCTTGAGAAGGGGACAACCGTAGCATGCACAAACCCCCTTCAAAAGAATGCTAAGTTCCCTAAGAAAGGCATGAGCAAACATCAAGAGAAGAAAGCCAAAACTCATGTCAAGTGCCTCAACCATGCCTCCACATGCTCCACATAAGGTAATAAACAAGCCACTCTTCCAAACAAGACAAGATGCACTAGAAAGTGTTATCAATGTCATGAGAAGGGGCATGAGATCAAGTCATGTCCTTACTTAAAAGATAGTGGCTTATCTTTGGAAAGAAAGAGGCTCACTAACCATGTAGCAAACAAGAAGCAAGGCAAGGAGTCTTGCAAAATTAAAAATCATATTTGATACACTTGCCGAAGAAAGGGACACCTTTGTAAGGATTGTCCCATGAGTAAGTATCCTATGCCTACCATGTCAATTCATTCATATTCGCTTAGGAGACCCAAAAATGACACATGTGCTAGAAAGGTAATTAGTTCACCTAAAACTAGCACAAAGGCCTTTTGGGTGCCTAAGTACTTATTAGCTAACCTTTGTGAACCCGTCCAAAAATAGGTACCAGAATGTACTTAACAAGTTTTGCAAGTACCCAGAGATGATATGAAGCTTTGGGGTGTGAAAGGGAAATAGGGTCAAACCTTTTCCTAAATGAATTTTGGTGGTTGAATTGCCCAACACAAATAATTGGACTAACTAGTTTGCTCTAGATTATAAGTTCTACAGGTGCCAAAGGTTCAACACAAACCAATAAAAAGTCCAAGAAAGGGTTCAAATAGAAAGGAGCAAAACCAACCGAAGGCTGCCCTGGTCTGGCGCACCGGACTGTCCGGTGTGCCATCGGTCAGTGTCCGGTGCACTAGGGAGAATCACTCCGAACTCCTCAGCTTCGGGTTTCTAGAAAATGTTCTCCGCTATAATTCACCGGACTGTCCAGTGTAGCACCGGACTGTCCGGTGTGCTAAGCGGAGCAACGGCTAGAGCGCCAACGGTCGTCTGCAAAAGTGAACAGTGAACAGTGAACAGTGCGGACTACGCGCGCAGAGTCAGAGCAGGCGCCAGAAGGCGCACCGGACAGTGAACAGTGACTGTCCGGTGAACCACCGGACTATCTGGTGGCCCCACATGTCAGAGCTCCAACGGTCGAACCCTAACGGTTGGGTGATGTGGCTGGCGCACTGGACAGTGTCCGGTGCGCCCGTCGACAGACAGCCTCCCCAACGGCCACTTTGGTAGTTGGGGCTATAAATACCTCCAACCACCACACTTCAAGGCATCCAAGTTTTCAGCCATTGCATTCAATACAAGAGCTCTAGACTTCACTCCAAGACACAAACAAGAGATCAAATCCTCTCCCAAGTCCAAAGATCAGTCCAAACAATTAGTGACTAGTGAGAGAGAGATATTTGTGTTCATTTGAGTTCTTGCGATTGGATCGCTTTTCTTCTTCCTCTTTCTTGTTCTCAAGCAACTTGTAATCAACGCAAGAGACACCAAGTTGTGGTGGTCCTTGTGAGGGGTCTAAGTGACCCGTTGATTAAGGAGAAAAGCTCACTCGGTCTAGGTGACCGATTGAGAGAGGGAAAGGGTTGAAAGAGACCCGGTCTTTGTGACCACCTCAACGGGGAGTAGGTTTGCAAGAACCGAACCTCGGTAAAACAAATCATCGTGTCACTCTTGTCATTTGCTTGTGATTTGTTTTCGCCCTCTCTTTCGGACTCAATTTTAATTCTAACGCTAACCCCGGCTTGTAGTGTGTGCTTAAGTTTATAAATTTCAGATTCCTCCTATTCACCCCCTCTAGGCGACTTTAAGGGTGCTTAAGCGGTTTAACTCAATTCGTATCTCAAGCTATCAATCTTACATTGTCTATCCTTTAAGATTGACCCAAAGATGAATTGAGTTGTTATATCACTAACTTCATATTCATCTCTAGCAAGAACTTGTGTTGTAGGGAATAAGGATTAACCTTTGTGGGAATCAAGCAAAAGGCCTACAACTAAGTGATATCAAAAGAATGGTAACAATTAAATCTTAAGTGCACATTGCTTTTAATTAGTATATTCCTCTGTGTCTTTTGTAGCCACATAGAAAAAATGAAGCACTTGAGAATGAACTTAAAATATTTTACCTTGTCTTTGAAAAGTTTCAATCATATGGTAGATTGCAAGTTTATATTTTTATATTGTGACAATCTACATGCTTTAAATTAGTTGTATGTATCTTGTGGCATTTTCAAATTAATTATCGTATTATTGCCATGACCTAGACATAAAGAGGATTATCCCATGCTCTTAAATGAATAGAGTGCTAAGTAAGAAATTCAAATTCTTAAAGCACTTACCAAAAGGGGAATTCTCTATATGACTAGTGAAAGGGAAATAGGGTCAAACCTTTTCCTAAATATAATTTTGGTGGTTGAATGCCCACACAAAACTAGACTAACTAGTTTGCTCTAGATTATAAGTTCTGCAAGTGCCAAAGGTTCAACACAAACCAATAAGAATAACAAGTTAGGGTTCAAAGAGAAAGGAGCAAAAGAAACCGAAAGCTGCCCTAGTCTGGCGCACCGGACTGTCCGGTGCACCACCGGACAGTGTCTGGTGCACCAGGGACCATACACTCTAAACTCCTCAGCTTCGGGTTTCTTGGAGGCTGCTCCGATATAATTCACCGGACTGTCCGGTGTAGCATCGGACTGTCTGGTGCGCCAAGCGGGGCAACAACTACTGCGCCAACGGTCGTCTGCAAAAGTGAACAGTGCATGTGAACAGTGCGCGGACAGTTTGCGCCGAGTCAGAGCAGCGCCAGAAGGCGCACCAGACAGTGAACAGTGCCTGTCCGATGTGGCACCGGACTGTCCGGTGACCTAAGATGACAAAGCTCCAATGGTCGAAACCATCAGAACCCTAACGGTTGGGTGACGTGGCTGGCGCACCGGACAGTGTTTTGTGGCGCACCGGACTGTCCGGTGTGCCCGTCGACAGACAGCCTCCCCAACGGTTGAATTGCTGGTTGGGGCTATAAATACCCCCAACCACCACCTCTACAACCATCCAAGCATTCACTACTCCTCATTCAATACAAGAGCAATACACAACACTCCAAGACACAAATCAAAGCCTCCGATCAAACCAAAGTCCACAATTCAACTCTAGTTTTTAGGACTTGTGAGAAGATCGACTTGTGTTCTTTTGTTGCTCTTGTTGCTTGGTTGGCTTTCTTCTTCCCCATTCTTGTTCTCAAGACATTTGTAATCAAAGCAAGAGACACCAAGTTGTGGTGGTCCTTGTAGGGGTCTAAGTGACCCGTTTGATTAAGGAGAAAACTCTCGGTCTAGGTGACCGTTTGAGAGAGGGAAAGGGTTGAAAGAGACCCGGTCTTTGTGACCACCTCAACGGGGACTAGGTTTGCAAGAACCGAACCTCGGTAAAACAAATCACCGTGTCACTCGCTTTATTTCTTGGTTGATTTGTTTTCGCCCTCTCTTTTGGACTCGAATTTTATTCTAACGCTAACCCCGACTTGTAATTGTGCTTTAAAGTTATAAATTTCAGATTCCGCCTATTCACCCCCCTCTAGGTGACTTTCAATTGGTATCAGAGCCCGGTGCTTCATTAAGAGTTTAACAACTCAAAGTGATGTTGGGAGATCACGCCAAGAGGGAGATCATGACCGGCGAGAAGTCCGCAAGCCACGAGAAGGCTCCATCAAGGGAGTCCGGCGCCAAAGGCAAGGAGGAATCCCCTCCCCGCGTCAAGTCACATCGGAGTGGCGACAAGAAGAAAATGAAGAAAGTGGTCTACTACGAGACCGATTCTTCGTCGCCATCCACCTCCGGCTCCGATGCGCCGTCCGTCACTTCTAAGCGCCATGAGCGCAAGAAGTTTAGTAAGATTCCCCTACGCTATCCTCGTATTTCCAAACGCACTCCTTTACTTTCTGTCCCATTAGGCAAACCACCGGTTTTTGATGGTGAAGATTATAGTATGTGGAGTGATATGATGAGGCATCACCTAACCTCACTCCATGCAAGCATATGGGATATTGTTGAGTTTGGAGCGTAGGTACCATCCATAGGGGATGAAGATTATGATGCGGACGAGGTTGCCCAAATCCGGCACTCTGACTCCCAAGCCACCACTATACTCCTCGCCTCTCTATGTCGACAGGAGTATAATAAGGTGCAAGGGCTAAAAAGTGCCAAAGAAATTTGGGACGTCTTGAAGACCGTGCATGAAGGAGATGAGGTGACCAAGATCACCAAATGGGAGACGATCGAGGGGGAGCTCGGTCGATTCGTCGTCAACCAAGGAGAGGAGCCACAAGCGATGTACAACCGGCTCAAGACCTTGGTCAATCAAGTGCGCAACCTCGAGAGCACCAAATGGGATGACAATGAAATGGTCAAGGTTATTCTAAGATCACTTGTTTTCGCAATCCTACGCAAGTTCATTTAATTCGTGGTGATCCTAGATATAAGCTAATGTCTCCCGAGGAGGTTATAGGAAAGTTTATGAGCTTTGAATTGATGATCAAAGGCTCCAAACAAATCATCAACTTGGAGCAAGGCGGCACCTCCACACCCGAGGTGTAACCCATCGCATTCAAGGCGACGGAGGAAGAAAAGAAGGAATCTACACCAAGTAGGATCCCAATTGACGCCTCCAAGCTTGACAACGAGGAAATGACGCTAATCATCAAAAGCTTTCACAAAATCCTCAAGCAAAGGAAGGGGAAGGATTACAAGCCCCGTTCCAAAAGGGTGTGCTACAAGTGTGGAAAGCCCGGTCATTTTATCACTAAATGCCCTATGTCTAGTGATAGTGACAGGGACAACGACAAGAAGGGAAAGAGGAAGGAAAAGAAGAGATACTACAAGAAGAAGGGCGGTGATGCTCATGTGTGTCAGGAATGGGACTCCGATGAGAGCTCCACCGACTGCTCCTCCGATGAGGATGCCGCCAACATCACCGTCAACAAGGGCCTCCTCTTCCCCAACGTCGGCCACAAGTGCCTCATAGCAAAGGATAGCAAAAAGAAGAAGGTAAAATCTAGAGCCTCCACTAAATATACAACATCTAGTGATGAGTGTAGCTCTAGTGACAATGAAGATGATTTGCTTAGTCTTTTTGCCAATCTTAACATGCAACAGAAGGAAAAATCGAATGAATTAATAGGAGCTATTCATGAGAATAATGAACTCTTGGATAGCCAAGAGGAATTCCTTATTAAGGAAAATAAAAGGCATGTTAAGGTAAAAAATGCTTATGCTCAGGAGATAGAAAAATGTGAAAAATTAACTAGTGAGCTTAGCATTTGCCATGACACAATTTCCAACCTTAGGAATGAGAATGCTAGTTTAATTGTTAAGGTGGAAAATTCAAATGTTTGCAATGATTCAATTATCAGTCTTAAGAATGAAAATGCTTGTTTAATTGCAAAGATTGATAAATTGAATGAATCTCTTTCTAGCCTTAGAACTGAGAATGATAAATTAATTGTTAAGGCTAAAGATTTGAATGTTTGCAATATTTCTATTTCCAATCTTAGAAATGAGAATGCCATGTTACGTGCTAAGATTGATGAATTAAATGCTTGCAAAACTTCTACATCTAGTGTTGATCATGTTACTATTTGTACTAGATGTAGAGATATTAATGTTGATGCTATCCATGATCACCTAGCTTTAATTAAACAACAAAATGATCACATAGCTCAACTTACTGCTAAAATTAATGAACATGAAATGGAAAATGAAAATTTTAAATTTTCTAGGAGCATGCTCTATAATGGGAGACGCCCTGGCATTAAGGATGGCATTGGCTTCCAACAGGAAGGCAATGTCAAACTTAATGCCCCTAAGAAATTGTCCAACTTTGTTAAGGGCAAGGCTCCCATGGCTCAGGATAACGAGGGCTATATTTTATATCCTGCTGGTTATCCCGAACACAAGATTAGGAGAATTCATGCTAAGAAATCTCATTCTGTTTCACATCATGCTTATATGTATAAGAATGAGGCTTCTAGCTCTAGGCAATCAACACATGTAAAATTGCCTAAAAAGAAATCTCCTACTGCATCAAATGATCATAACATTTCATTTAAGACCTTTGATGCATCTTATGTGCTTACTAACAAATCAGGCAAAATAGTTGCCAAATATGTTGGGGGCAAACACAAGGGCTCTAAGACTTGTGTTTGGGTACCCAAGGTGCTTGTTTCTAACGTGAAAGGACCCAAGACTGTTTGGGTACCTAAGAACAAGGCCTAAATTGTTTTGCAGGTTTATGCATCTAGGGGCTCAAGTTGGATAATTGATAGCGGATGCACAAACAACATGACAGGAGAGAAAAGGATGTTCTCCTCCTATGAGAAAAACGAAGATCCCCAACGAGCTATCACATTCAGGGATGGAAATCAAGGTTTGGTCAAATGATTGGGTAAAATTGCTATATCACCTGACCATTCTATTTCCAATGTTTTTCTTGTAGATTCATTAGATTACAATTTGCTTTCTGTTTCTCAATTATGCAATATGGGCTACAACTGTCTATTTACAGATATAGGTGTTACTGTCTTTAGAAGAAGTGATGATTCAGTAGCATTTAAGGGAGTGTTAGAGGGTCAGCTATACTTGGTCAATTTTAATGAAGCTGAACTTGACACTTGCTTAATTTCTAAGACTAACATGGGTTGGCTATGGCATCACCAACTTGCCCATGTTGGGATGAAGAATCTTCACAAGCTTCTAAAGGGAGAGCAGATTTTAGGACTAACCAATGTTCATTTTGAGAAAGACAGGGTTTGTAGCGCATGTCAAGCAGGAAAGCAAGTTGGTACCCATCATCGACACAAAAACATCATGACAACGGACAGGCCACTAGAGCTACTCCACATGGATCTATGCAGCCCGATAGCTTACATAAGCATCGGCAGGAGTAAGTGCTGTCTAGTTATTGTGGATGATTATTCTCGCTTCACTTGGGTATTCTTTTTACAGGATAAATCACAAACCCAAGAGACCTTAAAAGGATTCTTGAGACGGGCTCAAAATGAGTTCGGATTGAGGATCAAGAAAATAAGAAGCGACAATGGGACGGAGTTCAAGAACTCTCAAATAGAAGGCTTCCTTGAGGAGGAGGGCATCAAGCATGAGTTCTCTTCTCCCTACACACCTCAACAAAATGGTGTAGTGGAGAGGAAGAATAGAACTTTACTTGACATGGCGAGGACCATGCTTGATGAATACAAGACTTCGGACTGGTTTTGGGCCGAGGCGATTAACACCGCCTGCTACGCCATCAACCGGCTCTACCTTCACCAAATCCTCAAGAAGACATCCTATGAACTCCTAACCGGTAAAAATCCCAATGTTTCATATTTTAGAGTCTTTGGTAGCAAATGTTTTATTCTTGTTAAAAGAGGTAGAAAATCCAAATTTGCTCCTAAGGCTCTAGAAGGCGTTTTACTAGGATATGATTCAAACACAAGGGCATATAGAGTCTTTAACAAGTCCACTGGACTAGTTGAAGTTTCTTGTGACATTGTGTTTGATGAGACTAATGGCTCCCAAGTGGAGCAAGTTGACCTTGATGAATTAGATGATGAAGAGGCTCTGTGCATCGCGCTAAGGAACATGTCCATTGGGGATGTGTGTCCTTAGGAATCCGAAGAGCCCATTCAAGCACAAGATCAACCATCATCTTCCAACCAAGCATCTCCACCAACCCAAAATGAGGAACAGGCTCAAGATAATGAAGAAGAGGATCAAGAGGATGAGCCACCTCAAGATGAGGTCAATGATCAAGGGGGAGATGATGAAAATAATGACAAGGAAGATGAACAAGAAGTACGAGGCCAAAGACCACCACACCCAACAGTCCACCAAGCGATACAAAGAGATCACCCCGTGAACTCCATCCTCGGTGATATTCATAAGGGGTAACTACTCGATTTCGAGTCGCTCATTTTTGTGAACATTACTCTTTTGTTTCCTCTATTGAGCCATACAGGGTAGAGGATGCACTAAGAGATTCAGATTGGGTGCTGGCAATGCAAGAGGAGCTCAACAACTTCACGAGGAATGAGGTATGGCATTTAGTTCCACGTCCTAACCAAAATGTTGTAGGTACCAAGTGGGTATTCCACAACAAGCAAGATGAGCATTGTGTGGTGATAAGGAACAAAGCTCGACTTGTCGCCAAGGGTTATTCACAAGTCGAAGGTTTGGACTTTGGTGAAACTTATGCACCCGTAGCTAGGCTTGAGTCAATTCTCATATTACTTGCCTATGCTACTTACCATGGCTTCAAGCTCTATCAAATGGACGTGAAGAGTGCCTTCCTCAATGGACCAATCAAGGAAGAGGTCTATGTTGAGCAACCTCTAGGCTTTGAAGATAGTGAGTATCCTAACCATGTCTATAAACTCTCAAAGGCGCTTTACGGGCTCAAGCAAGCCCCAAGAGCATGGTATGAATGCCTACGAGATTTTCTAATCACTAATGGCTTCAAAGTCGGCAAAGCTGATCCTACTCTCTTCACTAAAACTATTGAAAATGATTTGTTCGTATGCCAAATTTATGTTGATGATATTATATTTGGGTCTACTAACAAATCTACTTGTGAAGAATTTAGTAGGATTATGGTACAAAAATTCAAGATGTCTATGATGGGGGAGTTGAGATATTTCTTAGGATTCCAAATCAAGCAACTCCAAGACGGCACCTTCATCAGCCAAACCAAGTACATTCAAGACATTCTTAAGAAGTTTGGGATGAAGGATGCCAAGCCCATCAAGACACCCATGGGAACCAATGGGCATCTCGACCTCGACATGGGAGGTAAATCCGTAGATCAAAAGGTATACCAGTCGATGATAGATCTTTACTCTATTTATGTGCATCTCGATCGGATATTATGCTTTCCGTATGAATGTGTGCAAGGTTCCAAGCCGATCCTAAAGAAGTTCATCTTAGGGCCGTGAAGTGAATCATGAGATATTTAGTTTATACACCTAAGTTTGGTCTTTGGTACCCTAGGGGATCCACCTTTGATTTAATAGGATATTCCGATGCCGATTGGGTAGGGTGTAAAATTGATAGGAAGAGCACATTAGGGACTAGTCAGTTTCTAGGGAGATCCCTGGTGTCTTGGGCTTCAAAGAAACAAAATTCAGTAGCTCTATCAACCGCCGAAGCCGAGTATATTTCCACAGGCCATTATTGTGCACAATTACTTTGGATGAGGCAAACCCTCAGGGACTATGGCTATAAATTGAGCAAAGTCCCTCTCCTATGTGATAATGATAGTTCTATCCGCATGGCGGAGAATCCCGTTGAACATAGCCACACTAAGCACATAGACATTCAGTTTCACTTTTTGAGGGATCACCAACAAAGGGGGAATATCGAGATAGCCTATATTAACACCAAAGAACAATTAGCCAATATCTTTACCAAGCCATTAGATGAGAAAACCTTTACCAAACTTAGGAATGAGCTAAATATTCTTGATTCTAGGAATTTTGATTGAAACATTGCACACATAGCTCATTTATATACCTTTGATCATATCTCTTTCATTTTGGTACAAATACATAATTCTTATTATTATTTATGTACCAAGGCTATGACTAATGTGTTTTCAAGTGAATTTCTACTAAGTCATAGATTGAAAGGGGAATGGAGTATTCGGCAAAGACGACGCTTCCACTCAACTCCATCGGTATTATTTACTCTTTGACCAGTATTCCGCCATCTCTCCACATTGGTATAATCTTTCACTCATATATTGTTTGCCAAAGGGGGAGGGAATTTAAAAAGGGCTCACAAAGTCTCCGTTTTTGGCGATTCATGCCAAAGGGGGAGAGAGTATTAGCCCAAAACAAAAGGACCGCACCACCACCATTTTTTCAAAATTTTCGAAATAATGTTTTCAAATTAGTATCTTTCAAATTGGTTTTCCTCTAATAAGAATATCTCAATTGGTATCTATATTTCAAATTGATATATATCTCAAAACCCTCTTGAAAGTTAAGAGGAGAATTTCATTTAGGGGGAGTTTTGTTAAGTTAAAGGAAAAGCATTTGAAACAGGGGAGAAAATTTCAAATCTTGAAAATGCTTCTTGCAATCTTACTCATATGCCTTTGACTATTTGCAAAAAGGCTTTGAAAAGATTTTCCAAAAGAATTTGCAAAAACAAAACTGTGGTGCAAGCGTGGTCCAAAATGTTAAATAAAAAGAAAGCAACCATGCATATCTAGTAGAAATAAAATATTGGTTTAACTCCAAGCAACCTATGCACTTAACTTATGCAAACTAGTTCAATTCAGCACTTATATATTTGCTTTGGTTTGTGTTGGCATCAATCACCAAAAAGGGGGAGATTGAAAGGGAAATAGGGTCAAACATTTTTCTAAATATAATTTTGGTGGTTGAATGCCCAACACAAAATTGGACTAACTAGTTTGCTCTAGATTATAAGTTCTACAGGTGCCAAAGGTTCAACACAAATCAATAAAAATAACAAGTTAGGGTTCAAAGAGAAAGGAGCAAAACAAACCGAAAGCTGCCCTGGTCTGGCGCACCAGACTGTCCGGTGTGCCACCGGACAATGTCCGGTGCACCAGGGACCGTACACTCCGAAATCCTCAACTTTGGGTTTCTCGGAGGCCGCTCCGCTATAATTCACCGGACTATCCGGTGTAGCACCGGACTGTCCGGTGCGCCAAGCGGAGCAACAACTACTGCACCAACGGTCGTCTGCAAAAGTGAACAGTGCGCGTGAATAGTGCGTGGACAGTTCGCGCAGAGTCAGAGCAGCGCCAGAAGGCGCACCGGACAGTGAACAATGCCTGTCCGGTGCGGCACCAGACTATCTGGTGCCCCAAGATGTCAGAGCTCCAACGGTCAAAACCGTCAGAACTCTAACGGTTGGGTGACATGGCTGGTGCACCGGACAGTGTCCGGTGGCACACCGGACTGTCCGATGCGCCCATCGACAGGCAGCCTCCCCAACAGTTGAATCGGTGGTTGGGGCTATAAATACCCCCCAACCACCACCTCTACAACCATCCAAGCATTCACTACTCCTCATTCAATACAAGAGCAATACACAACACTCCAAGACACAAATCAAAGCCTCCGATCAAATCAAAGTCTACAATTCAACTCTAGTTTTTAGGACTTGTGAGAAGATCGACTTGTGTTCTTTTGTTGCTCTTGTTGCTTGGTTGGCTTTCTTCTTCCCCATTCTTGTTCTCAAGACAATCAAAGCAAGAGACACCAAGTTGTGGTGGTCCTTGTAGGGGTCTAAGTGACCCATTTGATTAAGGAGAAAGCTCACTCGGTCTAGGTGACCGTTTGAGAGACGGAAAGGGTTGAAAGAGCCCCGGTCTTTGTGACCACCTCAACAGGGACTAGGTTTGCAAGAACCGAACCTCGGTAAAACAAATCACCGTGTCACTCGCTTTATTTCTTGGTTGATTTGTTTTCACCCTCTCTTTCAGACTCGGATTTTATTCTAACGCTAACCCCGGCTTGTAGTTGTGCTTTAAAGTTATAAATTTCAGATTCCGCCTATTCACCCCCCTCTAGGCGACTTTCAACTAGAGTTGTGAGACTAATGTTTCTATCTAAGTGTTTATGTAGTTTCACAACATGAGAATGTGTTTCCCAAATGGAGTGGCCATTAAACATTAAAAGAAGATCAATCCAATACTATGTGATGTATTCCATCTTGTTTAAATTGGTTTTGAGTCTTCTACATTAATCACTCACCATGTTATGAATTAAACTTGCCCTATAAACTTAATTAAGTAATCATGCTACTTTCATCTTTTTTCAATTGATGTTATGCATGATGCTTGTAAGGGTAATTTAGTTCATATCATGAGGTTTCCTTATTTTAGTAACCTTCTTGTCATTCATATACCAGAGGTTGCTAAATAGGAAACTATTGCTTGTGTTTCTAATGCAATCTATTTTAAGCCATTTCATGGAAATTCATAAGTAGAGATTATGCTCGTTCATTTGATAAAATCACAAGAAGTAAGGGTTACTCTTCACCTAATGAAAGATTAAAATTGCTCAAGGAAAAGGTATGGAACTAGTTGCTTCAATTGGTAGTTGATCAATAGTAGTTCCTTTCAAGTGGCATTCTTTCAATTGGTAATAATCTATTCTATGAAAAGAAATGTCAATATGAAGGTTAAATTGGTACATATTGTTAATTCACTCCTCCATGTGCATTAACTTAAAAGGAATTTAATTTATGCCTTTATGCCTCATAAATGATGATTTATTTGCCATTCATATATAAATATATCATTCATTAAATACTTCCTTATACTACTAATATCTCTTTTCAAAGTTCTTTTTCAACTAGTATTAAAAGGAAAAGAGATAACGAGCTAAAGAAGGAAGTCTCCACAAATGAAGAAAAGAAGAATACCTAGATGACACCATCTCATATGGTAAGACCTTTCAATTGATATAACAAATGGTACGTTCTATATGGTGGTAAGTATTCTTAGGCATAAGTTTATTCATTGCAAATTTGTCATGCCTTGACCATGATATGTAATGTACTCCTCATGAGACTCTTAACTGAATTGAAAGTGCATGTGGCAAGTCATTCAAATACTTGATGCACATATCTAGTGGGGGCACATTATATATATCTTGTGTCGTAGGGAATAAGTTTCCCTTGAGTAAGCTATACTAAGACAATCCATAATGGTAAATTTGTATCTCATTCATATGGATTGTAATCTTTGTTTTCTAAATAGCTACTCTTGATGCAGTTTAAAATCCCCTTATCGTTAAATCTAAAAGTACATAAGAATCCTTTTTTTATATTCATCACATACATATGCACTAACATGGATATGATGTTTAAACTGTAAAAGGTACAATTAGTGATCCATACTCTCTAAATTTTGGAAACCCATATTTTTTGTATCTTAGAAATCTAGTTCAATCGGTATCCATATGCTTCACATTGAATTGGATCACTAAGTTGTAAATTCCATGCATAAATTGTCTTTATTGTATGAATGCTTGTGCGACTAACCTTGATAAGCTAGGTGCACCCAAGGTTAAGCTAGGTTCATCATCAAGAAGGCAACACAATGATGTATCAAGAAAAGGAGAAAAGGCTCCTATTCTTAACTCTAGCTTTTATCTGTGTGATTAAATATTGACTTGAAACCATGTGAGATGGTTGTCAAGTATATGTGGGTGCCTACACAAAGAGAAAGGCCACAATAAGGATTGTGTGGATACTCAAGGCTCTTACTACTAATCTTAAAGGATCCAATTCAAATTGGGTACCAAGATATGAAGCTTAAACTTGTTTTGCGGGATCACTCCTTCAATGGATCAAGTTGGGTGCTCGATAATGAATATATAAATCATATTTAGAGATAGTAGCAAGGTTGGTAACAACTGAATCTCAAGTGCATAACATTTTCAAATCTTATCTCTTTTGTGACTTGTGTAGCCACTAAGGGAAAAGAAGCACTTGAGGATATACATCAATTGTTGATAAAGGTTCAATTGAAAGATGAATGAATATTATCATATGGTCAACAATTCAAAATTATGTGATGTATTCTCTATCTAGTTAATTTGGACTTGATTCTTCTTTATTACACACTTACCATAATATGGATTAAGCCAGCCTTTTAGACTTCATTGAAAAACCATGCTTATTATCCATGTCATTCAAAATATATTGTGCATAAGGGCTCAAGGGAAATTTAGTCCATATTATGAGGTTTCTCTATTTTAGCAACTTGCTTGCCTTCCACATATAAAGGGTTGCTAAATAAGAAACTAGTGCTTGTGCTACTAATGCCATCTCTTGTGTTGAGTTTATCTATAGAAAATCTATGTTAAGAGATGGTGCTTGTTTTAAATTGGATAAATCACAAGCTTAAGGATATTATTCAACTAAAGTAAGATGAAGTTGATAAGAGGCCAAGGTATGAAAACTTCCTCTCCTTCAGTTGTTTTAGTATTCTATCCTTAGTGGAATGTACCATAGTATAGGTTAAATTCCTTGCAATATAAAATGTTCAATAGTGCATATAACTTTGACATCAACTATATGTGTGCACTAATTTAAAGGAATTTAGTCTATCCTTTTGGGTTTTGTTGGGGGCCTTCGTCTTTCGAAGGTCCTCAAAAACATGATTAACAATGTTTTCCCAAGTGTAATATATGTACAGGAGCCTTCGGAATCGGGATGAAGCTGTCCACAATATGAAAAGCATGGTTGGGACGAAGGTCGAACCAGTTCCGAAGCTATGCGCAAGGAAGCTTCGGCTCAGTAGCAGAAAAGGAACCGACTTAAAGAGGAAAAGGCTTTTTAGTCCTGGATAGATTGTCCTAATGTCAATAGTAAACATGAAGGACATGAATGTAATTTTGCACAGGCTGCGCCCTGTGCCTATAAATAGATGAACAGTACCCCCGTACTGTTCAGGCTGACTTGTATTCATTTGTGCGTCACACTTGTACTTTTGTCTTCCATCAGACCGAAGGTACATTTGTAATGCAATATTGTTTCTGTCTTTCCATAATAATATAATGAGAATGAATTAATAATGTTATATGATTGCTTATGTTGTCTTCTATATTCTGTATGCTTCTTCTTCTATTATCATGTACTGTGATGATGAAGGTATGTCCTTCGTAACCTTTGTCTGAAGATCATTATGTTGGAGACTCGTTCTCAAGTGCTATGAATTAAGAACAAGGCAACATAAAATGTTAAATGTCAACGTCCTTCGTCCATAAAACATTATTCCCTTGAGGATAATGGGTCTTGGACGAAGGTTGATGAGAGTAAAATTATGAAGTTTAGATCTTCGTACTAAGATTTCAATAGATATTGCAAGATGACATAAAATAAAAGGTACCAAAAGAGATAAATAAGTCATGGACGAATTATATTATATTTCCTTAATATATTCAATCATTGAATACAATAATACCTCTGCCTTGACAAAAGGTTGAATTCCAGAATATGCGGTTGCCAGAATCCGTGAACAGTAAGGGAACACTGTTCACTATTTATAGGCACAGGGCGCAACCTGTGAGGGATTACAAGTATGCCCCTTATGAAAGTTTACAACATTGACTCAGACCTTTATGGACTAAAAGGTCATTCTATCTTTAAGTCGGTTTGTAATACCGAAGCTTCATGAAGAGGGACCTTCGGCCATCTTATACAAACAGCTTCAGCCGAAGGCCGCTTCTTCCTAGAAGACCTTCGGCGACGAAGCACAGGCCCAACAGTAGCCCCTTTCGCGGTGCTAGATCGTTTTTCGTAACGAGCTTGATCCGTGAAAAAAGTCTCTTAAGCTTCGGAGCGCCGAAGGTCTAAAAAACACCTTCCCTGAGCTCGTTGTCGAGAAACGATTCAATTTCTCAGCGTGTATCGGCCCCACCTTTCAGAGTTACTGTTCGGTCTCTGCGGTCCACCACGCAGCGAGTGCGAGCGGGTGTCCGCCTGGTGTAAAAATCCTGGCGCTTCGCCTTCTTACCTGCCGCACTATATAAACAGAAGAGTAGGTGTGAAGTTACCACAGCATTCATTGCTATTTGCACTGTTTTGCTGCCAAAATTTTTAACCGTCGCCGAAGCTTGTCTGTCGGAATCGAACAAAGCTCCTGTTTGAAACCTGCTTCGGAGGAAGAAAGTATTAAAGTTCCACAAGTTCATAATTAAATGGCCAGAGTGCGCTCTACCGCCAGGGTTGAACGTGAGGGGGACGAAACTGAAGCTTC
Organism: Zea mays; assembly: GCF_902167145.1. NCBI lineage: Eukaryota > Viridiplantae > Streptophyta > Magnoliopsida > Poales > Poaceae > Zea > Zea mays. The sequence continues at coordinate 80,459,408 of NC_050096.1, read as the reverse complement.
GGAGACTGTCCCCATTTCCGAAGCCATGCAACGATCCGGGCTAGTGACTTCGGAAAAGATTCCTAGCGAAGATGCAGAACAAGCAATCGCTGAAGCAGAGGAAGAAGATATTGAGGAAACTGATCCCGAAGATGATTATCGCATTGCTATGCCAAGCAAACCCAGCCATTTGGACTTCGGGAAATCTACTGTTTCGAAGGCTGATCTGTCCAAGATGGTAAAATCGGGCTTTTTTACTGAAAATCAGAAGAAGCTATTGCGCTTCGGGGGAGAAGAGACTACCCCAAAGCCGGAGAAGGATGAAATTGTTATTTTCAAAAGCTTTCTAAAAGCTGGATTAAGATTCCCCCTACATGGGATTATTGCAGAGGTACTGAAGAGGTTCGGTATTTATTTTCACCAGCTGACCCCTAACGCTATTGTCAGACTTATTGTTTATATCTGGGCACTCCGAAGCCAAGCAGTGGAACCATTTGCGGACAGCTTTTGCCGGGTTCACGAGTTGCATTATCAAACGAAGGCTAGAAAGGATGGATTGCACGACAATTTTGGTTGCTATAACTTCGCCTATCGGAAATCTACAAAGTTTCCTGTAATTAGCTACCGAAGCAAATGGGCAGCAGGCTGGAAATCAGAGTGGTTCTATGTTAAGGTTGATGACGACAAGGAAAAACTTGTGCAAAGTCCACTCGAATTAATCTTCGGAGAAACCCGACCTCGCTGCAATATGACACCCGAAGGTCCAACGCAACAAGCAATGAATGAATTCAGAATTATTGCAGAGCATATCAGCACAAGGGACCTGGTTCAAGAGTTTTTGGCTTTCAAAGTTTTTCCCAGTTTAAAAGAATGGGAAATGCCGAAGCTACAGGGGGAAAAGAAAGAAGGTGAACTTGTACGTTTACCTTACTACTTCAAGTTTAAGAAATACTTTAAAACACCTTGCCAAGAGTGGCTGGAAACGATTGAAGCGATGTGCAATGAAATACTTGGCAATTATTCTAAAAAAGAAGATCAGTTGATGACCGCAGCCTTCGGCACCCGTCCGAAGCGAAGACTAAACCGAGTGCTGGACGCCCTGGGTTTCGAATACCCTGATTACGAAAATCTGAACAAAGGTGCCGGAGGCCAAAAAAGGAAGAGGATAACTGAAGCCTTAAATGAAGATGAAAAAGAACTATCAAAGAAGAAAATTCCGAAGAGGAAGAAAGCATCTTCTCCGAAGCATAAAATATCCGACGAAGAAACCCCCGCATCACCCTCTGTCGCTGACGTTGAGGAAATTTTGAAGGTAATGACTGAATCCTTACCTGCGAAGCTAAGTCCACTGAGGCCCCGACTGACAAAGTTTTTTCAGAAGGACAAGGAGCCCGAAAAATCGAAGAAAGTAATCAAAGCGAAAAGACAAAGAATTATCACTGTGACAGAAGTAATTGACAAGACACCGCCAAGAGCTTCAGCTCAGAAAACACCAGCAGCTGCGGAGGGGACAGATATTGAAGTTGTACCTTCGGAGGTCGCAGCTGCCGAAGCTGCCGCAGCTGAAGATTTGAACCTGGAGAGCACAATCGCACACATTGACAAAATACTGCTAGACATGGCTGCAGAAGAAGCCACCACCGCCGCCGAAGAGGCCGCGACCGCAGCGTCGGAGAAAGGGAAAGAAATTGCTGATGAAGCTTCAGAGAACGAAGCGTTCATATTCCAGAATTTAGTTGGAGAAAAACTGTCAAAAGCTAAAAGAGAAGAGCTTAGAGAATATGCAAAATCCTGCGGATACAAACCTGGAGCACTCCTCTTCGGAGGCATTGATGACAAAAAATTAGATTGTATTCGAGATCAAACTGGGGCCAAAGTTATCGGTACTCTGTCAAAGAGTATCGGTTTTCCGAAGCTAGAAACAGACATCAGCCGCTACCGACGACAGCATATCGTTGGTAGCTTATTTTATTCCAATTTCAAGGTGAACTATTTTTCCATTAACCTTTATTGTTTCTAATAACGAGAACATGTCTGACGAAGGTTGTTTCCGTGCAGAGTATGCTATTGAGCAAAGCCTTGAAAATGCAGCAAGATTTTGAAGACAAGAAACACGAAGTTATAATTGAAAATTTGGAAAGCAAAATAAAGGAGCAATCGGATGTTATCGAGAAAAAGAACTTTGAGCTCCAGGCAACCGAAGGTTCATTGGCGGAAGCTGAAGCAAAAATAACAGAACTGAACACGAAGCTTCTCCGCCAGTCTGAACAGTTCGAATGAGAAAAGCAAGATCTTAATGCAAAACTTGAAGCCGAAGCTCAACAAAATTCGGATTTGAGAAAACTATTGACAAGCCTTCAAGAAAAATGTCTGGAATTTAGCAACAAATGCATTCATCGATTAAGAAAAATTTTTCACTCAGTTGGAGCCAGCAGTGAAAAATTCGTCCCCTCAGCTGAAGATTTACCGAAGACCTTCGAACATATTGAGGGTGAGATTGACGAGCTCGACGAAGTCATAGCTGGGCACGGTGACTTCTGTGCCTGGGTGGCTTCTCGAGGCACTGCTGCAGCCTTCCTGAAAGCTGGCTGCGATCATGGAAAAATTGTCAATAGGCCAAATTTCACTTTATCACCATCAATCCTGGATGACATTCCTGATCTCGCCCGAAGTATCTCTAATAGATTTGTAAAAATGATATGGACAAAAGGTGGGCGAGAAAAGGCTGGAGATGAAGCTCGTAGCCACCTTGAACCAGTAAGAAACCATACCTTGTGCTTACCTTTTCTTGCAAGCTCGATTTTGACTTTCAATGACCTTATTCATGTAGGATGACGAAGCCGAAGCCGATGATTAAAAATGACGCCGAAGCTGAAGCTCCTTGGAGATTAAACAGTAGACTGTAGACAGTACTTGAGAAACTTTTGAGATAACTTTTGTAAATGTAACTAAAACTTTTCTTTAATGAATTCTGTTCATACCTTGTAATATATCCTTATCCTTCCATTGATGTATGAGAAATGCTTTGATGTGGACGAAATTTTCTTTTTTGAGCCGAAGGCGAAAAAACACCTTCCCTTCTTTTCGTACGCAACGAAGCATAGAAAACAACATTTTCCTTCTTTCCGAAGCTCTCCTTTTTATACACGAAGCTCTTTCTTCCCCTCCCTTTTTTTTTCTATCTCTCTTTTTTTTATTTTGCCGAAGCAACCACTTATACCATGAAGATGATTATCCTACATATGCCTAGATGAATGTTTATGAATGCAGATGTTATGATGTAATGCGATGTGCAAATGAATGGCCAAACAATCACACCTCAAGCCATACTCATAGCCATTATTTCCTTAATCACACCTCAGCTCTGCATCCCCTTAGGAACGACTTTGGAGCTTCTTCGCCTTTACTTTTGGCGGAATCAGCGTTGACTTTTCGCTGTAAGCTCTGCATTCCCTTAGGAACGACTTTGGAGCTTCTTCGCCTTTACTTTTGGCAGAATCAGCGTTGACTTTTCGCTGTAAGCTCTGCATTCCCTTAGGAACGACTTTGGAGCTTCTTCGTTTTTACTTTTTGGCACTCGATGGTGCGTTCTCAGTTTTTACATTTACATTCCTTGGGGGGTTTTGCTCTTATAGAACTAAAAAAGGAAATTACATGTGATGGCCCCATTAAAAACCTTTCTCCCCCTTCGGAAAGGAAAAGGGTGCCATGAAAGAAAAATAAAAAATATGAAAAATTACATCGAATTATACATAATATCGCCGAAGCTCATCCGCATTCCAAGATCTAGGAATGTCGTTGCCGTCCATATCCTTCAATCTGTATGAACCGGGTCTTGACGAAGATGCTACTAAGAAAGGTCCATCCCATTTCAACTGTAACTTGCCCACTGTTTCTGGGTTGGCCACTCTCCGAAGCACCAAGTGTCCTGGCTCAATATTCTTTAGCCGAACCTTTCTATCTCGCCATTTAAGGGCTTGTTCGGTTAGCTCTCAATCCATGTGGATTGAGTGGGATTGGATGGGTTTGAATCCCAGACAAGTCAAACGTCTTCACAATTTTTTCCAATCCCATCCAATCCATGTGTATTGGGAATAACCGAACAAGCCCTAATTGTTTCGGCTTGATATTTGTTGATGTTTTCCACGGCTTGCAACCTGATCCCTTCTAAAGCATCTTTTTCCACAGAATAATCAGCGTCGGAACCTGATGCTGCCGAAGCTACTACCCTTATTGATCCGGTTTTAGCTTCTTCTGGAGTTATTGCTTCGTCACCGAATAATAACTTGAATGGGGTAAAGCCTGTAGACCTTGATGTTGTTGTATTATGGCTCCACACCACTTTGGTTAACTGATCTGGCCACTTTCCCCTTGGTTGATTGAAGATTGACTTCATTATTCCTGTCATTATAATACCATTGGCTCTTTCAACGAGTCCATTTGACTCCGGATGTCTGACTGATGCAAAATGGATCTTCGTACCAATTTGATCACAGAAATCCCTAAAAGCTTCGGAGTCAAACTGTGTTCCATTATCCACAGTGATAGCCTTTGGTACCCCGAAACGACAAACAATATTCTGCCAGAAAAACTTTTGGACGGTGGCCGAAGTTATTGTAGCTAAAGGCTTTGCCTCAATCCATTTAGAAAAATATTCCACCGCCACTACAACATATCTTAGGTTCCCTTGGGCCGGTGGTAATGGACCTAACAAGTCAAGGCCCCACCTTTGCAATGGCCAAATGGGTTGTATGAGCTGTGTTAAAGACAAAGGTTGTTTTTGATCTCGTGCACATTTCTGACAACCTTCGCACTTTTGGACTAATTCCGCTGCATCCGAAGCTGCCTTCGGCCAATAAAATCCTTGGCGGAAAATTTTTCCAAGTAACGACCTAGATCCAATGTGAGATCCACACAGGCCTGCATGTATTTCTTTCATCAACTCTATACCTTCGGTTCTGGATAAACACTTGAGTAGCGGAGCACAAACTCCATGCTTGTACAACTCTCCTTCTATCATGACATATGGACGAGCTCTTGCCTCGATCCTCCTGTTATAGGCTTCGTCATCTGAAAGGAATTTACCCTGAAGATAAGAGATGATCTCAGTCCTCCAATCTTCGCTATAAACAGGAGATATACTGAGGACTGCTCTTTCAAGAAGTTCCACCGAAGGTGCTTTTATTGTTTCGAAGAAGACATCCGAAGGTAAGGGCAGCCCCTGTGCTGCTGACTTAGCTAGCAAATCAGCATGCTCATTTTGTCCCCGAGGGATATTTTTGACAGAAAATCCCTCAAAGGAAGCTTCAACTCTCCGAACCATGTCCAGATACTTTTCAAGCTTCGGATCTTTAGCCTTGCAACTCTTGTCGATATGACCCGAAACAACTTGGGAATCAGTTTTAAGAACAGCCCTTCTGATTCCCATTGCTTTTAGCTTCCGAAGACCCAGAAGCAGGGCTTCGTACTCGGCAATGTTGTTTGTGCAACTAAAATCAAGCTTTGCCGCATAACAAGTTTTAACTTTGGAAGGTGAAACCAACACAGCAGCCGCTCCCGCTCCGAAGGTTCCCCAGGACCCATCGCAAAACACTGTCCATGCTTCGGTGTCTTTATTTGCTTCTTCCTCCTGAGCCCCTGGCGTCCAGTCAGCAATGAAGCCTGCTAACGCCTGAGACTGAATCGAAGATCTATGAACATATTCAATACAAAATTCATTGAGCTCTGCAGCCCATTTTCCAATCCTTCCAGTAGCTTCTCGGTTCCTCATAATATCCTTCAGAGGTTGTGAAGAAGGAACAATTATGTTGTAAGCTTGAAAATAGTGCCGAAGCTTCCTGGATGCCATCAAAACAGCATATAACACCTTTTCTAATTCTGTGTAGTTTTTCTTTGATATACTAAGAACTTCAGATACAAAATATACTGGGACCTGTTTCCTGGCTTGGCCATCAAGCTTCTCCTGGACAAGTGCTGCACTTACCGCTGAGTGCGAAGCTGCCACATATAATAATAAAGGAGCCTCTGGCATAGGTGGAGTTAGTGCTGTTAGATCTATTAAATACTGCTTCAGCTCTTCGAAGGCCTTCTGCTGGATTGGTCCCCATTGAAAGACTTCGGCTGACTTCAGCACTTCGAAGAATGGTAAGTTTCTCTCTGCTGACCTGGATATGAATCTATTGAGAGATGCCAACCTTCCTGTCAATCTTTGAGCCCCCTTTTTTGTAGTTGGTGGCTCCATCCGAAGTATAGCTTCAATCTTACTTGGATTAGCTTCAATTCCCTTTGTTGAAACCAAGCATCCTAGAAATTTCCCCTTCTTTACTCCGAAGACGCATTTTTCTGGATTCAACTTTAAGCCAGCTTGTCTGAAACTGGCGAAGGTCTCCTGCAAGTCAGCAATATGATTCTCCTGCTTCGTGCTTTTTACAATGATGTCATCAACATAAGTTAGCACATTTCTGCCTATCTGAGACTGGAGAACCTTCGCAGTCATTCTGCTGAAACTTCCTCCAGCGTTTTTGAGCCCCTCAGGCATCCGAAGATAACAATATGTGCCACTTGGAGTTATGAAGCTAGTCTTTGGCTCATCTTCCCTCTTCATCCAGATTTGATGATAGCCTGAATAACAGTCTAACAGACTCATGAGCTCTGAAGAAGCTGCTGCATCAACTAAAGAGTCTATCCTTGGCAATGGGAATTCATCCTTCGGACAAGCCTTGTTAAGGTCTGTAAAATCGATACACATTCGCCACTTACCATTGGCCTTTTTTACCATAACAATATTAGCTAACCATTCTGGGTACTTTACTTCTCTGATAACTCCTGCACTGAGGAGTCTTTTGACTTCGTTGCGAGCACCTTCGGCCTTATCATCTGACATTTTCCGAAGCCTTTGCTTTCTGGGTCTGAAGGATGGATCGACATTGAGCGAATGCTCAATAACATCCCTATTAACTCCGCAGAGATCATTGGCTGACCATGCAAAAACATCTTTGTTGTTGAACAAAAACCTTATCAAGGTTTTCTCTTGTTCTTCGGATAACTGAGAGCCCAACAGCACCTTCTGCTCTGCTATATCCTCACATAAGAGCATGGGCTTCGGCTGATCTGCTGAAGCTGCTTTCTCCCTTCTGAATTTGTACTGTTCACAAGCTTCAGCTCCATCTATGTTATGGATTGCTTTTGAATCAGTCCAGTTTCCTTCGGCCCTTCTGGCAGCTTCCTGACTTCCATGAATAGCGATGGGTCCTTGATCCGAAGGTATCTTCATGCAAAGATAGGCAGGGTGAAGAATTGCCTCAAAAGCATTGAGGGTGCCACGACCAATAATTGCATTGTAAGGGTATTCCATGTCAACAATGTCAAACACAACTTGCTCAGTTCTAGTGTTGTTGATGAACCCAAAGGTCACTGACATGGTAATCTTGCCCAGTGCTACAATTTGTCTTCCTCCGAAGCCACAGAGAGGATGGGTAGCATCATGAATCTTATCTTCTGGCTCTTGCATTTGTCTGAAGGCCTTAGCAAATATGATGTCAGCTGCACTGCCTGTGTCAACCAAGACATTGTGGACCAGAAATCCTTTGATAACACAAGAGATAACCATGGCATCGTTGTGTGGGTAATCCTTGAGCTGAAGGTCCTCTTGGGAGAAGGTAATAGGAATGTGAGACCATCTTGACTTGATGAAGGGTCCTTGCACCCCAACATGCTGTACCCTTCTCTGTGCTTCCTTCTTTTGTTTCTTGTTAGCTGGCTCTGAGGACGAACCACCTGTGATTGGGAGCACCAGCTTCGGGTCCGAAGCAGCTCCAGCTTGATCGTTGAACGAAGCCATCAGCTCGAAAAGTGGAAGTGAGTTCACCGGAGGTGGGCGCCAATGTTGGAGACTCGTTCTCAAGTGCTATGAATTAAGAACAAGGCAACATAAAATGTTAAATGTCAACGTCCTTCGTCCATAAAACATTATTCCCTTGAGGATAATGGGTCTTGGACGAAGGTTGATGAGAGTAAAATTATGAAGTTTAGATCTTCGTACTAAGATTTCAATAGATATTGCAAGATGACATAAAATAAAAGGTACCAAAAGAGATAAATAAGTCATGGACGAATTATATTATATTTCCTTAATATATTCAATCATTGAATACAATAATACCTCTGTGACGGAACCTCCCAAGTAATTAGGCCCACCTACAGTTGTCCTTGCCCAACGGACCTCAGACAACCCTGTAGGTGCCCCTGAACTACTTGACAAGCTCGGTATCTTTCCTTACCTTACCAGGAACGTTTCACCCGTCTTGCAGACATTACAGAACATCGGAGATATAGAAGTGCGGAAGCAATTATATAAACTTACATTTATTTAGAAAGTAAGATCAAGTTACTTATTACAGACCAGAGCTATAAACGAGTGCTGAGTACACATATCAAGGGAGGCAAAAACTCCTCCCAAGTAATTATCAAACAAAAAGATCCTATGTGGAGGACCAAGTCCTCCCGTATCTTCATTCTTGTTTTTCTTCATTAGATACCACCTTGGAGCAAAAGCAACAAAACTTTGTCGCTTCCTCACCTAAAAACAACAAAGGGATAAACCCTGAGTATGGAATACTCAGCAAGTCTTACCCGACTAAGGAAAAGACTCTCAAGGGTATGCTGGATAAGTAGGAGTCAAGGAGAGGCCTTAGCAAAAATCAACTTAGATACTTTTGCAGAAATAGCTTACTACAGTGAGTCCTTACTTTCAGTATTTTAACGCCATATTAAGTATTAATAGACTCTATTTGCATCTAGTCTAATTTCAACATCTCATCCATACAACATCATTTTTTTATCCATAGTGTTCACATCCTGACTTTAGGTTGCAGGGCAGTGACCAAGTCTTCATAACCGCGAAGGTACGGCGATCCGAATCGATTATACTCAGCTGAGGATCTCCAATCACACGACATATGTAGCACTTAACCCTTGCATATGTCAACCCACCACCGGGGTTCTTAAGACCGGATCAGGTTCACGCAAACCGAGAGCACAGATACACCACCGTCTAGCCTCTTGCCACGGAGGGTACACGCTACTCTCGCCACCGCTCCACGCCCATTTCGTGTTATCTTATTCCGGCCTTAGTCTGCCCGAGGCAAGGCTTACCCATGACGAGGCATGTGACCAGTTAAAGGGTCCTCGATCATCAAGCCTACATACGCGTTAATCCTTAATCAACCTGGGTAGAACATCACCTGTTCCTACCCCAAGTCACAATTTAAGTATTTCCATCCTTAGGATTGTGTCTGTTCCTTAGGATGAAAGAGCATCACAGGGAACTTTGCAGTAAGATCCCACCATTGCTCCAAATGAAAATATTCTTGCAGGTAGAAGCCATCCTTTCTCGAGTTAAATTAAGGACAACCTCTATCCACAAGATCTAAGCAAGGCTAAGCATTTTTGTAAATCATATTTTGATACTTCACAGAAGTATCTATAAAGGTATGGATATCAAGGAAAGCAATGCATCAAAGGGTTCCAAGCAATTTCTATGAACCTAATGCACATTTCACTAGACTTAAGTGTGCGAAAAGTATTTAAAAACACAAGGAAAGGGGTTGCATGCACCGGGGCTTGCCTTTGTTAGTAGGTGAGTCAGGCTCGGACTCGCAGATGTTGAAGTAGAGCCAAGTCCCTGCCTGAGATTCCAAAGGTGGTGGTGTCTTCTCTTGAGTCACTTCACTCTCTTCTTCGTTTTCTAAATATAACCATATAGGTATATATATAAGAATGAATGCCATGTCATGCTCATGAGAATGCAAAGATAATATAAACTTATTATCTATGTCTTGAGTACAACTTTCCTTCACGGAATTCCGGGAACTTAGGGTTTCCGGAGTCGGTAAAGGAGTTCAAAGGGCAGGGGGGTGGTTTTGGGTTTGGTGATCAAACAAAGTCCAAATCAATTCAAATTCTACCCAAGGCCTCTAAATAATGTGAAAAGCTCACATAAAAAGTTTGGGCAATTTTGGGATTATTATCTATTTTTAAAAAATCCAGAACCAGTATTTTAGGCTATTTTAAATACTCTAGAATTCCCTATTTGATCTAAAAATCATGAGTTTATTTTTATTAAATACTACAGGAAATTAGGGTTCTAAGAAAATTGGTCTCATATTTTTAGGATTTTTCTGTAATTTTCTACATCTTTTCAAAGTTCTGCTGAAAAAGAAAAAGGAAAAGCTTTAATAGTGCTGGGCCAAATCTAGCCCAAGCGGCCCAACACCAGAGAGAAAACACGCCCACGCCCACGCGCACTGGCATTTTTGCAGAAGGGTCCTCTGGTTTTTAGCTAACTGGGAACGAGTTCTTTCACTGTTTCATGTGTCGCTGACGGTTTGCAGTATGGTCCGTGGATTTCTATTTCTTTACCCGACACAACCTCGACGGCGTCCGCGCTTGGAGCCGAGCTCCGGCGAGCAAGACCGGCCGGAGGGGGCCAAGAACGGCGCTCCCGAGTAGCGGACACAAACTTGGATCTACTCCGACCGTTTCCCCTAAGTTAATTGCACGGATGGCGACCTACACCGCCCTGCCCACGGGAACAGCGGAGGCATCGGATAGAATCGCATGTTCCCCGTGATCTACGGTGGTTTAGTTCAATCTACAAGGTCGGGGAGTTTGAGAAGAGCTTAGGGATGCTAGAACGAGCAACAGCGCAACATGAATTGACCTGAATCGGGCCGGCCGCGGTGAGCTCGATCCTGCGGTGCTTCAGAACATAGTTGGGGAAAATTTGAAATTGGAGCACCCGGTTGCAGGATTGGGGGTGATACTGGACGGTGGGGTACGTGATGAGGTTGCGGAGCTAACGGCGGGCTCGATTTATAGCTCCCAGGAATGGTGGCGCTCGAATTGATGATGGCGCGGTGGCGGCTGGAGAAAGGAGGCGAGCTCAATCCGGGGAAAAGCGGCTTTCACCGTGGCAGTGACTCCGGTGATCGCCGGGCATGCAACCGGTGAGTCACCGCGAGGAAGTTCCGCGCTGAGACACGTGGTGCGCGACGGCGGTAGCTTATCGGTGACGAGGTCATTCAACCGACGGTGAGCTGGGGCGGTGAAGTGCGGCGGTCTTAGCCGTAGCTCAATCCTGCCTCGGATTTTTACCCGGTCAAGTTTATCCGTTGTACCCAATGCACGAATCGTAGCACGAGATCGACCACCGGCGGCGACACGAATCGCGGCGGCGAGTCACCGACGGTGAAATACACGGCACCGCAGATCTTTTGTCACTGTACCATGGCAAAGATCATCAGCCGACCTGACAGCGTGATTTGCAGGGTTATTTACTCCCAATTTTGTGTAGTAACCGAGCAAGCTTTCTGTACCAAAGTTATAGGGCTACATACCAGCTACAAATCAACTATAGTGACTGAGCTCATTTGATAACTAGATCATGATTGAATTCAACCCCAAAGATGGCTTTATTACACTGTAAGTCTGAATTTCAAAATAAACCAGCCTGACAGAGCAACTTCGGGCTCATTTATTTTAGAATCCTTTATGGTACCAAGGCATGAGTTCTATAACAAAGTTACTCTCCTTCCATAGATCTACAATATTGATGTGGTGACCTAGGGCAAATTCTCAATACTTTGGAAGATCCAATGCTCCAAAGTTGAGCCCTCAACACTTAATTTCAGACTTGGCCTCTATAGTGCTTTAAGAAGTGATTTTTGCATTTTGGTCCAAAACTTAGGGTTTGGCTTTCAAGTCCACATATTTGTGAACCAAATGACTTTAAATACTTATTTAGCTTGGTTTCTGCACTTTAGCCCAAAAATGGACTAATTTTGCACATAAGCCCCTAGGGTTTGGTTTCAGGGTTTTCCAGGGTTCCAATTAGGGTTTCTGGTATCTTAGGGGTATAAATGTGATTCAACTTTATTTTTGGGGTCATTTTATAACTTTTACCCTAAAGATTTTAGGTTTTCTCAACTTGGGTTAAGTTTTACCTTTTTAACCTCTATTTAGGGTTAAGTCCTTTAACCAGGGTTCTATTTGCAAAAACATTAAAACAATACAACTTGTTTGAAATTTTTACCTAGTGAATGCACTCTAGGTGTGTCAAACATATGCAATGCCAATGCTATGATGCCATGCTCAAGTTTTAGTTATAGTAACACCAGGGGTGTTACATCCTTCCCCCCATAAAAGAATCTCGTCCCGAGATTAAAATCCTAGGGTAGGTAATGGTAAAGGAAACACATCACATTTTTATTTCCTAAGTTTTGGTGCAAGGCAGGGGTGATGTGGGGGTTACTTCTTTATTACAACAGCTATACAGGCTTTACAATTTACATGAGGTTAGGAAGCCTGGGAAATTCTTATTCAAGAAGTCTTGAGTTTCCCAAGTAGTCTCATCTTCAGAATGCTGGTTCCACTGTATCTTGTAGAACTTGAGAGTCTTTCTTCGGGTAACCCTGTCCTTTTGATCTAGAACTCGAATAGGATGTTCCGAGTATGTTAAATCTGGTTCCAGGACAACATCAGTTACTTCAACGGTTCGATTAGGAACCCGAAGACACTTCTTCAATTGTGACACGTGGAACACATTATGCACAGTAGACAATGTTTCGGGTAGTTGAAGTCGGTACGCCACTGGTCCACATTGCTCAAGTACCAGGAATGGACCAATGTACCAGGGTGCAAACTTCCCTTTAACCCCGAAACGCGATACACCCTTCACTGATGAAACTTTCAAGTAGACATAATCGCCTACCAGAAAGCATAAGGGTTGTCGTCGTCAGTCTGCATAACTCTTTTGTCGAGTCTGAGCTTTCTTCATATTATGAATAATTTTCTGAACCTTTTCTTCGACCTCTTTCACCATATCAGGCCTAAAGAAGTACCTTTCTCCAGGTTCAGACCAATTTAGCGGAGTACGACATCGTCGTCCATATAAAGCTTCGAAGGGTGCCATTTTGATGCTTTCTTGATAGCTATTATTATATGAAAACTCCGCTAAGGGCAAACATTCATCCCATTTCTGTGGGAATTCCAGAACACATGCCCGTAGCATATCTTCCAGTATTTGATTGACTCTTTCAGTCTGTCCACTGGTTTGAGGATGATAGGCCGAACTGTGGAGCAGTTTAGTACCCAGGGATTTATGAAGTTCTTCCCAGAATTTGGATACGAATTGCAATCCGCGATCCGGCACTATGGTTTTCGGAACACCGTGCAGACTAAAAATGTGAGCAATGTACAATTGGGCATAGACAATAACTGGGTGATCGGTCTTGATTGGCAGAAAATGAGAAATTTTCGTGAGCCGATCAACAATAACCCATATAGAGTCATACCCTTTTGTAGTCCTGGGTAATCCCATGATAAAGTCCATACAATATCTTCCCATTTCCACGTGTGCAACTTGCTTTTTCTGATGACACTGTACTATCTGAGTCTGTTGGGTGGCAATTATGCAACTTTACCCAAATAGAATCAGATGCACCATCTTGGGTAAAACACACAAGAAGAGGTTTACCAACAAGTGGTTACAGTAAGTTCATAGCACACGAGACGAGTGTGAATGTCGAATAACATCACGGTCAACTCGTGTTAGCCAGGGAATCCAAATTCACGAAAGGTGATATTGATTCAAGAAAAATCACCAGTGGAGGGATCTAAAAATGCGGACTTTGCAACTAGTCCATTTTATCGGGCACTGGACATGGCTCGACCCAATCACTTATGCTGGAAAAGCATACATGAGGCAATCGAGGCACGACTAGAGCGATGGTTAGGTGGTTATTGACCGACTTAATCTCGATTCTTGAAAATTCTTCCTTAAGAGGGGTTGTACAAAAGTGAGCTTAGACAACTCGATAAAACGATCTCTAAACTCAACCTTCGTTCACCAGGCAGTTACACGTTAGTGAAACCAACTTGTTGAACTACTTTTGACATTGAGCAAGTCCTCTCAGTACCATCGGTAAGCCAAGGGTTGAGAGTTCACATTTGCAAGCCAAAGGTCATGCATTTGGATAGAAATCCATTTGGTCAGGTTGTTCATCCGTTTCTTCAAGCGAGATGAATTATCCACTTGGTTAGGGAATACATAGATTAATTGGGAAAGCGAATGAACAAACTCCTGCATTTCAGCAGCAGGGAAAACCAGTCTTCATTTTGGGAGCTAATCAATTGTTATTCAACACTAAAAAGATCCAAGGCTTCACCTTTACACAAAGAATGCAAAGGAAACTTGTGTAAGTAGTTACTACCAAGATCAAAAGAAATAAGACCACACATGAAAGTGGTATGGCCTTTTGATCCAATGGAAATGACAGATGTTGCTTGATCTCTTAACAAACAACAAGAAACTGTTTTAAGGAAGGAGTCCACAGAAGATCACACATTAGTGTAGTTTCACAATGGATCATGACCAGAGACTTCGATACCAACATGCGCCAAGCAGCAAAATCCTGTGTGTACATTCACAGGAGGCTCTCAGTTTCGCCGCGGTACCATAAGTTCTTAACCATGACACCATTACAAAACTGGCACCAATAATGGATCTCACGTGGTAAGAACGATTTGCGTAGAGATAACATATTGATATAATCTCATAATGGATTATGACTACTAACTGTGATACAAGCATGCATCGAGCAGCACAACCTTGTGTGTATACCCACAAGAGGCTCTCGGTTTTGGCGCAGCATCATCAATTTTAGTCATAACGCCAATACCAGACATAACCAATAAGGAATCTTACACACAACACAAATAGACTGATCAAGGATGACAAGGTACAAAAGAGACTCCACCTGTAAGTATGATCACAAGTAGAGATCCAAATAGATCATGGCCCAAAGAAGTGAACAAGGCATGGCCATAACCTAAACTTGATGAAAGAAGTATGATGGGAGACTGTTAATTCAGCCCAAGCATATTTCTATGCCCATCATAGGGATCACCAGGTCAAGGATTAAGTTGGTAGGCCTTCGATAGATAACATGTCTTTCCTAGGTTAGGTTAATAAGGCAACATGGTGATCCACATGGAATATCCAAAGGAATAACCATCTTAACTCTTGAATTTTGACCAACTACTGTAGATATTAAAAGTTGCCTCAGAAACCGGCAGTCGTTTCTTACACCATAGTCATATAAAAGCTTCACATGTTACATGATCTAGGCGAAACAGGGAAACTCTTTCCAACGAAGTTTAACCTGTTTTTATTACCAAGCTGGTCTATCTACACCTACCTTACTACATTAATCTACAAC
The DNA here is from genome assembly GCF_902167145.1 of Zea mays. Classification (NCBI taxonomy): domain Eukaryota; kingdom Viridiplantae; phylum Streptophyta; class Magnoliopsida; order Poales; family Poaceae; genus Zea; species Zea mays. The sequence continues at coordinate 80,444,151 of NC_050096.1, read as the reverse complement.
ATCTTCTCTAGCTACACCATCTGCCAGATGTTTGTTGCCATTCTTCCAAGGAACCCTTAGTCCACCGATGCAGGAGTAGGATCAACAGCAGCATTGAGCCTATGCACTGATTGCTGCAGATGGTTGACAAGCTGTTGTGCTACTTGAAACTCCATGGGATGAGCACGATTCAATTCTTTGACCGCCTGATCCTGATGGCTTATGAATCTTAGGGTTTCCTTAAGGTCTTCTCTAACAGCAACAGCATACAAGTGAATTTCTTCTAGTTGCTGACTCAGAATTTTTGATTTAGAATGAGCATTAATTAGCTGATGCTCAAGCTCCTTAATGCGATTCTGATCAGCTTGGTGTTGCATCTGAAGTTCTGTCACCTGATGCTCTAGTCCAATAACCTGTTCCGCTTGAACCTTTGTTTCCTCAAGTTGTTCTTGTGCTTGAGTACAAGCACTATTCTTGGCCATTTCCATCATCTTAAATGCTGCATAACTCCCAGTGTACAACTGCTGCCACTTTTGACGACTGTGCCCCCGAGTAAGTTGCAATTCTAGCACGGCCATCAAAACTCGAGCAGATGCCGATTCAACAGAATCCTGCCCAATAGGAATGCTTTCCATTAATCGGGCCTGGTGATGATACACCAACGGGTCACTTAAGGCAACTGCAGGGAACAACCTCATAGATGTGGCTTGTATTTCTTCCCTTTTCTGGTAACAAATGGTTGTTAGTACCTCTAAGGCAGCTACCTGAGCACCCTCCCAAGGAGTCATTCCTTCGGCATGGAACATCCAATACGGCCAAGATGGTTTTCTAGCACGTTCTGGAATACGCACTACTACCTCATACCATGGTTGTCCTCTAAGAACAGTGCGTGACCACTGGTACTTGGGTGCTTCGGTATATCCGACCTCTTGAAGTAGTCGCCACAGGACCACTGGAACACCAAAATCTCGTAGAAACTCTCCAACTCCTGTAGGAGCTTCTTGTTGATTCATCTATAGAGAAGGGCAACAGATACACTCTATTCACTAAGGATGTATAACAAGGTAGATGAATCATGTACTAAACTAGCTACGCAGGGGGTTTAACTTAAAGTTTGTATGACATGATGCATGTGTAATTACAGAATCAACCTTAGTTGATTCATACCTTCTATACATTGCACTCTTCCTATCTGGTCTTTAAGATAGACTCTTCAGAATACTCAGGTAAGAAGAGAAAAGAGTTTTTAGGTAAGACTTTTAAAAACCCTTTTGAAGATGCCTCATAATATCTGCGAAGAAGGGCTACGCTCTGATACCAGCTGTGACGGAACCTCCCAAGTAATTAGGCCCACCTACAGTTGTCCTTGCCCAACGGACCTCAGACAACCCTGTAGGTGCCCCTGAACTACTTGACAAGCTCGGTATCTTTCCTTACCTTACCAGGAACGTTTCACCCGTCTTGCAGACATTACAGAACATCGAAGATATAGAAGTGCGGAAGCAATTATATAAACTTACATTTATTTAGAAAGTAAGATCAAGTTACTTATTACAGACCAGAGCTATAAACGAGTGCTGAGTACACATATCAAGGGAGGCAAAAACTCCTCCCAAGTAATTATCAAACAAAAAGATCCTATGTGGAGGACCAAGTCCTCCCGTATCTTCATTCTTGTTTTTCTTCATTAGATACCACCTTGGAGCAAAAGCAACAAAACTTTGTCGCTTCCTCACCTAAAAACAACAAAGGGATAAACCCTGAGTATGGAATACTCAGCAAGTCTTACCCGACTAAGGAAAAGATTCTCAAGGGTATGCTGGATAAGTAGGAGTCAAGGAGAGGCCTTAGCAAAAATCAACTTAGATACTTTTGCAGAAATAGCTTACTACAATGAGTCCTTACTTTCAGTATTTTAACGCCATATTAAGTATTAATAGACTCTATTTTCATCTAGTCTAATTTCAACATCTCATCCATACAACATCATTTTTTTATCCATAGTGTTCACATCCTGACTTTAGGTTGCAGGGCAGTGACCAAGTCTTCATAACCGCGAAGGTACGGCGATCCGAATCGATTATACTCAGCTGAGGATCTCCAATCACACGACATATGTAGCACTTAACCCTTGCATATGTCAACCCACCACCGGGGTTCTTAAGACCGGATCAGGTTCACGCAAACCGAGAGCACAGATACACCACCGTCCAGCCTCTTGCCACGGAGGGTACACGCTACTCTCGCCACCGCTCCACGCCCATTTCGTGTTATCTTATTCCGGCCTTAGTCTGCCCGAGGCAAGGCTTACCCATGACGAGGCATGTGACCAGTTAAAGGGTCCTCGATCATCAAGCCTACATACGCGTTAATCCTTAATCAACCTGGGTAGAACATCACCTGTTCCTACCCCAAGTCACAATTTAAGTATTTCCATCCTTAGGATTGTGTCTGTTCCTTAGGATGAAAGAGCATCACAGGGAACTTTGCAATAAGATCCCACCATTGCTCCAAATGAAAATATTCTTGCAGGTAGAAGCCATCCTTTCTCGAGTTAAATTAAGGACAACCTCTATCCACAAGATCTAAGCAAGGCTAAGCATTTTTGTAAATCATATTTTGATACTTCACAGAAGTATCTATAAAGGTATGGATATCAAGGAAAGCAATGCATCAAAGGGTTCCAAGCAATTTCTATGAACCTAATGCACATTTCACTAGACTTAAGTGTGCGAAAAGTATTTAAAAACACAAGGAAAGGGGTTGCATGCACCGGGGCTTGCCTTTGTTAGTAGGTGAGTCAGGCTCGGACTCGCAGATGTTGAAGTAGAGCCAAGTCCCTGCCTGAGATTCCAAAGGTGGTGGTGTCTTCTCTTGAGTCACTTCACTCTCTTCTTCGTTTTCTAAATATAACCATATAGGTATATATATAAGAATGAATGCCATGTCATGCTCATGAGAATGCAAAGATAATATAAACTTATTATCTATGTCTTGAGTACAACTTTCCTTCACGGAATTCCGGGAACTTAGGGTTTCCGGAGTCGGTAAAGGAGTTCAAAGGGCAGGGGGGGTGGTTTTGGGTTTGGTGATCAAACAAGGTCCAAATCAATTCAAATTCTACCCAAGGCCTCTAAATAATGTGAAAAGCTCACATAAAAAGTTTGGGCAATTTTGGGATTATTATCTATTTTTTAAAAATCCAGAACCAGTATTTTAGGCTATTTTAAATACTCTAGAATTCCCTATTTGATCTAAAAATCATGAGTTTATTTTTATTAAATACTACAGGAAATTAGGGTTCTAAGAAAATTGGTCTCATATTTTTAGGATTTTTCTGTAATTTTCTACATCTTTTCAAAGTTCTGCTGAAAAAGAAAAAGGAAAAGCTTTAATAGTGCTGGGCCAAATCTAGCCCAAGCGGCCCAACACCAGAGAGAAAACACGCCCACGCCCACGCGCACTGGCATTTTTGCAGAAGGGTCCTCTGGTTTTTAGCTAACTGGGAACAAGTTCTTTCACTGTTTCATGTGTCGCTGACGGTTTGCAGTATGGTCCGTGGATTTCTATTTCTTTACCCGACACAACCTCGACGGCGTCCGCGCTTGGAGCCGAGCTCCGGCGAGCAAGACCGGCCGGAGGGGGCCAAGAACGGCGCTCCCGAGCAGCGGACACAAACTTGGATCTACTCCGACCGTTTCCCCTAAGTTAATTGCACGTATGGCGACCTACACCGCCCTGCCCACGGGAACAGCGGAGGCATCGGATAGAATCGCATGTTCCCCGTGATCTACGGCGGTTTAGTTCAATCTACAAGGTCGGGGAGTTTGAGAAGAGCTTAGGGATGCTAGAACGAGCAACAGCGCAACATGAATTGACCTGAATCGGGCCGGCCGCGGTGAGCTCGATCCTGCGGTGCTTCAGAACATAGTTGGGGAAAATTTGAAATTGGAGCACCCGGTTGCAGGATTGGGGGTGATACTGGACGGTGGGGTACGTGATGAGGTTGCGGAGCTAACGGCGGGCTCGATTTATAGCTCCCAGGAATGGTGGCGCTCGAATTGAGGATGGCGCGGTGGCGGCTGGAGAAAGGAGGCGAGCTCAATCCGGGGAAAAGCGGCTTTCACCGTGGCAGTGACTCCGGTGATCGCCGGGCATGCAACCGGTGAGTCACCGTGAGGAAGTTCCGCGCTGAGACACGTGGTGCGCGACGGCGGTAGCTTATCGGTGACGAGGTCATTCAACCGACGGTGAGCTGGGGCGGTGAAGTGCGGCGGTCTTAGCCGTAGCTCAATCCTGCCTCGGATTTTTACCCGGTCAAGTTTATCCGTTGTACCCAATGCACGAATCGTAGCACGAGATCGACCACCGGCGGCGACACGAATCGCGGCGGCGAGTCACCGACGGTGAAATACACGGCACCGCAGATCTTTTGTCACTGTACCATGGCAAAGATCATCAGCCGACCTGACAACGTGATTTGCAGGGTTATTTACTCCCAATTTTGTGTAGTAACCGAGCAAGCTTTCTGTACCAAAGTTATAGGGCTACATACCAGCTACAAATCAACTATAGTGACTGAGCTCATTTGATAACTAGATCATGATTGAATTCAACCCCAAAGATGGCTTTATTACACTGTAAGTCTGAATTTCAAAATAAACCAGCCTGACAGAGCAACTTCGGGCTCATTTATTTTAGAATCCTTTATGGTACCAAGGCATGAGTTCTATAACAAAGTTACTCTCCTTCCATAGATCTACAATATTGATGTGGTGACCTAGGGCAAATTCTCAATACTTTGGAAGATCCAATGCTCCAAAGTTGAGCCCTCAACACTTAATTTCAGACTTGGCCTCTATAGTGCTTTAAGAAGTGATTTTTGCATTTTGGTCCAAAACTTAGGGTTTGGCTTTCAAGTCCACATATTTGTGAACCAAATGACTTTAAATACTTATTTAGCTTGGTTTCTGCACTTTAGCCCAAAAATGGACTAATTTTGCACATAAGCCCCTAGGGTTTGGTTTCAGGGTTTTCCAGGGTTCCAATTAGGGTTTCTGGTATCTTAGGGGTATAAATGTGATTCAACTTTATTTTTGGGGTCATTTTATAACTTTTACCCTAAAGATTTTAGGTTTTCTCAACTTGGGTTAAGTTTTACCTTTTTAACCTCTATTTAGGGTTAAGTCCTTTAACCAGGGTTCTATTTGCAAAAACATTAAAACAATACAACTTGTTTGAAATTTTTACCTAGTGAATGCACTCTAGGTGTGTCAAACATATGCAATGCCAATGCTATGATGCCATGCTCAAGTTTTAGTTATAGTAACACCAGGTGTGTTACAACCTCTGCCTTGACAAAAGGTTGAATTCCAGAATATGCGGTTGCCAGAATCCGTGAACAGTAAGGGAACACTGTTCACTATTTATAGGCACAGGGCGCAGCCTGTGAGGGATTACAAGTATGCCCCTTATGAAAGTTTACAACATTGACTCAGACCTTTATGGACTAAAAGGTCATTCTATCTTTAAGTCGGTTTGTAATACCGAAGCTTCATGAAGAGGGACCTTCGGCCATCTTATACAAACAGCTTCAGCCGAAGGCCGCTTCTTCCTAGAAGACCTTCGGCGACGAAGCACAGGCCCAACACATTATATCCTAAGGGGAATAATGCTTCGAAGGACGAAGGGTATTGACATTTAACATTTTTGTGTTGCCTTGTTCTTAATTCATAGCATTTGAGAACAAGTCCCCAACATTGGCGCCCACCTCTGGTGAACTCATTTGACCACCTTCGGCAAGCACTGACCTTCGTCATGCCGCCGAAGAAGATAACTGCACCAGGGGCTGCTGCACTGCAGCCACTGGACACAAATCAGGAGATTCTCTCTCTTCGAGAGGCTCGAAGCCAGAAGAGAAAGGCCATCAGTCCAACACTCCAGGAGGAGGAGTTGGACTAAGAGATTAGGGACATGGAAATCATCCATCAACAAGTGCAAAGGAAGAAGGAGAAGATGGCCCGACTAGCCGATCTTCAAAGGAAGATTCACGAAGCTACTGAAGAAGTGCGTCATCTTGTTCAAGATGAACAAGACCGAAGGCCCCAGCACAGGGAGCTTCATCAAGAGGGCCTATTCAATGAGGATGGATGGTATGATGATTTCAATCATGATACTTTTACTTTTGATGATGCTTCTCCCTTGGCAGCAGAACTACAGGCTACTGCATGGCCCCCATCATACAAGCCACCCCAGCTTCCCATGTATGATGGGCATTCAGATCCAAAGCAGTTTCTGATGAGTTACGAAGTAACTATATCTTCGTATGGGGGCAACACCGCAGTCATGGCGAAGTCCTTCGTCATGGCAGTCCGGAATGTAGCCTAGACATGGTATTCTTCTCTTCGGCCAGGGACTATCACGTCATGGTAGAAGCTCAAAGACATGCTGGTTACCAATTTCTAAGGCTTTCAAACGAATCCAGTCATAGCTCAGGCCCTGTTCCAATGCACGCAAGACCACGAAGAATACCTTCAGGCATATGTCCGAAGGTTCTTGCGACTGAGGGCATAAGCGCCTACAGTGCCCAATGAAATTGTCATTGAGGCCATGATCAAGGGTCTTCGGCTAGGGCCTACTGCTCAATATTTCGCAAGAAAGCCCCCACAGACTCTGGAGAAGCTGCTTCAGAAGATGGATGAGTACATCCAGGCTGACAACGACTTTCGCCAAAGAAGGGAGGAAGCTTACAGATTATCTGAGATGACCAGGGGCTTCGGAGGACGAATTCACCCAAGGCATGTCAGGTCGATCCACAGCTCCAACCAGAGCGATGACAAGGGAAGTCAGCCTCAAAGGTCACAGTACACCTCACAACCTTCGGGGCAACAACAAAGCTCTTTCAGGCCACTAGCTCCAAGGGGCAGAGGCGCCAGGGGCTTCGGAGGAAGATATGGGGATCAGCCCAGGAAGATTTATTGCTTATTCTATGGTGAGGATAAGGGCCATACTACAAGAATGTGCCAAATCACCATTTAGAAGCAGAAGGAGATCGCAGAAACTGAAGCTCGACAGAATCAGCCGAAGCAGGTCTTGCACCCTGCTTCGTGCCACTCCCCCTACATACTAGAATATGTGGGCAATCATCCTGCAGTTTCTGCCGCTTCGGCTAGTCATTCCCAGGCTTCCTGGCCATAGCTCCCTCCTCCACCACCACTGCAACCAACCAATTCTCGAAGCCAGCAGCTAGAAAGGCGCCATCACACCCAACAGCAACGGGAGTTCAGGGAGGAATCCGAAGCTCGCACAGTCAACAGTACTGTGCCAGAATCAAAGCACATTTATTGAGCGATATCCTACCCCCAAAATACTTTTATGGTTTATGTCATTTTGTTTTTTAACAAGAAACAAGCAATGTAAATCTAGTTTTAATTGTCTGTAATAGTTTCTCTTTTTATCAGAATGAAATATATTTTTTTCACAGACTTTCGAAGCTCAAAGAGTGCCGAAGCTCAAAAGTTGTTCCTAAGGGAATGCAGAGCTAAAAATTGCCGAAACTACAAAAAGTCATTCCTAAGGGAGCACAAAGTAAGTTCCGCCGAAGATACAAAAAGTCGTTCCTAAGGGAGCGTAGTGTAAGTTTTCTGCTCAAAAGTTGTTCCAAATGGAATGCAGAGCCAAATACCGCCAAAATATAAGGCGAAGAAGTTCAAAAGACGTTCCTAAGGGAATGCAGAACTTATACTGCCGAAATAGAAGGCGAAGAAGTTCAAAAGACGTTCCTAAGGGGATGCAGAACTTACACCGAAAAATAAGCGGTGAAGCCAAAAAATAAACGACAAAGAGATTTTGATCATTCCTAAGGGGACGCAGAGATTGTGTGTTTCAGTGTGGGCGTGTGGGTGTGTGTCATAAGCATTAGCATCATATCATCACATCATCCCGCATAGCATCACGTCATACATCATATCACACCAATGACACGAATTGAATACGAAGGATGGATGTTTTTACGAAGGCACAAAGTAAGCTGGGAAATACAGCTTCGTCAACTTTGTTGCAAAAAGAAGGGATTCCCTGTTTACGAAGCATGGATGTTTTTATAAAGTATGGATATTTCTTCGAAGCATGGATATTTTCATGAAGCACTGATCTTTTTCTTTGCGAAGCATGAAAAGAAGGGAAGGTGTTTTTTCACCGAAGGCTCAAAAACGGTATGTATATAAAGTTTCATGCATCGCAAAGAAGTGAATTACAAATAATTTACATATTAGATTCAAAAATATGCACACCAAATATTACAGTTTTGTTACAACAAAGCTACATTGTCCATCTAAAAATATTTCTACAATAAGTAATAGTCTTCCTTCAGGACCTTCTTCGCAACCTGATTCAGCAATTTATTGACGATTTCGTCAACGATAGATTCAGCCATATTGATGATCTCCAGTGCTTCCTTCATTTCTGGATCAGCCAGGGGGTCGAATGGTTCCGGTGGCGGAGATAATTCAACTACAGTAAAAATAATAATAATAATCAGTCCGAAGCCACAAAAACAAATGCCGAAGCTAGATGCCGCAAAACAATACCTATGCGTCTCTCACGCTCTGCAGCTTCTTCAGCCTGTTTTGCTTGTACTCGGGCATCATGGATGTCTTTCTCGCTTTTCTTCATAATTTCATGAGGGATCCCGCCCATTAAACTTGCTTCAGCTGAGGGATCCTTTGTGTCATCCACAGAAAAGGCAGCTTCGGCCTGGGCCAGGGTCTTGACATGGTCGCATCCCACCTTCTCCAGGATGGCTGGAATTCCCCTTGCGCCGGAGAACGCGTAGACATCCCCGTGATCACTTAAGATTTCTTCGAAAGCTTCGGCCTCCCACTTATCCATTCGATCACACCTTCAGGGTCGCCTCGTATGAAGTTATCTTCGTTAGAATAGGCGCCCACGTTGGCGAAGCTAGCCTTTATTTTCTCCACGCAGCCCAAAGATTTTTCAAAACATCTTTCTTTGGATGCGCAAAGTTATTCAACTGTTTTCTCTAAATAGTTTTTCCAATATTCACTGGCCCCTCGGTTAGCTTCTGCGAGAGCGCATTTTTTTGGCCTCTGCCAACTGTTTCCGAAGGTCTTCGATTTCATTCTTCTGGATTTCGGCTTGAGCCTTGAAACTAGCTTCATCCTCTTTCACTTTGTCTACTAATGAAATCAAAATTTTATCTTTTTCAAGACCCTCGTTCCTTAATTCAATTACCTCTGAACGAAGGTTGTTCAGAGCCATTGTGTATCCTTCATCTTCAATCTTTTTCTGAGCCCTTAGTGCATTACTAAGAATTAAGCTCTACAAGAGGAAGACATAATTAAGTAAAGTAAATAAAATATTTGGTTTTTCAAATACAAAATTAGCTTTTATACCTTTATGCTATTATATGCTAAGCTATCAGCAAGCTCATCCTTCGATAAGATCGAAAGACCGTCTTCTAGCTTCGGGAATCCGATGCTTCTACCTATCTCCTGACAAACAGATATCTCTTTATTATCCGGGAGACGGTACAAAAAATCTTCTTCCCCACTGCCATTAAACACTAACGCCCCCTTCGGATATTTCAATTGTTGGGCATAATGTAGTGCTTCTAGCTTTTCTTCTAGAGAAAGTCCTTTTCCCGAAGCATGACAGATGATGTAATCAATGTTTTCCTTTGAAGCTTCGGTAGCAGCAACTTTAACCTCTTCAGACGCAATTTCCTTTGCCGCTTTTTCTTCAACTACGGTAGGTTCTGTCTCGGTGGGCTCTGAAGGCCCAGCTTCGGTTTCAATTTCAATTGTTGTAGCCTCGACTTCTGCCTGCTTTGTTTCAGCTTCGGGGTGCACTTTTGAAGCTTTGGCAATTTTTCTTGAAGGAGTAGGACTTAAGGCTTTTGCTGTTTCTAACACAACATCTAGCACATTTGCCATCCTTCTCCTCTTGGGAGTTGTGGCAAAACTCTTTTGTGTCTTCGGCACTGTTGCCTCTGTTGAAGGGCTCAAAGTCTCTGGCATTTTCGTCATTTCTTTAATTTCCGGCCCTTCAGCCTTATCATCCTTTGTTTCAACTAGCCTAACTGAAAGCACCTTCGACATTTTAGTCGGCTCTTCAGTCCTCTGCGTAGGACGGGCGATTTCTTTTGCTTTGACAACCAAAGAGGCCCCTTTGCCAAATTCAGGTATCACGGCCGGTTCGATGAAACGTGGCCGGTGAGTCAGAACCTTCATCTTCTTGCCCTTCGGGTCAGCTGTGATGGCCGAAGCGGCAACATTTCCAGAAGCAGTGATCTTTCTTTTTACCCCTTGTCCTCGCAGAGGGTAGCAATAGTTAGGGTATATGAAGCCAATAGCATCGAATACCCTGTTCAACCTTTATTTATTCCAACCCCAAAGGCTGTGGACAAGGCATTGTCTTCTGCCTTGGAATAAGCTCCAAGCAAATCATCACTTGTAGCTTCGATGCACTTCAGCCAGTCGTCATTTGGTTCATCAAATTTATCCCCAAACCTGAATGTATACATCAGCCGGACCAAATCACCTTCGCTAGACTTAGTGATGGTCTCCTTCGGCATTTCCTAGCTTTCTACAAGCGGCCACACTCTGAATGCTATATGCTCTTGAACTAAATCTCTTGTGCCGATGAAGGAGCAGACAGTACTGAAGGCCTTCTGACATGCTTCGGCGGCGTCATCAATTTCGACCTTTGGCCTTCAGAGGCCGAAGCGGGACCAAATGGGGCACATAATGACTTCCTTAATGTCTTCCCTCGCTGACAAATCATTCTTCACATAAAACCATTCTTCCATCCAAGCCCCGGGCCATCTCTTCTGAAATGTTGGCTCTGGGTGGCTTGCGTTGGGGCGAGCGATAAATCCATAACAACCAAAGTTGTTGTGGTACTGTTCTTTACCAGTGTCCTTTGTCTCATACAGAAGTTCGTGCATACTATAGAAGCACTTCGCGCTTGGCTCTAGCCCTTGGCTCCTTACTGCCCAGACAAAAATCCCCATCCTTATTATGGCTTCATGGGTGATCTGATGAAGGAAGATTTGGTAGGTCTTCAGCACTTCAACTACAAACTTACTTAAAGGGAACCGAAGCCCAGCCTTGAAGAAGCTTCGGAAAATCACAACTTCGTTCTCCTCAGGAGTAGGGACGTTGTTGTCGCCGCCAGCCCTCACAATAGACATATCCCGAAAGTACCTTCCTCTCATATTTTCAAGATGACTATGTTTGATGGTTGATTTTCTAAAGATTGAATGACTTGGCCTCCAGGGCCGATCCTCAGAATCTTCGTCCCCACTTTTTACATCATTGTTATCGCTGTCATCAGTATCTTCAGATAAGCCTTCCAATATCTCTTTAGTAATCTTCTTTGTATTTATTTTTGCCATCGACTCCACAAATCCAGCAATATAAGGATCGACAGTCTTCTTCTCCTCAAATAGCTTCTCCTCCTCAGTCGGCTTCGTCTCAGCAGCAACCTTCTTACCTTGAGTCATTTTTTCTTCAGACACAGTGAAAACGTGTCTTTTAAACCAAAGCTCAGAGAGCTTGAAAAACTATCAAGCGTTAGTGAGCAAGAGCTATAAAATTGAGAAAATAAAGCAAATGGCACAACCAGTGTATCAAAATGTAGCTGGTGTGAGTTCTTATTTATATGCTCAGCGCGCTGCAATTTGGAGGTCCCCATCTGTCATTGACTGTTGCTATTCTAGCAAAGGGAAGGTGTTTTTTGGACCTTCGGCTTAAGACCTTCGTCCATGTCGCAGTCTGAATTCGTTATCTTAACAAATTGATACTGCGAGGGGCTACTGTTGGGGGCCATCGTCTTCCGAAGGTCCTCAAAAACATGATTAACAATGTTTTCCCAAGTGTAATATATGTATAGGAGCCTTCGGAATCGGATGAAGCTGTCCACAATATGAAAAGCATGGTTGGGACGAAGGTCGAACCAGTTCCGAAGCTATGCGCAAGGAAGCTTCGACTCAGTAGCAGAAAAGGATCCGACTTAAAGAGGAAAAGGCTTTTTAGTCCTCGATAGATTGTCCTAATGTCAATAGTAAACATGAAGGGCATGAATGTAATTTTGCACAAGCTGCGCCCTGTGCCTATAAATAGATGAACAGTACCCCCGTACTGTTCACGCTGACTTGTATTCATTTGTGCGTCACACTTGTACTTTTGTCTTCCATCAGACCGAAGGTACATTTGTAATTCAATATTGTTTATGTCTTTCCATAATAATATAATGAGAATGAATTAATAATGTTATATGATTGCTTATGTTGTCTTCTATATTCTGTATGCTTCTTCTTCTATTATCATATACTGTGATGATGAAGGTATGTCCTTCGTAACCTTCGTCTGAAGATTATTATATCCTAAGGGGAATAATGCTTCGAAGGATGAAGGGTATTGACATTTAACATTTTTGTGTTGCCTTATTCTTAATTCATAGCATTTGAGAACAAGTCCCCAACAGGTTTCAATAATGATGATTCATTTGCCATCCGTATATAAGGATCATCATTTGTGAAACCCTCCCTTGTGTTTTTAATGCTCTCTTTTCTAAGTGTTTCAACAAGGTCCTTCCAAGTTCCTTGAAGATGGATTCAAAATCTACAAAAAATGAATGAAGTTCAATATCACTTGGTTGGATTAAATCATAAAGAGAAAAGAGATCACAGTGAATCAAGAAGGAAGTTGAACTATCTTGTAAACCAAATAATCAAGAAGTAGTGACATAATCATATAATATCCCTCATTATGAGGTTTGAGGTTCATATTTGCATGCTTTACCCTTCAGGATTTCAATTGATATACTTTCAGTTCTTAAACTTTCAATTGGTTTAGTTTTCATCATCTATGTAAAGCATGTTATGTTAAACCAAGATATAGTGCAAACATCTCCTTTAACCTCGTATTGTTGATGTGCATAAGTGTACTTTGTGTACTCTTGCTTGCACAAATTGAGGAGAGTTTAGCCTATATCCTGTGAAACTAATGATTTGTTTCAAGTTCATGTTGTGTAGTCTCACACCTTGGAGAACGTCAAATGAGGATGAATGGTTCCATAGAAATAAAAATGAGTTTCTCTTGAACCTCTCAAGAAAATGAGTTTCTCTTGATCGTTTGAAGAGTATAAGTTTCTCTTTGAAGTGTCAAGCCTATCAAAAGCTAAGATGGAAATTCATGATTATAATGGAGACCATGTGGCGTTGAACAAAGGTGTGTCACTCCATGAACTATAGTATTACATTTGTGTATCCATGCTCTTACATGCTAGTGTGTGCATGTATATGAAATATCTTAAGTCACTCCATAAGGTTGCACTTGTGGTGACGATTAAAGAATCTCTAGATATTTGATTAATACCTCTTGTGGTGATATCATAAGTTTGTCTTAAGTCATCTTAGTGAGGTATGAGTCAAACATGCTAACTTCTCAAGAATCTTGGCTTAAAATATTGCATATCATGTCTATTAGTATACCTTTTGATTATGAGTAATTCCTTCAATTGGTACAATTTCATAGTTTATTTGTACCAAGGTTCAAATTGTAGAACTTAATCCCCTAGCCTCACAAGTCCAAGTGCATAAGCTAAACAAGTATTCATCACTTGTATGCACACATTTAGGGGGAGAATGGTCTATAATTTGAATCTTTGAGACTAATTTCATTTTCAAGTCTATTACGTGTGTAGTCTCAAATTAGAAAGGAACCTTCAGGCAAAGACAATCGCTTCCACTGCAAAATTTGATGGGTATCAAAGATTCTTTGCTCCAATAAATATATTTTTATACATTTCATAAGGGAATGAGTTTCATTTTTATATGCTACTCCAACATCATCTAAAATTGGTAAACATGTATCACATCCTTTTGGATTGCAAATGTCTAAAGTAGCATAGCTTATGAATTCTCCTGTCTACAATTTAATTGATTAAATAGTGCACATGTTCCTTATGTTGTATGATTATATTCAATTGATACTCCTTTTATGCTAATGGTACTTTAAATTGCAAATAAGTCTAACACCCCTGGTGTTACTGCCACTAAAACCTGAGCACAACATCATAAGCATTGGCATATCATGTGTTTGTCACACCTAGAGTGCATTCACTAGGCAAAAATTTCAAACAAGTTGTATTGATATGACATTTTGTGAACAAAACCCTAGGGTAGAGTACTTAACCCTAGATTGGGCTTAAAGGGGTAACCAAAGTTTAACCAAGAGAAAACTCCAAAGCTTAGTTATAATAATCATAAAATATCACCATGAGTGGACCAAAGTGGCATTAAAACCCTAAAAGTACCACAAACCCTAAAAAGAACCCTAGAAAGACCTAAACTTAAACCCTAGGGGGCTAAGTGCAAAATTAGTACACTTTTGGACTAAAGTGCACAAACTATGAAAGTAAGGTGTCTTAAGTCATATGGTTCACAAATATGTGGATTTGCAACTTAAACCCTAGGTTTTGGGCCTATTTGCAAAAACACCACTTTTGTGACCCTATAACTAAGTCTGAAAAACAGTTGATCATGACAAACTTTGGAGCTCTACAGATTGAGAAATTCAAAGAATTTGCCCTGGGTCGATGTAGCAAAGTTGCAGATCCATTGTAGAGGAACAACTTTGCTATAGGTGTTTGGTCTTGGTACCATGAGAAATTTGGAGATATTCTGATCTGAAGATGGGCTGTCCGGCGAATTTTAACTGAATTTGCGGCACTGTTCATCGGACTGCAGAAAAGATCTCACCGGCGATAAGAATGCCACCGCGGTTGGGGATGGGTCGGCGGCCGCTGTAAAGGTCTTCCGCAATGTGGCGTTAAAACGTGGAGGTGGCGCTACCCGGTTAATCGGCGACCACCGGACTTTTGCCGTGACTCTCCCGCACGGGTGAGCTCGCCAGCGCAGTCACAGCTCGGTGAATCTCATCCATCTCCGGCCAGCAGCCTATAAATTGAGCCCGTCCTCGGCTCCGTCATGTATTCAAACAGCTAGCGCACCCACCCACACTTCAGATCCTCCACCAGAGAGCTCCAATTTTGCATTTCCCCCAACCCACTCAAGAACATCGCTCGGTTTGCCCTTGTCGTGGCCAGCTTGCCCCAGGTTCGTTCAAGCGCTCTGGTCGTTTGTTCTAGCGTCCTTAGGTCCTCCTCAAGCTTCACGACCCCTTTGATTGAACTAGACCGCCCTGGGTTGCCGTGAATGCCCGTGTTCTTCTGTTGCCCATACGGTCACCGTGGTCAGGGCATTTTAGTGTGCCATTAGTGAAATTGATTTAGGGGAAACTTCGGTTGAGGTGTGAATTGGGTGCCAGCCGACGGAGAGCGTCGGTCACTGCGTAAATCAGCCAGTATGGGCACGCCGGTGATCGGTGTGTCGCTGTCCAACGTCGTGGACTGGACTCTGTGAAGACATAGGAGTTCGAGGGTTGATTTGAAAGTGTTAGTGATTGTCTAAAATAGTGTCTTGGACTCTTTTAGGTTATGCCAAAAGACAGGGACTTCCTTGCAAAATCTACACGCGGGCGCGGGCGCGCGCGTTCCCACCCGTAATTGGGCTGACCTGGGCCAAATTCGGTCTAGAACTATTCATAGTTTTTCTTTTTCCTTTTCTGCCAGAGCTAAAACAATTCTAGAAAATTGTAGAAAAATGATAAAAATACCAAACCAATTTTGCCAGGTTTCTAATTTTCCATAGAATTTAATAAAAATAGTTTCATGATTTTTAGTCCAAAAGGGAAATTATAGAGTATTTAAAACAGACCTAGACCATGTTTCTGGATTTTTAGAAATAAATAATAAATCCAAAATTCACTAAATGTTTAGGATAAACTTTAAATAATATTTAGTAGCCTTGTGTAAAGTTTGGTATGATTTGGACCATGTTTGATACTTAGAACCCAAAACCCTAGCCCCCTTGCCCTATGAACTTCACTATTGACTCCGGAAACCCTAAGTTCTCGGAGATCTGTGAAGGAAAGTTGTATTCAAGTCTTTAGATAATAAACTTTTATTATCTTTGCACTCTCATGAGCATTACATGGGCATTCATTATTATGTATGATTATATTTAGAAAACGAAGAAGAAGTAGAAGTCAAAGAAGCGAAGACTTCACCACCACCTGAGGAACATCAATCACGCAACTGTTTCTATTTTGATATCTGCGGAACCGAGCCTGATTCACCAGTAACACAAGGCAAGCCCCGGTGCATTTGCCACCTCCTTGTTCCTTTTAAAATCTTTCTCACCTACTTGATGCATTAGGTAATAGGAGTTGTGTGCTAAACTATTGCTGCATCTCCTTCCTTGGCCTTGATTATTTCCTAAATCCCTGTTTTACAAAAGGTTTTCCTTATGCTTAGCTTTGCTTTAGAAAAACAAAAATGTTTTGTTTTCTCAAAAGATGATGTTGCAAAGTGGGTGGGATGTTTTCGAAAATAAAACTTGATGGTGGATCCATCATGGCCATGATGGGTTCAACATCGGAGAAGATGTACCTCTGCTAGGTACCAAACTTTGAGTTGGAAATGATTAAGCTAATACCGGGCGGGTGACTGGCACGAGAAGAGAGTCTCGATGTAGTGTCTCCATCTGAGTCGATTAAGGACCATCTCGTTGTAGGCTTGCTGACCGACGACCCTTTAACTGGTCACATGCCTCATCATGGGTAAGCTTTGCCTCGGGAAGACTAATACCAGAATAAGATACCACGCAATAGGAGTGGAGAGATGGTGAGAGTAGCGTGCACCTCTGTGGCAAGAGGCTGGATGGTGGTGTATCTGTGCTCTCGGTAGGCGTGAACCTGATCTGGTCTTAAGAACCCCGGTGGCGAGTTGACATATGCAAGGGTTAAGTGCTACATATGTCGTGTTATTGGAGATCCTCAGCTGAGTATAATCAATTCGGATCACCGTACCTTCGCGGTTATGAAGACTTGGTCACTGCCCTATACGTAGAAATCCAGTAAAGATGAAGGGTTGTTAAAGAAACTGGTTAGTGCAGGTCAAGTGATTGAACTAGGGTAGAAAGAACTCTAGATGTAGGTAATCTTACTTAACCTGACAATTAAAATTTGGATTTTTAAGGATCCACTACTAGTAAGCATTTCTGCAAACAGAGTCATTGACTATTGATAAGCCTTACCTTGACTCCCTTAAAGCCAGCATATCCTTGAGAGTCTTTTACTTTGTTGGGTAAGTCTTGTGAAAGTACACTTCGTACTCAGGGCTTTGTCCCATGTGGTTTTAGGTGAAGAAGCGGCAAACTTTTGCTGCTTTTGTTCAAAGGTGGTGCCCAAGGAGGAAAACCCGGAGTAAAGCTTTGGGAGGAAAGGATCCTCCATAAAAACTTTTGTTTAAAACTTATCGGGAGGGGGTTTTGCCACCCATGGTTTGTAATAATAATACTCAACATTCCTATATTTGTTTCTGGTCTATAATATTATAACCCTTTCTTACTTTTAATATAAGGTAAGTTATTGTAATTGCTTCCGCATTTTCGTACCTCCGATGTGTTATAATGTCTGCGTGATGGGTGAAACGCTCTTGGGAAAGGTAAAGAAAGCAGATACCAAACTTGTCATGTGATTCAGGGGCACCTGCAGGGTTGTCTAAGGTCCGTGGGACAAGGACAACTGTAGGTGGGCCTAATGACTTGAGGGGTTCCGTCACAGCTGGTATCGGAGCGAAGCCCATCTCTGTAGAGGTTATGAGGCATTTTCAAAAAGAATTTACAAAGACTCATCTAGAAAAATTCTTTCCTTCTTATCTAACCACCTTCTGAGTACTTATTTGAAGGACCAGATATTAGAGTGCAACATATAGAAGGTGTGAATCAACTAAGGTTGATTCTGTAATTACTCATGCATCATGCTAAAAACTATGCTAATAAGATTTCCCCTTAAGAAATGCTGCCGCGCGCAAGTCTACCGGGCCGATTGGCGTACCCCGTCATCAACTTGCCCCACGGCATGAAGATAGTAGCAGTGGTAGCAACGATCCAATTGGGGATCTGGAAGCCCAAGTTGATCAGCTTCGATCAGAACTCCGTCGCAGGAACGACGTATGAGTCGCGGATGGTGAAAGAATAAACGAATTAAGAACAGACATCCGCCACCTACAAGATCAGCTCGCGGAACGAGATCTAGCGCTCGACTGGGCGGTTAACTCATGTTTGCTTGCTTGGGTTAAGGAAGCTAAAGCTCGAGCCCGCATGGAGGAGCTTAGCACCGCCATACACCACTTGCAAGTGTATTCTAATACACTACATGAAGAAGTTCATGTATTGTATTCCCAACTGCACCCCAACGTACCTGCGGATCCTGTCGGGATAGAAGCCGGACCTTCTGGGACAGCGAGAGAAGCCTTGGGTGGTGAACTAGACCTTTTCAGGCCTCCTCCCTCTATGAAGTTGGTGGATGAATGGTCTCCTACTTCCGACAACGAGGCTACTAAAAGTGACAAGAAGCAAGAATAGTATAGTGTAGAAGTAGTAGTAATGTATAATAGGTAGTGTAATCCTGTTGTAAAAATTCGAGTCTGTAACATTACCCTTTTTAGTAATGTAAAATGGATGGTTTCCTTTGGCATGTTATATTCTTTCAAATGTTTGTTGCCTCAGATGCCATCCAAGACTCGTGCACAGGATGGAGCAGGGACCTCCCGTGGGAGGGAAACAACTTCGAACCCACCCCCAGTATCTCCAACGTTAGCTGAGGCCATCACTGCCTTGGTTAACGCTACGGCCGACAACACCCGCTTTCTATGAGAAATGGTGGGTCAACAATTACAACAACAAGGCGGGCGAGCATATCAGCAAGGACCCTGTGAAACATCGTATTTGGATTTCTCCGAGACACGCCCTCCATTGTTCGTCAAGGTGGAAGATCCTCTAGAAGCGGATGAGTGGATCCGCGTTATCGAGCAGAAGTTCGGGCTTCTCCAGTGCATGGAGATTCAAAACCCCTTATTCGCAGCACAACAATTGTGCGGTCCTGCCAGTACCTGGTGGGGAAATTTTGTAGCCGTTCAACCGGCTGGTTATCAAATAACTTGGGATGAGTTCAAGTTGGCTTTCCGGGAGCACTATATACCTGAAGGGTGCTCCACATGAAGCAGGAGGAGTTTATGAAGCTGAAACAAGGTGGGGATACTGTTACTCAGTATCTCAATAAATTCAACCACTTGTCCCAATATGCTATCGATCAAGTAAACACGGATTTAAAGAAGAGAAATTGCTTCATGAGAGGCCTTAATGACCGAATGCAATGAAAGATGGCCACCTGCATTGATCTTTCCTACGGAAGGGCTGTTAGTACTGCACTAGCAGTCGAGGCTAAACATGCAGGCTCTGGAAAATCCAAGGGTTACGGAGGCGACAGGCCCAGTCAGGGGTCTGAGAAAAGACAAAGGTTGGTAATCCGACCTTTTAATTCGAATTGCTCTTCACCGCGTCCACCCTCCTACCCTTTCAAGCAACTGATCTTCATTCGCCCCGCCACTGCCCCTACTTCAACCGCTCAGCCGGGTGCCACTGGTATTCGTTTCCCTACCCTCCCAAGCTCTTCAACTGGCTGCTTCAACTGTGGAAAGTCCGGACACTTTATCAAGGACTGTCCATACCCGAAGCAAAATCGATCAAGTAATCAGCAGAGTTCTAGGAATTCTGCTCAAGGAAAGGGAAATGCGGCAAACAATACCGCGGGCAGAAATACAAGGAAAACGGGACGAATTTATTATACTCAAGTGGGCACAACACTGGAAGGCGAACCGGTTATGATGGGTACGTTTCTAGTGGTCAATCACCCTACAATTATTCTTTTTGATTCTGGCGCTTCACATACTTTCATAAGCAAGAAGTTTGTGGAGCAATATTGCATTCCATACCATGAATCAAGGGAAGGGTTTAAAATTCATTCGCCTGGGGGACAAATATTTACTAAAGAAGTGGCTTTTCAAGTGCCCGTAACATTGGCTGAACGGGACTTTCCTACTAATATGATTGTTCTCAAAGGCCAAGATATAGATGTAATTCTGGGCATGAATTGGTTGGCCCAACATAAAGCTATTCTCAACACTGAATTGAGAACTATCAGATTGAATTATGGACAAGAAGAGATTCTCTTAACCATCCCCGTAGCTAAACCAATTGGTAGGGTATATGAAGTTATTCTACTGGAGATCCAAGATATTCTGGTAGTATGTGAGTTCCCAGACATTTTTCCAGAAGATTTACCTGGATTGCCTCCAGAAAGAGATGTAGAATTTGTGATTGAGTTGAAGCCCGGTACAACTCCTATTTCTAGAAGGTCATACCGAATGCCTCCAAATGAATTGGTAGAGCTCAAGACCCAATTACAAGATCTACTGGAAAAAGGATTCATCCGACCAAGCTCATCACCATGGGGATGTCCAGCCATCTTTGTCAAGAAGAAGGATCAAACACTACAGATGTGCGTGGATTATAGACCCCTTAATGAGGTTACCATCAAAAATAAGTACCCTCTTCCATGGATTGACATTCTATTTGATCAACTAACTGGAGCAAGGGTCTTCTCTAAGATTGACCTCAGATCAGGCTATCATCAGATCCGTATCTGACCCGAAGATATACCAAAGACCGCATTCACTACACGGTATGGTTTAATTGAATATCTGGTTATGTCTTTCGGACTAACAAATGATCCTGCCCACTTCGCCTATCTTATGAACTCGGTATCATGCCCGAGCTGGATAAGTTTGTGGTGGTATTCATTGATGATATCTTAATATATTCCAAGAATGAAGAGGAGCATGCTCGGCATTTATGGATCATGTTGACACGCTTAAGAGAGCACCAATTATATGCTAAGTTCAGTAAGTGCGCGTTCTGGTTGGAAGAAATCCAATTTCTGGGACATGTATTATCTGCTAAGGGGATTGCGGTGGATCCCAGCAAAGTCAAGGATATTTTGGAGTGGAAACCCCCAACCACTGTACATCAAGTCCGAAGTTTCCTTGGACTGACTAGTTATTACCGCCGATTCATTCCAGATTTTTCTAAGCTTGTGAAACCAATCACAAGTTTATTGAAGAATGATACTAAATTTAATTGGTCAGCAAAGTGCAATGAATCCTTTGAACAGTTGAAGGTATTATTAACCACTACTCCGGTATTGGCTCAACCAGATATTGAAAAACCCTTTGATGTGTATTGTGACGCATCAGGCAGTGGTCTCGACTGTGTTCTAATGCAAGAAGGCCGAGTAATAGCTTATGCTTCAAGGCAGTTGCGCCGGCATGAGGAACATTATCCAACTCATGATCTGGAGTTAGCTGCAGTGGTTCATGCCCTAAAAATCTGGCGTCATTATCTGCTGGGGAATATCTGTCACATTTATACAGATCATAAAAGCTTGAAGTATATCTTCACCCAGTCAGAATTGAACATGAGACAGAGGCGATGGCTCGAGCTTATTAAGGACTATGAATTGGAAATTCATTATCACCCAGGCAAGGCCAATGTTGTGGCAGACGCACTCAGCCGCAAGGCTTCTTGTCACTGTTTTACCATGAAGATCTCTGACATTACACTATGCTAGGAGATGGAGAAGTTAAACCTGGGAGTGATCCAACATGGAGCCTTAAATCAACTAAAGCTTGAGTCAGTCCTTTTACAAAGGATAATTGATGCTCAAAAGAATGATGAGGGTACGAAACACATCCATGAGAAGATAAAGGCCGGAAGAGCCACATGTTTCAGGAAAGACAATCAAGGCATTGTATGGTTCAACAACCGCATAATTATGCCAAAGAATGAAGTAATCCGCCAGCAAATTTTGGATGAATCACATCTTCGTCGCTATTCTATTCATCCCGAAAGCACTAAGATGTATCATGATCTAAAACAGCATTATTGGTGGACAAAGATGAAAATCGAGATTGCACGCTATGTGGCACGATGTGACACCTGTAGACGTGTCAAGGCCATACACCTGAAAGCTACGGGTCCATTACAATCTTTACCCGTTCCTACATGGAAATGGGAGGATATAAGTATGGACTTGATTGTGGGATTGCCCAGGATAGCAAAAGGATATGATTCCATCTGGGTCATTGTTGATCGACTTACAAAGATCGCCCACTTCCTTCCAGTTAGGGTGAAGTATAAAGTGGCTACATATGCAGAGTTATATATTGCCTGTATTCTCAGTTTGCATGGTGTTCTAAAGACTATAGTGTCGGATCGTGGACCACAATTTGTGTCCAAATTTTGGGAAGAACTTCACAAGGCTTTGGATACTAAGTTGCTCCATAGTTCGGCCTATCATCCTCAAACCAGTGGGCAGACTGAGAGGGTGAATCAAATACTTGAGGACATGTTGCAAGCTTGTGCTCTAGAATTCCCACAAAAATGGGATGATTGTTTACCATTAGCGGAGTTCTCATACAATAATAGCTATCAAGAAAGCATTAAGATGGCACCCTTCGAAGCTTTGTATGGCCGACGGTGTTGTACTCCGTTAAACTGGTCTAAACCAGGTGAAAGGAGTTTCTTCAGGCCAGATATGGTAAAGGAGACCGAAGAAAAAGTTCAGCGAATAATTCATAATTTGAAGAAAGCTCAAGCTCGTCAGAAGAGTTATGCAGACAAACGACGGATGCCCTTGTATTTTCTAGTGGGAGATTATGTCTATTTGAAAGTTTCACCAATGAAGGGGGTAACATGTTTTGGGGTAAAAGGGAAACTTGCACCTCGATACATTGGTCCTTTTCTTATCCTCGAAAGATATGGACCAGTGGCATACCGACTTCAGCTACCCGAAACCTTGTCTGCTGTACATAATGTGTTCCACGTGTTGCAATTGAAGAAGTGTCTTCGGGTTCCCGATCGAACCATTGAAGTAAAGGATGTTGCCTTAGAACCAGACTTGGCATATTCAGAGCACCCTATTCGAGTCTTGGATCAAAAGGACAGAATTACCCAAAGAAGAACTCTCAAATTTTACAAGATACAGTGGAACCAGCATTCGGAAGATGAGGCTACATGGGAAACTCGTGACTTTTTAGAAAAGAATTTCCCAGGCTTTTTAGCCTCATGTAATTTGTAAAGTGTATACAATTGTTGTAATAAGAGAATGAGCCCCAAACCACCCCTGCCTTGTACCAAGAATAAGGAAATAAAAGAGTGAACCATTTCCTATTCCATTACTTGCCCTAGGACTTTTAATCTCGGGACGAGATTCTTTTATGGGGGGAAGGATGTAACACCCCTGGTGTTACTGCCACTAAAACCTGAGCATAACATCATAAGCATTGGCATATCATGTGTTTGTCACACCTAGAGTGCATTCACTAGGCAAAAATTTCAAACAAGTTGTATTGATATGACATTTTGTGAACAAAACCCTAGGGTAGAGTACTTAACCCTAGATTGGGCTTAAAGGGGTAACCAAAGTTTAACCAAGAGAAAACTCCAAAGCCTAGTTATAATAATCATAAAATATCACCATGAGTGGACTAAAGTGGCATTAGAACCCTAAAAGTACCACAAACCCTAAAAAGAACCCTAGAAAGCCCTAAACTTAAACCCCAGGGGGCTAAGTGCAAAATTAGTACACTTTTGGACTAAAGTGCAAAACCTAAAGTGCAAAAACTATGAAAGTAAGGTGTCTTAGGTCATATGGTTCACAAATATGTGGATTTGCAACTTAAACCCTAGGTTTTGGGCCTATTTGCAAAAACACCACTTTTGTGACCCTATAACTAAGTCTGAAAAACAGTTGATCAGGGCAAACTTTGGAGCTCTGCAAATCTAGAAATTCAAAGAATTTGCCCTGGGTCGATGTAGCAAAGTTGTAGATCCATTGTAGAGGAACAACTTTGCTATAGGTGTTTGGTCTTGGTACCATGAGAAATTTGGAGATATTCTGATATGAAGATGGGCTGTTAGGCGAATTTTAACTGAATTTGGTGCACTGTTCATCGGACTACAGAAAAGATCTCGCCGGCGATAAGAACGCCACCGTGGTCAGGGATGGGTCAGCGGCCGCGGTAAAGGTCTTCCACAACATGGTGTTAAAACGTGGAGGTGGCGCTACCCGGTTAATCGGCGGCCACCAGACTTTCGTCGTGGCTCTACCGCGCGGATGAGCTCGCTAGCGTAGTCACAGCTCGGTGAATCTCATCCATCTTCAGCCAGCAGCCTATAAATTGAGCCCGTCCTCGGCTCCATCATGTATTCAAGCAGCTAGCGCACCCACCCACACCACAGATCCTCCACCAGAGAGCTCCAATTTCGTATTTCCCCCAACCCACTCAAGAACATCGCTCGGTTTGCCCTTGTTGTGGCCAGCTTGCCCCAGGTTCGTTCAAGCGCTCTGGTCATTTGTTCTAGCGTCCTTAGGTCCTCCTCAAGCTTCACAACCCCTTTGATTGAACTAGACCGCCCTGGGTTGCCGTGAACGCCCGTGTTCTTCCGTTGCCCATACGGTCACCGTGGTTAGGGCGTTTTAGTGCGCCATTAGTGAAATTGATTTAGGGGAAACTTCGGTTGAGGTGTGAATTTGGTGCCAGTCGACGGAGAGCGCTGGTCACTACGTAAATCGGCCAGTACGAGCACGCCGGTGATCGGTGTGTCGCCGTCCATCGTTGTGGACTGGACTCTGTGAAGACATAGGAGTTCGAGGGTTGATTTGAAAGTGTCAGTGACTGTCTAAAATAGTGTCTTGGACTCTTTCGGGTTATGCCAAAAGACAGGGACTTCCTTGCAAAATCTACACGTGGGCGCGGGCGCGCGCGTTCCCGCCTGTAATTGGGCCGACCTGGGCCGAATTCGGTCCAGAACTATTCATAGTTTTTCTTTTTCCTTTTCTGCCAGAGCTAAAACAATTCTAGAAAATTATAGAAAAATGATAAAAATACCAAACCAATTTTGCCAGGTTTCTAATTTTCCATAGAATTTAATAAAAATAGTTTCATGATTTTTAGTCCAAAAGGAAAATTATAGAGTATTTAAAACAGCCCAGGACCATGTTTCTGGATTTTTAGAAAATAAATAAGAAATAAAAAATTCACTAAATTTTTAGGACAAACTTTAAATAATATTTATAAGCCTTGTGTAAAGTTTGGTATGATTTGGACCATGTTTGATACTTAGAACCCAAAACCCTAGCCCCCCTACCCTGTGAACTTCACTATTGACTCCGAAAACCCTAAGTTCTCGGAGATCCATGAAGGAAAGTTGTATTCAAGACTTTAGATAATAAACTTTTATTATCTTTGCACTCTCATGAGCATTACATGGGCATTCATTATTATGTATGATTATGTTTAGAAAACGAAGAAGAAGTAGAAGTCGAAGAAGCGAAGACTTCACCACCACCCGAGGAACATCAATCAAGCAACTGTTTCTATTTTGATATCGGCGGAACCGAGCCTGATTCACCAGTAACATAAGGCAAGCCCCGGTGCATTTGCCACCTCCTTGTTCCTTTTAAAATCTTTCTCACTTACTTGATGCATTAGGTAATAGGAGTTGTGTGCTAAACTATTGCTGCATCTCCTTCCTTGGACTTGATTATTTCCTAAATCCCTGTTTTACAAAATGTTTTCCTTATGCTTAGCTTTGCTTTAGAAAAACAAAAATGTTTTGTTTTCTCAAAAGATGATGTTGCAAAGTGGGTGGGATGTTTTCGAAAATAAAAATTGATGGTGGATCCATCATGGCCATGATGGGTTCAACATCGGAAAAGATGTACCTCTGCCAGGTACCAAACTTTGGGTTGGAAATGATTAAGCTGAGACCGGGCGGGTGACTTGCACGAGAAGAGAGTCTCAGTGTAGTGTCTCCGTTTGAGTCGATTAAGGACCGTCTCGATGTAGGCTTGCTGACCGAGGACCCTTTAACTGGTCACATGCCTCGTCAAGGGTAAGCTTTGCATCGGGCAGACTAATAACAGAATAAGATACCACACAATCAGAGTGGAGAGATAGCGAGAGTAGCGTGTACCCTCCGTGGCAAGATGCTGGACGGTGGTGTATCTGTGCTCTCGGTTGGCGTGAACCTGATCTGGTCTTAAGAACCCCGGTGGCGAGTTGACATATGCAAGGGTTAAGTGCTACATATGTCGTGTGATTGGAGATCCTCAGCTGAGTATAATCGATTTGGATCGCCGTACCTTTGTGGTTATGAAGACTTGGTCACTGCCGTATACGTAGAAAGCCAGTAAAGATGAAGGGTTGTTAAAGAAACTGGTTAGTGCAGGTCAAGTGATTGAACTAGGGTAGAAAGAACTCTAGATGTAGGTAATCTTACTTAACCTGACAATTAAAATTTGGATTTTTAAGGATCCACTACTAGTAAGCATTTCTGCAAACAGAGTCATTGACTATTGATAAGCCTTACCTTGACTCCCTTAAAGCCAACATATCCTTGAGAGTCTTTTACTTTGTCGGGTAAGTCTTGCGAAAGTACACTTCGTACTCATGGCTTTGTCCCATGTGGTTTTAGGTGAAGAAGCGGCAAACTTTTGCTGCTTTTGTTCAAAGGTGGTGCCCAAGGAGGAAAACCAGGAGTAAAGCTTCGGGAGGAAAGGATCCTCCATAAAAACTTTTGTTTAAAACTTATCGGGAGGGGTTTTTGCCTCCCATGGTTTCTAATAATAATACTCAGCACTCCTATATTTGTTTCTGGTCTGTAATATTATAACTCTTTCTTACTTTTAATATAAGGTAAGTTATTGTAATTGCTTCCGCATTTTCGTACCTCCGATGTGTTATAATGTCTGCGTGACGGGTGAAACGCTCTTGGGAAAGGTAAAGAAAGCAGATACCGAACTTGTCAAGTGATTCAGGGGCACCTGCAGGGTTGCCTGAGGTCCGTGGGACAAGGACAACTGTAGGTGGGCCTAATGACTTGAGGGGTTCCGTCACAATAAGTACTCTCAATAGGTATCAATTGAATACATATATATCTGTGCAATAAAACTTGAGGAAAACTTAATGTAATATGAAATTAGTGATATGTTTATCTATCAAATTGTATCAATTAGTGTTTTTCAATTGATATTTTTGTACATGATCACTAGTTGTATAATCCATACTTGTGCAATTTTCATGTTGCCTCTTGTTGTGATAAGAAAATGCTAGGTGACATCTAGACACTAGGTATCAAGTTTCACCTTCAATCTAGTAGGACAATCTTCATTTGATATCTTGGACATAAGTCACAACTATACCAACAAGAGCTTGCAAATGAATTGTAAATCTAACACAAGTTTGGAACTCCCCTTGAAAAGGTAAAATGCAAAGGTAGATCACTTCATGTCACTTCTCCATTACCTTTGTGCCATCTAAGGACCCTTTTCATAATAGTGTGTTCCCATCTTGCTTAATCATAATTTCTACCCTTTTGTCTTATGTAACTAAGTGTTAAAAGACTTTAAAAAGGGGAGAAATAATTAACAAAAGGGGAAGTCATAAGAAAAACATAAGATGTAGAAAATTGATTAGTGCATACTATGTCATGAGCATCGCATTTATTTTATGACACACTGCACCCCATGAATTGTATGATATAAGTTGTCTATACTTTGACCCAAATATGTGCTTTTGGCATTTGAGTACAAAATTGGTATTTTTTGAAATGCACATATTTAGGGGGAGGAAACTATATCATAGGATTCAAAATATTATTTATCAAATCTTATGTAAGCTTTAAATGTGTTGTCATCAATCACCAAAAAGGGGGAGATTGAAAGTGCATTATCCCTTTTGTGAGTTTTGGTGATTTGGATAACAACACATTTAAAGGTCTAACGAGTTTGCTAAGTGTTGAACAGGAAATTCACTATGATGAACATACTTGAATAGTGTATAATGATCAGTGAACAAAGGTTCAACACGAGGTTAAATAACCAATGAGACAATGCAAATGGATGTAATATGATCTCTATATTGGTTTGAATATATGGACAAGACCTGAGAAATCACTACATACATATGATCAGAATAGAGGATGAAGTGATTAAGAGGATTGGTCAAGCCAAAGTGAATAAGATATGAGGAATCGTGAATTGGCTTGACCATATTACTATCAGTCCATATATGCTTCTATGAGAATCAAATTAGAGCTTGATTAATCTTAACAGTTATATCTAGAAGACATTCAAGCAAGGCTCACAATATTGAAGAAATGATTCTCTCAATGGATGTTCAATATGATGTGACTCAAGAATGGCTTGATAGGGTGAAGATAGCAAGGAAAGGGCTTCGAGGAACTAAGCAAAGGTGAAGGCCAATCGACGGCTTGTGGACCGAGGTACCATGGCTAAGGTGAAGAAGGGAGTACTTGCACTAAGTCGATGAACTAATTAGCTATGAAGAGTTATAACATGTTGATGCATCAATAAGGTGACTTGAAGCCATGATTTGAATTCATATATGGTGATATGGTACAAGTCACATGGTTTGATTTGTGTTTGCTTCAAAAGGTGAGACAAAGATGTTTGTGATCCTTATGAACCAACGCCATGGAGAAATCACACATGAGACACCAATTAATCAAGGAGTTTACTTTATTAATTTTATTTAATTTGAGTATACGAATCATCGTACTATAAAGGGGGATCCAAAAAGAAGGTTGGTGTTTGCCAAAGCTCAAGCATCTATATTGAAAAGCTATTTTTTGAAAACCAAAAATATCTTTAAAATTCTATGGTTGAATGTGGTTAGGTTTGAGAAACCTAGAGTGTTCTTGTTGAAAAGCAGTCGAACTTCTTAAACTGCAGCTGAGCTTTTCAGCTGAACTAAACTTCAGCTGAGTTGAGCTGCTTCAGCTGCAGTTGAGCTAAACTTCAGCTGAGTTGAGCTGCTTCAGCTGCAGTTGAGCTAAACTTCAGCTGAGTTGAGCTTTCTCAACTCCAGCTGAACTTCAACTTCAACTGGGGCCGAGGCAGGTTCAACCGGGGTCCAAGGCAAGTTCAACCGGGGTCCAGAGAGGTTCAACCGGGGTCCAGGAAAAGTTCAACCGGGGTCCAGAGAGGTTCAACCGGGGTCCAAGGAAAGTTCAATCGGTTTTTTTTTCAGACCTCACTAGTCAAAACCGGTTGAACCGGCCCTAGGGGCAGTTTAACCGGTGTCAGGGTCACCTGGCCGGTCTGACCTCCTGACTGGCAGACTGACTGCCAGTCTGTCCCCCAGGCGGTTGAACCGGCCCTAAGGGCGGTTCAACTGGTGTCAGGACCTATTTTTGCAGTCTAACCTGCAGTCTGCCAGTCTGACTGACTGTCAGCTGCCCCAGGCGGTTGAACCGGTCTTAGGGGTGGTTCAACCGGTCCTCCACAGCCAAAATCAGCCCAACGGCTAGTTTGGAAGCCCCACCTATATATACTCACTCCTACCTCTCTCCCCACACAAGAGCACGACCCAAACTTCATTTCTAACTTGAAGAACACCTCCCACTCTCTCACACACATCTCTTGCCTCTCCCATTTCAAATCTTTGGAGAGAAATCTTTGAGTGAGTTTGAGAGCTGCAGTTTTTGTGCTTCATCTCCAAATCTCTCTTGCTCTTCTTCATTCGAGCTTTGGTACTACATCGAGTTCTTTGTGGATTCATTACTCTTGGAGCTTCTAGCTCATAGACGACTAGGTGTCTCTTGTGAGTCTCCAAATCTTGTGGAAGACCACAAGAAAGTTTGTATTACCCACTCGTTTGAGCATAGATTAGTGTGTGAGCTTGACCTTTGTGGTCGGCAAATGGAGGATTAGGGTTGAAAGAGACCCGGCTCTTTGTGGGCGCCTCAACGAGGAAGTAGGGCACCTTGGTGGTGTGACCGTAACTCGGGATAAATCTTGTGTCTCTTGTGTTCTTGTTCATTGTGTTTGTTTGTGTTCTTCGTTCTCTCGCCATTGCATGAAAGATTTGTTTATATATTTTTGGTGTGTGGATTTTGAGAAGTTCCCTTCTCAGATCTACTAATTTGAACCCTGTGGATCAACTAGAACATCTCATTTCCAAAGTTAACTGGGTGAATTTCGAGATTAATTCAGTTTATATCTCATTCTTTAGTTTAGCTCATGCAAACCGGCTAAACCGGTTTTGACACCGGTTGAACCGGTTTTACCCAATTCGTTTCTAGTTTTTGTTGAAAAAGTTTCCACTTGCCTATTCACCCCCCTCTAGGCAACTTTCGCACCTTCCCTGAGCTCGTTGCCGAGAAACGATTATAATATTCTAGGTGTCGGACGGTCCACCGTTCAGCGAGTGCGAGCGGCCTGGTGGTTCACCTTCCCCCCTGCGACACTATATAAACAAACAGATTTGTGAGGAGTTACCATAGCATTCATTGCCATCACATTGTTGTGTTGTTAAAAAATTTAACCATAGCCAAAGCTTTCTGCATTGCGCTCTCAAGCAAATGCTTCATCATTTTAGTTTAGCTTCGTCAAAAAGTGAAAACATCAAAATGGCCATAGTGCGATCAACTGCTAGAGTGTCTCGCGAGGGAGACGAGGTCGAAGTAACTGAGACGGCACCAATATCAGAGGTGATGAGGCAGTCGGGTCTTGTTGTATCAGAAGAGCCTGTTGCCGAAGGTATTCTGACTGCCGAAGCTGAGGGAATCACAGTTGGAGAGGGAAGTGGTAATGAAGATGAAGAAGATTACACCATCTTGATCCCAGAAAAACCTAGTCACCTTGACTTTGGTAGATCTACTGTGACAACAAATGATATGGTTATAATGAAAAAAATTGGGTTACTTTGGAGAAGCCGAGAGTAGGCTTGTTCGTTTTGCTGGCGAAGAAGTGGTTCCAGAGCCGAAGGATGATGAAGTTATTGTGTTTAAAAGCTTCTTCAGGGCGGGGCTTCGGTTCCCTCTCTATGATATGGTAGGAGAGGTTTTGAAGAATTTTGAAATATACCTTCATCAATTGACACCCAACGCAATTGTTAGACTTAGTGTCTACATCTGGGCCCTCCGAAGCTAGGGGATGAGTCCTAATGTCGAAGCTTTCTGTCGGGTGCACGAGCTGCATTACCAGACGAAGGCTAGGGCAGATGACCTTCATGAAAATTTTGGCTGTTACAATTTTGCGTATCGAAAGGATACAAAGGCACCAGTTCTTAGCTACCGCACTAAGTGGCCAACTAGTTGGAAGAGTGAATGGTTTTACATGAAAGCAGACGAGAAAAAGAGGGAGAAGCTGATGAGTATGGTTATGAGTCCATTGACTTTAAGCTTCGGAATGACAAGGCCCTTGTGCCACATGCAGCTTGGCTCCCCATGCCAAGTAGCCTAAGTGGAGTTTAGAGTGGTAGCGGCCGAGGTCAGTACTAGGAATTTGGTGCAGGAATTCTTGGCAAACAGGGTATTCCCGACCTCTAGTGGCTGGGGGATGCCCAAGAAGAACGATGTGGGCAAGAAGCACGAACTTGTTCGGCTCCCCAACCAGTTCAAGTTTGAGAAAGAGTTCAAGAAGCCATGCCAAGAATGGCTAGAAATGATTGAAACTATGTGCAACGAAATCCTTGGTAATTATACCAAGGAGGACCAACTAATGACTGCTGCCTTCGGCACCTGGCCAAAATGAAGGTTGAATTGCGTGATGGACACGCTAGATTTTGAATATCCAGACTATGAAAGATTTGATAAGGGTGCCGAAGGTTTGAAAAGGAAGAGAATTGTTAGTATTTTAAACAGACAAGCTGCCAGACTAGTTAAGGAGGATGAGAAGATTGCAAAGAAGACAAAATCTGGTCCTGAGCCAAAGGCGGCAGTCTCAAAAAAGAGGAAGCCTGAAGTACCGGAGCCAAAGGTAGCTGAGGCAAGAGAAGAAACTCCAACGCCCTCTGTTGCCGAAGTAGCAGAAATTCTAAAGGTAATGACATAATCCTTGCCCAACCAGCTGCTAAGTCCTCTGAGACCAGAACTGACAAAACTTTTACATAAGAAGGATCAACCTTCGGCTATAAAGGAGAAGACTGGAGGTCAGAAGAAACCAAGAATTGTCAATGTTATGCACGCTATTGAGCGGACACCACCTCTAGCCTCGACTTCTAGAATGATGTCTGTTGCAAGTACCGAGGTTGAGACCACTACCGAATCTAAAACTACTGTCGAAGCCGCAACTGTTGCCGAAGCTGCTAATCTTATGAGCACAATGTCAGGAATTGACAAGCTGATATCAGATATGGTCGCAGAGGAGGCAGTTGCGACCGCAGAGAAAATTGTGGCCGCGGTGCCTGGCAAAGATAAAGAAATTGCTGATACTTCATCAAAAGGAAAAGAATTTGACCTTCGGCTCCTGGGGGGTTAAGAATTGTCAGAGGCAGAGAAAGAGGAGCTGGAAGAATATGCAAAATCTTGTGGGTACCAGCCGGGATCCATGCTCTTCGGTGAAGTGGATGAGGAAATCCTCTGGTGTATCCGCGACCGAGCTAGGGCAAAAATAATCGGCACTCTATCAAAGAGTGTCGGTTTCTCGAAGCTAGAGTCTGATATTAGTGGTTACCAGTGGCAACATATCGTCGGCAACCTCTTTTACTCCAATTTCAAGGTAAAATTCTTTTGCCTAGATTTTTGTTATCTTTGTGATGAATTAAAATTTTCTGAAGTCAACTTATTTTCATAGAGTATGCTGCTGAGCAAAGCATTGAGAATGCAACAAGACCTTGAAGATAAGAAAAATGAGATCATAATTGAGGGCTTGGAAAGCAAGATCAAAGATTGCGAAGCTTCTCTTGAAAAGAAGGACTTCTTGCTTCAAGCAATGGAGGGTTCCCTTATGGAGCTTCAAGCTGAAAATGCTAGGTTAAACAAGGAGCTTCTCCAAGCTCAAACAACATTAAAGAAAAAATCAGAGTGCTTTGAAGAAGAGAAGAAGGGACTGCAAGCGAGATGTAAAGTCGAAGCTGATAAAAACACGAAGCTGCAGGAATCTTCGGAACAAATGCTTGGAATTTGCTAGCCGCTGTGTACAACGGTTAAAAGGAGTCTTCAGCTTGGTTGGGGCTAGTTCTAAAGAAATTACCCCTTCGTCTAAAGATATATCAGATACCTTCTGTGCTCTATGAAGTAATAATTGGGCATGATGACTTCTGTGCTCTATTAGCTTCTCGTGGCACAGCTGCTGCATTCTTGAAGGCCGGATGCACGCATGCAAAAATAGTAAAGCCAAACTTCAGCCTATCGCCATCAGACTTGATTAATATTCCTGGTGAAGCCTGAAGTATCGGAAATAGATTCATTACTCAAATTTGGGCTAAATGCGGACGAGAGTTGGCTGGAGACGAAGCTCGGAATCTGCTTAAATCAGTGTGCAACTTGTACATGTTGTTTGCCTTGATTTTTATCATCACTTTTACCTTATACCATTGTTTGTCTGCAGGATGGCGGTGCCGAAGGTTAATAATCCAAAGCACATTCCAAAGGTTGCTGGGTTGAAGCTTCCTTTTATGCCCTATATAGAGCTTAGAATATATTTGCATTATTTTTGCAAAAAATTGTAATCAAGAGTTGAACTCAATACTGTATATATTTGTCCATACCTTGTAATATAATTTTACCTTTCCATCCATGTGCAAATTGCTTTGCTGTGGACGAAATCCATGTGACTTTTGAGCCGAAGGCGAAAAACACCTTCCCTTCTTTTCGTACACATCGAAGCATTTCCTTGCATAAGATGCATGTATTCATGTTTAAAACGAAGCTTCTTCATGTTCAACGAAGCACTTTGTCGCCGAAACCGGACTATTTCTGTTCATATTATCGTTTGTGCTTCATGTCATGATGATGATGATCCTACAAATGTCTAATGATTGTCTGTATAAATGCAATGAATGACGTAATGTAATATGCAAATGTATGACCTAAACGCACACGAAGCCATACTACCCAGACTCTGCATCCCCTTAGGAACG
Organism: Zea mays; assembly: GCF_902167145.1. Taxonomy (NCBI): domain Eukaryota; kingdom Viridiplantae; phylum Streptophyta; class Magnoliopsida; order Poales; family Poaceae; genus Zea; species Zea mays. The sequence goes on along the minus strand of NC_050096.1, from coordinate 80,410,233 downwards.
ACTTTGGAGTCTCTTCACCTTCTATTTTGGTGGCATTTAAGCTCTGCATTCCCTTAGGAACGACTTTGGAGCTTCTTCACCTTCTATTTCGGTGGCATTTAAGCTCTGCATCCCCTTAGGAACGACTTTGGAGCTTCTTCACCTTCTATTTTAGTGGTATTTGGCTCTGCATTCCCTTAGGAACGACTTTTGAGCTTCGGGACTTACTCTGCGCTCCCTTAGGAACGACTTTTGTAGCTTCGAAACTTACTCTGCGCTCCCTTAGGAACGACTTTTGTAGCTTCGTCACCCTTGGAGTGATTACAACTCTGCATCCCCTTAAGGATGTCTTTTGAGCTTTTCCCTGTCCTCTTTTGCACTCGATGGTGCAGATTCTGATATTACATGTTACATTTTTGGGGGATTTTGGCCCTTGTATTGCATAGGGTTAAATAAGAATGAAAATTACAAACTATGGCCCCGTTAAAAACCTTTCTCCCCTCCTAAAAGGAAAAGGGTGCCATAGGAAAATAAAAAAGATTACATCAATTACACATAATATCGCCGAAGCTCATCCGCATTCCAAGATCTGTGTATGTCGTTGCCGTCCATATCCTTCAATCTCTAAGAACCGGGACTTGACGAAGATACTACCAGAAAAGGACCTTCCCATTTCAGCTATAGCTTGGCCACTGTAGCTGGGTTGGCTATCCTTCAAAGCACCAAATGGCCTGGCTTGATATTCTTCAATCGAACTTTCCTATCACGCCATTTTATTGTTTCGGCCTGATACTTATTGATGTGCTCTATGGCCCGAAGTCTGGTTCCTTCTACAGTGTCTTTTGTTATTTGAGAATCAGTTTCATCCTCTGGTGAAGCTGTGGTTCTTATTGATCCTGTTCTTGCTTCTTCTGGTGTTATTGCTTCGTCACCGAACAGAAGCTTGAAGGGAGTAAAACCTGTTGACCTTGAGACAGTAGAGTTGTGGCTCCACACCACTTTGATTAACTCATCTGGCCACTTTCCTCAAGGCTGATTGAAGATTAACTTCATTATTCCTTTCATTATAATTCCATTTTCTCTCTCTACTAGCCCATTTGATTCTGGATGCCTTACTGATGCAAAATGTATTCTTGTACCAATTCGGTCACAAAAAACTTTGAACGTTTCAGCATCGAATTGAGTTCCATCGTCGACTGTAATAGCCTTCGGCACACCGAAGCGACAAACAATATTTTGCCAGAAAAACTTCTGGACTGTGGCCAAAGTTATGGTAGCTAGAGGTTTAGCTTCGATCCACTTCGAGAAATATTCCACCACTACCACAACATATTTTAAATTTTCTTGTGCTGGTGGGAGTGGTCCTAACAAATCGAGGCCCCATCTTTGCAATGGCCAAGTAGGTTGGATCAATTGTGTTAAAGACGAAGGTTGTTTCTGGTCTCTAGCGCACTTCTGACAATTTTCACATTTCTGGACTAAGTCCGCTACATCCGAAGCTGCCTTTGGCTAATAAAAACATTGTCTGAAGACCTTTCCCAGTAAAGGCATGGATCCGATGTGGGCTCCACACAGTCCTGCATGTATTTCCTTCATTAATTCCTGTCCTTCATTCCTAGAGAGGCATTTAAGTAATGGGGAACAAACTCCATGCTTGTATAGCTCCACCTCAATTATTACATACAATCTTGTTCTTGCCTCCATTCTCTTATTGTAAGCTTCGTCGTCTGAGAGGCGGTTGCCTTGGAGGAAGGATATTATTTCGGTCCTCCAGTATTTACTATGTATAGGTGATATTGTGAGCACTGCTCTCTCCATGAGTTCGACTGAGGGTGCTTTTATTGTTTCAAAAAACACTTCCGAAGGCAAAGGGTGCCCCTGTGCCGTGACTTAGCTAGCAAATCTACATGCTCATTTCCCCCTTGGGATATTTTTTATAGAAAATCCCTCAAAAGAAGCTTCCAATCTTCGGACTGCCTCCAAATATTTTTCAAGCTTCGGATCTTTTGCCTTGCTGCTTTTATCCACGTGGCTAGAAATAACTTGTGAATCAGTTTTGAGGATTGCCCTTCTTATTCCCATTGCCTTTAGTTTCCGAAGCCCTAAAAGAAGAGCTTCATACTCGGCAATGTTATTTGTGCAACTAAAGTCTAACTTTACTGCATAACATGTTCTGACTTTAGAGGGTGCTACTAGAACAGCAGCTGCTCCTGCGCCTAAGGTTCCCCAAGATCCGTCGCAAAATACCGTTCAAGCTTCGGCATCTTTTGTTGCTTCTTCACCCTGAGCCCCTGGCGTCCAATCAGCAATGAAGTCTGCTAATGCCTGAGATTGAATTGAGGATATGTGTACATAATCAATGGTGAATTCATTAAGTTTCACGGCACATTTTCCGATCCTTCCTGTAGCTTCTCTGTTCCTCATTTTGTCTTTCAGGGGTTGTGATGAAGGCACTATTATATGATATGCTTGAAAGTAGTGCCGAAGCCTCCTGGAGGCCATCAATACAGCATACAATACTGTGTAATTTTTCTTTGATAAGCTGAGTACTTCAGAGACGAAGTATACCGGCGTTTGTCTTTTTACTTGGCCATCTTGCTTCTCCTGTACAAGTGCCGCACTGACCGCAGCATGGGAAGTAGCCACATATAGAAGTAGCAGAGTTCCTGATAAAGGTGGAGTTAGAGTTGTCAAATCTATCAGATATTGTTTTAACTCTTCAAAGGCTTTCTATTGAGTCGGACCCCACTGAAAGACTTCGGCTGACTTCAGTATTTCAAAGAATGGTAAAATTCTCTCTGCTGATCTTGATATGAATCTATTCAATAATGTTAGCCTTCCTACCAACCGTTGAGCCCCCTTCTTTGAATTTGGTGGTTCCATCCGAAGGATAGCTTCGATCTTGCTTGGATTAGCTTCGATACCCTATGTTGATACCAGACAGCCAAGAAACTTGCCCTTCTTCACTCCGAAAACACATTTTTCTAGGTTCAACTTGAGACCAACTTGTCTAAAATTGGCAAACGTCTCTTGTAAATCGGCAACATGATTTTCTTGTTTTGTGCTTTTCACTATGATGTAATCAACAAAAGTCAGCACATTCTTGCCTATTTGAGAGTGAAGATCCTTGGCAGTCATTCTGCTGAAGCTTCCTCCAGCATTTTTGAGCTCCTTGGGCATCCGAAGGTAGCAATAGGTACCACTAGGAGTTATGAAGCTTGTCTTTGGCTCATCCTCTTTCTTCATCCAAATTTGTTGATAGCCCGAGTAGCAGTCCAATAGGCTCATAAGTTCTGAAGAAGCTGCTGCATCTACAAGGGAGTCTATTCTTGGTAAAGGGAACTCATCCTTCGGACATGCCTTGTTGAGGTCTGTGAAATCAATGCACATTCTCCATTTCCCATTAGCTTTCTTCACCATAACGGTGTTAGCCAGCCACTCTAGATATGTTACTTCTCTGATAACACCAGCACTGAGAAGTCTCTTTACTTTTGGCTTTATCATTAGATATTTTTCGAAGCCTCTACTTTCTTGGTCTGAAGGATGGGTCCACATTGAGTGAATGCTCAATGACGTCTCTATTGACACCACAGAGATCATTAGCTGTCCAAGCGAAGACATCTTTGTTGTTAAACAAAAACCTTAACAGAGTCTTTTCCTGTTCACCAGATAGCTAAGATCCCAGCACTACCTTTTGGTCAGCTATGTCTTCACATAAGAGCACAGGCTTCGGCTGATCTGCTGAAGCAGCCTTCTCTCTTTTGTGCTTATACTGCTGATAAGCTTTGGCTTCATCTATATTATGGATAGCCTTTGAATCCATCCAACATCAATAATATTTATATTACATTTGTACCTTCGGCTTGATAGAAGGAGAAAAGGCGGGCGTGACGTAAGAGTGATTACAATTCAGCGTGAACAGTACGGGGGTACTGTTCATCTATTTATAGGCACGGAACACAGCCCGAACAAAACTACATCCATGCCCCTGATAACTAATTATATTTAAAGTACAGATCATCAGGGACTACACAGTCTTTTCCCCTTTAAGTCGGTATCGTCCTTCGTCTTTAGCATGTCACTATGCCGAAGCTCCTTCAATCGTAGCTTCGGCTTATATCTTCATGTTGCACCTGCTTACACTACAGGAATCCTAATGATTCCCGTCGGCCAGTGTAATTCCCGTCGGCCACGGACAAAGCCGACGAGGATAACTTAACTCCCGTCGGCTAAAACTCAGCCGACGGGAGTTAAGTTAATTCCCGTCGGCTAGAGAGTAAGCCGACGGGAGTTAAGTTAACTCCCGTCAGCCAGAGCGTAGGCCGACGTGGATTATGTAACTCCCGTCGGCCATAGCGCAGGCCGACGGGGATTAGCCTTTTATGAGCGCGCGCTCACCCGCGCGGACTCATTTTCCCTGTCTTCAACCCGAGCCGCCGCCGTCGCTTCTTCCTCAACCGCCGCCGCGCTGCGCCAAGCACCGCCGCCGTCCCTGCCCCGTGCGCCGCCGCCCCTGCCCCGTGCGCCGCCACCCCTGCCCCAAGCACCGCCGCCGTTCCTGCCTCGTCCGCCGCGCGCCCCTGCCCCGTGCGCCGCCGCCCCTGCCCCATCCACCGCCGCTGTCGCGCCTCCCCAACCGGCCCCGCGCCACCCCAAACGGCCGGCCGGCCACCGCGCCGCCCCTGCCGGACCCCGCCGCCCGGCCGACGCCTCCCCCGTCGGCCTCCTCCACCGCCGCCAATCGCCCCGACCGGCTCTCCGAGCACCGCCGCAGCCCCAAGTGCGCCGTCGCCTCCGATCGCCTCCCCGAGTGCCGCTGCCGGTCCCGACCGCCTCCCTGAGCGCCGTTGCCGCCTTGTCGTTGAGGTATACATCCTTAATTGTGAATACGAGTGTGATTATAATAGTTAAATATGTGTGTAGATGTTTATTTTCGTCGGTTTTTTGATGGCCGACGGGAGTTAACTTTCATGTGATTAGAGTTAGTTTAAAATTGTTAATTGTTTATTGATTAGCTTTAACTTATAATATTGTTTATTTTCGTCGGTTTATATGGCCGACGGGAGTTAACTGTAATGCGATTACACTTTATGTAATATTGTTATTTGTTGCAAATTTGATGTTCTGAAAATGTTGCAAATATTGTTTATTTAAATTTAGATGTTGCATTATTGTTAATTAATGAATATCATGTTATTGTGTTGAATGTTATGTTATGTATATATATATAGTTTTACTACTTACCTATAGATGTATGTGTGACGCGTGTAGAAACATGAATGTCTCACACGCACTCTTTACTCGTACACACAGCCGCAATAATGGGTGATAGACGTGATTGGATGTATGAAGGTTTCAAGAAGGGTGGGTGTCACACAAGTGAATGGTTTGCCAAGACGCAGATGTTTCTGGACCATGCAGCTGCTTTATCACAAATAGATAACATTAGGTGTCCATGCAATAAATGTAGAAATATGACGAGCCACACCAAGAGGCAGGTCACACTACACCTGTGTTCGCATGGTTTCGTGCCAGGCTATAAGGTCTGGTATCTCCATGGTGAAGATGTTGAACGAGCAGCAGAAGTAGAAGTTGATGACGGTGAAGATGATGTTGATAGGATGGACCAGATGCTTGAGGATCTGCAGCCTGAACTGGCACCAGATCATCATGATTCACCTACACCGGAGGTTCAGAAGTTCTTCGACCTACTCAAAGCGTCAGAAGAGCCTCTTCACGGGCACACTAACGTGACCGTGCTGGAATTCGTGACCCGGCTGATGTCAATCAAGTCTAAGTTTGCATTCTCAATTAATTGTTACAAGGAGCTTGTGGATTTGATTAGCGAGGTTCTTCCTACGGGTCACAAGATGCCCAAAGACATGTACCAGTCCAAGAAATTGCTTGAAGGTCTTGGTATGGAGTATGAGAAGATTGATGTTTGCCAAGACAACTGTATGCTTTTTTGGAAGGAACATGGCAGAGAACAGAAATGCTTAAAATGTGGAAAGTCGAGGTACGTGGAGCTTGTAAATGAAGATGGGGAGAAGGTGGTGACAAAGGTTGCACATAAACAGCTTCGGTACATGCCTCTCACTCCTAGAGTGAAACGTTTGTTTCTCTCGAGGAAGACCGCTATGCACATGAGGTGGCATAAAGATTGTACGGACAGACAAGATGGGTTAATGGTGCACCCGTCAGATGGTGATGCATGGAAGGCTCTTGACAAATTTGATCCAGATTTTGCCAGCGATGCAAGAAACGTTCGTATCGGCTTGGCAACTGATGGTTTCACGCCGTTCAATATGACCGCTGCGTCGTATTCATGTTGGCCTGTCATTGCCATACCGTACAACCTTCCACCTGCTCTTTGCATGAAATATGAGTTTATGTTCCTATGTCTTGTTATACCTGGGCCTGAGCATCCTGGCGTACGCCTCAATGTGATGCTTCAACCACTGATTGAAGAGTTAAAGAAGCTATGGCAAGGTGTGGAAGCCTATGACTGCTTCAAGAAGCAGAAATTCAATCTTCGTGTTGCATATCTGTTCTCGGTTCATGATTTTATGGCGTATGGTATTTTCTCTGGATGGAGCGTGCATGGTAGATTGACGTGTCCTTATTGTGCTAAAGATACAGATTGTTTTCGTCTTAGTGCTGGTGGCAAGATATGTTACTTTGATTGCCATAGATGTTTTCTACCCTTCAATCACCCCTTCAGAAGGCAGAGAAAGGAATTTAGGAAGGGCACCATTGTCACGAAGGGACCGCCCAAGCGACGTAGTGGGATAGAAATTACAGAAGAGCATATGAAACTTGTCCTATACGAGAGTGGGAAAAGGTATCAAGGTTTTGGTGAGGAGCATAACTGGACTCACATATGTGGCTTGTGGGAGCTTCCTTATGCTAAGTCATTGATTTTGATGCACAACATCGATGTCATGCATCAAGAGAGTAACTTTTGCCAAGCCATCATAAATACATGCATGGATTTCCCTGATAAAACGAAAGACAATGACAAGGCACGCATGGACTTAGCAGTGATATGTGATCGTCCAACCCAAGTGCTTAGAGAAAATGGAGGCAAACCAAAAGCTGACTATTGTCTGAAATCTAAGCAACGGAAAGAAGTGATGAAGTGGATGAAGGATATTAAATTCCCCGATGGTTATGCCGCTGGTTTTAGAAGATCTGTGAACTTGAAGACAATGAAGATGAATGGACTGAAGAGCCATGACTTCCACATAATTATGGAGAGGCTCATGCCTGTAATGTTTCGTGGGTACATTTCCGAAGCTGTGTGGAAAACGTTAGCTGAAGTTAGCTATTTCTACAGACAGTTGTGTGCTAAAGAAATCAGAAGAGATGTGATGGAACAGCTGGAGAAAGAGGCACCGGTGCTTTTGTGCAAATTGGAAAAAATATTTCCACCGGGTTTCTTCAATCCTATGCAGCATCTCTTTATACATCTTCCATATGAGGCTAAGGTCGGTGGTCCTGTTCAGTATAGGTGGATGTTTCATATAGAAAGAGCATTAAAGAAGCTTAGAGCAATGGTGGGCAATAAGGCAAGAGTTGAAGGATGTATTGCGGAACAATTTAAACTAAAGGAGGTAGCATACTTCACAAGTTGTTACTTTGCAGAAGAACATAATGTATTTGCTCGAAAGAAAAGGTACCATGATGATGAACGAGAGATGCCTCCGTGTAGTGATCTTTCGATTTTTCAGACAAACGGCAAAGCTGTTGGTCCACCCAAGGCATATCACCTCAGTATGGAAGAACGGAAGTCTGCTTTACTGTACATGTTCACGAATATGCCTGAGGTGGAGAAATACTTTGTGTAAGACTTGTTTTCTTAAACTGTTCATATGTGAATTAGTTTATGTTATCAAATATCTCATGTCATACAATAATATTTGACAGCGAGTTTGATGAACAAAACATGAGGTGTCTCGGTAGGCCAACAGCGAGAGACATAGACAAATTGCGACGCGATGGTATGCATGGGCGACCTAATTTCATTATGTGGCTTCGGGACCGTGTAAGTCTTAATTATGTGGCTCCGAGAGCTAATTTCATTTAACTAATATTACAGAATTTGCTAATGCTTTGTGGCATGATTGACAGTTTGGGGAGGAAATGAATTTGAATGATGACTTACGTCAGTTATCTATTGGAAGCGTAACTGCCAAAAGCTATGGACGTTACGACGTCAATGGATATCGCTTTCGTTCAAGCATTTTCGAATCAAGTCATCCTATGGCCGCCACTCAAAATAGCGGAGTCGTTACTAGGGCAACCGACATGGAAGGACACGAAGCCTGCTATTACGGGAAAATCAAAAATATAATCGAGATTACATTTGCTGGAAATAAGCCTTTAGCGCTAGTTTTCTTTGAGTGTAAATGGTATGACCCGAAGTATTATAGGACTGAATTTGGGATGACACAGATCCAACCTGAGAAATTGCTTCAAGGACACGACACGTATATCCTTGCCCATCAAGCAGACCAAGTTTATTTCTCGACATATCCATGCAAAAAGTTGTCTAAATGGAGGGTTGTGTACAATGTAAATCCCCGCGAACGCCTATACACTCCTGGTGAGGACGAATATCAAATCGGTCACCTTGAGCAGGTTGATGAGGTGTTTCAAGAAGAAGAGTTGCCAGCTAGTTTTCATATTGATCCTGCACCAGCATTAGATTCACTAGTTGCAGACATTACCGACTTAACTTTTCCCGAGAGACGGAGAAAACAACCTGTTAGGAGAAAAGTTACATGGCGACCTCTGCATAGAAGAGAACAAATAGATCCTGATTTTGATGATATTTAACAAGTAAAGTTGTTTTGTTATTTCATTTGTTTATATTTTAAGTATTATGTCATTTTTGATGCACTAATGAATAATTTCTTATTTTTTATGCAGGATGCCGCCAAAATCAAAGAAGTCAGTGAAGGGGTTGTTCAAGGGCCTGGGCCTTTTTCAGGGCAGTTCTTCGAGCAGCAGCAGACGTCGAGAGCTGTTGAGCGCGGTACATGGAGATGAGGTAACATATCTTGTACAAATAAATTTGTTTACATATTTACAAATAAATCTTGAGTTGTATGTACCAGGATGAGCAGCACACTGAGGAGCAGCACATTGAGGAGGAGGAGCACAATGAGGCTGAGCAGCACAATGAGGTGGAGCACAATGAGGAGGTCGACCACGTGACATGGGACCAGGCCGCACAGCATCACCAGCCATGGGACCAGTGGGACCACCAGAGAGAGCAGCAACAAGCGTGGGACCAGTGGGGCCAACAGGGCGAACCGGCTGACAACCCGATGGATGATGGCTCGGGAGGCTCTTCAGCGACACGCACACGTCGCTCAAGAAAAAGCCACTCAGTAAAGCCTCGTCACGCGATAGAGCGAGAGGCTGAAAGGACTTTAATCATGCCACATGGAGATCGGTGAGTGTAATATATTAACTTATCTAATATAACTATTATGTGTATTGTTAATGTTTTTGTGTACTGCAGGAATTGGGAGGACCTGTCCTTTGACGGCAAGGGACACCACACTCAGGTTAACCTTACGTTGGGTTCTCTTTGCCGCCTTCACTACCCTGGTATAGTGAAGGTGTCAAACGGTGATACCGAGGATGAGGTGCTCGTCAGTACCTGGGATGAGTACAAGTTTAAAAAGGAACGAAACCACACCGACAGACAGGGACTTGTGCGTAATGACTTTTGGGTATGAATTCTTTATTATTTTTTGTTATGTTTCTTAATATTGTAAATCTATGACTTATACCATTGTATTTGTATTCTTTATGTTGTAGCTTCGATATCGGTTGCCTGACGGAGAGGATTACATGGGGCACGCTGAACGTGTCTTGCAAAACAATGCAAAGAAGCTGGTGAAGGATGCCATATACTATGCGAGAATTCAGGCTACAAACCTGTATTTTCAAAAGCATCCGGAAGAAGCGGGCCCCTTGAATAAAAAGGAAGGGTCCTCAAAGATATATTTGACTGAGGATCAATATCGTGAGGTTAGTATTCAATTTGTTTTACCCTTTATATTTATTGTTGTGATTGATATAATATGTAACATTGTGTGTGTGCAGGTGATGGTTCCATGGATGGCGCCCGTGCCTGATGCGTACTATGCTTGGTGTCGATATTGGGCTTCCGAAGGCTTCCAGAAAGCGTCAGCGCATCACAGACAATGTCGAGGAACCAATCCTAACCACAAGTTTGGCGGTGACGACATGATACGAAAAGCTAAAAGAATGGTAAGTTTGATCTTTCTATGTCGATCAACAAATAATACGATTGCTTATGAATGTTTTTTGTTTATACAGGAAGCTACGAGTGGCCAAAAGCCTAGTGACATTGAGGTGTACCAGGAGGGCCACAAAGGACCAGACCCGAACAACCCTGACCAGCTCTGCAGCCAGACAGCCACGGATCGCTTGGTGAGTTTTGGCTCAAAAGTTCAAACGTTCAAAGTATATAAATTCCTGTATTTGTAAGGTTGTGAATGATGTATAGGCGGCATATGGGGAGGAGATGGTTCGTCGCCATGGCCCTGACTACGACTGGCGCCATGAACCGGTGGATCCCTCGGTGGTGTACGCAAGTGGTGGTGGCAAAGCGCATGGACGGTAAGCTCTAACTTATGAAATTATATGGTTGACACTAAATGGATTATGCAGTAATAACATTTTTTGAATCACTTATAGATACGCACTCTTCGACGGATTCATTGACTCGTCGTCGGTGAGATCTCAGAGGACGGGTTCATCTTCCCGTAGCTCATGCTCTCGTCGACCGAACGAGCAGGAGTTGGAGATTATGAGGATGCGTGAAGAGATGAGACAACAACGCGAATTTATGGAGGCTTGCAATGCTCATAATCAAGCGATGTATCAAGTGAGTACACAAAATCCGAACTCTAAATTATTATATTTCAATACAACATCTTCAGTAGTAACACATATGTGTTTAACAGTTAATGCAGCAACAGGGCATCACATCAAATTTTCCACCGCCACCACAATGGAGCCAAATTGCAAACACACCAGTTCCACCACCACAGTTCACCACCCCTCCGACACATATACCTGCACCTGGAGATAGGGTACGTTTGATAACTCTCCATTAATTTATACACTTGTATACTTTTTGATATTTGCATTTAACGTGTTGATATTTGCTAACTTGCATAGGTTACGCCTGAAGCGGGTGGCAGTGGGTCTGATCCAGCAGCAGGGACTGGATTTGTTGACTCGCTCTTCGCGTTCCCTCCTCCTGGTGGTGAAGGCGGCAGCGGTCAAAGCTCTAACCACCCAAGTGGTGGTTATCTCTAAACACTTAAACTCGTGCTCGTTATGTTTTTAACTCCTGGACGTTATGTTTGTGTAAACACTCTCGTATCTGAAATGTTTGTGATGTGTGAATTATATCAATGTGTTTGTGATGTGTGATGTCAATGCGTTTGTGATTTATATGTTTATGTGATACGTTTTGTCATATGTTTGTGATATATATGTTTTGTGTATGTTATGTGTGAGAAATATCTAATTTGGTGTTGCTGTTGCAGAAATATAGGTTAACTCCCGTCGGCCCAGTTAATTCCCGTCGGTTTGACCATAGCCGACGGGAATTGACTATTAACTCCCGTCGGCCCAGTTAATTCCCGTCGGCTGACCTGGCCGACGGGAATTAATTAGTAACTCCCGTCGGCCAGGTCAGCCGACGGGGATTAATTAGTAACGCCCGTCGGTTTGCGTGGCTGACGGGAATTAGCCCTTATTCCCGTCGGCTCGATATTGGCCGACGAGGATTACGTATTCCCGTCGGCGGCCGACGGGAATAACCGTATCCCCGACAGTGGACGCCTGGCGGCTGACAACCGACAGGAATAAGACCTAAACCGACGGGAATTACTTATTCCCGTCGGTTTAGTGCTTATTCCCGTCGGTTCCTGGCCGACGGGAATTAACTGTTTTCCTGTAGTGTTATGTATTGTCCTGCCGAATGTGTTTTTGCTTAGAGGACCTTCGGTGGAGAAGAAGGCCCCCAACACCTGTAAAACACCCGTTTTGATTATCGTTGTTGGGACTGAAAACTGTGGGTCAAATACTCGAAAAGGGAAACAGGTGGCCGATAAAATAGTAGGCTAAGAGTGCAAATGTATTGCCAAACGTCTCCCATCCTACTACAGGATGCTGGTATTTATAGGGGTAGCCGAGAGTTGGTAGTCTGAAGTACAAATATGCACCGACTACCAACTATATTTCCTATGTGCACAGTGCAACGGGGTAATTAAAGGATTGCAAGTACAAGTTCTCCTGTTACACCCGAATTAATACCCTGCATAGTCGCTGACAGGTGGGCTTAGGGCAGCTGAGCAGCGTTCAGCTACGGTCGGACTGGCGAAGGCTAGGCGCTTTCCCTCTCTCCTTGCGGACAAAGGCACGGACCCTTCGCTGACCCTATAGACCCATTGGAGTCGACCTTCCCCGCCCCCGTTGGGTCACAGGTCAGAACTCAAAGGCCAATGTCGCAACGGGTGAGTAGACCCCACTTACTTCACCGTCAGGACGCTGTGGGTTGTGGAGTCTTCGTAACCAGTTGCAAGGCCTTTGCTCCTTCCCTGTTTAATTGCCCTTGCACCTAGCTCTTTTGAAGTGGATTAGTCGCGATGGAAAAAAATATCGAGGGGTCGTTCGGCCTCCGCTCCAACATTAGCCCTCGAGGGACAGGTTCAACTTGTTGAGTCGATCCCGAAATCTCCTTAGTAGAAGTAGACGAACACTTCTGTCGATCACAAGTTGAACCTCTTTTTATATTTATTTATTCTGACTTCGTGTTTTTTCGTGTAGTGGAGGGGTCGAACCTGATGGTGATGTTGCACAGCCTAGCCAACCCCCTTTGGCGGCAATTGGCATGGCGGGCGAGGACCCATGGGCAATGTTTTGCTCGTTGGTCGAGAGCGGAGGGAACCCGGTCGACGTTGCTTTGAGTGCAGTCATCGGTGCGACTGTCATGATGTTGTGAAGGGCGATGGACGACGCACAAGTGGCTGCCGAAGCAGAGAAGGCAACACAGGGGCAGTGACGCTACATAAGCTTGATTTTTGTGTCTTTAGTTTCAATGGCTAGTATTGATTTTTCTGTTCTACACAGGCTCTGACCTTCACTGATCATGTTGCATCAGGGGCCTTTGTGGCCCTAGAGAAGTCACAGCTGAGGACCAAGATCAAGGGGCTACAGCCGAAGATAGAAAGGCTTCGCTCTGAGAATGCTGATTGGGAGCGAGAGAAGGGGACAAATGAAGCTAAAATCCAATGACCTAAATATAAGATGTCACAACTTGAAGGTGAAGTTGATGAAGCGAAGGTGGCTACGACGGATAGCTGAGTGGATGCTGACGTCGCTTGGGAGCAATCAACAAAGTTATCTGTTGAACTGGGGGCTTTGAAGGAGAAGGTGGCAGAGTCTGATGTGTGGATGCGTGGAGGGGTAAGCAGGGCACACCCGCTATTGTATGATGCCTATCACGAGTTTGGGGCGTCAACTGCTCCCTTTGATGAGGAAGGGATAGGTGTTGGCAATCAGTTTATTGGCTAATTTGAGGAAGAGCTCGATAGCCTTATGACAGCCTTTAGGATCCTAATTGTGTATTCTGCCCTGGTTACTCACGAAGGCACCCTAAACGTTCTTGCACACGAAAGCTACCCAGAAAAAGGAGCTTCTATTCCTGGTCTGGTGGCACACCGGATCGGTCTGGTGCCCCCGAGCAGAGCAGAATTTCAACAAGCTTTGGAACAAAGGAGCAACAATTATAGGGCATCCTTGGGCTATAAAAGGACACCCTTGGTGACCTCCTTCAGAACCACGAACATACCAAGAGCACTTGATCACTCCAACACTCAGCCATAAAACATCTAAGTCATTTTAATGAGATCTTAACATGATTTTGAGTTGTTCTAGTCATTTCGTGGGAGTGTTCTTTTGTGATCTTCTTGAAAGTGCATTCAACCCTTTTGTGAGTTTTGGTGATTTGTATAACAACACATTTAAAGGTTTAACAAGTTTGCTAAGTGTTGAACAGCAAATTTAGTATGATGAACATACTTGAATAGTGTATAATGATCAGTGAACAAAGATTCAACACAAGGTTAAATAACCAATGAGACAATACAAATGGATATAATATGATCTCTATATTGGTTTGAATATATGGACACAACCTAAGAAATCACTATGCATAAATATGATCAGAATACAGGTTGAAGTGATTAAGAGGATTGGTCAAGCCAAAGTGAATGATATATGAGGAATCATGAATTGGCTTGACCATATTACTATTAGTCCATATATGCTTCTATGAGAATCAAACTAGAGCTTGATTGATCTGAGCATTTATATCTAGATGACATTCAAAGCAAGGTTCACAATATCGAAGAAATGATTCTCTCAATGGATGCTCAATATGATGTTGTTGGAACTTGCTCACTGGCGCAAGCTGATCCAACGGGGGGGGGGGGAGTAATAGCGCAAACAGGGTTTCAACACGTGATGGCAAAAGCTCTGTTCATCTAGCCTCTTAAGGGCACTGTGCGGGGGTATTTATAGGTGTCCGGGTACCCAGCGTCCCGTGTTAAGGACGCATGTGCCCTCAGACACCTAGGTTATACCCGGAATATTCCCATAAAGGGTTACAGACTGTAATTACAGGGACGCCTTTATAAATTAGGCCCGTAACACGCAGCGGCGACGCAGGGCCTGTCACAATGGACCGGATCACACGTGGGCCTCCGCACTGGACGAGGCCGCCCTGTGGGATGACCTCGCCACGGGTCTTCGTCCGATGTCGTATGGGGCGAAGGGTGTCCCTGCCCGTTGTCTTGTCTCCGTTGGGCCGGCGTTTACGGTGAAGGCCCCGAGCGAAGGGTGGCGTCTTTGCCTTCGCCCCAACATTTGCCCTCCGAGGGACCAGTTCGACTAAGTCATCTGGTGCCGAAGACGTCGCTAGATGGCGGAGACGCTGCCCTCGCTCGAAGTGGTTCCGCGGGGGTTTTTGACATGACCGTTGATTGACGCCGTACTGTAGGACTGCGGGTTTCCCGAAGCGCCACGCCCTGTGTATAAAAGGGGGCGGGGGCGGCGCGTTTTGAAATTTATTCTTCCGCGCTCCGTGAAAACCCTAGCCGCTTTCTCCACCGTCTCTGCTGCTCGTTTGCCCTCCTGGCTCTTGTTCGCCGGAGATCTGGCTCGAGTGAAGCAGACCGCCCGCCGCCGCCGACGGTACGTAGCGATGCCGACCTCTTCTTCTTCTGCTGCCGCTTCGCCGCCGGCCGACGCATCGTCTAAGGGAACGCTGAGTTCTGTGGCGGCGGAGGAGCTGCGCGCCGGCGATACTGTGGATTTTGGTGTGTCGCGGATGTCGTCGGCCCGCGTGCAGGATATGCAGCGGCTTGGTTACTTTGGCGGCTGGGTCGCTCGTGTCCCGGGGATGGAGGAAGTCCCCGAGCTGGAAGGCGAGTTGGTTGTGTTCGAGGCGTTCTTTGCCGCTGGTCTCCGCCTGCCTGCGCACCGATTTGTTGGAGAAGTCCTGCGCAGATTTAATGTTCAGATCCATCAGCTGACTCAGAATGCCGTGGTGGCTCTGTCGAAGTATGTCTGGGCGATGACTTCGTACGGCGGACAGCCATCAGTCGAAGTCTTCGCGAAGTATTATTGCCTGCACTGGCAGAAGAGGATGATTGGAAGTGAAGTTGCCCAGTTTGGGTCCTGTACATTTACGCTGAAGACCGGCAAGACCACGATGCAGGTAGTTGAGTTGGTTCCTTGCGACCGCAACAAGTGGGGCAATTGGCAGGATTTTTGGTTCTACGTCGCGGAGGGTACAGCCGAAGACCATCCGGGGCTCCCCGTGTCCGAGATGTGCTCGCATTTTTACTCAGCATACCCGCCTTTTGAAGTGGCGGATGAGGATGCGGACGAAGGGGCCCTTCGGTGCGCCGCCGGCCTGAGCAGCGGGCGCGATTTGGTTGAGGAGTTTGTGGCGTTCGGGGTATGGCCTTTGGCGCATGGTTGGGCGCTGGGCAAAGTGTGCCCTCGCCAGATGCCTTCCCACGGTGGGAAGCTGGTGCGAAGTCCTGCCTTCGCGCTGGATCTGCAGAGTCGCGATCCGGCCGCCTTTGTGCGCGAGGCGGAGGATGGGGCGGTGCGGATCGTGGGTCGGTATGTGCCTAGGACAGAGGGCCAGCGCAGCTGGGACATTCGCGGGTCAAATGACCGCTTGAACAGGGTTTTTGAGTTGAATCGTCTGCCGTATGGCGGTTATCCCGGCCAAGACGATGTGGATCGTCGCGGGAAGAAACCTGTGGTGGAGTCTGGAGACGACCCCGCGCCGGCGGCCGCCCCGTCCTCTAAGAAGAGGAAACTAGGTACTGTTGTGGGAGGACTTGGGGTTTCTGATGGTTTTGCTAGAGAATTGATGAGGACATGCGTGGCCCCGGGGGGAAGGATGTCTTCGCCCGAGCTCCGGGAGTCTTCGGCGCGGATGCTGAGGGTTACCAGGGGTTGGTGGCCTAAGAATGTTCCTGTCCCCCGCGCGACCGGCGAAGACTTTTTTACATCTCGCATGGTTCGTGCTTGGAAAGTGTTTCCTTACGGGCAGAATATTGCTGCTGTTGTGTCAGCAGTGATGGACAAGGATCGCCAGGGAGCTGCACAGAAGCGACAGGCGGTCGTCAGGCTTCATGAAGCCAGGCCGAAGAGGCAGCGGGGGGCTGCAAAGGCTACTGCCCCCGGCGGAGGCCAGCCGCCGCTGGCGGCTAAGTCGGCTGTCCCTGCATCCAGTAGGGCACCGGACGCTGCGAAAGCGGCTGGCACAGGTGGTCCCAAGTCAGCGAAGGCTGCCCCTTCGTCCAGCAGGGTGCCAGAGGCTGCGAAGGGGGCTCGAGGGTTGCCGCCCCCTGGCAAGCGCGTTGCTGACTTCACCACCGACATTAGTGTGGACGATTATCTTGTTGGTAAGTCGTTGGCTCGAGTTTTTTTTAATTTGTTGCTGCGTCGCAGGGTCGGACGAAGACCAGCTTGTTGTTGTTCCGCCTGCCACGGCGGCTGCCGTGGTGCCAAGGGCGAAAGGCAGTGTTCTTTGTGCCGGTGGCGAGATACCGGCACTCACTGCCGTCAGGGACGAGGCGGGTGCCGTGTCCCGTCGGCTGGAGGAGATGAAGGAGGCACTAAGTCAGGTGCGTTGAGCTAGGCCTCGTTTTTTTATAAAACGGCTTCGCCGGGGCTGTGGTCTTATGTGTGTCTTGTAGGCGGCTGACTTCACAAACCGCGTGGCGTCGAGGGCCCTGATGGCAGTTGTGTCTGCCGAAGTCGAGAGACTTCGGACGCAACATGCTGACGCCGTCCGGGAAAAGTCGGCCGCCGACAGTAAGTGCCGCAAGCTGGCGGACAAGGTGGCTGTGCTGGAGGGGGAGAAGGCTGACCTCCGGCGCCAACTGGCGGCGGAGAGGGAGGAGGCTACTGAGGCCCTCGCCAAGGCGCAGGCTGCGCAGGCGGAGGCCAATTTGGCGCGGGCGGAGGGTAGCCTTGCCAGGCAGCGCGCCGAGCAGCTGGAGGAGCGGCTCAGCGCGCTGCAGAGCCGTGTGGAGAGGGCCGAGGCCTCGGCGCGCACGGAGGCTGAGCGGACGCGCAAACAGCTTATGGATTCATATCGTGAGCTGGGCGCGCGGACCGCTGAATTTGAAGTGAAGAACCGAGAGCCCGGACTTCGCTGCCTTGAGTGGGTGCAGGAGGAGCTATAGGCGCTCCCCACCATCGTGGAGGGGTTTATGTCTTATGCTTCTCTGGTCACCTGCGAGGGGGCGATGAACGCGCTCTCTCGCGAAGGGTGCCGGCACTATGAGGTCTTCGACCAAGCTGATGAGGATTTGGAGCGTGATATCTACAAGGTTGAGGACCCTATAGTGAAGGAATCCGCCGGAGCCCTCTACGACCGGATGTGGGGCCCCCACGGTCGAGAGGTGGTCAGGGATCGGGCTGAGACGGCGAGGAGTTAGGTAATGTTTGGCTTTTGTTTGGTGTTTGTTTAATGTGGGTTAAATGTGGGTTTGCTGAGTCTGTGTGCTGTGACTCAGGCGGCGCGTGGCGAGAGGGTGGATGACTTCGGGGCTTTGAACAGCGCGCTGCCTGACCCTGAGCCGAACCCGGCGGCGGCTGTGTCCGAGGCCGCTCCGGAGCCGCCCCCGAAAATCGCCGAAGGCGTTCCCGATGCCCCTGCAGCCACTGCGGCCGGCGGAGACCCGTCGTCAACTGCTGCGCTGAGGGCTGAGGATCCTGTGGCGGTGGCTGCGAAGGCGACAGCGGAGGCTCCCGCGACGGCTGGGTCTTCGCAGGTGGCCTAGTGGGTGTGGGTAGTTAGGAAATTTTGGATATTGTTGCTGAACCTTGGTTGCTGCGCAGGTTCAAGATTTTGGGCCTACGCACGCAACCGCTACTGCTAATTTTTTGGCGGCTTCGACCGCGGATGATGGGAATAAATCGGATGAGTCTGCGTCTAAATTTTCCGAGTTCGGTGACTCTGGGAGCTCTGTTGAATGGACTGAAGAGTCGTCGGATGAGGACTTGGACTACTTTGCGGCCTTAGATGTGGCAGTGGCGGAGGCTTCGTCGCAAGCTGCGGGTGCTGATGTTGTGTCTGGTCCGAGTACTAGGCGTAGGCGGCGAAGGGCGGTTGCGAAGCGTAGAGTGAGTGGAGCGGACGTCGGTCGGCTTCGTGTGAGTGGGGCTGGTAGGCAGGAGCTGTTGTCCTTGCCGGCCGCTGTGAGTGCAGGTGAGGGGGAGTTGCGAAGTCTTTTTGCGGGTGAGGAGCTTAGGATAATGTTATTTAACTATAGGGAGATGGGAATTATTCCGAAGGTCGAGCCGATGTAGAATGCGATGCCCTCGCTTGTACATGTGTAATGGCTTGTATGATGAGGTTGTGTGCCTTCGCACACCCGGCTATGTTCGCGAGGGCGTTAAGTGCTTGGTCTGGTGTGTTTGTTATGTTGGTCTGGTGCGCATGTAGTCGGCCTTTGTGCGGACAGTTTGGTGTAGCCGTTTTTGCACTTGTTAGGCTTCGTGCGGCTGTACCATTGTAATCGGTTCGTCGGACTTGATGCGCTGTCCCTGCTGCACCCTGAGGCGACTTCTACAGGGATAGTGTTCGCGGCAAACTAGAATTTTTCGGACTTATTGTGCTAGCCCGTCTGCACCCTTAGGCGATTGTTGCCTGGGTAGTCTTCGCGGAAGACCTCGATTTTTCGTATTTGTAGCTCTAATTCGGCGGCGCCCTTAGGCGACTTCTGCACGGATAGTCTTCGTGGAAGACTTCGATTTTTCGCACTTGTTGTGCTAGTCCAGCTGCACCCTTAGGCGACTTCTGCGCAGATAGTCTTCGCAGAAGACTTCGATTTTTCGCACTTGTTGTGCTAGTCCGGCTGCACCCTTAGGCGACTTCTGCGCGGATAGTCTTCGTGGAAGACTTCGATTTTTCGCACTTGTTGTGCTAGTCCGGCTGCACCCTTAGGCGACTTCTGCGCGGAGTCTTTGTGAAAGACTTCGATTTTCGCACTTGTTGTGCTAGTCCGGCTGCACCCTTAGGCGACTTCTGCGCGGAGTCTTTGTGGACGACTTCGATTTTTTGCACTTGTTGTGCTAGTCCGGCTGCACCCTTAGGCGACTTCTGCGCGGATAGTCTTCGTGGAAGACTTCGATTTTTCGCACTTGTTGTGCTAGTCCGGCTGCACCCTTAGGCGACTTCTGCGCGGATAGTCTTCGTGGAAGACTTCGATTTTTCACACTTGTTGTGCTAATCCGGCTGCACCCTTAGGCGACTTCTGCACGGATTTGTCGCACGCGAGGGCGGCTGCTGCTGGGCCTCGCGGTGACTTTGTATTAGTCGAATGTTGAAGACCGTTGATGCGGTCTTTTTTCGACGTGGACTTTGTGGGGGATTTTTCTCTTGTATATTACATGACTCTGCCTCGTTAAAAACCTCACCCCTCGGGAGGAAAAGAGTGCGGGACAGAACAAAATTGTTTTTGCAAATTACAAGGGCGAGCTGGCCCTGATGAGTCAAACAAAAAATTTGCGCAGATTATCAATGTTCCAGGAATGCTCTAAGTCTTCGCCATTTGGTGTTGCAAGCCTGTATGCGCTGGGGGAGGCCTTCGACTTGACAATGTAAGGGCCCTCCCACATGGGCTCCAACTTGCCTCTGGACTCCGTTCGAGCTGTCCGGATGAGGACGAGGTCCCCTTCGCTGAATTCCCTTGGGATGACTGCCTGGTCGCGCCATGCTTTTGTCTGGGCTTGGTATTTGTCCAGAGCCTGCAGGGCGAAGACGCGGTCTCCATCGATGAGATCCTTCGAAGTTGGCTCATCTACGTCTAGGACGGCCGACGCGGCTGTCGGAGGCGACCCATGCTTTATTTCTTGCGGGGTCATGGCCTCCGATCCGTATAATAGGCGGAAGGGGGTAAACCCAGTCGCCCTGCACTCAGTTGTATTCAGTGCCCAGACCACTTCGGGTAACAGGTCGGGCCACTTGCCTTTTTTGTCGTCAAGGAGCATTTTCTTGACAGATGTGAAAATTTTGCCGTTGGCGCGCTCCACGACTCCATTGGACTGGGGGTGGTACACGGAGGCGAAGGCAAGCTTGGTGCCGATGGAGAAGCAGAAGTCTTTGAAATCTTGGTTTTCGAACTGCTTGCCGTTGTCGACCGTGAGTTCGGATGGTACTCCGGAGCGGCAAACAATATTTTGCCAGAAGAATTTTTGGGCCGTCTTCGATGTGATGGTGGATACTGCCCTCGCTTCAATCCATTTAGTGAAGTATTCAACGGCTACGAAGGTGAACTTGAGGTTCCCCTGAGCCGTGGGCAGGGGCCCGACGATGTCTAGGCCCCAGCGCTGAAGGGGCCACGTGTGGGCGATCAGCTTCGTGAACTGCGAGGGGCGCCCCGAGCGTGGGGAGAATTTCTGACAGGCTTCGCAGGATCTGACGACCCGATTTGCGACACAGATAATGGCGGGCCAGTAGAAGCCTTGTCGTATCACCTTTGCCGCTAGGGCCCTGGGGCCTGCGTGGGAGCCGCAGGTCCCCCTGTGGACTTCGCGCAGGATTTGAACGCCCTCGGTCTCGGTGACGCACTTAAGCATCGGCTGGCTGACCCCTTTTTTGTACAGTTGGCCCTCGATCAATGCGAAGTCCCGGCTTCGGTGGTGGAGGCGCTTGGCCTCGTTGCTGTCGACTGGGTGATAGAACCCTTGCAGGTACAGGGTTATTGGCGCCCGCCAGTCTTCGGTCATGATAAGGTTGATCATGCGCTGGCCCTCGCTGTCGTTGGTTATTTGGAGCCCTTCGGGGCTGCGGACGGCTGGTGTGCCGATGACATGATAGAACACGTCGGAGGGGAGGGCTTCACCCCTAGCGGCCGCCTTGGCCAATGCGTCAGCTTCTTCATTCTTGGCCTGGTCCACATGCTGCAAAGTGAATCCCTTGAATTGTTTCTCGAGGCTTCGGATGGCCGCGAGGTACTGCATAAGTGCGGGGTCCTTTGCTGCATAGTCTTTTTCGACTTGGCCGGCGACTACCCTGGAGTCTGTTCGGACTATGCAGGTGGTGACGCCGAGGGCTCTTAACTTGCGGAGGCCGAGGATGACAACTTCGTATTCTGCGATGTTGTTTGTGCATCTGTCAGATTCCAGGGCGAAGCTTAAGCGTGCCGCGTATCTGTGCTTGACCCCGGCGGGTGAGGTGATGACTGCAGCAGCGCCTGCCCCCGCATGGCACTAAGCGCCGTCGCAGTGGATTGTCCAAACCTTCTCTGCGGATGGCCCTGGCTGTGTTATTGGCCCGGTCCAGTCGACGACGAAGTCTGCTAAAACTTGTGACTTGATCGCAGTCCTGGGCTCGAAAGTGATGTGGTAGCCGGAGAGTTCGGCCGCCCATTTGGCGATCCGTACCGATGCCTCCGGGTTTCTGAATAATTCGCCGAGTCCCCT
This sequence comes from Zea mays, assembly GCF_902167145.1. Classification (NCBI taxonomy): domain Eukaryota; kingdom Viridiplantae; phylum Streptophyta; class Magnoliopsida; order Poales; family Poaceae; genus Zea; species Zea mays. The sequence goes on along the minus strand of NC_050096.1, from coordinate 80,388,180 downwards.
ATCTGAGGTGACGCGGACCTTGAAAGCTTCAAAGTAGTGGCGCAATTTGCGCGAAGACATAACAACTGCATATGCAATCTTTTCGAGCCCCGTCATGTTACACTTTGACGGTGTGAGCACCTCAGAGACATAATATACTGGGCACTGCCTGATCACGCCCTCTACTGACTGCTCCTGAACCAGTGCCGCACTGACCGCGTGCGGCGAAGCCGCGACGTAGAGCAACAGTGGTAGCGAAGAGTCAGGGCTCGTAAGGACGGCCAACTCCATCATGTACTGTTTTAGTGAGGCGAAGGCCGCCGCCTGCTCTGGTCCCCAAGCGAAGTCTTTTGCGCCGCTGAGTGTTTTGAGGAAGGGAAGACTTCGCTCAGCAGATTTAGAAATGAATCTGTTGAGGGCGGCCAATCTGCCCGTCAGACGCTGGACCTCTCTGGCTGACGGCGGGGGCGTCATGTTGATGATTGCCTGGATTTTGGTTGGGTTGGCCTCGATGCCGTGGCGCGATACCAGATAACCCAATATTTTCCCCTGGCGAACACCGAAGACGCATTTATCGGGGTTGAGGCAAAGTCGTGCGTCCCGCATGTTCGCGAATGTCTCGACGACGTCTGCGAGATGGTCCTCTTTATTCCTGCTGGCGACGACGATGTCGTCCACGTATGTGAATACGTTTCTGCCGACCTGCCCTTCGAGCACTGTTTTGGTGAGCCGGGAGAAGGTGGACCCGGCGTTCTTGAGTCCCTCCGGCATTCTGATAAAGCAATATGTGCTGAAGGGTGTTATGAAGCTGGTGCTGGCCTTGTCCTCCTCCTTCATGTATATTTGATGATAACCAGAGAAGCAGTCGAGGAGTGACATGACCTCGCACCCGGCCTCGCTATCGACTATTTTGTCGATTCGGGGCAATGGGAAGTTGTCCTTTGGGCAGGCCTTGTTGAGGCTGGTGAAGTCTATGCACATTCGCCACTTGCCGCTCTTTTTCTGCACCATTACCACGTTGGAGAGCCACGTGGGGTAAGCCACTGGCTCGATAAATTTGGCTTCCAGGAGGCGGTGTAACTCTGCCTTGGCGGCTTCTGTCTTCTCGTCGGACATTTTGCGAAGCCGCTGTTTTTTCGGTCTCACCGAGGGGTCGATTCCCAGGTTGTGCTCGATTATGGATCGGCTGACCCCGACCAGGTCGAGGGCTGACCAAGCGAAGACGTCCTTGTTCTTGGATAAGCAGCACAGGAGTTTTTCCTCGTCATGCGAGGTGAGGTCTTCGCTGATCGTGACTGTTTGCTTGGGTGTGGCCAGGTTGAGGGGGACAGTCTTGGTCCCGTCGTTGCTTTGCAGCTGCGCCTTGTGCTGTTTTTCAGTTGGACTGGCGGGCGCTGGGGCTTCGCGCTGGGTCGTCAGGCAGTGGACATTTCTTTGCCCGGGGACGAAGTCCCGCTCTATGTTGCGCGCAGTCTGCTGATTGCCATACACCGAGATGGTGCCCAATGGACCTGGTATCTTCATGCACAGGTACAATCCGTGAATGGCTGCCTCAAACTTGTTGATGGAGCCCTGACCCATGATGGCATTGTACGGATACACCATGTCGACGATGTCAAAGGTTATTTGCTCACTCCGGGCATTGGGCGCTACACCGAAGGAGAGAGGCAACTCTATTTTGCCGATAGGAAAAGTGCCCTTGCCGCCGAAGCCGTACAACGGATTGTCCGAAGGCTTGAGCAAGCTGTGGCTTATGCCCATGTGATCGAAGGCATGGAGAAAAATGATGTCTGCCTGACTGCCATTATCAACGAGGACTTTGTGCAGGTCCCAGCCTGCCACGCTGCAGTTGATGACCATGGCATCGACATGGGGGGCGCTGCGCAGGTCGACGTCTCGGGCGTCGAAAGTTAGCGGTACGTGGGACCACTTCGTCTACACGACTGGACCGGTGATGGCGACGTGGTTGATGCTGCGATAGTGGTCCCGCTTCTGTCGCTTGGTGTCAAAGTCGACACTGGACCCCCCAGTGATCATATGAATGACTCCACGATACGGCTGATCGGCGAAGTCTTCTTGCTTGGGTGAGTGGGGGTGGGGGATGTTTTGTTGTTGCTGGTGTGGAGGCGGGGGTGGGGGAGGCACGATTTGTACTTCCTGATGGTGTTGGTAAGCGTGGTGTGGTGGATGCGGGGCGGGGGCGTGGATATATGGTGGAGGGTGTTGCTGATAAGTGTGCGCGACGACCCTTGGGTTGTCGGCCGGCTGCGCCCGTGCTATCCTGTCTCTGGTGGCCTTCGTTTCAAGGCAGTCTTTTGTTTGGTGGGCGCAGTCTTCGCCGTGGAAGAGACAGTATAATCGGCGCGGCGGCTGCGCGCGTCCCCGGCCCCTACCGCGAGTTCCACTTCCGCGGCCCTGGGCGGGATATTCCTGGCGGCGAGGGGCATCACCAGCGGGGTGCTGGTTGGCAATGTTGTGCACCTGCTGCTGGTTACGGCCGTCTCGGCCGGAGTCTGGCTGTGGAGTCCTCGTCCACGTGCGGCTGGACTGTGGAGCGTCTTTGGGTTTCCTCTGGGACTCAACCTTGCGCTGGTGGAGCTCTTCGGATTTGGCATATTTTTCAAATAGTTGATATAATTCCTGGAGGTTCTTGGGCGGGTCCCTGATGCAATGGCTGTAAAGGACGCCGGCGCGGAGGCCACTGATGGCATAGTGAATGGCGATCTGGTCGTCGACTGAGGGCAGCTGTGACTTGAGTGTTTGAAACTTGCGGTAATACTCCCGCAGAGTCTCTTTTTCCAGTTGCTTGCAGAGTGAGAGTTCGGCCAAGGCGTCGGTGTCTGGGCGGTACCCTTGGAAGTTGAGCAGGAATTTGTCCCTTAGGCTTCTCCAGGAATCAATGGACAGCGGGGGTAACCTGATGAACCAGGTGAGAGCTGGGCCTTCGAGGGCGATGATGAAAGACTTGGCCATTGTGGCGTCGTCCCCTCCAGAAGATGCGACAGCGACCTGATAACTCATGATGTACTGAGCTGGGTCCGTGCTGCCGTTGTACTTGGGATAGGTCCCTGCCCGGAAGTTGGCAGGCCAGGGTGTCACTTGCAGATGTGGCGCCAGGGGACTTCACTCGTCGAGGTAGTTGACCCCTTGAAATGGTGCGGCGTGTGGGAAGGCGTAGTCGCGCTAGGGGAAGTGAGGGTCTTCCACTTGCGCGCGGTGTTGCAGGGGTGGCCCGTGCTGCAGGCCGCGGTGGCCTTCGAGTATGTCTTCCACCTGTGCGCGTTGTTGCAGGGGTGGCCCATGCTGCAGGCCGAGGTGGCCTTCGCGCTGCATCAGCGCAATCTCCCGCTCGAGGTCCTGGGCCTTCTGCTCTTCGTCGCGTATCATTTGCCGCACCTTGGCTAGTGCAGACACGCGCTGGCGCTTGGCCTCCAGTATCTCTTTTTGCCTCTGGAGATTGCGGTTCTTGAAGCGCAGTGCGCGCAGCTGTAGCTGTTCTTCCGCTAAAACGCTAAGGACTTCACCGTCCTCAGTGAGGTCCGCGCCCTCTGGTGGGGCGAGGCCGAGGACTTCACCGTCCTCGGTGAGGTCCGCGCCTTCCGGTGGGGCGAAGCCTGGGGGAGGTTGTGGTTGTCCTTCAGGGCCACAGGTGCGGAGGGCGTCGTCTTCAGTAGCCTCTTGGTGAGTGGAGTGGGTGAGTGCGAGGGCCTTGCCCTTCCTTGCGGCCAGCAGTGCTGCCTTCGCAGCCTCGTCAGCCTTGGAGCTAGCTTTCTTGGGTGCCATCGCAGGTGGTTTTTTTCGTAGCACGAACGGTGGGTGCCAAATGTTGGAACTTGCTCACTGGCGCAAGCTGATCCAACGGGGGGAGTAATAGCGCAAACAGGGTTTCAGCACGTGATGGCAAAAGCTCTGTTCATCTAGCCTCTCAAGGGCACTGTGCGGGGGTATTTATAGGTGTCCGGGTACCCAGCATCCCGTGTTAAGGACGCATGTGCCCTCAGACACCTAGGTTATACCCGGAATATTCCCATAAAGCGGGGTTACAGACTGTAATTACATGGACGCCTTTATAAATTAGGCCCGTAACACGCAGCGCCCACGTAGGGCCTGTCACAATGGGCCGGATCACACGTGGGCCTCCGCACTGGACGAGGCCGCCCGGTGGGATGACCTCGCCACGGGTCTTCGTCCGATGTCGTATGGGGCGAAGGGTGTCCTTGCCCGTTGTCTTGTCTCCGTTGGGCCGGCGTTTACGGCGAAGGCCCCGAGCGAAGGGTGGCGTCTTTGCCTTCGCCCCAACAGATGTGACTCAAGAATGGCTTGATAGGGTGAAGATAGCAAGGAAAGGGCTTCGAGGAACTAAGCGAAGGTGAAGGCCAAGCGATGGCTTGTGGACCGAGGTACCATGGCTAAGGTGAAGAAGAGAGTACTTGCACTAAGTCGATGAACTAATCAGCTATGAAGAGTTATAATATGTTGATGCTGAAAGGGAAATAGGGTCAAACCTTTTCCTAAATATAATTTTGGTGGTTGAATGCCCAACACAAATAATTGGACTAACTAGTTTGCTCTAGATTATGTTCTACAGGTGCATAAAGGTTCAACACAAACCAATAAAAAGATCAAAGTTGGGGTTCAAAAGAAAGGAGCAAAAGAAAACCGAAGTGTGCCCTGGTCTGGCGCACCGGACTGTCCGGTGCACCAGGGACTGTACTCTCTGAACTCCTCAGCTTTGGGTTTCTCGGAGGCCGCTCCGCTATAATTCACCGGACTATCCGGTGCGCCAAGCGGAGCAACAGCCACTGCGCCAACGGTCGTCTGCAAAAGTGAACAGTGCGCGTGAACAGTGCGCGGACAGTGCGCGTGAACAGTGCGCGGACAGTTCGCGCAGAGTCAGAGCAGCGCCAGAAGGTGCACCAGACAGTGAACAGTGCCTGTCCGGTGCCCCAAGATGTCAGAGCTCCAACGGTTAAAACCGTCAGAACCCTAACGGTTGGGTGACGTGGCTGGTGCACCGGACAGTGTCCGGTGGCGCACCGGACTGTCCGGTGTGCCCATCGACAGACAGCCTCCCCAACGGTTGAATTGGTGGTTGGGGCTATAAATACCCCCAACCACCACCTCTACAACCATCCAAGCATTCACTCCTCATTCAATACAAGAGCAATACACAACACTCCAAGAAACAAATCAAAGCCTCCGATCAAATCAAAGTCCACAATTCAACTCTAGTTTTTAGGACTTGTGAGAAGATCGACTTGTGTTCTTTTGTTGCTCTTGTTGCTTGGTTGGCTTTCTTCTTTCTCTCATTCTTACTCTCAAAGCCTTGTAAGCGAAGCAAGAGACACCAATTGTGTGGTGGTCCTTGCGGGGTCTAAGTGACCTAGGAAATCAAGGAAGAAAGCTCACTCGGTCTAGGTGACCGTTTGAGAGAGGGAAAGGGTTGAAAGACATCCGGTCTTTGTGACCACCTCAACAGGGAGTATGTTTGCAAGAACCGAACCTTGGTAAAACAAATCACCGTGTCATCTGCTTCATTTGCTTTTGATTTGTTTTTCACCCTCTCTTTCGGACTCGAATTTTATTCTAACGCTAACCCCGACTTGTAGTTGTGCTTTAAGTTTATAATTTTTAGATTCCGCCTATTCACCCCCCTCTAGGCGACTTTCAATTGGTATCAGAGCCCGGTACTTCATTAGAGTTTAACCACTCGAAGTGATGTCGGGAGATCACGCCAAGAAGGAGATCATGACCTGCGAGAAGGCCACAAGCCATGGGAAGGCTCCATCAAAGGAGTCCGGCAACAAGCTAAAGGAGGGATCACCTCCTCACAAGTCACATCGGAGTGGCGACAAGAAAAAGAAGATGAAGAAGGTGGTTTATTACGAGACCGATTCTTCGTCGTCATCCACCTCCGGCTCCGACACGCCGTCCATCACTTCTAAGCGCCATGAGCACAAGAAGTTTAGTAAAATCCCCCTACGCTACCCTCGCATTTCTAAACGCACTCCTTTACTTTCCATCCCACTAGGCAAACCACCAGTTTTTGACGGTGAAGATTATTGTATGTGGAGTGATAAAATGAGGCACCATCTAGCATCACTCCACTCTAGCATTTGGGACATTGTTGAATTTGGAGCGCAGGTACCGACTGTAGGGGATGAAGGCTACGACTCGGACGAGGTCGCCCAAATTCGGCACTTCAACTCCCAAGCGACTACTATACTCCTCGCCGCTTTATGTTGAGAGGAGTGTAATAAAGTGCAAGGGTTGAAGAGCGCCAAGGAGATTTGGGACGTGCTCAAGACCGCGCATGAAGGAGATGAGGTGACAAAGATCACCAAGCGGGAGACCATCGAGGGGGAGCTCAGTCGGTTCGTCCTCAACCAAGGAGAGGAGACACAAGCGATGTACAACCGGCTCAAAACCTTGGTCAACCAAGTGCGCAACCTCAGGAGCACAAAATGGGATGACCATGAAATGGTCAAGGTTATTCTAAGATCACTTGTTTTTCATAATCCTATGCAAGTTCAATTAATTCATGGTGATCCTAGATGCAAGCTAATGTCTCCCGGGGAAGTGATAGGAAAGTTTGTGAGCTTTGAGTTGATGATCAAAAGCTCCAAACAAATCATCGAGCAAGGCGGCACCTCCACACCCGAGGTGCAACCCGTCGCATTCAAAGCGACGGAGGAGAAGAAAGAAGAGTCTACATCAAGTAGACTCCCCATCGACGCCTCCAAGCTCGACAATGAGGAAATGGCGCTTATCATCAAAAGCTTCCGCCAAATCCTCAAGCAAAGGAGGGGGAAGGATGACAAGCCCCGCTCCAAAAGGGTGTGCTACAAGTGTGGTAAGCCCGATCATTTTATCGCTAAATGCCCTATGTCTAGTGATAGTGACAGGGACAACGATAAGAAGGGAAAGAGGAAGGAAAAGAAGAGATACTACAAGAAGAAGGGCGGCGATGCCCATGTGTGTCGGGAATGGGACTCCGATGAGAGCTCCACCGACTCCTCCGATGACGAGGATGCCGCCAACATCACCATCAATAAGGGCCTCCTCTTCCCCAACGTCGGCCACAAATGCTTCATGGCAAAGGATGGCAAAAAGAAGAAGGTAAAATCTAGAGCCTCCACTAAATATACAACATCTAGTGGTGAGTGTAGCTCTATGATAATGAAGATGATTTGCTTAGTCTTTTTGCCAATCTTAACATGCAACAAAAGGAAAAATTGAATGAATTAATAGGAGCCATTCATGAGAAGGATGAACTCTTGGATAGCCAAGAGGAATTCCTTATTAAGGAAAATAAAAAGCATGTTAAGGTAAAGAATGCTTATGCTCAGGAGATAGAAAAATGTGAAAAATTAACTAGTGAGCTTAGCATTTGCCATGACACCATTTCCATCCTTAAAACCGAGAATGCTAGTTTTATTGCTAAGGTTGAGAAATTAAATGTTTGTGATGATTCATTGTTAGTCTTAGAAATGAAAATGCTAGTTTAATTGCTAACATTGATAAATTGAATGAATCTATTTCTAGCCTTAAGATTGAGAATGATAAATTAATTTCTAAGGCTAAAGATTTGAATGTTTGCAATGTTTCTATTTCCAATCTTAGAAATGAGAATGCCATATTACATGCTAAGATTGATGAATTAAATGCTTGCAAACCCTCTACATGTAATGTTGATCATGTTTCCATTTGCACTAGATGTAGAGATGTTAATGTAGATGCTATCCATGATCACCTTGCTTTAATTAAACAACAAAATGATCACATAGCTACATTAACTGCTAAAATCAATGAGCATGAAATTGAAAATGAAAAGTTTGAATTTACTAGGAGCATGCTCTATAATGGGAGACGCCCTAGCATTAAGGATGGCATTGGTTTCCAACAGGGAAGCAATGTCAAGCTTAATGCCCCCAAAAGATTGTCTAATTTTATTAAGGGCAAGGCTCCCATGGTTTAGGATAACGAGGGCTATATTTCATATCCTACTGGTTATCCCAAACACAGGATTAGGAGAATTCATGCTAAGAAATCTCATTTTGTTTCACATCATGCTTATATGTATAAGAATGAGGCATCTAGCTCTAGGCATTCTACACATGTTAAAATGCCAAAAAAGAAAACTCCTACTGCATCAAATGAGCCTATTATTTCATTAAGACTTTTGATGCTTCTTATGTGCTGACTAACAAATCAAGCAAAGTAGTTGTCAAATATGTTGGGGCCAAACACAAGGGCTCCAAGACTTGTGTTTGGGTACCCAAGGTGCTTGTTTCTAACGTGAAAGGACCCAAGACTGTTTGGGTACCTAAGAACAAGGCCTAAATTGTTTTGTAGGTTTATGCATCTGGGGGCTCAAGTTGGATCATCGATAGCGGATGCACAAACCACATGACAGGGGAGAAAAGGATGTTCTTCTCCTATGAGAAAAACGAAGATCCCCAATGTCATGTACGGGCGCTCGTACGCTAGGCAGCGTCGTGACCGTGACAGGCGCCACGCCCAAGAGCGCGATCTGGGAGGGCACACAGATCCGCAGGAGCATATGGAAAGTAGTGGCTAGAAAGGAAAATAGGGAAATGGAAAGTAGAAGGAAGGAAATGAGGGATTGATTAGTGATTGATTAGTGATTGAGGAAAGTAGAAGGAAGGAAAGGAGGGATTGATTAGTGATTGATTAGTGTTACCATGTTTAAGCTTGCCTAAAATACAGCATGTCGATGCCTTTATATATGGCACACGGAGACAGGAATAAAGGCAGCCAAGAAGTTATCTCTTCTCCACCTCTCTCTCTCTACCAACTAAGCCTACGGCTGTGGGGGATAACCATGCCGGAGAAGACGACGAACCGCGGCTACGACCTTCGTAGCCGAGGGCCCCTTGCTCTAGACGCCCAGGCCCTTAACAACCTGGTATCATGAGTTAGGCGATCTTCGTCCTCTCGATCCCACACCTCTGATCAGTCCCTCAACGTCACCCAACCACCACCCAGCCCTCCACCCTCACCGCCGTCGGCCTCCTCCATTATGAGCAACAAAACCATCGACGATCTGGCTGTGATGATCGAGAAGCTCACGGGCACTATCTTTGTCCTCCAAAATGACGTCAAGTCGTTGAAGAAGGACAAGGCGCTGTTCTCCTCACCATCAGGCAGCGGCAGCCACGACGGCTAGCACCACATCAATCGACCGCCGAGGTTCCAAAAGATCGACTTCCCGCGTTTTGACGGCAAGTCGGACCCCATGCTCTTCATCAACCGCTGCGAGTCCTACTTTCATCAGCAGCGGATCATGGAGGAGGAGAAGGTTTGGATGGCTTCTTACCACCTCGAGGGCGTGGCCCAGTCATGGTACCTCTAGCTACAGATGGACGAGGGGACTCCGCGCTGGCACCGCTTCAAGGACATCATCCTCCAGTTGTGCTTCAGGCCTCCCCTACGCTCGGCACCGCTGTTCGAATTCGCTGAGTGCAGGCGGACGGGCACCATGGAGGAGTACCAGAACCGCTTCCAGGAGCCACTACCACGCGCCGGACCACTGGAGGAACGCCAACACGTGCAACTCTTCACGGGGGGGGGCTGCTGCCGCCGCTCAGCCATGCGGTGCGCATCCACAAACCCCCAGTCGCTCACGGCGGCTATGAGCCTCGCGCGGCAAGTGGAGCTGATGGCACTCGACAGGGCCCCAGCGCCAGCTCAGACCAGGCTAGCCGCGCGCGGCATCCTACCTCCTCCGCCGCCGCGACCGGCGCCTATGGCGCTTCTAGCGCCCCATGTTCCTTTAATGCTCCCTGCGCCACCAGCGGGCGCGGCTGCGGGCCATGACAAGGGCAGAAGGCTCAGCACTGAGGAGATGGCTGAACATCGTTGCCTCGGATTATGTTTCAATTGCAATGACAAGTATTCTAGGGGTCACAACAGGTTCTGCAAGCACATCTTCTTCGTCGAAGGCGTCGAGATCATGGACGAAGACGACACCGACCACCCCAATGGCCCCGACGCTGAGGCACCATGCTTCTCGTTGTAGGCTGTCTCGGGCTGCCCCGTGGCCAACACCATGCAGGTGGCCGACATGCTAGGGGCCACCCCGCTCGTCGCCCTCCTCGACTCGGGCAACACGCACGATTTCATATCCGAGGAAGCGGCGCGGCGTTCCGGCCTTCCCCAGCAACAGCGCCCATGCCTATCGGCCATGGTGGCCAACCGTGAACACATCACTTGTGTGGGCGTCATCCGCAACACACCCCTCACCGTCGGCGGCGACGCATTCTCGGTCGATCTCTTCGTGATGCTGTTGGCCGGGTACGACGTCGTCCTCGGCACTCGCTGGCTGGGCACGCTGGGGCCCATCGTGTGGGATCTCGCGTGACGGCGCATGTCGTTCCAGCACCAGGACCGTATGGTCTGCTGGACCGGCATGCCCACATCCTTGGCTCTGGTGCTGGGTGCCACCACCGCGGCTGAGCCTCTTCTCGCGGCTCTTCTTGACACCTTTGCGACCGTCTTCGCAGAGCCGGCCGGTCTGCCCCCATTGCGCGCCCATGACCACCACATCATCCTCAAGCAGGGCGCGCAGCCGGTGGCGGTCCAGCCCTAACGGTACTCGGCAGCGCACAAAGATGAGCTAGAACGCCAGTGCGCCACCATGATCGAGCAGGGGATTGTCCGTCGTAGCGATTCGCCATTCTCGTCGTCGGTCCTCCTCGTGAAGAAGCCCGATGGGTCATGGCGGTTCTGCGTCGACTACCACGCGCTAAACACGGTCACCATCAAGGATGCCTTCCTAATCCCGATGGCCAACGAGATGCTGGACGAGCTTCATGGTGCCCGGTTCTTCTCCAAGCTAGACCTGCGTTCTGGGTACCATCAGGTGCACATGAGGCCGGCGGACGTGCACAAAATGGCATTTTGTACACATGACGGCCTATACGAGTTCCTGGTGATGGCATTCGGGCTTTGCAACGCACCGGCGACATTCCAGGCGCTCATGAACGATGTACTCTGTCCCTTCCTGCGCCGGTTTGTCCTTGTTTTCTTTGATGATATCTTGATATATAGCAAGAATTGGGAGGAGCACCTGCACTACCTCAGGATGGTCCTCGAGGAACTGCAACGCCACCAGCTCTTCGTCAAGCGCTCCAAATGCGCCTTCGGAGCCCCGTCCGTTGCCTACCTCGGTCATGTGATCTCGGCGCGGGCATGGCCATGGACCCGGCAAAGGTGCAGGCCATCTTCAACTGACCGGTGTCTCGCTCGGCTCGGGCGGTGTGCGGGTTTCTTGGCCTGGCAGGCTACTACCGCAAGTTTGTGCCCAACTACGACACGGTCGCCGCACCGCTCACGGCCCTCCTCAAGAAAGATGCCTTCGTCTAGGATGACAAAGCAGCAGCGGCTTTCGGCACCCTCAAGGCTGTCGTCACCTCGACACCGGTCCTCACCATGCCTGACTTCACAAAGACCTTCGTGGTTGAGTGTGATGCGTCGTCACACGGGTTTGGTGCCGTCCTCACCCAAGAGGGACACCCGGTGGCATTCTTCAGCCGCCCCATCGCTCCACGTCACCGGGCATTGGCAGCCTATGAGTGCGAGCTCATTGGCTTAGTACAGGCGGTCCATCACTAGCGGCCGTATCTCTGGGGGCGGTGCTTTGTTGTCAAGACGGACCACTATAGCCTTAAATACCTCCTCGACCAGCACCTCTCCACGATCCCGCAACACCACTGGGTCGAGAAGTTGTTGGGCTTTGCTTTCATTGTGGAGTACAGGTCGGGCGCCACGAATGTCGTTGTGGATGCTCTTTCCCGTCGCGACATGGAGGAGTTCGACGATTTCCGTGCCTGATTCCTAGCCTTCCAGCTCGAGGATGAGCTGGTCTTTGACGAGGGGAGAGATGTCATGTACGAGCGCTCGTACGCTAGGCAGCGTCACGCCCGTGACAGGCGCCATGCCCAAGAGCACAATCTGGGAGGGCGCGTAGATCCGTAGGAGCATATGGAAAGTAGTGGCTAGAAAGGAAAATAGGGAAATGGAAAGTAGAAGGAAGGAAAGGAGGGATTGATTAGTGATTGATTAGTGTTACCATGTTTAAGCTTGCCTAAAATACATCATGCCGATGCCTTTATATACGGCACAGGGAGACAGGAATAAAGGCAGCCAAGAAGTTATCTCTTCTCCACCTCTCTCTCTACCAACTAAGCCTACGGCTGTGGGGGATAACCACACCGGAGAAGACGACGAACCGCGGCTACGACCTTCGTAGCCGAGGGCCCGCTGCTCTAGACGCCCAGGCCCTTGACACCCAACGAGCTATCACATTCGGGGATGGAAATCAAGGTTTGGTCAAAGGACTTGGTAAAATTGCTATATCTCCTGACCATTCCATTTCCAATGTTTTTCTTTTAGACTCTTTAGATTACAATTTGCTTTCAGTTTCTCAATTATGCAATATGGGCTACAACTGTCTTTTTATGGATACAGGTGTTACTATCTTTAGAAGAAGTGATGATTCAGTAGCATTTAAGGGAGTGTTAGAGGGTCAGCTATACTTAGTTGATTTCAAAAGAGCTGAACTCGACACTTGCTTAATTGCTAAGACTAATATGGGTTGGCTCTGGCATCGCCGACTAGCCCATGTTGGGATGAAAAACCTTCACAAGCTTCTAAAGGGAGAGCACATTTTAGGACTAACCAATGTTCATTTTGAGAAAGACATGGTTTGTAGCGCATGCCAGGCAGGAAAGCAAGTTGGTACCCATGATCCACACAAGAACATCATGACGACCGACAGGCCGCTTCAGCTACTCCACATGGATTTATTCGACCCGATAGCTTACATAAGCATCGGCGGGAGTAAGTATTGTCTTGTAATTGTGGATGACTATTCTCGCTTCACTTGGGTGTTCTTTTTGCAGGAAAAATCACAGACCCAAGAAACGCTAAAGGGATTCTTGAGACAGGCTCAAAATGAGTTCGGATTGAGGATCAAGAAAATAAGAAGCGACAACGGGACGGAGTTCAAGAACTCACAAATCGAAGGCTCCTTGAGGAGGGCATCAAGCATGAGTTTTCTTCTCCCTACACACCACAACAAAATGGTGTAGTGGAGAGGAAGAATAGAACTCTACTTGACATGGTGAGGACCATGCTTGATGAGTACAAGACACCGGACCGGTTTTAGGCGGAGGCGATTAACACCGCCTGCTACTCCATCAACCGGTTATATCTTCACCGAATCCTCAAGAAGACATCTTATGAACTCCTAACCGGTAAAAAGCCCAATGTTTCATATTTTAGAGTCTTTGGTAGCAAATGTTTCATTCTTGTTAAAAGAGGAAGACAATCTAAATTTGCTCCTAAGGCTGTAGAAGGCTTTTTACTAGGATACGATTCAAACATAAGGGCATATAGAGTCTTTAACAAGTCCACTAGACTAGTTGAAGTTTCTTGTGACATTGTGTTTGATGAGACTAACGGCTCTCAAGTGGAGCAAGTTGATCTTGATGAATTAGATGATGAAGAGGCTCCGTGCGTCGCGCTAAGGAGCATGTCCATTGGGGATGTGTGTCCTAAGGAATCCGAAGAGCCCATTCAAGCACAAGATCAACTATCATCTTCCAACCAAGCATCTCCACCAACCCAAAATGAGGAACAGGCTCAAGATAATGAAGAAGAGGATCAAGAGGATGAGCCACCTCAAGATGAGGTCAATGATCAAGGGGGAGATGATGAAAATAATGACAAGGAAGATGAACAAGAAGTACAGGGTCAAATACCGCCACACCCAAGAGTCCACCAAGCGATTCAAAGAGATCACCCCGTGAACTGCATCCTCGGCGATATTCATAAGGGGGTAACTACTCGATCTCGAGTCGCTCATTTTTGTGAACATTACTCTTTTGTTTCCTCTATTGAGCCATACAGGGTAGAGGATGCACTAAGAGATTCAGATTGGGTGCTGACAATGCAAGAGGAGCTCAACAATTTCACGAGGAATGAGGTATGGCATTTAGTTCCGTGTCCTAATCAAAATGTTGTAGGTACCAAGTGGGTATTCCGCAACAAGCAAGATGAGCATGGTGTGGTGATAAGGAACAAAGCTCGACTTGTCACCAAAGGTTATTCACAAGTCGAAGGTTTGGACTTTGGTGAAACTTATGCACTTGTAGCTAGGCTTGAGTCAATTTGCATATTACTTACCTATGCTACTTATCATGGCTTCAAGCTTTATCAAATGGACATGAAGAGTGCCTTCCTCAATGGACCAATCAAGGAAGAGGTCTATGTTGAGCAACCTCCAGGCTTTGAAGATAGTGAGTATCCTAGCCATGTTTATAAACTCTCAAAGGCGATTTATGGGCTCAAGCAAGCCCTAAGAGCATGCTATGAATGCCTGCGAGACTTTCTTATCACTAATGGCTTCAAAGTCGGCAAAGCCGATCCTACTCTCTTCACTAAAACTATTGCAAATGATTTGTTCGTATGCCAAATTTATGTTGATGATATTATATTTGGGTCTAATAACAAATCTACTTGTGAAGAATTTAGTAGGATTATGGTACAAAAATTCGAGATGTCTATGATGGGGGAGTTGAGATACTTCTTAGGATTTCAAATTAAACAGCTCCAAGAGGGCACCTTCATCAGTCAAACGAAGTATATTCAAGACATTCTTAAGAAGTTTGGAATGAAGGATGCCAAGCCCATCAAGACACCCATGGGAACCAATCGGCATCTCGACCTCGACACAGGAGGTAAATCCGTAGATCAAAAGGTATACTGGTCGATGATAGGATCTTTACTCTATTTATGTGCATCTCGACCGGATATTATGCTTTCCGTATGCATGTGTGCAAGGTTCCAAGCCGATCCTAAGGAAGTTCACCTTAGGGCCGTGAAGCGAATCATGAGATATTTAGTTTATACACCTAAGTTTGGTCTTTGGTTCCCTAGAGGATCCACCTTTGATTTGATAGGATTTTCTGATGCCGATTGGGCAGGGTGTAAAATTGATAGGAAGAGCACATCAGGGACTTATCAGTTTCTGGGAGATCCCTGGTGTCTTGGGCTTCAAAGAAACAAAATTCAGTAGCCCTATCAACCGCCGAAGCCGAGTATATTGCCGCAGATCATTGTTGTGTGCAATTACTTTGGATGAGGCAAACCCTCAGGGACTATGGCTACAAATTGAGCAAAGTCCCTCTCCTATGTGACAATGAGAGTGTTATCCGCATGGCGGAGAATCCCGTTGAACACAGCCGCGCTAAGCACATAGACATTCGGTTTCACTTTTTTGAGGGATCACCAACAAAGGGGGGATATCGAGATAGCCTATATTAACACCAAAGAACAATTAGCCGATATCTTTACCAAGCCATTAGATGAGAAAACCTTTACCAAACTTAGGAATGAGCTAAATATTCTTGATTCTAGGAATTTTGATTGAAACATTGCACACATAGCTCATTTATATACCTTTGATCATATCTCTTTCGTTTTGGTACAAATGCATAATTCTCATTATTTAAGTACCAAGGCTATGACTAATGTGTTTTCAAGTAAATTTCTACTAAGTCATAGATTGAAAGGGAAATGGAGTATTCGGCAAAGATGACGCTTCCACTCAACTCTATCGGTATTATTTACCCTTTACCGGTATTATGCCATCTCTCCACATTGGTATAATCTTTCACTCATATATTGTTTGCCAAAGGAGGAGAGAATTTAAAAGGGCTCACAAAGTCTCCGTTTTTGGCGATTAATACCAAAGGGGGAGAGAGTATTAGCCCAAAGCAAAAGGACCGCACCCCCAACCAATTTTAAAATTTTCGAAATAAAGTTTTCAAATTTGTATATTTCAAATTGGTTTTCCTCTAATAAGAATATCTCAATTGGTATCTATATTTCAAATTGATATATATCTCAAAACCCTCTTGAAAACTAAGAGGAGAATTTCATTTAGGGGGAGTTTTGTTTTAGTCAAAGGAAAAACATTTGAAACAGGGGGAGAAAATTTCAAATCTTGAAAATGCTTCTTGCAATCTTACTCATATGCCTTTGACTATTTGCAAAAAAAGACTTTGAAAAGATTTTCCAAAAGAATTTGCAAAAACAAAATTGTGGTGCAAGCGTGGTCTAAAATGTTAAATAAAAAGAAAGCAACCATGCATATCTAGTAGAAATAAGATATTGGTTTAACTCCAAGCAACCTATGCACTTAACTTATGCAAACTAGTTCAATTCTGCACTTATATATTTGCTTTGGTTTGTGTTAGCATCAATCACCAAAAAGGGGGAGATTGAAAGGGAAATAGGGTCAAACCTTTTCCTAAATATAATTTTGGTGGTTGAATGCCCAACACAAATAATTGGACTAACTAGTTTGCTCTAGATTATGTTCTATAGGTGCATAAAGGTTCAACACAAACCAATAAAAAGATCAAAGTTGGGGTTCAAAAGAAAGGAGCAAAAGAAAATCGAAGTGTGCCCTGGTCTGGCGCACCAGACTGTCCGGTGTGCCACCAGACAGTGTCCGGTGCACCAGGGACCGTACTCTCCGAACTCCTCAGCTTTGGGTTTCTCGGAGGCCGCTCTGCTATAATTCACTGGACTGTCCGGTGTAGCACCAGACTGTCTGGTGCGCCAAGCGGAGCAACGGCTACTGCGCCAACGGTCGTCTGCAAAAGTGAACAGTGCGCGTGAACAGTGCGCGGACAGTTCGCGCAGAGTCAGAGCAGCGCCAGAAGGCGCACCAGACAGTGAACAGTCCCTGTCCGATGCGGCATCGGACCCAAGATGTCAGAGCTCCAATGGTAAAAACTGTCAGAACCCTAACGGTTGGGTGACGTGGCTGGCGCATCGGACAATGTCTGGTGGCGCACCAGACTGTCCGGTGTGCCCATCGACAGACAGCCTCCCCAACGGTTGAATTGGTGGTTAGGGCTATAAATACCCCCAACCACCTCCTCTACAACCATACAAGCATTCACTACTCCTCATTCAATACAAGAGCAATACACAACACTCCAAGACGCAAATCAAAGCCTCTGATCAAATCAAAGTCCACAATTCAACTCTAGTTTTTAGGACTTTTGAGAAGATCGACTTGTGTTCTTTTATTGCTCTTGTTGCTTGGTTGGCTTTCTTCTTTCTCTCATTCTTACTCTCAAAGCCTTGTAAGCGAAGCAAGAGACACCAATTGTGTGGTGGTCCTTGCGGGGTCTAAGTGACCCGGGAAATCAAGGAAGAAAGCTCACTCGATCTAGGTGACCGTTTGAGAGATGGAAAGGGTTGAAAGAGACCCAGTCTTTGTGACCACCTCAACGGAAAGTAGGTTTGCAAGAACCGAACCTCGGTAAAACAAATCACCGTGTCATCCGCTTCATTTGCTGATTTGTTTTTCACCCTCTCTTTCAGACTCGAATTTTATTCTAACGCTAACCCCGGCTTGTAGTTGTGCTTTAAGTTTATAATTTTCAGATTCCGCCTATTCAACCCACTCTAGGCGACTTTCAGATGCATCAGTAAGGTGACTTGAAGCCATGATTTGAACTCATATATGGTGAAATGGTACAAGTCACATGCTCGATTTGTGTTTGCTTCAAAAGGTGAGACAAAGATGTTTGTGATCCTTATGAAGCAACACCATAGAGAAATCACACATGAGACACCAATGACTCAAGGAGTTTACTTAATTATATTTTATTTAACTTGATTATAGGAATTGTCGTACTATCAAGGGGGATCCAAAAAGAAGGTTGATGTTGGTACTAAAGCTCAAAATCCTTTATCCAAAACTTCTATTTTACCCTTGTTAATCCTTAGTGAAAGTATGTAGTACAACCTTTTTAAGTCTATCTTGGCCAAAATTGCTCACTTTTTCTGTCAGTCTGTTGTGTCAGCCAAAAAGCTATGCGCAGCTTTTTAAAAGCCGGCTCAACCGGTTTTGGGACCGGCTCAACCGGTTTTTGTGCAGAAAAGTCAAAAACGGCTAGTTTTGGAGCCTCACGTATATATACTCACTCATACCTCTCTCCCCACACAAGAGCATGACTCAAACTTCATTCCTAACCTGAGAAACACCTCCCACTCTCTCTCTCGCACACATCTTGCCTCTCCCATTTCAAATCTTTGGAGAGAAATCTTTGAGTGAGATTGAAGAGCTGTGATTTTTGTGCTTCATCTCCAAATCCTTCTTGTTCTTCTTGATTCGAGCTTTGGTACTACATCGAGTTCTTTGTGGATTCATTACTCTTGGAGCTTCTAGCTCCTAGACGACTAGGTGTCTCTTGTGAGTCTCCAAATCTTGTGGACGACCACAAGAAAGTTTGTATTACTCGCTCGTTCGAGCAAAGATTTGTGTGTGGGCTTGATCTTTGTGGTCGGCAAAGGGAGGATTAGGGTTGAAAGAGACCCAGCTCTTTATAGGCGCCTCAACGAGGAAGTAGGGCACCTTGGTGGTGTGACCGAACCTCGGGATAAATCTTGTGTCCCTTGTGTTCTTGCTCATTGTGTTTGTTCGTGTTCTTCGTGCTCTCACCATTCCGTGGAAGATTTGTTTATATCTTTTTGGTGTGTGGATTTTGAGAAGTGCCCTTCTCAGATCTACTACTTTGAACCCTGTGGATCAATTAGAACATCTCATTTCTAAAGTTAACTGGGTGAATTTCAAGATCAATTCAGTTTATATCTCATTCTTTAGTTGAGCTCGTGCAAACCGGCTGAACCGGTTTTGACACTGGCTGAACCGGTTTTACCCAGTTCGTTTCTAGTTTTTGTTGAAAAAGTTTCCACTTGCCTATTCACCCCCCTCTAGGCAACTTTCACTTCTTTCTTGTGTTGTGTGGTTGTGTTTGCTCTTGTGTGTGTGTGTCTCATCTCTCTACTTGTTGTACTTTGGAGTTGTAACTCTCTCATATTTGTGTACGACTGCAAGAGGCTCCACCGTGTGGAGATCCCTTGTGAGGGGATTGTTATCAATATAAGAAATATTGTGGCACTCAAGTTGATCATTGGATCACTTGAGAGGGATTGAGTGTAACCCTTATCTATTGGGACACCACAACATGGAGTAGGCAAGCATTTGAGGTTTGACCGAACCATGGGAAAAATCAATGTGTCACTTGTGCTTTATTCTTTGCAATTATTCTTCCTCTCTCTAAGATCTCACTTTCACTTGCAATATTGCTCTAAGTTCATTACACATCTTGTGAGAGCAATCAAGTGAAGAGAACTTTCCTCTCTTCTTCTCATTCCGTCTTGGTCTGGTTTTTGCACTAGCTCTTTATCTGGACCAAGTTTGTGTTTAAAGTTGTGTTTTACAGGCATGACCTATTCACCTCCCTCTAGGTGACTCTCTCACACACACACCATTAAAAACTGAGCATGCATTAAAGAGGATCTCATGCTATGATGCATCCTTAATGTTGAATTAATGTGGGCCTGGCCCAAATTAATATTCAATAATAGTCAATGCTAAAGGTCCACTTTAATGCTATGGTGTATTTTAGTACCATACCGGAAGTTCAAGGGACAATTCAATCAACTTAAATAGGTGGACCATTGGTGCATCTATTGAGAAGCTGAGAAAATGATGAAGGACTGTCACACACACGCGCGCCGCAGGCCGGGCCGGGCCGTGGCCGAGACCGTGGCCGTGGCCGTGGTAGATCGGACCTTGGTCCGAATATTCCTTCCTAACGGTTGTGCATTTTGCCTGGAGTGATGACCGTTCATTATCGTCATCCGTTACTGGTCGTTTCCTATGTTATGGATAGTAACGAACGGGTTGTAATGGTTGTCAGCTAGTAACAGATGTCACTAATGGCGCCAGTTTCTGGCTGGCTATAACGGTAACTCTGATGGCGACTGTTACTGTCCGTTGGCCTCCCTCTGCACATGTATATATATGGGAGGACGTGAGGCTGCTTCTGGTTACGACAGCACAGTACACACGTATAGTCTTAGACGCATTACACATAGCCATTCTCGTCCCACCTTCTGTGAGCACAGGGAGTGTGGGAGAGCAGGCCTCTGAAATCCCCGTCCGTAGAGCGACACTTGAACGGTTGTGCGGGCAATCAAGATTTTGGGGAGCGTACTCACGACTGCTTGCTTCGTTCGCTCGACCGGTGCTGATCAAGTTCCTCGTAGTCGTCGCCATTCGAGGGACTGCACTGCATACATCTGCCTGCATTGACAACGTACGACTACATCAAACATACACACGAGATGTCTCCTGTGAATGGAGCAACTGATGCCTTGAGCATCGGTCCCTCCGCAGGGTACAATCTGTTCTTTGTATTTGTGCATGTTTTATTGTTGTTTACTGCTTATGTGAGTAGCGATACACATATGCACATACATGTTGTCACATACATCACTGTGATTTTCTGGATTAAATTAAAACTGAAAATGCCTATTTACCTAACAATCCAAAAACCTGATATTAAGCATTTTTCTGTTAGTGGTTTTGCTACTGCGTTAAAACCAAGTGAACCTTTTGATGGGACATTTTACAGGAGCTGGCGTAGTAAGATGGTATTGTGGTTGACTATAATGAAATACTATCACGCCGCATAGGGGAAACCCGAACAGTTCACTCCTGAAGAGGAGAGAATGTTCGACGTTGTCGATAAACTGTTTCGAGACATCGTGATTGGCGCTCTTGCCAACAAGCATGTTGATTCTTATCTAAGGTGCACATCTGCAAAAGAGTTATGGGATGCATTAGATGAGAAGTTCGGTGTTTCTGATGCTGGTAGCGAGCTATACATCATGGAACAACTGTTTGACTATAAGATGGTGGAAAATCATCCTTTAGTGAAACAGGCTCATGAAATACAGGTACTGGCTAAGGAACTCGAATAGTTCCCATGTGTCTTGCCTGACAAGTTCGTGGCTGGCGGTATTTTCGCTAAGCTGCCACCTTCTTGGATATGTTTTGCTACCACTCTAAAACACAAGAGACAAGAGTTTAGTATGGCTGAGCTTATTGGTTCTCTTGATGTTGAGGAGAGGGCGAGAGCAAAAGACACTCGTGGAAAAGGAGTTGAGACTTCTAGTGCTAATATGGTACAAAAGAAGAACTCTAATACATCACATAATAATAAAAGGAAGAACAAGCAACAGAATGTCATGAAGCCCAAGCAGACAGCCTCGTTCAAAAGGAAGAACAAAGGAGCTGGTTGCTTTGTTTGCGGGAGTACTGAACACTGGGCAAACCAGCTCAAGAGAAGAAATCAGTAAACATGGTTGTTAGCGAGACTGTAGAAGGAACATCGGGGTAAGGTAATCTTTTACCTAGTGTTCTTTCAGTGTGTCAATCCCCTGAGTGGTGGGCTGACACTGGTGCCAACATTCATGTGTGTGCTAATATTTCATTGTTTTCGTCTTATCGGTGCAAAGGGGTTGGAGCCTTGTTGATGGGGAACGGATCACATGTGCATGTTCTTAGTGTTGTATAGTCATTCTGAAGTTTACTTCGGGAAAGACGGTGCTATTGAAGAACGTGCAGCATGTCCCTTCCATAAAAAAGAATCTTGTTAGTGGCTTGTTGCTATGTCGAGATGACTATAAACTTGTGTTCGAGTCCAATAAATGTATACTGTCAAAGTATAGGACATTTGTTGGAAAAGTGAGAGCACCTAGAGGGGGGGGCGAATAGGTGATCCTGTAAAAATCAAAAACTAATAGCCACAAAACTTAGTTATAAGTGTTAGTACGACTAAGTAGTTTGAAGCGAGCTCTTGCGAGCACAAATAATCACAGAGAGGAGCAACACAAGAGACACGCGATTTTATCCCGTGGTTTGGCCAAGTAACACTTGCCTACTTCCACGTTGTGGCGTCCCAATGGACGAGGGTTGTACTCAACCCCTTTCAAGTGATCCAATGATCAACTTGAATACCACGACTTTCTTGCTTATAGTCTTCTTCCCGTTTGCGAGGAATCTCCACAAGTTAGAGCCTCTCGCCCTTACAAGATTGATCACAAAGAACGCACAAGAGTAAGGTTGGGAAGAGCAACACACACAAGACTCAAATACGTAGCACAACCACGCACACAAGTCACGACTTGAGCTCAGAATGCAACACACGGAGTTCACAACTCAAATGGAGCTCAAAACGCTAACACAACGAATCAAATGCGTGAAGTTGGAGTCTTGGAGTCTAAGGATGCTTAGTGAATGCTTGGGTAGCTCCTCCATGCGCCTAGGGGTCCCTTTTATAGCCCCAATACAGCTAGGAGCCATTGAAGATCAACAAGGAAGGCTATCCTTGCCTTCTGTCGAGTGGCGCACTGGACAGTCCGGTGCGCCACCGGACAGTCACAGTAGACAGTCTGGTGCCGATCTCCTTCCTTTTCTGGCGCAGACGACCGTTGCACCTTAGGGCCAGTTGGTGCACCGGACAGTGTCCAGTCCACACCGGACAGTCCGGTGCCCCCTGCCGACTATTGGTGCTGGCCACGCGTCGCCCGCGGATTGCGTGGCCAACCGTTGAGCTGGCGACCGTTGGCTCACCGGACAGTCCGGTGCACCACCGGACAGTCCGGTGAATTATAGCCGTACGCTGCCAAACTTTTCCCGAGAGCGGCCTGTTCACCGGAAACCAGCCTGGCGCACCTGTCCGGTGCGCCACTGGACAGTCCGGTGTGCCAGGCCGAGCTGGACTTTGGCTGCACACAGCCAAGTCTTTTGCAATTCTTTCTTTTCCTGTTTCTAGCACTTAGACAAAATATGTTAGTACTTAAAACAATGTACTAAGTCTAGAAACATACCTCATGTCTTGATTTGCACTTTTCTCTTCATTTAGCACATAAGAACTTAATTAAATGTGTTGAGCACTTAATCACCAAAACATAATCGAAATTGCCCAAGGGCACATTTCCCTTTCAATCTCCCCCTTTTTGGTGATTTATGCCAACACATCCAAAAGCAACCAAAAGAAGTGCAATATCAATGCAATTGAGAACAAAATTGTCTTTGCACAAGTTTTTACATTTTTGGATCATTCTTTGCCACCACTTGGTTTGTTTTTGCAAATCAAATTCTTTTTCCTATCTCTAAGTCAAACACACTTGTTTAGGTACAAAGAGAGATATTCCAATGGAAAATTTGATCAAGTACCAAAAACTCCCCCTTTTGCCATAATAAAAAATCCTCCCCCCACAAGAGGCCAAATTTTGCAATAAGAGTATTTTGGACAAATCAAAAATTCTAACTCTACTATTTTCAAAATTCTCAAGTGGTAGCTGATCCATTTGCTTTGGCCTTAATTTCTCCCCTTTGGCATTAAGCACCAAAACAGGATCATTCTTGGCCCTTTAACCCCATTGCCTCACCAAAATTGTCAATTAAGAGCAAAAAGGCAAAAAGAGCATAAGTATGAACTTGGAATTTAAATACACAAACACCGGAGTGCAGTGTAAGTCTTT
Organism: Zea mays; assembly: GCF_902167145.1. Taxonomy (NCBI): domain Eukaryota; kingdom Viridiplantae; phylum Streptophyta; class Magnoliopsida; order Poales; family Poaceae; genus Zea; species Zea mays. The sequence goes on along the minus strand of NC_050096.1, from coordinate 80,364,753 downwards.
GCAATGTCCAAGTCCATTTTCCTTTTCAATGCACCTTTGAGACTACATCAAGTATACTCAAGCAAACAGATTAGTCTCAAAGGGTCAAGTTGTAGCACAGCTCCCCCTAAATATGTGCATCATTCACACATGGACTTGTGAGGTCCGGGGATCCCTTGCACAACTTGAGCACCATAAATAAGCAACAAATTACATAAATGTATAAAGTAACATGATCAAAGGCATAGAACACATGTGTGCTATAGATCAATCCAAGTTACGCGAATCTAAGACATTTAGCTCACTACGCAACCTGCAAAAACCTTTTCTCATCTAAAGGCTTGGTGAATATATCGGCTAGCTGGTTCTCGGTGTTAACATGGTACACTTCGAATCTCCTTTTTGCTGGTGGTCCCTCAGAAAGTGATGCCGGATGTCTATGTGCTTAGAGCGGATGTGTTCAATAGGATTATCCGCTATGCGGATTGCACTCTCATTGTCACATAGGAGTGGGACTTTGCTTAGATTGTAGCCAAAGTCCCTGAGGGTTTGCCTCATCCAAAGTAGTTGCGCGCAACACTGTCCTGCTGCAACATACTCGGCCTCAGCGGTGGATAGGGCAACGGAAGTTTGTTTCTTTGAACTCCAAGACACCAGGGACCTTCCTAGGAATTGGCACGTCCCTGATGTACTCTTCCTATCAACCTTGCATCCAGCATAATCAGAGTTTGAATATCCAATTAAGTCGAAGGTAGACCCCTTTGGATACCAGATCCCGAAGCAAGGCGTAGCAACTAAATATCTAAGAATTCACTTAACGGCCACAAGGTGACATTCCTTGGGGTCGGATTAAAATCTAGCACACATGCATACACTTAGCATAATGTCTGGTCTACTAGCACATAAATAAAGCAAGGAACCTATCATAGACCGGTATGCCTTTTGATCAACAAACTTTCCTCCTTTGTTGAGGTCGACATGCCCGTCGGTTCCCATCAGTGTCTTCGCGGGCTTTGTTTCTATGGCGGAACCGCCCGAATTATTCTAGCTTAAGTGCCTAAGTCACGCCTCAGGGGCCGTAACACACTTAAATCGGAATAACCCGTCAGTCCCTCAGATCTAGTCTGATAGAGCCACTTAACCAGGATCAAATTCCACAATCTCACTCGAAGGTGAGTCGTAGAAGAAATACAATAAAACAGGAAACCTCAAATTAAGTGCTGAATTATTACATAGGTCGGAATTTTTGAGTAGCAAATAAGAGTTCACAAAATAAAATGCAGCGGATAATCGATGTCGTCGGTATCGAGGAAATGGGCAAGGCCTAGCCCACTACTCCTCGTGCTCCTCTCCTGCCGGAGCAACATCCCACTCGACCGTCCAACCCGGTGGCAGGGTGGTAGGCCAAGTCACACCATCAACCATTTCTTGAATGGTACCTGCAAAAATTATGCCACAAGCAAGGCTGAGTATACTAATACTCAGCTAGACTTACCCGGTGTGAGGAATCTACTCCTCTACCTCTAGACTATGCAGCTGTTTGGCTGATGGGTTTGGTTTGCCAAAAGCACTAGCTGTTTCTAAAATCAAATTTTAATCTTTAAAATTCTAGCATTGTTATCTTAGCTAGGTTTGCTCCTTCTAAGCATACATGGTAACAAGCATTTAATTCAATCATCAAATTGTCTCATGTAACCTCATTTCACTTCTTATTCGATGTAGTACAAGGGGTCAAGCAGTCTCATTAGCTGCGAGAAGCAAACGATTCGAATCGAGTTTTATCCTTGCAAGGTAAACCTAAACACACGGCATGTCAGGGTACTCCGACCCCGCACATGACAACCGTCCCCATCGATTCCCCGTTCGCGTCCAGGCCTCACCGCCTTGGCATACAATGCTCCACTGACCCCGGCTGCCGCCGTGCAGTGACCGCACTTGTACCCACCATAGCTAGTATGGGAGACCCAGTCTCAGGTCGCATGAGGGATAAAGTCCGCGCCCGGCTTCACTCAGGTACTAGGTTTACCGGTTACCATTTTTCCCGGCATGTGCTTAGTACGTTCAAAAGCTTGACTCAGGTATCCACACATTAATCCTTAATTCCTTTTTTCCCGTCTCATGGACAAGGCATCCTCCCTGGATCCAAGTCCATAGACTAACATAGATCCCGTTATCAAGATGAATACAATCAATTCCTGACCTCGCGCGAGTGCTAGAAAAATCACTCGACTTCTACCGAGATCCTGATTAGCAAGCAACTACTCGACCTAACATACTAGTATTCATCTCAAAAAGGAATCCTAAGTTCATGTATCTAGAGGTTTCAAGCAACTCCTACACTTAAGTGCACATTACAAACCTACAAACATTAAGTGTAGTAAAATAGCATATATAAACGGTTATGCATAAAAACTGGGGCTTGCCTTCAATAGCTGGGGCTGCGAGGAGATCCTCGATAGCAGCCTCGGAAGCTTGCTCCTGGTCCTCCTCTTGGACAGTTCCTTGCTCGGGGATGAGCACGTACACTCCGTCAGCTAGATTACAATCTAATGAATGCAATGCGTAAGATATATGCAGGATATGATATGTGCATTAGTAATTTAAACTTTTGATGGTGTATGATCTACTTGAGTTAGATAGAGTTAAATCTTGCTTATACGAGATTTTTGGTGGTATACTTGGTAAATTGGATCAAACTTAGCTAAGGTAAGTGGTAGGTTTATTTTTGGGGCTCCACTGAATTCTTTTTAAAGTCTTATGACAAGAGTTCAAGTTGGACTTATTGGAGTGAGGTTTATTTCTTCTTTCTTTTCTTTTATTCCTCTTACGTTTTTGGAGTGGGGTTGAACTACAAGTCACCTTAATAAATTTCCAAAAATTCTGCAACAATTACAGTGGCTTATTACTAGTGTATAATTCTCGGTCTCAAAATTTGGGGTTCAAAAAGTGAATATTTTTCTCTGGACAAAATTACTAAATTTTAGGGCAGAAGGGGTGATTTGAACTACAACTATCAATTAATAGTAGGTAATTCTCTAAGGCTTATTTTTGCTGGCATTTAGGTGTTATAACATGACTTGGTACAAACTTCTAGCCATTAAGTCCTATTAGTTATTTTACTAGGATTTTCTAAGGTTTCTAGCCAAAAGGGGTGCTTTCTACTACCACTATATTTGAAAAATATCAAACAACAGATTTCTGATTTTTCCTAGCTTCTATTTTGCGCAAGAGCAGTCATTCTGAAGTTTGGCATCTTTTTGCTTAAGGGAAGGGGTGGTATGCATTAATTGGATTAAATGGACTTTCCTATAAAATATTAGCAATAGGTATTATTTTGCATCTTTTTAATGGGTTTGTATTTTTCTCTGGTGGCTTATCTCATCATTGACCTAGTAAAATTTTGTTTGCCCATTATTGTATTATTATGGGTTATTCATGATTTATTTGCAAAATGACTCTTTATCATATTATATTTATTTACCCTACTTAAAATATGGGCTGGGGTGTTTATTATTTTTGCAGTGGGGTTTTGGTGGTTACAAGTCTACTGGATTTTTATTATAAATTTTGGGTCTGGTTTTGTAATTTTAATAATTGATTTCTAGCTAAAATAATGCTGAATAAAACATTTTACTTTGAATCTGATCTGGACTAGAGGTTCCTTTATTTTTCCTAGGTTCTTTGTTACTTAAGCAAACTAGGAAAAATAATTTCATTCACTGGTCATTAATTTCTAATGTCTTTCTGATTTTCTTAAGTTTTGGGCAGAAATGGCTTTTAATGGATATCTACACTAATTTTTTCAATATTGGGGTTCTTACTATTTTTAAACAGTGCTTAAATGAGGTTTGAACATCTACAATTTTTCTTAGGTTCAGCACAGAAGCAAAACAAAATTTCCTTAATTAAACAAGGTTTGGTCGGTTTCTGTTTTTAATTTTAAACTATAAAAATTAGAACAAAAAGCATAGGGTTCATTATTTTTAAAAGATAGCTCATATTATTCAGGATCTAGCAAAATTAGTTTGACAACTTTTGGTTAAGAATTCATCAAGTTATGAATTTTCTAAGTTCTCTGTTTATTAAAAAGATTAAACAGAAATGATTAAATGGAAAACTACTTTGCAACGGGGTCCCTGGCGGGTGTTTTAAGTTTTCCTCACAGATTAGTTCCTGGGCTACTATTCAAATGAGTCGCTGACGTTGCAGAAAACCCCCTAGGTTCTTCTAATCCTAACCCGAGGTCCTTCCCCCAAATTAAATAGTGCCCGCGGCGGAAGAAAGGGCGGAGGGGCTTACCGGCGGCGAGATTGCTCCGATGAGGTGGCCGAGGGTGTAGGGGAGGTTCTGACGGTCACGATGATGTGCGGGTCGCCGTCGGGGATGGTCGGAGTTGGCCGGTCCACGTGCGCAGGCGGGGGAGCTCGTCGGCGGCGAGGAGTCCGGCCTACCTAGGGCGAAATTGACCAATCAAACGGGTCAGAGAGCTTCACCAGGGATCAAGGAAGGTGTGCGCGCGAGGAATTGAAGAATGGCTCACCGGAGAGCTTGGTCCACGCGTGCATGTGGGCGACCGAAGTCCAGCGAGGGTGATCTCGGGCTTCCGGTGAAGTTCTGCCGGGTCCGAGGGCTTGAAAAGCTTCACGGGCCACCGGTGGAGCTAACCGAAGCGCTGGCGCGACTTGGGGGTGACTGGAGTGGGCTGGCCACGGCGGCCGAAGCTCTAGTGGCAATGGCAGGCGGAAAAGAGCTCGCCGGAGCTAAGGTGGGGTGGCTGGCCGGTGATAGTGAGCGCAGGTTGAAGTGAGGCGCGACCGGGGAGGCTTTATAGGCGCGGGCGGGCACAGCCGAGGGCAAGGGCACGCGGCGGACTTGACTGAACGCCGGGGTGAGCGCGCACGCGGGTTGGGCGAGCGCCGGCGTGCCGACCAGGGTCGAACACGTGTGCCCGTGCGTTCTGCCCAAGTTCTGGCGTGTGTGGTCACTCATCCGAGCCTGCTCTCGCCTTGGTCAGTGCACAAAACCTCTTCTCCTCCCTACAAGCTACCGATCTTGTGTGGGGGTCATAGGATTTTGCCTACTGGTTGCAGAGATATGGAGCCCAGAAATCTGGTCTGTCTCCCTGCTCAAACCCGAGGCAAATCCAGGGTTTTGTCGTGTCTAGGGCTCGCGTCCCAATGCCATCTTCTGGCATGCGACAGAGGGGTTAGTTATGCACATTTTTGTTAATGGGGCCATTAGGATTTGAGTTACGGATCAAGGTGAACATGCTTGATCTTTGGCTCAAGGTCTGAAATTCAGAATTCTGAAATCCAGAATTTCCTATTGAGTCCCCACATGAGAAGCTTGCTTGGGGTTTTATTTAAATTATTTTGGCCAAGCTTCCTCAATCTTTATTGTTGCTTATTAAATGTACTTCAATGTTTATAATTGTCCCAAGCCATGATTCTAAATTTTTCACACTCTTTTCCCCATTTTCATGAATTTTGTTCATAGGGCTCGATTAGGGTTGTTGGGGTTGCACATTTTTGCCTTTTTGAAAAACCCATTTGTTTTGAACATGATACTTTTAAGTATAGGCTTAGTGGGTCTTTTATTCTTAAGTGAATTTGATGTTCATGCTCAAATTGGTTCACATAAAATGATGGTTCTTGGGCTAGCATTTTGAAAAAAAACCCTAGGTGACACTGGGGTGTCACAGCCTTCCCCCCTTAAGGGAATCTCGTCCCGAGATTCAGGCCAGAGTCCTCCCGGGGTGAAGCGAAGGGTGAGACTTATAGGAAGTGGGTGATTATTGTTATTATTAGAGCAAATTGCTCTTCGAATGTCATTCTCTTTTGCAACTTCAGAAGGAAGTCCTTTTTAAATTTGTTTCATGATCCATTCATTCTGAATTAAGATCATATTTCTGAATTTTAGATTCGAAGGGCAGGAGGAGGGGTTGGGTGTGATTACGTACCAGCTTCCTTAGGTAGGCAATCGGGGAAGTTGGATCTCAAGAATTCCTCAGTTTCCCAAGTAGCTTCTTCCTCTGAGTGATTACTCCACTGGACCTTGTACATCTTGATCGAGTTAGCCCGAGTTGATCTTTCTTTGCAATCCAGAATCTTGGAAGGGTACTCTTGGTACGATAGATCTGGTTCTATCTCCAATTCTGGCTCTGCTATGATCTCGGTCGGCAATTGAACACAGTTCTTCAGCTGAGATACATGGAACACACTGTGAATGGCAGACATTTTTGAAGGTAGCTTCAGCTTATATGCCACGGGTCCACATGCTTCTATGATCTCATAAGGTCCAATGTAACGAGGGGCTAGCTTGCCTTTAATTCCAAACCTCTGCACTCCCATGGTGGGTGATACCTTGAGATACACGAAATCTCCCACCTTGAATAGGAGAGGTTTCCTTCTTTTATCATGGTAACTCTTCTGCCTGGCCTAAGCAGCTTCTAGATTCTTCCTGATTAGTTTGACCTTCTTTTCGGCTTCAGTCACTAAGTCAGGTCCGAAAACTTCTCTTTCTCCAGGCTGAGACCAATTGAGTGGTGTCCTACACCTTCTTCCATAGAGAGCTTCGAAGGGTGCCATCCTTAGGCTGGATTGATAACTGTTGTTATAAGCAAACTCTGCCAAAGAGAGGTGCTTATCCCAGTTCTTGCCACAATCGATTGCACAAGCTCTCAGCATATCTTCCAGAATTTGGTTTACCCTTTCCGTCTGACCATCAGTCTGTGGGTGGTAAGCTGAACTCCTAATTAGCTTGGTTCCCAAAGACTCCTGCAACTGTTCCCAAAATCTGGCAACAAATTGGGCTCCTCGGTCAGAAACAATGGTCCGAGGTAATCCGTGCAAACACACGATCCGGTCAATGTACAACTCTGCATACTTTTGGGCCTTATCAGTGGTGTGCACAGGGAGAAAATGTGCCACTTTCGTCAGTCGGTCCACAATTACCCAAATCGAATCATGATGATGAGAGGTGTTGGGCAGACCCACGATGAAATCCATGGTGATGTCATCCCATTTCCACGAAGGTATAGATAGGGGTTGCAAAGCTCCAGCTGATTTCAAGTGGCTTGCCTTTACCCTCTGACAGGTGTCACATTCTGATACATACTGGACTATTTCCCTCTTCATTTTGGTCCACCAATACAAAGGCTTCAGATCATGGTACATTTTGGTGCTTCCCGGATGCATAGAGAATTTGGAGAGATGAGCCTCATCCAAGATCTTCCTCTTGAGATCCTAGTTTTTAGGAATCACCAATCTGCTTTTGAACAATAACACACCCTTTTCATCTTGGCGGAAATAATTATACTTCTCAACCCTCTGATGGAGATTCTTCTTGATAATCTGCACTCCCTTGTCACTGAGCTGGGCCATGATGATCTGGTCTTGCAAAGCTGGCTCGACAGAAATGTGAGACAGAGCACCAGAAGGAATCACTTCTATTTTGCATCTTGCTCAACTCATCACACAAGGTGTTGATGCGAGAATCCATCAGAATACAATTGCATTGCAACTTCCGACTCAAGGCATCTGCTACCACATTGGCTTTTCCTGGGTGATAATGTACCTCCAGGTCATAATCCTTGATCAGCTCTAGCCATCTTCTCTGCCTCATGTTGAGATCAGCTTGAGTAAAGATGTACTTAAGGCTCTTATGATCAGTGAAGATGTTGCAGTGGGTTCCCATTAAATAGTGCCTCCACATTTTTAATGCATGAACCACTGCTGCCAACTCAAGGTCATGAGTGGGATAATTCTGCTCATGAGGCCTGAGTGCTCTTGAGGCATAAGCAATGAATTGGTTGTCTTGCATCAAGACACAACCTAGTCCAGTGCCGGAGGCATCACAATATACATCAAAAGGCTTGCTATTGTCGGGTTGCGCTAACACTGGTGCTGTGGTCAGATGCTGCCTTAATGCATGGAAGGCATCTTCGCACTTCTGACTCCAAACAAACTTGGCTTCTTTCTTCAGCAACTCAGTTATAGGCTTCGCAATTCGAGAGAAATCCGGAATAAATCTTCGGTAATAACCAGCTAATCCCAGAAAACTTCGAATCTGACGGACAGTCATTGGTGGCTTCCAGTTCATCACCTCTTGCACTTTATCAGGATCAACAACTATTCCTGCCTGAGATATAGTGTGACCCAAGAATTTGATTTCCTTTAGCCAAAAATCACACTTGGACAACTTGGCATAAAGGTGGTGCTCTCGCAGACGTTGAAGCACTACATGCAAATGTCCGGCATGTTCTTCTTCGTTCTTCGAGTACACCAAAATATCATCGATGAAAACCACTACGAATTTGTCCAATTCAGGCATGAAAACAGAATTCATCAGATACATGAAATATGCTGGTGCATTTGTCAGCCCGAATGACATCACCAAGAACTCATATAACCCATATCTGGTTGAGAATGCCGTCTTCAGAATATCGCTTGCTCGTACCTTGATCTGATGGTAGCCGGAGCGAAGGTCTATTTTGGAAAACACCTTGGCCTCGACCAACTGGTCAAAAAGAACATCAATACGAGGCAAAGGATACTTGTTCTTGATAGTTACCGCATTAAGAGGGCGGTAATCTATACACAGCCTCAAGCTTTCATCCTTCTTCTTCACAAACAGCGCTGGACATCCCTAAGGTGAAGTACTCGGGCGAATAAATCCCTTATCTAGCAACTCCTGCAATTGCTTCTTTAATTCTGCCAACTCAGCGGGTGGCATTCGGTAGGGCCTCTTGGAAATTGGTGCCGTTCCCGGTTGCAACTCGATGGCAAATTCAATATCCCGGTTGGGTGGCATTCCTGGCAATTCATCAGGAAAGACATCTGCGTATTCGCAGACCACTGGGATCTTCTTTAGAGGTAACTCCATCATAGAGAAAGCACATGACTGAGTAGAACCCTGACTGGGCAGAATTAAGGTGAAGTTCCCACAGAACGGAGAATTGATTTCCACGGTACGGCTGGCTACATCAAGCACAACTTGGTGCAAGGTCATCCAATTAGCTCCCAGAATAATGTCCACATTTTCCAAACCCAACACAAGAAGAGTGGGTTTGACAATGTGGCTTCCCAGTTGAATAGGCACACTTTGGTTTAATTGATTAGTTGAAATTTTACCCCCAGGTGTGACTATCATAAATGACCCTTTTGAGTGAGAGAACGGTAGTTCACATTTAGCACTGAACTTCTAGCTAATGAAACTATGAGATGCACCAGAATAAAATAGAATTAAAGCAGGTTGATTATAAACTGAAAAGATATCGGTCATGATAGGAGCTCCCTCAGGTACTTCCTCCAGAGTAGTGAAGTTGAGCTTCCCTTGCCTGACTTGTACCTTCTGCTTTCTTCCCTTGTCTTGACTTGGTGCTGGCACCTGCCTTTGCTGGTTCCTGGGACAATTCTTGGCATAGTGGCCCACATTGCCACAAGTGAAACATTTGTTCCCATTGCCCTGGCAGAACTGCTGCTGCTGTGGAGGCTGATTGTTTCTTGGAGCGGGAGCTGGGAAGCGGTTGGGTGTCGGCTGCTGCTGCTGAGGCGGCCTGATCACCTATTTGCCTGCCTGCTGCTGGAAACCCCTGCTCTGATTGTGAGAAACAATCCGGAACCTCTGGGCCTGAGCGGATGGTGCTGCCATTGGTGCCTTTCTCTTCTTCTCTGCCCAATGAGCTACAATGCAATCCTCCTGGGAGATGGCCAGGTTGACCAACTCATTGAAGCTATCAGCCCGGACAGTGTTGAGTCGTTCCCGCGGCTTGGTGTTAAGACCCCTGCGGAAGCGGTATCTCTTCTTCTCATCAGAATCAGCATGGTACCCTGCATACTGGCATAGGTCGTTGAAAGCTTGCGCATACTGCAGTACCGTGCGGGTTCCTTGATTAAGCGCTAGAAACTCATTCAGCTTGCGATCAAGAATGCCAGCTGGGATGTGGTGCCCTCTGAAAGCAGTCTTGAATTCCTCCCAAGACACTTCACGATCGGCGGGGAGCATAGCACGGAAGTGGTCCCACCAAGTCCGAGCAGATCCGCGAAGCTGCTGCGCGGCGAAGCGAGTCTTGGTAGCATCAGGGCAGTCTCTCATGAGGAGGGGAAACTTGGACTCAACGACACGGAGCCACATGCCGGCGTCCAATGGATCCTCTGCCTTGGTGAACAAGGGTGGCTGCGTGCTCAGGAACTCTTGGTAGGTTGCTGCTGCCGGAGGTCGCTGAGGCTGGCCTCCACCATGCTGCTGAGGGTGGGGCTGGCGCTGCAAGAGCTGTCGCAGAATCTCATTCTGCTGGGCCATCAGCTCCTGCACTGTGGGAGCTGGAGGAGGTGGCGGGGGAACCTGCTCGTTATGCCCGCGACACTACCTAGCTGCCATCTGAAAACAGAGATTGCCGCCATTGTTATCCCAACTCACAATTTCGAACGACAAGATATTATCTCATATGGAAGGAAAAAGGCCATAATCATAATATTAGGTTCGAAATGAAGATAACACGGTGACAAACATCCCACAGATTTCAAAAGTTCACAGGGTTACATCAATCAGGGGAAAGTACCCGTAAGCCTAGTCCAAAATCTGACATTAACTAAGCTCGCATAGGTTTCTATCCGCCTAAAAGTGTCGAAGTGACTGATTAACCCTGAGTGGTGGAAGCGACACTGTATACGGGTGAAGGAGGCATCGCGGAGGTAGTCCCATTGGCACCAGGGGCTGGTCCTAGCTCCTCGGGAGCCTCTTCTCCCTCGCTTCCGGCTTCATTGGCCTCCATCTCCAAGTGGTGCATGTCCAGGTGGTCGTTCGCTTCTTCGAGTTCCCTCTGCACATCGTGGAGCTGGTTCTCCAGGACATCAATAGTGTTGTCTCGGATCTCCACCTGCTGCTCCAAGGTGGTAATGCACTGGCTCAGCCTTTCCACCTGTAGATCCTTCTCTACCAACTCGGTGGATAAATCGACCACAAAATCTTCCCGACTGTCGAGAGTGAGCTTGGTGGTTTGAGCGATGTTAGCAAGGTGTGCCATAGCATCGCTCTGAAGGGCCTGAAGGCGGTACAACACTCATGCACTGAACAGTGACCCTCCCAACCAAGTCAGGATACATTGCCCACACATCCTTCACATGGCTCACGCGGTAACACCACATGGGGTCGTCCTTCTTCTCAGCAGGGAAGAGCCCCAAGGGGTGCATCACCATCTCTAGGGGATGGTAGCCATAGAAAGTCGTCAGAGTCTTCATGGCTGCCGCTTCAACGGTGTCGTCCGTCCTGAGTCCAATTGTCTTGGAATCACGAGAACGCCAACCCGGCTGAAGGGGATGAGCTTCCAAAGTCAGCCAGACCCGACAACGAGGTACCCGGTGCTCCTCATATAACTGCACCGTGTACAAAAGGGGCGTAGGGTAACCGGCGGAGTTAAGCACTTCCCACAAGATGGAAGGAAAGCCATCGCGAGAAAGGAAGTCAGAACTAAAACGAGTGTCTCCTCCACTGGCGGGGGTGGGTGAATTCATCTGCGGAAGGGAATCAAAGGTAATGATTATGGTGGAAGAAAAAAAAGAGAAAGAGAGCCCGGATGGTTTTTAAAGGAAGTGGGTTAGCTCAAGTTTTAATTCCTTTTTGGTGTTTATAAGGCATGCATGCTGGAAGTAACGTTTCCTCTCCAAATAGTAGGGTGCTCTTAGGGCATCCTTAAAAAGTCTAAATACTGGCCCACAGGGCCTAATTAATTAGCCACCTATCCCCCCTCTATGCCTAAGGCCTTTCGTCCTAGGTCTAGCGGTCTAGTCCATTCGATCCGTAACAGTTTCTAGGCAAGTTTTACTTTTGAAAATGGTATTCATGGTTTATTGTCCTTCTCTGCGGTGGAATTTGCTCTGATACCAGCTGTGGCGGAACCGCCCGAATTATTCTAGCTTCAGTGCCTAAGTCACGCCTCAGGGGCCGTAACACACTTAAATCGGAATAACCCGTCAGTCCCTCAGATCTAGTCTGATAGAGCCACTTAACCAGGATCAAATTCCACAATCTCACTCGAAGGTAAGTCACAGAAGAAATACAATAAAACAGGAAACCTCAAATTAAGTGCTGAATTAATACATAGGTCGGAGTTTTTGAGTAGCAAATAAGAGTTCACAAAATAAAATGCAGCGGATAATCGATGTCGTCGGTATCGAGGAAATGGGCAAGGCCTAGCCCACTACTCCTCGTGCTCCTCTCCTACCGGAGCAACATCCCACTCGACCGACCAACCCGGTGGCAGGGTGGTAGGCAAAGTCGCACCATCAACCATTTCCTGAATGGTACCTGCAAAAATTATGCCACAAGCAAGGCTGAGTATACTAATACTCAGCTAGACTTACCCGGTGTGAGGAATCTACTCCTCTACCTCTAGACTATGCAGCTGTTTGGCTGAGGGGTTTGGTTTGCCAAAAGCACTAGCTGTTTCTAAAATCAAATTTTAATCTTTCAAATTCTAGCATCGTTATCTTAGCTAGGTTTGCTCCTTCTAAGCATACATGGTAACAAGCATTTAGTTCAATCATTAAATTGTCTCATGTAACCTCATTTCACTTCTTACTCGACGTAGTACAAGGGGTCAAGCAGTCTCATTAGCTGCGAGAAGCAGACGATTCGAATCGAGTTTTATCCTTGCAAGGTAAACCTAAACACACGGCATGTCAGTGTACTCCGACCCCGCACATAGGGATGAAAACGGGACGGATACAGCCGGATACAGGGTCATCCCGTATCCTACCCTAATGTATTTATCTCGGATACGGGACCGGATACGGGTACTTCAGATTCAGGACGGATACAGGACGGGACCGGGTAATAATACGGGCGGATAAGAAACGGATAACGGATACTAATCGGGTAGGTACCGGATAGTTGTCGGGTAGTTCGTACCGATGGCATTAATTGCCCAACCATCCAACAAACACATAAATTAAGCAATACATAATCATGTATATGATAGATCAAATGTGGAACCAACAGCACAATATTAAAAAAAAATTCGACAGCATGTCCCCTCTTTTAGGCATAATCCACAAGTATATAACAGATAGATAGTAGATAAATGACATCATTTAACATGTTCAAGTGTTCAACACTTGCACATCACAAAATGAAACAACACAAATCACAATAGATAGTCATTTGATCATGTCCAGTTCAGAACAACATAACAAGTGAAGAAGTGCAAACAAGACAATATAGTTCCACAGCATTACAACAATAAATATTAAATAACAAGTTCAACATCATCCATTCCATGGTAACTTGAAGTCGAACATCTCAAGTCCCAATTGCAAAATCATCCTCCAAGTCAACTCCATCCATAGCTTCAGTTAAGGTTTTAATTTCATTCTCCAAATCTGAAATTAATAGAAAACATGTTATTGATCATGATGATGATGTGAATCATTACGCTATAAATATAACAATACCTTTCTCTGAAGCAATCTTCCAATCTTTACAACAAACCAATGCCTCAATAATTTCTGGTTTGAGCCTTGAACGGAATGCATCAACAATGCGTCCACCAGAGCTAAATGCAGACTCTGAAGCAACAGTAGAAACTTGCATAGACAAAACATCACGAGCAAGGGTTGAAAGAATAGGAAAATTTGTGACTTGCCCATGGTTGCTTAATAATCGAACCATCAGATTGTTGAACCTCTAACTCATACCTTGTGAAGTGACCCCAAACCCATGAAGTGAGTTTTTTTCCAATCTTGACATCATTTTCTTCTTCTTCATTGTCTCCAATACTTCCTTGAGCAGTTGCACTTGCATTTGCGCATTGGCTACCACTTGGAGTGCTTGCACTTGCATTTGCGCTTTGACTTGCACTTGCATTTGCGCTTTGCACAGCTGTAACAAGTACAAAATAATGTTAATATACAATTACTAGTTGCATAGAGCCTGCGAAACTAATTTGTGTAATTGAAAAATATACAAACCTTTTGCAAATGATGGCACTAAAACAATAGCTCTATCCTTGTTTGATCCTACTGACTTGGATGTCTTAAGCTTGCTCACAGGAGTAGTGGTTCGCTGTTTGACTGCACGATTCTCTACACCCATGAATTTCTTCTTCTTTCCAACAAGAGGGGTAGCAGCAGCATTAGCACCATCAGAAGGTTCACCAGCAACTTGGTCATCGCTGCGAGCATTGCCATCATCTATAATTGGGGCTTGCACTTCATTCTCATTAGACCCATTCTCAATATCAACTCTAACATCCACATCCATTGCACTGCAAATCACAAATGAGTACAAAAATTCAGTCCTTGGTGTCGTGTACTCGTGTTTGGCTGTTTGCTACCTCTACCTGGATGTCTGGATATCACAGATGAAGTGAAGTACCTGGCTGGCTGCTCTGCTATGATGGTGTGCCCGGTCGCTGCGAGGCAGTGAGGTGGGGGGCCGACGGCGAGGCAGTGAGGTCGGGCCGTGCGGGCGGTGGTGTCGACGGCCTTCCCTTCTAGAAGCTGCTCGAGCTCGACTGCACACGCACCCAGTGCCAGCGCCCAGCGCAGCGGTGAGCCGGTGACCGCGCGTGGCGGCGTTCGTGCTCGAGCTCGACTGCTCGTCCACCAGAGCGTTCGTGGCGGGCGGCGGCGGCCGGGAGCACAGGAGATGGGACGGCGTTCGTGGCGGGCGCCGGCGGCCGGGAGCACAGGACGGCGTCACGGTGGTCGGCTGGCTCCTGGCTGGTTGTGGCTCGGGCGCTCGGCGGCTGGATGCCTGGATCACTGGATGTGGATTAGCGCTAAACCCTAAACACCTGATGCTTGATGGGCCGGCCAATCAAGCAGCCCGCCCAACAGCCAACGCCCAACAGGAAGTAGGCCCAAGCCAAATCTAGAAACCGGGTACCCGCCCGAATAGTACCCGTATCCTACCCGGGATTTTCGGGTACTGGCCGGGTATTAGTGATTCCGTATCCTACCCGTATCCGAGAGCCAATATCCGGGTAGTACCCGTATCCGTCCCGACAAATAAAATACCCGTTTCCGTATCCGAAAATTCGTCCCGTTTTGGTACCCGTATCCGGTACCCGTTCCGGGTACCCGTCCCGTTTTCATCCCTACCCGCACATGACAACCATCCCCATCAATTCCCCGTTCGTGTCCAGGCCTCACTGCCTTGGCATACAATGCTCCACTGACCCCGGCTGCCGCCGTGCAGTGACCGCACTTGTACCCACCATAGCTAGCATGGGAGACCTAGTCTCAGGTCGCATGAGGGATAAAGTCCGCGCCCAGCTTCACTCAGGTACTAGGTTTACCGGTTACCATTTTTCCCGGCACGTGCTTAGTACGTTCAAAAGCTTGACTCAGGTATCCACACATTAATCCTTAATTCCTTTTTTCCCGTCTCATGGACAAGGCATCCTCCCTGGATCCAAGTCCATAGACTAACATAGATCCCGTTATCAAGATGAATACAATCAATTCCTGACCTCGCGCGAGTGCTAGAAAAATCACTCGACTTCTACCGAGATCCTGATTAGCAAGCAGCTACTCAACCTAGCATACTAGTATTCATCTCAAAAACGAATCCTAAGTTCATGCATCTAGAGGTTTCAAGCAACTCCTACACTTAAGTGCACATTACAAACCTACAAACATTAAGTGTAGTAAAATAGCATATATAAACGGTTATGCATAAAAATCGGGGCTTGCCTTCAATAGCTGGGGCTACGGGAAGATTCTCGATAGCAGCCTCGAAAGCTTGCTCCTTGTCCTCCTCTTGGACAGTTCCTTGCTCGGGGATGAGCACGTACTCTCTGTCAGCTAGATTACAATCTAATGAATGCAATGCGTAAGATATATGCAGGATATGATATGTGCATTAGTAATTTAAACTTTTGATGGTGTATGATCTACTTGAGTTAGACAGAGTTAAATCTTGCTTATACGCGATTTTTGGTGGTATATGTTGGGACTATGCTTCGTCGCCGAAGGTCTTGTAGGAAGAAGCAGTTTTCGGCTGAAGCTGTTAGTATGAGATGACCGAAGGTTCCTCTTCATGAAGCTTCGGAATCTGCAAACCGACATAGAAGTAGAATGACCTTTTAGTCCATAAATGTTTGAGTCACCGTTGTAATCCCTTATGAGGGATATGATTGTAATTCCTCACAGGCTACGCCCTGTGCCTATAAATAGGTGAACAGTACCTCTGTACTGTTCACGCAATCTTGTAATCACTGGCATATCACACTGGAATTATTGCTTTCTGCTAAGACGAAGGTATGAATGTACCTAAATGTTATGTTTCAGTATTTAGGTTTACATAATAAGATATATGTGAATATTGTTATTCAATGTTGACATGTCTTTCTATAATGCCTTATATTCTACATTTTACTTCATATTGTTTTTCAAGTCTGATCACGAAGGTATGACTTTCGTGATATTTTGTTTATGGCCTTCGTCCAAAGCTCATTAAATCCTTGGGGAGACAATGCTTCCACGGACGAAGGGCATTAATATTTAATATTTTATGTTGCCTTGTTCTTAATTCATAGCATTTGAGAACAAGTCCCCAACATTGGCGCCCACCTCCGGTGAACTCACTTCCACTTTTTTGAGCTGATGGCTTCGTTCAACGATCGAGCTGGAGCTGCTTCGGCTCCGAAGCTGGTGCTCCCGATAACAGGTGGTTCGTGCTCAGAACCAGCCAACAAAAAGCAAAAGAAAGAGGCGCAGAGAAGGGTACAACATGTTGGAGTGCAGGGTCCCTTCATCAAGTCAAGGTGGTCCCACATACCAATCACCTTCTCCCAGGAGGACCTTCAGCTCAAGGATTTTCCTCATAACGATGCTATGGTTATTTCTTGCGTTATCAAAGGGTTTCTGGTCCACAATGTCTTGGTTGATACAGGCAGTGCAGCTGATATCATATTTGCTAAGGCCTTCAAGCAAATGCAAGAGCCAGAAGATAAGATTCATGATGCTACACACCCTCTCTGTGGCTTCGGAGGAAGACAGATTGTAGCACTGGGCAAGATCACCATGCCAGTGACCTTCGGATTCATCAACAACACCAGAACTGAGCAAGTTGTGTTTGACATTGTTGACATGGAATACCCTTACAATGCAATTATTGGTCGTGGCACCCTCAATGCTTTCGAAGCAATTCTTCATCCTGCTTACCTCTGCATGAAGATACCTTCGGATCAAGGACCCATTGCTATTCATGGGAGTCAGGAAGCTGCCAGAAGGGCTGAGGGAAACTGGGCTGACTCAAAAGCAATCCATAACATAGATGGAGCTGAAGCTTGTGAACAGTACAAATTTAGAAGGGAGAAAGCAGCTTCAGCAGATCAGCCGAAGCCCATGCTTTTATGTGAGGACATAGCAGAGCAGAGGGTGTTGTTGGGCTCTCAATTATCCGAAGAACAGGAGAAAACCTTGATAAGGTTTTTGTTCAACAACAAAGATGTTTTTGCATGGTCAGCCAATGATCTTTGTGGGGTTAACAGGGATGTTATTGAACACTCGCTCAATGTTGACCCATCCTTCAGACCCAGAAAGCAGAGGCTTCGGAAAATGTCTGATGACAAGGCCGAAGGTGCTCGTAATGAAGTCAAAAGACTCCTCAGTGCAGGAGTTATCAGAGAAGTAAAGTACCCAGAATGGCTAGCTAATACTGTTATGGTAAAAAAGGCCAATGGCAAATGGCGAATGTGTATCGATTTTACAGATCTCAACAAGGCCTGTCCGAAGGACGAATTCCCTTTACCAAGGATAGACTCTTTAGTTGATGCAGCAGCTTCGTCAGAGCTTATGAGTCTTCTCGATTGTTATTCAGGCTATCATCAAATTTGGATGAAGAAGGAGGATGAGCCAAAGACCAGTTTCATAACCCCAAGTGGAACATATTGTTACCTTCGGATGCCTGAGGGGCTCAAGAACGCTGGAGGAAGTTTCAGCAGAATGACTGCGAAGGTTCTCCAGTCTCAGATAGGCAGAAATGTGCTAACTTATGTTGATGACATCATTGTAAAAAGTACGAAACAGGAAAATCACATTGCTGATTTGCAGGAGACCTTCGCCAGTTTCAGACAAGCTGGGCTAAAGTTGAATCCAGAAAAATGTGTCTTCGGAGTAAAGAAGGGGAAATTTCTTGGATGCTTGGTTTCAACAAAGGGAATTGAAGCTAATCCAAGTAAAATTGAAGCTATACTTCGAATGGAGCCACCAACTACAAAAAAGGGGGCCCAAAGATTGACAGGGAGGTTGGCATCTCTTAATAGATTTATATCCAGATCAGCAGAAAGAAATTTACCATTCTTCGAAGTGCTGAAATCAGCCGAAGTCTTTCAATGGGGACCAAGCCAACAAAAAGCCTTCGAGGAACTGAAGCAATATCTGATAGATTTAACAACATTAACTCCACCAACGCCAGGGGCTCCTTTGTTATTTTATGTGGCAGCTTCGCACTCGGCGGTAAGTGCAGCGCTTGTTCAGGAGAAGCTTGATGGCCAAGTCAAGAAGCAGGTCCCAGTGTATTTTGTATCTGAAGTTCTTAGTATATCAAAGAAAAACTATACAGAATTGGAGAAGGTGTTATATGCTGTTTTGATGGCATCCAGGAAGCTTCGGCATTACTTTCAAGCATACAATATTGTTGTTCCTTCTTCGCAGTCGTTGAAGGATATTATGAGAAATAGAGAAGCTACTGGGCGGATTAGAAAATGGGCTGCAGAGCTCAATGAATTTTGCATTGATTATCTGCATAGATCTTCGATCCAGTCTCAAGCGTTGGCAGATTTTATCGCCGATTGGACGCCAGGGGCTCAGGATGAAGAAACAAATAAAGATGCCGAAGTATGGACAGTGTTTTGCGATGGGTCTTGGGGAACCTTCGGAGCAGGAGCAGCCGCTGTGTTGGTCTCACCATCCAAAGTTAAAACTTGTTACGCGGCAAGACTCGATTTTAGTTGTACAAACAATATTACTGAGTACGAAGCCCTGCTTTTGGGTCTTCGGAAGTTAAAAGCAATGGGAGTCAGAAGGGCCATTCTTAAAACTGATTCCCAGGTTGTTTCGGGTCATATTGACAAGAGTTGCAAGGCTAAAGATCCGAAACTTGAAAAATATCTAGACACGGTCCAAAGAGTCGAAGCTTCCTTCGAAGGATTTTCTGTCAAAAATATCCCTCGAGGACAAAATGAGCATGCTGATTTGCTAGCTAAGTCAGCAGCACAGGGGCTGCCCTTACCTTCGGATGTATTCTTCGAAACAATAAAAGCACCTTCAGTGGAACTTCTTGAAAGAGCGGTCCTCAATATATCTCCTGTTTATAGCGAAGATTGGAGAACTGAGATCATCTCTTACCTTCAGGGTAAATTCCTTTCAGATGACGAAACTTATAACAGGAGGATAGAGGCAAGAGCTCGTCCATATGTCATGATAGAAGGGGAGTTGTACAAGCATGGAGTTTGCGCTCCACTACTCAAGTGTTTATCTAGAACCGAAGGCATAGAATTGATGAAAGAAATACATGCAGGTCTGTGCGGATCTCACATTGGATCTAGGCCGTTACTTGGAAAAGTTTTCCGTCAAGGGTTTTATTAGCCGAAGGCAGCTTCGGATGCAGCGGAATTAGTTCAAAAGTGCGAAGGTTGTCAGAAATGTGCAAGAGATCAAAAACAACCTTCGTCCTTAACCCAGCTCATACAACCCATCTGGCCATTGCAAAGGTGGGGCCTTGACTTGTTAGGCCCGTTACCACCGGCCCAAGGAAACTTAAGATATGTTGTAGTGGCTGTAGAATATTTTTCTAAATGGATTGAGGCAAAGCCTTTAGCCACAATAACTTTGGCCACCATTCAAAAGTTTTTCTGGCAGAATATTGTTTGTCGTTTTGGGGTACCAAAGGCCATCACTGTAGATAATGGAACACAGTTCGACTCCGAAGCTTTCAGAGATTTCTGTGATCAAATTGGTACGAAGATCCATTTTGCATCAGTCAGGCATCCGGAGTCAAACGGACTCGTTGAAAGAGCCAATGGCATTATAATGACAGGAATAATGAAGTTAATCTTCAATCAACCTAGGGGAAAATGGCCAGATCAATTAATCAAAGTGGTATGGAGCCACAACACAACAATATCAAGGTCAACAGGCTTTACTCCATTCAAACTATTGTTTGGTGACGAAGCAATAACTCCGGAGGAAGCCAAAACTGGATCAATAAGAGTAGTAGCTTCGGCAGAGTCAGATTCTGAAGCTGTTTATTCTGTGGAAAAAGATGCTATAGAAGGGATCAGGCTTCAAGCTGTGGAGAACATCAATAAGTATCAAGCTGAAACAATCAAATGGCGTGATAGAAAGTTTCGGCTAAAGAATATTGAGCCAGGACATTTGGTGCTTCGGCGAGTGGCTAACCCAGATACAGTGGGCAAGTTGCAGTTGAAATGGGAGGGACCTTTTTTGGTAGCATCTTCGTCAAGACCCGGTTCATACAGATTGAAGGATATGGACGGCAACGACATTCCTAGATCTTGGAATGCGGATGAGCTTCAGCGATATTATGTGTAACTTGATGTAATTTTTTATGGTTTTTCTTTTTCATGGCACCCTTTTCCTTTCTGAAGGGGGAGAAAGGTTTTTAACGGGGCCATCATATGTAATTTCCATTTTTAGTTCTAGAAGAGCAAAATCCCCCAAGGAATGTAAATGTAAAAGCTGAGAACGCACCATCGAGTGTCGAAAAGAAGAAAGCGAAGAAGCTCCAAAGTCGTTCCTAAGGGAATGCAGAGCTTACAGCGAAAAGTCAACGCTGATTCCGCCGAAAATAAAAGGCGAAGAAGCTCCAAAGTCGTTCCTAAGGGAATGCAGAGCTTACAGCGAAAAGTCAACGCTGATTCCGCCGAAAGTAAAAGGCGAAGAAGCTCCAAAGTCGTTCCTAAGGGAATGCAGAGCTTACAGCGAAAAGTTAGCACTGATATATGATTGTTTCTAAGGAAATAATGGCTGTGATTATGGCTTTGGACATTCATTTGCACATCACATTACATCATAGCATTTGCATTCATAAACATTCATCCAGGCATATGTAGGATAACCATCATCATAGCATAAGTGGTTGCTTCGGCAAAAAAAAAGGAAAAAAAATTGTCTTTTTTTCTTCGTGTACGAAAAAAAAAGAGCTTCGGAAGAAAGGGAAATGTTGTTTTCTATGCTTCGTTGTGTACGAAAAGAAGGGAAGGTGTTTTTTCGCCTTCGGCTCAAAAAGATAATTTCGTCCACATCAAAGCACCTCTCATACATTAATGGAAGGATAAGAGCATATTACAAGGTATGAACAGAATTCATTAAAGACAAGTTTAGTCACATTTACAAAAGTTATCTCAAAAGTTTCTTGAGTCTGTCTACAGTCTACTCCTATTTAATCTTCAAGGGACCTCAGCTTCGGTGTCATTCTCTTTAACCATCGGCTTCGGCTTCGTCATCCTACATGAATTAAGTTGTTGTAAGTCAAAATCGAGCTTGAAGGAAGAGGTAAGCACAAGGTATGATTTCTTACTGGTTCAAGATGACTCCGAGCTTCGTCTCCAGCCTTTTCTCGCCCGCCTTTTGTCCATATCATCTTTACAAATCTATTGGAAATGCTTCGGGCGAGATCAGGAATGTCGTCTAGAATTGATGGTGATAAAGTGAAATTGGGCCTATTGACAATCTTTCCATGATCACAGCCAGCTTTTAGGAAAGCTGCAGCAGTGCCCCGAGAAGCTACCCAGGCGCAGAAGTCACCGTGCCCGGCTATAACTTCATCAAGCTCATCAATTTCACCCTCAATATGTTCGAAGGTCTTTGGTAAATCTTCAGCTGACGGGGTGAATTTCTCACTGCTAGCTCCGACTGAGTGGAAAATTTTTCTCAGTCGTTGAATACATTTGTTGCTAAAATCCAAACATTTGTCTTGAAGGCCCGCCAATAGTTTTTTCAAATCTGAATTTTGTTGGACTTCGGCTTCAAGTTTTGCATTAAGTTCTTGCTTTTCTTGTTCAAACTGTTCAGATTGGCAGAGAAGCTTCGTGTTCAGTTCTGTTATTTTAGCTTCGGCTTCCGCCAATAAGCCTTCAGTCGCTTGAAGCTCGAAGTTCTTCTTTTCAATAGTAGCTGATTGCTCTTTTATTTTGCCTTCTAAATTTTCAATTATAACTTCGTGTTTCTTGTCTTCCAGATCTTGCTGCATTTTTAAAGCTTTGCTCAACAGCATACTCTGCACGAAAACAACCTTCGTTAGACATGTCTTCATTATCCAAAACAATAAAAGTCAGGGGAAAAGTAGTTCACCTTGAAATTGGAATAAAATAAACTACCAACAATATGTTGTCGTCGGTAGCGGCTAATGTCCGTTTCTAGCTTCGGAAACCCGATACTCTTTGACAGAGTACCGATAACCTTAGCTCCAGTTTGATTCCGGATACAGTCTAATTTTTCATCATCAATACCTCCGAAGAGGAGTGCTCCTGGTTTATATCCGCAAGATTTGGCATACTCTTTAAGCTCTTCTATTTTGGTTTTTGACAATTTTTCTCCAACTAAATTTTGAAACATGAAGGCCTCGTCCTCTGAAGCTTCGTCAGCAATTTCCTTTTCTTTCCCCGACGCTGCGGCCACGACCTCTTCGGCGGCAGTAGTAGCTTCTTCTGTGGCCATGTCTAGCAGCATTTTGTCGATGTGTTCAATTGTGCTTTCCAAGTTCAAATCTTCAATTGAGGTAGCTTCGACAGCCGCGACCTCCGAAGATGTGATTTCAATATTTGTCATTCCCTCAGCCACTGGTATTTTCTGAGCTGAAGCTCTCGGTGGTGTCTTGTCAATGACCTCTGTCACACCGATGATTCTTTGTCTCTTTGCTTTAGTCGTTTTCTTCGTCTTTTCGGGCTCCTTTTCCTTCTGAAAAAACTTTGTCAGTTGAGGCCCCAATGGACTTAGCTTCGCAGGCAGGGATTCAGTCATTACCTTCAAAATTTCCTCCACGTCAGTGGCAGAGTGTGATGCGGGAGTTTCTTCTTCGTCGGATACTTTTTGCTTCGGAGAAGACGCTTTCCTCTTCTTCGGAATTTTCTTCTTTGATGGTTCTTTCCCATCTTCATTTAAGGCTTCGGTTATCCTTTTCCTTTTCCGGCCTCCGACACCTTTATTCAGATTTTCGTAGTCAGGGTATTCAAAACCCAAGGCGTCCAACACTCGATTCAGTCTTCGCTTCGGACGGGTGCCGAAGGCCGCGGTCATCAACTGATCTTCTTTTTTGGAGTAATTGCCGAGTATTTCATTGCACATTACTTCAATTGTATCCAGCCACTCTTGGCAAGGTGTTTTAAAGTATTTCTTAAACTTGAAATAGTAAGGTAACCCCACAAGTTCTCCTTCTTTTTTCTCCCCCTTTAGCTTCGGCATTTCCCATTCTTTTAAACTAGGAAAAACCCTGAAAGCCAAAAACTCCTGAACCAGGTCTCTTGTACTGATATGCTCTGCAATAATTCTGAATTCATCCAACGCTTGTTGGGTTGGGCCTTCTGGTGTCATGTTGCAACGAGGTTGGGTTTCTCCGAAGATTAGTTCGAGCGGACTCTGCACAAGCTTCTCCTTGTCGTCATCAACCTTGACATAGAACCACTCCGACTTCCAACCTGCTGCCCATTTGCTTCGGTAGCTGATTACAGGAAATTTTGTGGATTTCCGATAAGCAAAATTATAGCAACCAAAGTTATCGTGCAATCCATCTTTTCTAGCCTTCGTCTGATAGTGCAGCTCGTGAACTCGACAGAAGCTGTCCGCAAACGGCTCCACTGCCTGGCTTCGGAGGGCCCAGATATAAACACTAAGCCTAACGATAGCGTTAGGAGTCAACTGATGAAAGTAGATACCAAACCTCTTCAATACCTCTGCGATAATCCCATGCAGGGGGAATCTTAATCCAGCCTTTAGAAAGCTCTTGAAAATGATAATTTCATCCTTCTCCGGCTTTGGGGTAGTTTCTTCCCCCCGAAGCGTAGTAGCTTCTTCTGACTTTCACTGAAAAAACCCGACTTTACCATCTTGGAGAGATCAGCCTTCGAAACAGTAGACTTTCCGAAGTCCAAGTGGCTGGGTTTACTTGGCATAGCAATACGATAATCATCTTTAGGATCAGTTTCCTCAATGTTTTCTTCTTCTGCTTCGGCAGTTGTTTGTTCTGCTTGTTCTGCATCAACACTGGGGATTTTTTCCGAAGTTACCAGCCCAGATCGTTGCATCGCTTCGGAGATGGGAATAGTCTCCGAACCTTCAGCTTCGCCTCCCTCACGCTCAACCCTAGCGGTAGAGCGCACTCTGGCCATTTAATTCTGAATTTGTGGGAATTAAATACTTTTTTCTTCTGACGAAGCAGGATTCAAGCTAGAGCTTCGTTCGATGTGGTAAATAGCAATGAATGCTGTGGTAACTTCACACCTACTCGTCTGTTTATATATTACTGCAGGTAAGAAGGCGAAGCGCCAGGATTTTTACACCGGGCGGACAGCCGCTTGCACTCGCTGCGCGGTGGACCGCAGAGACCAAACAGTAACTCTGCAAGGTGGGACCGCTATGCGCTAGGAAACTGAATCGTTTCTCGTCAACGAGCTCAGGGAAGGTGTTTTTTGGACCTTCGGCTTCCTGAAGCTTAGGAGACTTTTTTCACGGATCAAGCTCGTTACTAAAAACGACCTAGCACCGCGAAAGGGGCTACTGTTGGGACTATGCTTCGTCGCCGAAGGTCTTGTAGGAAGAAGCAGTTTTCGGCTGAAGCTGTTAGTATGAGATGACCGAAGGTTCCTCTTCATGAAGCTTCAGAATCTGCAAACCGACATAAAAGTAGAATGACCTTTTAGTCCATAAATGTTTGAGTCACCGTTGTAATCCCTTATGAGGGATATGATTGTAATTCCTCACAGGCTACGCCCTGTGCCTATAAATAGGTGAACAGTACCTCTGTACTGATCACGCAATCTTGTAATCACTGGCATATCACACTGGAATTATTGCTTTCTGCTAAGACGAAGGTATGAATGTACCTAAATGTTATGTTTCAGTATTTAGGTTTACATAATAAGATATATGTGAATATTGTTATTCAATGTCGACATGTCTTTCTATAATGCCTTATATTCTACATTTTACTTCATATTGTTTTTCAAGTCTGATCACGAAGGTATGACTTTCGTGATATTTTGTTTATGGCCTTCGTCCGAAGCTCATTAAATCCTTGGGGAGACAATGCTTCCACGGACGAAGGGCATTAATATTTAATATTTTATGTTGCCTTGTTCTTAATTCATAGCATTTGAGAACAAGTCCCCAACAGTATACTTGGTAAATTGGATCAAACTTAGCTAAGGTAAGTGGTAGGTTTATTTTTGGGGCTCCACTGAATTCTTTTTAAAGTCTTAGTGAGAATTGACAAGAGTTCAAGTTGGACTTATTGGAGTGAGGTTTATTTCTTCTTTCTTTTCTTTTATTCCTCTTAAGTTTTTGGAGTGGGGTTGAACTACAAGTCACCTTAATAAATTTCCAAAAATTCTGCAAAAATTACAGTGGCTTATTACTGGTGTATAATTCTTTGTCTCACAATTTGGGGTTCAAAAAGTGAATATTTTTCTCTCGACAAAATTACCAAATTTTAGGGCAGAAGGGGTGATTTGAACTACAACTATCAATTAATAGTAGGTAATTCTCTAAGGCTTATTTTTGCTGGCATTTAGGTGCTATAACATGACTTGGTACAAACTTCTAGTCATTAATTCCTATTAGTTATTTTACTAGGATTTTCTAAGGTTTCTAGCCAAAAGGGGTGCTTTCTACTACCACTATATTTGAAAAATATGAAACAACAGATTTCTGATTTTTTTCTAGCTTCTATTTTGTGCAAGAGCAATCATTCTGAAGTTTGGCATCTTTTTGCTTAAGGGAAGGGGTGGTATGCATTAATTGGATTAAATGGCCTTTCCTATAAAATATTAGCAATATGTATTATTTTGCATCTTTTTAAAGGGTTTGTATTTTTCTCTGGTGGCTTATCTCATCATTGACCTAGCAAAATTTTGTTTGCCCACTATTGTATTATTATGGGCTATTCATGATTTATTTGAAAAATGACTCCTTATCATATTATATTTATTTACCCTACTTAAAATGATGGGCTGGGGTGTTTATTATTTTTGCAGTGGGGTTTTGGTAGTTACAAGTCTATTGGATTTTTATTATAAATTTTGGGTCTGGTTTTGTAATTTTAATAATTGATTTTTAGCCGAAATAATGCTGAATAAAACATTTTACTTTGAATCTGATCTGGACTAGAGGTTCCTTTATTTTTCCTAGGTTCTTTGTTACTTAAGCAAACTAGGAAAAATAATTTCATTCACTGGTCATTAATTTCTAATGCCTTTCTGATTTTCTTAAATTTTGGGCAGAAATGGCTTTTAATGGATATCTACACTAATTTTTTTAATACTAGGGTTCTTACTATTTTTAAACAGTGCTTAAATGAGGTTTGAACATCTACAATTTTTCTTAGGTTCAGCACAGAAGCAAAACAAATTTTCTTTAATTAAACAAGGTTTGGTCGGTTTCTGTTTTTAATTTTAAACTCTAAAAATTAGAACAGAAAGCATAGGGTTCATTATTTTTAAAAGATAGCTCATATTATTCAGGATCTAGCAAAATTAGTTTGACAACTTTTTGGTTAAGAATTCATCAAGTTATGAATTTTCTAAGTTCTCTGTTTATTAAAAAGATTAAACAGAAATGATTAAATGGAAAACTACTTTGCAACGGGGTCCCTGGCGGGTGTTTTAAGTTTTCCTCACAGATTAGTCCCTGGGCTACTATTCAAATAAGTCACTGACATTGCAGAAAACCCCCTAGGTTCTTCTAATCCTAACCCGAGGTCCTTCCCCCAAATTAAATAGTGCCCACGGCGGAAGAAAGGGCGGAGGGGCTTACCGGCGGCGAGATTGCTCCAGTGAGGTGGCCAAGGGTGTAGGGGAAGTTCTGATGGTCACGACGATGTGCGGGTCACCGTCGGGGATGGTCGGAGTTGGCCGGTCCGCGTGCGCAGGCGGGGGAGCTCGTTGGCGGCGAGGAGTCCGGTCTACCCAGGGCGAAATTGACCAATCAAATGGGTCAGAGAGCTTCACCAGGGATCAAGGAAGGTGTGCGCACGAGGAATTGAAGAATGGCTCACCGGAGAGCTTGGTCCACGCGTGTAGGCGGGCGACCGAAGTCCGGCGAGGGTGATCTCGGGCTTCCGGTGAAGTTCTGTCGGGTCCGAGGGCTTGGAAAGCTTCACGGGCCACCGACGGAGCTAACCGAAGCGCTGGCGCGACTTGGGGTGACTAGAGTGGGCTGGCCATGGCGGCCAAAGCTCTGGTGGCAATGGCGGGGGGAAAAGAGCTCGCCGGAGCTAAGGTGGGGTGGCTGGCCGGTGATAGTGAGCGTGGGGTGAAGTGAGGCGCGCCCGGGGAGGCTTTATAGGCGCGGGTGGGCACGGCTGAGGGCAAGGGCGCGCAGCGGACTTGACTGAACGCCGGGGCGAGCGCGCGCGGGGGTTGGGCAAGCGCCGGTGTGCCGACTAGGGTCGAACACGTGTGCCCGTGCGTTCTGCCCAAGTTCTAGCGCGTGTGGTCACTCATCCGAGCCTACTCTCGCCTTGGTCAATGCACAAAACCTCTTCTCCTCCCTACAAGCTACCGATCTTGTGTGGGGGTCATAGGATTTTGCCTACTGGTTGCAGAGATATGGAGCCTGGAAATCCGGTATGTCTCCCTGCTCAAACCCGAGGCAAATCCAGGGTTTTTTCATGTCTAGGGCTCGTGTCCCAATGCCATCTTCTGGCATGCGACAGAGGGGTTAGTTATGCACATTTTTGTTAATGGGGCCATTAGGATTTGAGTTAGGGATCAAGGTGAACACGCTTGATCTTTGGCTCAAGGTCTGAAATTCAGAATTCTGAAATCCAGAATTTCCTATTGAGTCTCCACATGAGAAGCTTGCTTGGGGTTTTATTTAAATTATTTTGGCCAAGCTTCCTCAATCTTTATTGTTGCTTATTAAATGTACTTCAATGTTTATAATTGGCCCAAGCCATGATTCTAAATTTTTCACACTCCTTTCCCCATTTTCATGAATTTTGTTCATAGGGCTCGATTAGGGTTGTTGGGGTTGCACATTTTTGCCTTTTTGAAAAACCCATTTGTTTTGAACATGATACTTTTAAGTATAGGCTTAGTGGGTCTTTTATTCTTAAGTGAATTTGATGTTCATGCTCAAATTGGTTCACATAAAATGATGGTTCTTGGGCTAGCATTTTGAAAAAAACCCTAGATGACACTGGGGTGTCACAGTGTCCTTCATCCCAAACCTTTTGAGAAGGTCTTGAGTGTACTTCATTTGGGAGAGGAAGGTGCCATCCTTGAGTTGCTTCACTTGGAACCCAAGGAAGTAGGTCAACTCGCCCATCATCGACATCTCAAACTTTTGAGTCATCACCCTGCTAAACTCCTCACAAGACTTTTGGTAAGTAGAACCAAATATTATGTCATCGACATAAATTTGGCACACAAAAAGGTCACCATCACAAGTCTTAGTGAAAAGAGTGGGATCGGCTTTCCCAACCTTGAAAGAATTAGCAATTAAGAGATCTCTAAGGCATTCATACCATGCTCTTAGGGCTTGCTTAAGTCCATAGAGCGCCTTAGAGAGCTTGAACACATGGTCGGGATACCTGTCATCCTCAAAGCCAGGGGGTTGTTCCACGTATACCTCCTCCTTGATTGGCCCGTTGAGGAAAGCGCTCTTCACATCCATTTGAAACAATCTGAAAGAGTGGTGAGCGGCATAGGCTAATAATATTCGAATGGACTCTAGCCTAGCCACAAGAGCAAAAGTCTCCTCGAAATCCAAACCTGTGACTTGGGCATAACCTTTTGCCACAAGTCGAGCCTTGTTTCGTGTCACCACCCCGTGCTTGTCTTGCTTATTGTGGAACACCCACTTGGTTCCCACAACATTTTGCTTGGGACGTGGCACTAGGCTCCAAACTTCATTCCTCTTGAAGTTGTTGACCTCTTCCTGCATGGCCAACACCCAGTCCGGATCCTGCAAGGCCTCTTCTACCCTGAAAGGCTCAATAGAAGAGACAAACGAGTAATGATCACAAAAATTTGCTAATCTTGAGCGAGTAGTTACTCCCTTGCTTATGTCACCCAGAATCTGGTCAATGGGGTGATGTCGTTGGATCATAGCTCGGACTTGAGTTGGAGGGGCCAGTGGTGCTTCTTCCTCCATAACTTGTTCTACTTGTGCCCCCCCTTGATCACGCGCTTCTTCTTGAGGAACCTGTCCATCATCTTGAGTTGGGGGATGCACCATTGTTGAGGAAGAAGGTTGATCTTGCTCCTGTTGTTCCTATGGTCGCACTTCTCCCATCGCCATCATGCGTATTGCGGCCGTTGGAACATCATCTTCATCTATGTCATCAAGATCAACTTGCTCTCTTGGAGAGCCATTAGTCTCATCAAATACAACGTCGCTAGAGACTTCAACCAAACCCGATGATTTATTGAAGACTCTATACGCCTTTGTATTTGAGTCATACCCTAGTAAAAACCCTTCTACTGCCTTGGGAGCAAATTTAGAATGTCTACCTTTCTTTACCAAAATGTAGCATTTGCTCCCAAATACACGAAAGTAAGAGACATTGGGTTTGTTACCGGTAAGAAGTTCGTAGGAGGTCTTCTTGAGGAGGCGATGCAGATATAGCTGGTTCATGGAGTGGCAGGCTGTGTTCACAGCTTTCGACCAAAACCGCTCGGGTGTCTTGAACTCTCCAAGCATCATCCTCGCCATGTCGATAAGCATCCTGTTCTTCCCCTCTACCACACCGTTTTGCTGTGGTGTGTAGGGAGCGGAGAACTCGTGCTTGATGCCTTCCTCCTCAAGATACTCCTCCACTTGCAGATTCTTGAACTCGGACCCGTTGTCGCTTCTTATCTTTTTCACCTTGAGCTCAAATTCGTTTTGAGCCCTCCTTAGAAAGCGCTTTAGGGTCCCTTGGGTTTCTGATTTATCCTGCAAAAAGAACACCTAAGTGAAGCGAGAAAAATCATCAACAATTACTAGACCATACTTACTTCCCCCGATGCTAAGGTAGGCGACGGGTCCGAAGAGGTCCATGTAAAGAAGCTCTAGTGGTCTTGATGTTGTCATCACATTCTTGTTGTGATGAGTGCTTCCCACCTGTTTCCCTACCTGACAAGCTGCACAAGGTCTATCTTTTTCGAAACATACATTGGTTAATCCTAACACATGTTCTCCCTTTAGAAGTTTATGAAGGTTCTTCATCCCAACATGTGCTTGACGGCGATGCCACAGCTAGCCCATACTAGTCTTAGCGATTAAGCATGCATCTAGATCAGCCTCCTCTTTCGAAAAATCAACTAAGTAGAGTTTATCATTTAGTACACCCTTAAACGCTAATGAACCATCACTCCTTCTAAAGACAGATACATCTATATTGGTAAATAGACAATTATAACCCATATTACATAATTGACTCATAGACAATAAGTTGTACCCGAGCGATTCAACTAAGAACACATTTGATATAGAATGCTCGGATGAAATTGCTATCTTTCCCAATCCTTTAACCTTGCCTTGGTTCCCATCTCCAAAGATGATCAAATCCTGGGAATCCTTGTTCTTGACGTAGGAGGTGAACATCTTCTTCTCCCTCGTCATGTGCTTTGTGCATCCACTGTCGATAATCCAGCTTGAGCCCCCGGATGCATAAACCTACAAGGCAATTTACACTTGGGTTTTAGGTACCCAACTCTTGTTTGGTCCTACAAGGTTAGTCACAATATCTTTTGGAACCCAAATGCAAGTTTTGTCTCCCTTGCATTTGGATCCCAACTTTCTAGCAACTACTTTTTCATTCTTACATAAGAGCGCAAATGAAGTATTGCAAGCATGGTAAATGGTAGAAGGCTCATTACATACTCTCCTAGGCACATGATGCACAACATGATTTTTCCTAGGCCTACTTCTACCATGCACAAAAGTAGAGCTAGAGGCAAACATAACATGTGAATCAAAAGCATTATGATCATAATTCCTATGAGTATTCCTAGAATATTTTCTATCATAAATGTAAGCATGACATTTTTGTGAATTACTAGCCATAGGAGCCTTCCCTTTCTCCTTGTTGAGAATGGGAGTCTTTTGGCTTGTTAAGTTCTTGGTTTCCTTTCGAAAACCAAGTCCATCCTTAATAGAGGGGTGTCTACCAATTGTGTAGGCATCCCTAGCAAATTTTAACTTATCGAAATCATTTTTGCAAGTCTTAAGTTGAGCATTAAGACTTGCCACTTAATCACTCAATTTTGTAATAGCAATAAGATGTTCATTACATGCATCAATATCAAAATCCTTGCATCTATTGCAAATTACAACATGCTCTACACATGAACTAGATTTATTAGTCGCCTCTAACTTAGCATTTAAATCATCATTCAAAATCTTTAAACTAGAGATAGATTCATGACAAGCAGATAATTCAGAAGATAGCATTTCATTCCTCTTAATCTCTAAGGCAAGAGATTTTTGCACACTAACAAATTTATCATGCTCCTCATATAAGATATCCTCTTGTTTTTCTGACAATCTATCCTTTTCATTTAAGGCATCAATTAATTCATTGATTTTATCTACTTTAGCTCTATCTAAACCCTTAAATAAATCAGTATAATCTACTTCATCATCACTAGAATCATCATCGCTAGAAGTAGTGTACTTAGGGGTATCTCGAACACTTACCTTCTTCTCTTTGGCCATGAGGCAAGTGTGGCGTTCGTTGGGGAAGAGTGAAGACTTGTCGAAGGCCGAGGCTGCTAGTCCTTCATCGTCAGAGTCGGATGAAGAGCAGTCCGAATCCCATTCTTTGCCAAGGTGCGCCTCGCCCTTCGTCTTCTTGTACACCTTCTTCTTCCCCCTCTTCTCATGCTTTTCTTGTTCCTGGTCATTATCATTTTCAGGACATTGTGCTATAAAATGATCAGTCTTACCGCATTTGAAATAGGAGTGCTTCCCCTTTGCTTTGTTCTTGTTGGGGTACTCCTTGCGTCCTTTTAGTGCGGTCTTGAAGCGTTTGATGATTAGGGCCATCTCATCTTCGTTTAGCCCGGCAGCCTCAACTTGTGCCACCTTGCTTGGTAGCGCCTCCCTGCTGCTTGTTGCTTTGAGAGCACGGGTTGAGGCTCGTAGACGGGTAGAGGGCCATTAAGAGCATCATCCACGTATCGCGCTTCCTTTACCATCATACGCCCGCTCACGAATTTTCCGAGTATCTCCTCGAGCGTCATTTTGGTGTACATGGGATTTTCACGAATAAGGTTTACAAGATGGGGGTCAATTACCGTGAATGACCTTAGCATAAGTCGGACGACATCGTGGTCCGGACATCTTGTGCTTCCATAGCTTCTAATTTTGTTGACCAGGGTCTTGAGCCTATTGTAGGTTTGCGTTGGCTCCTCTCCCCTGATCAACACAAATCTCTCTAGCTCGCCTTCCACCAACTCCATTTTGGTGATCATAGTGGCGTCGTTTCCCTCATGAGATATCTTGAGGGTGTCCCAGATTTGCTTGGCGTTGTCCAAGCCGCTCACCTACTCATCCCTGCACAAAGATGCAAGCAAAACGGTGGTAGCTTGTGCATTCTTGTGAATTTGCTCATTAATAAACATAGGGTTATCCGTACTATCGAAATGCATTCCATTTTCAACTATCTCCCAAATACTAGGATGGAGAGAAAATAAGTGACTACGCATTTTGTGACTCCAAAAAGAGTAGTCTTCTCCATCAAAGTGTGGAGGTTTACCAAGTGGAATTGATAGCAAATGAGCATTAGAATTGAATGGAATACGAGAATAATCAAATGAATAGTTTTGATTAACCGGTTTCTTTTTAGACGAGTCATCGTCGTCATCGTCTCTTGGTGAAGAAGAAGATTCATCGCTGTCGTAGTAGACGATCTTCTTGATGCGCCTCTTCTTCTTCCTGTCCTTCTTCTTGTGACTCGAGCCAGAGTCAGTGGGCTTGTCATCTCTTGGCTCGTTGAAGATGGACTCCTTCTCCTTGTCGTTGACCACCATCCCCTTTCCCTTAGGATCCATCTCTTCGCGCGATTAGTCCCCTATGTAAAGAGAACGGCTCTAATACCAATTGAGAGCACCTAGAGGGGGGTGAATAGGTGATCCTGTAAAAATCAAAAACTAATAGCCACAAAACTTAGTTATAAGTGTTAGTACGGCTAAGTAGTTTGAATCGAGCTCTTGTGAACACAAATAATCACAGAGAGGAGCAACACAAGAGACACACAATTTTATCCCGTGGTTCGGCTAAGTAACACTTGCCTACTTCCACGTTATGGCGTCCCAATGGATGAGGGTTGCACTCAACCCCTTTCAAGTGATCTAATGATCAACTTGAATACCACGGCTTTCTTGCTTATAGTCTTCTTCCCATTTGCGAGGAATCTCCACAAGTTGGAGCCTCTCGCCCTTACAAGATTGATCACAAAGAACGCACAAGAGTAAGGTTGAGAAGAGCAACACACACAAGACTCAAATACACAGCACAACCACGCACACAAGTCACGACTTGCGCTCAGAATGCAACACACGGAGTTCACAACTCAAATGGAGCTCAAAACGCTAACACAACGAATCAAATGCGTGAAGTTGGAGTCTTGGAGTCTAAGGATGCTTAGTGAATGCTTGGGTAGCTCCTCCATGTGCCTAGGGGTCCCTTTTATAGCCCCAAGGCAGCTAGAAGCCGTTGAAGATCAACAAGGAAGGTTATCCTTGCCTTCTGTCGAGTGGTGCACCGGACAGTCACTCTAGACAGTCCAGTGCCGATCTCCTTCCTTTTCTGGCGCAGAGGACTGTTGCACCTTCAGGCCAGTTGGCGCACCGGACACTGTCCGGTGCACACCGGATAGTCCGATGCCCCCTGCCGACCGTTGGTGCGGGCCACGCATCGCCCGCGGATTGCACGGCCGACTGTTCCGCTGGCGACCGTTGGCTCACCGGACAGTCCGGTGCACCACCGGACAGTCTGGTGAATTATAGCCATACGCCGCCAAACTTTTCCCGAGAGTGGCCTGTTCATCGGAAACCAGCCTGGCGCACCGGACACTGTCCGGTGCCCCACCGGACAGTCTGGTGTGCCAGGTCGAGCTGGACTTTGGCTGCACACAGCCAAGTCTTTTGCAATTCTTTCTTTTCCTATTTCTAGCACTTAGACAAAATATGTTAGTACTCAAAACAATGTACTAAGTCTAGAAATGTGGTAGAACCTCCCAAGTTATTGGGCCCACATGCACCTGCCCTTGTCTCAAAGACCTCAGACGGCTATGCATGTGTACCAAATAACTTAACATGATCTGTCCGAGTGCCCCAAGGACCTCGGATAAACCACTTACAACCAAAACCGCAAGATTAAGTAAACAAAAATCACACACCAACATTTTGTAGCGGAATTTCTTTATTACAAAGGGTTACAAGTTACATCAAATTTACATTATGTTTATCGGAGTGATTACAAAGTGATTCAAAAATAAACTTTGAAATGTTATAAATTACTTGTAAGTTTGAAATATATGCTAGCTTAAGTGACCATCCTCAATAAGAAGTATAGAAGAGGTACTTAGACTTATAAGAAGGCCGAGCCCACCGGCACTTAACACCATCACCAGCAGCAAAAAACTACAACCTAAAAAACAACAGGGAATAAAACCCTGAGTATGGAATTACTCAGCAAGACTTACCCGACTAAAGAAAAGACTCTCAAGGATATGCTGGGTTTGGGAATCAAGGAAAGGCTTTTAGCAAGAATCAACTTTAAAAGATTGCAGAAAAGCTTACTAAAATGAGTCCTTACTTTCAACATTTTAATGCTAGATTAAGTATTAATAGACTTTGTTTGCGTCTAGTCTAATTTCATCATCACATTAATCAATACAACATGATTTTTGCTCATTATGATTCCATCCATGACTTAGATTGCAGGGCAGTGACCAAGTCTTCATGTCCGCGAAGTTACGGCAATCTGAATCGATTATATTCAGCTGAGGATCTCCAATCACACGACATATGTAGCACTAAACCCTTGCATATGTCAACTCGCCACCGGGGTTCTTAAGACCAGATCAGGTTCACGCCAACCGAGAGCATAGATACACCACCGTCCAGCCTCTTGCCACGGAGGGTACACACTACTCTCGCCATCTCTCCACTCCCATTGCGTGTTATCTTATTCTGGTATTAGTCTGCCCGAGGCAAAGCTTACCCATGACGAGGCATGTGACCATTTAAAGGGTCCTCGATCATCAAGCCTACATTCAGTATAATCCTTAATCAACCTGGGTAGAACATCACCTGTTCCTAGCCCAAGTCCCGATTTAAGTACTTCCATCCTTAGGATTGTTTGTGTTCCTTAGGATGAAAAGAGCATCACAGGGAACTTTACAGTAAGATCCCACTATTGCTCCCAATGAAAATATTCTTGCAGGCAGAAGCCATCCTTCCTCAGGATAACCCCTGAGCTAGGCATTAACGCAAAGGACAACCTCTATCCACAAGATTTACCTCTAAGCAAGGCTAAGCAATTTTGTAAATAATATTTTGATACTTCATCAGAAGTATCTATAAAGGTATGGATATCAAGGTAGGCAATGCATCAAAGGGTTTCCAAGCAACTCCTATAAACCTAATGCACATTTCACTAGACTTAAAATGTGTAAAAATAATTTAAAAACACAAAGAAGGGGTTGCATGCACCGGGGCTTGCCTGGAAGAACACTAGGTTAGTGTTTGTTAGGTGACGTCCGCTTGACGACCATTTTTCGTCTTCGCACTTGTTCAGAATATCCATCTTCAGGTTCGCCCATCAGCACCATCTTGTGGTTGACTCGTCTTTGGTCCTTCACATCATGTGATCCACTAGCGTACCTCATGAGATGCATAATGCACATATATGAACATAAGAAGAATGGTGCGAGATAATATGATGCTATACAAAAAGAAATAAAACACTTAATGGCGAGGCATTACGACACTCATGAGTAAACGCTAGATGTCGATAAATGCCTAGGCACAATAATCTCGCTTCTCTAACATATCCGGATCTAACTCAAATATCATGAAATATTAAATTCTAAACAAGATCTATCCCTTTATTAGCTAGCGTACAACACCAAAAGATTAATTATACCTTGGCTCACCATTATCGAACACCCACGACTTAAAAAAATAGAAATAATTTGACTAACCTTTTGAACAATGTTTTTATATTAACTTGAGAATTGCGACCCATGGACTTCCTAAAATTCCAAAACTAGAATACAGATTATTTATTTTATTACTTCCATTAAGTGATTTATCTCACGATGGCAAGGTATTTTTAATTAAGTGGATAATTGACAACTAACGGAACATGCCACCAATTAAATAAAATGGACTGCAAGGGGATTTGAGTCTATGCAATACCAAAGCCGAGTGGCGATTCACCAAAATGGTGACGAATCTGACTCAGGCAATATCACAAGCACCTGACGAGCGTTGTACGAAACTTTATTATTCTACATGATCTAAATTCCATGCATAATCATAGATACAATTATAGCACCCTAAGAAACACACAATTACCTCGGTGATGCCTTGGCATGGAGGTAAACAAGACGTCTGACACATGAAATAAGCTCAGGGCGACATCAGAAGCACCAGGCTGTTGTTGCAAAGTCGAGGTGAGATTTGAGACGAAGTCGATGTTGACGGGGTCTGCAGAGATGTGTGCAAGGGGAGGTGAGCTCGCGGTGTCGAGAGCAGACAGCTGAGCAGAGCTTAACGATCGACGACACGTCATCTCCATGAACATGAGGGTGAGGCGAGCGGCTCCGATAACGCACACAAGCTAGGTGCGATGAACAGGAAGGACCGCTACGTCAGCTTGAAAGAGAGACGAGCCGGGGCGAGCGACCTTGCACGCTGTCGAGCTCATGCGACAGCGGCATATTCAGTGGCGGACGCAGAACGAAAATTCAGGGGGGGCCAAAAAGACCACATGAGAGACATGATTTTCTAGTTCGCCATGTCCGTCGACCGCATGGGACAAGTCATATCGTTGCGACGAGCGAGATCTAGCTTGTCGAGCGGATTGACGTCATGTAAAAACAAAACAAGGGACGGAGGCAGCAGGAAGGGGCGAAGTCGGGTGGCGTCGCATCGGGAATGAGTCGGCGGCGGAAACAGGACAACAAGCAGACTGGTTTAGGTGGTGTCGAAAAGATTAGAGTTAGACAGGTAGATGGAAGGACTGGACCGAGAGGATCAGACGAGCAGCTGGCTCATAACATGGTTGTTTTATGTCATGTTCTAAACCTTTATAGCTAACTGTTAACTGGTTTTAGCTGGGCTGTGGCATCTAACAACTAATATTTATTTGAGAAATATAACTAACAATTAGTTGATCCATTCTAAACCTCTCGACTAATTTTAGCAACTAGCTATTAGTTTTATAGATTTAGAACAAGACTCTATACTATCTAAAACTTTGATTTTTTTTCTACACTTAATACTAAATAATCATAGACATAAAAGGGTGTACAAAATTGAGGGGGGACCATGGCCTACTTTGCCCCCCCCCCCTATGGATCCGCCTCTGGCACACTGAACGCCGGTACGACGTTACGCCAAACTTCACAACATCGGTGGTGAAGGCCTGAGCACAAGCAGGCAAGGCGCGATGAACACTCGTGAAGGAAGGGTGCGGGTCTGGCGCGCGGCCTGCTGCTCGGCATCTAGAGCTAAGGGGCATGCGACTTAGGGAGTTGGACGCACAGAGCGCATCCGGCGCATGTGGACGGCAGCCTGCCGCGTTGACTATGGAGCTCGGCGGACATGGCGAGTTGAGCAACCGCGGCACCGGGGCTGGGTGCGAGAGGGCATGAGCAGGGTTCCACGGCGCGCAGAACCACCGCGTGGCCAGGAGCAGCGCATCGACGAGCTGCAACGCCAGGCCGAGTCCGAGGAGCGCGGGGCCTAGAGACTGGATCTTCTGGCGGAACATCTGCGCGCACAGAGGGAGAGGAAGAAAACTGAGCGCCATGGAAGGGAGCTTGGGGGAAAAACCACGACGCAGGGACTGGAGGCGAGCACCAGGGAGATCCGAGCTGGGGCAAACGGACAGAGGGAGCACTGGGCGCGCGACGAGCGCAGGGAGCAGCGCTTGGGGAAGCGCACCTGCCAGTACACCCGGTCCCCGCGGTCACAGCATGCCATGGCCGACGAGGACGAGTTCTTTACGAGCTCGGCGTGGTAACGGAAGGCAAGACATGGCGGCGGCCATGGAAACGGGCAGAGGGAGGGAGAAGCAAGGACGCGCAGGGCGCGGCACAGAGACTCGAGAGAGAGAAAGGGGCGCGACATGGAGGAGCTTGGGCGCAGTCCATGCGCCGGCCAGCAGGACGCCGCGAGGGAGCAGGGAGACCGCGGAGCTCGCGCGCAGGGGAAAGAAGATTGGAGCACGCGTGGGAGCTGCAGGGAGGAAGGAGGAGATGGGGCTGGAGCAGGAACTTGGCGACCTGAGGCTGCAGCAAGAGCACCGCGCAGAGGAGAGGAGGAAGAAGCATGACACGTGGCTGGGGAAAAATCCAAGGGAGGGGGTAGCGGCAGATAAGGCCAGGCGCCAGGAAAAGATCAGAGGAGGAGAAGAGCGACGACATATTTTTTTGTTTTCTTGGATTTTCTTTCTTTTTCTTTTTATAAAAAGAATCACTGATATTTTAGAATCAAGATTTTTAGTTATATAAAATGGGTCGACAGTACTGGAGACACGGTTTGATTCGATTCGAAATCTAAGAAATTTATCTACAGTCTGAACATCTGATTTCACGGCCATAGATAATTTACTAGCGAATTGAGGCTCAAATTTTGGATCCTCATACGCGATTTCACGGTTGATGAATGGGAACCGAATTATTTGCACCGACAACCGTAGTCGATGAGTTCTGACTAATTTATTCGGCGTAATTCGACCGAAATTAGCCGAAACCCGATCCGCCATGTATACGCGATTTCGTCTTCGAAACAACGTGCTGAAGAATAAATTGAATTATAACCTCGCGCATGATTTTTCTCGGACAACGCGCGATTCAAATTGGTTTGCTCTGAACATTTCTGTCGTCGAGTCTAAATTAATTTGTCCAGGATAAAAATCATCCGAGTGGTTCGGGCTTCCGAATTCGTGTCCGTGCGAGCGATGAATTTTAAATACTCACTGGACGCACCGATTTTTTGGAACGACGATGTTCCGAACATCACGAAAATTAAGGAAGAGCCCGGATAGATCAAAATGATGTCGAACTCGCGACAGATGAAACAGATGCGATATAAAATCGCGATAGAGAGAATAATTAGAATTTAGCATCTGTTTTATCCACTGATATTACGTGCTTAAATCCATACTCGTTGTCGAGCGGAATATAAACACCTGGGGTGTTACAGCCCTCCCCACTTAAAAGAATCTCGTCCTGAGATTCAGAGCGAAAGACTTCTAAGGGTAGAGAAGCATGTAAACCATATCCATATCAGCGATAACCCTAAGACAGTCCGGAACGAAGCCGAGTGTCTCAGGATTTTTCTCTAGTGGACATAGCATGTATCGCCTTAGGCTAATTTAGAGATGTCCACCAATAGAGACAATGTCTGCCAAAAAGAACACATAAGGTTCCATGTGTGTAGTTTGCTTTTTCTGATGACACTGTACTATTTGAGTCTATTGGGCAAGTGGTAAATACGCGATTTTACCCAAACAGAACCAGATGCAACATCTTGGGTAAAACACACGGAAAGAGGTTTACCAACAAGTGGTCACAGTAAGTTCATAACACACGGGACGGGTGTGAATGTCGAACAACATCACAGTTAACTCGTGTTACGCTAGAAAATCTAAGTCCCAGAAG
This sequence comes from Zea mays, assembly GCF_902167145.1. Lineage (NCBI taxonomy): Eukaryota > Viridiplantae > Streptophyta > Magnoliopsida > Poales > Poaceae > Zea > Zea mays. The sequence continues at coordinate 80,324,703 of NC_050096.1, read as the reverse complement.
GTGATATAGATTCGAGAGGATCACCAGCGGAGGGATCTGTAGATGCGGACTTTGTGTCTATTCCATTTTATCAAGCACTAGTCACGGCTCGACTTGATCACACATGCTAGAAAAGCACAAATGAGGCGATCAAGGCATGACTAGAGCGATGATTAGGTGGTGATCAGTCAATTTTAACTTGATCTTTGTAAGAACTTTCTTAGGATGGGTTGAACCAAAGTGAGTTTAGACAACTCGACAAAACGATCTCTAAACTCAACCTTCGTTCATTGGGCAGTTACAAGTTAGTCAAAACCAACTTGTTGAACTACTTTTGACATTGAGCAAGTGCTCTTATTATCCATCGGTAATCCAATGGTCGAGAGTTCACATTTGCTAGCAAAAGGTCATACATTTGGGTAGAAATCCATTCGGTCATGTGGTTCATCCGTTTCTTCAGGTGAGATGAACTGATTTGGTTAGGGAATACATAGATTAGATAAGAGAGCGAATGAACAAACTCCTGCATCTCAGCAGCAGGGGAAATCCAATCTCCATTTGGAGAGCTAATCAGTGGTCTCTTGACACTAAAAAGCTCCAAGACTTCACCTTTACACAAAGGATGTAAAGAGAACTTCTATAAGTAGTCACTACCAAGATCAAAAGAAAAGAGACCACACCTAAAAGTGGTATGCCCCTTTTGATCCAACAGAGATGATGGACGTTGCTTGATCACTTGACAAACAACATAGAAATTGTTTCAAGGAAGAGATCTACGGGAGATAACACATCAGTGTAGTTCCACAATGGATCATGACCAGAGACCTTGGTACCAACATGCGCCAAGCAGCAAAATCCTATGTGCGCATTCACAGGAGACCCTCAGTTTCGCCGCAGTACCATAAGTACTTAACCATGACACCATTACAAAACTGGCACCAATAATGAATCTCACGCGGTAAGAACAATTCATGCAGAGATAACATATTGATATAATCTCATAATGGATTATGACTACTAACTATGACACTAGCGTGTGCCGAGCAGCACAACCGTGTGTGCGCACACACAGAAGGCCCCCGGTTTCGTCGTGGTATCATCAATTTTAGTCATAACGCCAATACCAGACATAACCAATAAGAAATCTCGCGCGACACCAATAGACTGAGCAAGGATGGCAATATACAAAAAGACTCTATCTGTCAAAACGGTTACAAGTAGAGAGTCAAATAGATCATGGCCCGATGAAATGAACAAGGTATGGCCATAACCTAAACTTGTTAATGAAGGGAGTACGAAGGGAGACTTTTAATTCAGCCCCAAGAATATTTCTATGCCCATCGCAGAGATTACGAGGCCAAGGATTAAGTTGATATGCCTTCGATAGATATGGGGAAACCAAAGGCATCAAATTCAAGAAAATACTCGGATAGGTCTTTTCTGGGTTAGGTTGATAAAGCAACATGGCGATCCTTAAGAACAGGCAAATTGGATAAGGTACATCAACTTGCACCAACTGAATAAGGATATGGTTTAGGATGGAGATATAACTCGAGATGCTTATCTTAAGCCCGGGTACACTTTATGTTCAACAAAGAAATTATCTAAGAATTTATTTGTATAAGTTTGGTCATGGAGTGATAACGGAAAATTCAAATTTGAAGCATGGTTCACTAAATAAGAACATAGCCTAGTTTAAGGTTTAGGCAAACAGGTCACAAACATTCTATCGGCACATCAATACAAGAGCAAACACCATTTGCACTAATGGTCAAATTAAAACAAACTGAAAGCTATCTAAACATGTAGCTTTAAGACACCATATTATTTACAATCACTGGTTACTGGAATAAGGATGAGAGAAGCATTTTGGATGTATAGGTGACAAACATGATGCAACAATCAGGATGCATGCTCGTCCTATGCGTCCTCACTGATTTTGCCAACATAATGTGGCAAAGCATTCTATATCAGTGGCATACTTACGACTCTCTCGATATTTTGCTAGTCGTCAGCTATACATACGGTTTCACGGTTAGTGTACCTGCAGAAAAATTCCATCACAACCCAATTTCCCATGATGCAGTTCACACATGACAGTTTATCATAGTTTATACTCCATATATTTATATATGGAGGCCAGCTCATCATTAAGCGCCGAGCCACGCATAGGCGCCATTGCCACACTTAACCATAGGGCAACTCATTATGGTAACTCACCTTCTTACCTGAGCGTTGGTGCGTCATTGCAAGTACATTACATTTCTTAGTATTCCCATGTCTGTATACCCATACACATCCATGGGGTACTGAATTCCTAGAAAAGTAATTACTCCACATCGCAGCCTTCATATATACATATGTAGAACATGTATATAATCAAGCGCTTTTTAGGCTCTTCCCTAGACCGACGTTTGTTCGGTCATGCTCTCACATCTCACCTTACCTTGAGCGTCGATCCATTCAAGACTGAATGGCCTTAAAAATAACAATACACATTTATGCAATATCCCTAGTTGTGGGTTAGTAGTTTTGAACTAAGCCACCTGATAGTCCTTAGTTTAGGGCTTAACAGAGGATGCCGCTAGCATTATAGTTTTCAAAACTGTTTTTCAAAGCCAAACAATGTGTTTAGTTGAAAATAGGTTTTTCAAAACCAAAACTTTTATTTTGAAAATACGTATGTGACTGTATATACTTAATTCTGCTCCGATACCAGCTGTGGCAGAACCTCCCAAGTTATTGGGCCCACATGCACCTGCTCTTGTCTCAAAGACCTCAGACGGCTATGCATGTGCACCAAATAACTTAACAGGATCTGTCCGAGTGCCCCAAGGACCTCGGATAAACCACTTACAATCAGAACCGCAAGATTAAGTAAACAAAAATCACACACCAACATTTTGTAGCGGAATTTCTTTATTACAAAGGGTTACAAGTTACATCAAATTTACATTATGTTTATCGGAGTGATTACAAAGTGATTCAAAAATAAACTTTGAAATGTTATAAATTACTTGTAAGTTTGAAATATATGCTAGCTTAAGTGACCATCCTCAATAAGAAGTATAGAAGAGGTACTTAGACTTATAAGAAGGCCGAGCCCACTGGCACTTAACACCATCATCAGCATCACAAAACTACAACCTGAAAAACAATAGGGAATAAAACCCTGAGTATGGAATTACTCATTGTCACACCCGGTTTTAGAAGGCAAACCGAATGCGAACCATGTACGTGCCAGGATCAGCAATTCACGTACACAGCAGTTACATAACATGGACATCATCACACAGTGCTCAAATAGTATTAAAAAGGGAAATAATAGTCGATTACATCACATGTCTGAGACATCCACATAGTCTTTACAATAAATCAAAGTGCGGAAAAGAAACGTAGATAAATGCGGCCTTCACAGGCAGCCGACTGGGGGTTGCCGCTAACCCATGCCTAGAACTCGTCGTAGTCTTGGAACTCCTGAAAATCTCCTTCCACGGCTTCATCTTCTCCTGAGCAGTGGTTGCAATGCTGACAACCTGGGGATGGGGGGGGTTTGGTGTGTAGAGCAAGGGTGAGTACACATCAACATACTCAGCAAGTGTCCTGTTTGGCTGTAGTGGACTAGCTTTATATGGGGGTAAGTCAAGCAGTTGCTTTTAGTTGGTCAGATTATTATTTACTAGTAGAAAGCCAGGTTTTAACATTAACCCAAGTTATTAGCCCGATGTACCCTTTCCAAACGGAAAGAATACCACTTACCAGTACCATAGTCATAACCAGAACCATCAATCTCATTGCCACCTGTAACCAAAATGTCTCTGATCAAGTACCACTAAACACTGGAGCTCCCTTGGCCGCTCATAACCGCGAGCACGGCTGATATATCAGTTTTTCAAACACTTTGCAGAGGTTGTGCACTTTACCCACAAGCCGTGATTTCCCTTTTCTGCCCAGAGATCATGACTCTCCATTGATCACTACCAAGGTGACCCAGCAGGGTATCACTACGTAGCCTTTACAAAGATTCCCCGGGGCTGTAGCCGCCCGTTAGGTTTCCTAAATGTACCGCACTCCTCCCCAAGGGACAAATCAACCTTGGTAGAGCGAGCCGCATACAACGAGCCCCATTGACGGCACGACGGCTAAGCGAACTACACCCCGATTCCTCTAATTACTTAGCTAAGGGCGCCCCATTCCACCCTCATGGTTGCACTGTTTTCCCGGGCGGTCATCCAACGAACAGATCCTTACGGAGAGGCACTCGAGAAACCGCTCGAGCCCCCTTAAAGGCCACAAGTAGAACATCATAATAAGAAGAGGGAACATAGCGTATCATTGATCATTCTCATCATGTTCATTGATTAGAGTTGAGCAATACCATAAGACTAAGAAATAATAATCCAACCCAAATAGGTAAACAAGGACATGGATAACAAAGCTAGTCAATCCTTAGGCATAAATGTGTAATGCGGGAGGTGAATTAAAGAATGAATAGGACAGAGATAGGTCAAGGGACACTTGCCTCCACCAACCGACTGCTGCTCTGGGGCTTCTCCTGCGAGTTCTTCGGGCTCCTCAACCAGATCGTTCTCTATGCGAGCGCAAACATACATACATCCACATATTTAATACAAAAGAATAGTACACCATACAATAGAGTGCAGTAAGTAAACAGACGTTCCATGTGGGTTCGCAATTAAGGCTAAGAGAGAAAGAGAAAAAGACAGTCGAGAAACGATCACGTTACATTATTATGAATTAAACCACTCGCTCAATTGAAAGGCGTTAATGTAGACACTATGTTTAGCATAAAGTAAAGTCATGTTTCATGTCTAATCATTGTAAACAATTGAAGGTGAATGAAAGGGAGGGGTCGCACATCGAGACGTACAACACGACATTTAGATTAAATTAAGAGGTAAACAACTCGCCACGCGACAGAGCGCACAACGAGACACTTGAACTAATTTTGAAGAGACGGTAAGCATCGAGCGACGAAGCGCACGACGGCATACGCCAACAGGGTTGGGTTTAAAGTGGAGCGTCGCGCGTCTGGACGCGTGACATCGCACCTTAAACAATCTGAAATTAAAACAGATTGTTGCGCGACGAAGCACGCGACACAACACCTTAATATTTATAGATTAAAAGAATCGTCGTGCGACGAAGCGCACGACGCAGCACGTTGACTAAACAATTTAAAATAGAATAAAACGAGATTAAGCGCAGTGCGAATACGGTTGCACGCGCAAAAGCATGTTACGCGTGACGAAGGCATGCGAACCGTGAGGCACGCAGGACGCGAATCGCCGGTGCATGGACACGGGGTCAAGCACGGCCGCCGGGGCATGCGACGAGGGCGTAGTCGTCGGGGCACGGCCGGAGAGCGGGGGCTTGCGACGGGCAGGCTCGGCGAGGCGAGGGCGCGACAGGCAGGGGCCGAGCCACCAGCGCCGGACGCGGGCGGGGAGCCACGGGCGTGGGACCGGGGGGCTTGCCGGGGGCGGCGCGGCTCGCCGAGGGGGCGCGGGGCTCGTCGGGCGTGGGGGGGCTCGCCGGGGGGGCGCGGGGGGAGGGCGCGGCTCGCCGGGCGGGGCCGAGGCCGGGGAGGGGCGGGGCTCGCCGGGGCGGCGCGGGGCTCGGCCGGGGCCGGCGCGGGCGCCATGGCTGGGGCGAGGGCGGCCAGGGCCGGGGCGGCGTGGCCGGGGCCAGCGAGAGGGAGGGAGGGGGAGAGGAGAGGGAGGAGGGGGCTCACCGCGCGAGGGAGGGCGGCGAGGCGGCGCGCAGGGGGAGGGGTCGGGCGGTTGGGCAAGGGAGAGGGAGGGAGGGGGAGAGAATGACGGGCGGGGCCTGCAGGGGAGGGGAGAGGAATTTTGGGGGGAGGGGGGCGCGGCTGGACCGCCTTGGAACCAAAGTGGGGGCGGCGCGGGGGGCGAGGTGGGCCGCGGCCAGGCCGACCCACGGCGCGAGGGGCGGAAAGGGGAGGGGAGGCGCGGCTGGGCCGGAATGGGAGGAGAGGGGGAAAGAGAGAAGAAAAAGGTTTTCTTTTTTCTAAAATCTATTTTTTCTCTAGATGAATGCATTCACATTTTCAAACAATCAAAAAGAATGCATGGTTCGGCATGGTGCATCAACCAAAACAAAATATTTTAGGGTTTTGCTTTACATGGGATCTCAGGCCGAATCCCGCTATAACTTTGGAAAAGATCAAGGTTTAGCGAGGAGAAAAGGGAAAAGGAAAGGGTAACGCCCGAATTTGGTGAGGGAAAAGAAGAAAAAAATTCTACCCCCCAAATTCAGGGCGTTACAAACCTATCCCTCTTAAAAGAATCTCGCCCTCGAGATTCAGGGTTGGCTAGCAAAGAGCTCTGGGTATTTAGCCATCAGATCATCTTCACGCTCCCAGGTTGCTTCTTCCTCTGAATGATGATTCCACCTGACTTTGCACATTCTGATGGTCTTCCTTCGGGTGACTCTGTCTACGGTCTCAAGGATTTGCGCTGGTTTCTCTGTGTAGGTCAAGTCCTCCTGGACTTCAAGACCTTCAACTGGCAACTGCTCTTCTGGCACTCGCAAGCACTTCTTCAACTGAGACACATGAAAGACATCATGCACAGCAGACAAATTTTCTGGCAGATTGAGCTAATAGGCCACTTCTCCACGCCTTGCGAGAATTTGATACGGACCGATGTAGCGGGGTGCTAGCTTGCCTTTGACTCCGAACCTTCTGACTCCTCTGATCGGTGACACTTTCAGATAGATGAAGTCTCCGACTTCGAAACTCAGCTCTCTTCTTCTTGTGTCTGCATAGCTTCGCTGCCTCGATTGCGCTATCTTCAAATTTTCTCGGACCATCTTGATGTTCTCTTCAGCTTCAAGCAGAATGTCTGGCCCGAACACTTGCTTTTCTCCAGGCTGATCCCATTGCAACGGAGTTCTACAACTCCTTCCATAAAGCGCCTGAAATGGTGACATCTTCAAACTGGCCTGGTAACTGTTGTTATAGGAAAACTCTACATAAGGCAATCTCTTGTCCCATCCGGACTAATCTTGCAACGCACAGGCTCTCAACATGTCTTCAAGGATTTGATTGGTTCTTTCAGTCTGACCATCTATCTGCGGATGATAAGCTGAACTGAAATTCAGATGTGTGCCCAAGGCTTCATGCAACTGCTGCCAGAAATGAGAGGTGAACTGCGTTCCTCTGTCTGACACTATCTTCTTTGGCACACCATGGAGGCAAACGATTCGGGACATGTATAACTCTGCCAATACTGCACTGCTATAGTTGGTCTTGATAAGTATGAAGTGGGCTGACTTGGTCAAACGGTCCACTACTACCCAAATAGAATCGTAGCCGGCTCGAGTACGAGGCAATCCGACTATGAAATCCATGCCGATTTCATCCCATTTCCACTGAGGGATTTGCAACGGTTGCAACAATCCAGCTGGTCTCTGATGCTCTGCCTTGATCCGTCGACAACTATCACACATAGCCACATGCTCTGCGATTTCTCTTTTCATTTCGTACCACCAGAATTTCTTCTTCAGATCCTGATACATCTTCTCACTTCCGGGGTGAATCAAATAGGCTGTCTCATGAGCTTCCTTGAGAATCAACTCCCGAATAGACTGGACATTGGGAACGCACAAGCGGCCTTTGAACCATATCACACCTTCTGCATCTTCTCGAAAATCTTTGCCTCTGCCATCTAGAATAAGTCACCGGATCTCACTGATCTTCTCATCATTCTTCTGTGCTTCTTTGATTTCCCGCTCCAGGGTAGGTTCCAACTCAATTGTGACTCCTCGCGTGTTGTTTAGAAATCCGAGACTCAACCTGTCAAACTCCTTGGCCAACTCATAAGGCATCGGACGAGCGACCATCAGATTGACTTGACTCTTCCTGCTCAGAGCATCTGCCACTACATTCGCTTTGCCTGGGTGGTAGTGAATCTCCAACTCATAGTCTTTGATCAACTCTATCCATCTTCTTTGCCTCATATTCAGCTCTGACTGAGTGAATATGTACTTCAGACTCTTGTGGTCTGTGTAAACATCACATTTCTGCCCATACAGATAGTGCCTCCATGTCTTCAATGCGTGAACCACTGCTGCCAACTCTAGGTCGTGAATTGGGTAATTCTTCTCATGAACTTTCAGCTGTCGGGACGAGTAAGCCACCACTCTTCCCTCTTGCATCAACACACATCCCAAACCAGTGTAACAAGCATCACAATACACCGAGAAGGGCTTGTGCACATCAGGCAAGACTAAGACAGGCGCTGTAGTCAACTTCTCTTTCAGCGCTTCGAAGGCCTCTTGACATTTCTGGGTCCACTTGAACTCAACTTTGTTGCCTAGCAACGCTGTCATTGGTTTCGCAATCTTCGAAAACCCTTCAATGAATCGCCGATAATATCCGGCCATTTCAATGAAGCTCTTGATTCCTCGAGCATCTGTTGGCGCTTTCCAGTTCAAAATGTCTGAAACTTTCTTCGGATCCACAGCCAATCCTTCTTTGTTGATTATGTGACCCAACAACAAGACTTCACTGATCCAGAACTCGCACTTGCTCAACTTTGCATACAGCTGGTGCTCTCACAATCTCTGCAATACCATCCTCAAATGGTCTGCATGCTCTTCTTCGCTTTGAGAATAAATCAGAATGTCATCAATGAATACCACCACAAACTTATCAAGATAGTCCATGAATACGCTGTTCATCAAGTTCATGAAGAAGGCCGGTGCATTTGTTAGACCGAAAGACATCACAGTGAACTCATACAACCCATACTTGGTAATGAATGTCGTCTTCGGAATGTCCGAAGGTCGGATCCTGAGCTGATGGTAACCTGACCTCAGATCAATCTTGGAGAACACACTGGCTCCTCTCAACTGGTCGAACAGATCTTCTATTCTGGGCAAAGGGTACTTGTTCTTGATCGTGACTTCATTCAGAGCTCGATAATCGATACACATCCTTTTAGTGCCATCTTTCTTCTCCACAAATAGGACAGGGGCGGCCCAAAGCGAGGTGCTTGGCCGGATGTAACCTTTCTCTGACAACTCATTGATCTGCTTCTTAAGTTCAACCAACTCTGGTCCGGATATTCTGTAAGCTCTCTTAAAGATGGGGGCGGTTCCAAGAAGAAGCTCTATAGCAAACTCAACTTTCCGCTCTGGTGGCATGCCTGGTAAGTCCTTTGGAAACACATCGGGGAACTCGGACACAACCCTGATACTCTCAATTGGGTCTGCTTCACTGCTATCAACAGCCATCTGATAACAACTTCCTTTCTTCGGCTCAGGCGAGACTAACTCCGTCACCACTTCTTCTCCAAGTGGGGACATCAACTTGATTGTCCTCTTATCACAACTGATAACTGCCTGATACTTATCTAGCCAATTCATCCCTAGGATGACATCTATTCCCTGAGTACCCATTACTATGAGATTAGCGGGAAACGCTATCCCCCTTATTTCCACACTTACATTCAAACAAATGCTATCGGTTCGAATTCTACCACCGGCTGAGTCAATTTGAATGGGGGTTGACATGGTAGTAATTGGAGGATTATGTGCTTCTACCCATGTTGCAGTAATGAAAGAATGCGTTGCTCCAGTATCAAATAACACTTCTGCAATATGGGAGTTGACTGGGAACATACCTACTATCATGTCGGGGGTCTCCTGAACTGCTTCAGCCTCCAAGTGGTTCAGTCTCCCATGATTATAGCGTGGCTGAGAGCGGTTGCCTGCTCCAGGCTGAGACACATTCTGCTTTGCTGGGGCATTGGGGCCTGATTGCTGCTGGGCTGCCTTCTTCGGACATTGCATCACCCAGTGGCCTTGCTCTCCACAGTGGAAACATGCTCTGTTTCCAACCTGAGCTGGTGCTGCCTGATTGTTCTGCTGGTTTGCTGGGGCAGGAAGACGAGGTGCCTGCTGATTCTGCCTCTGAAACTGACTTCCTCCTGACTGATTGTTCTAACGATTCTGATACTGGTGCTGAGGATACTGCCTTTGGAACTGCTGATGCTGCTGAGGTGGATGCTGGTTCTGCCTGAACTGCTGAGGTTGATTGCCTGAGAAACGAGGACGACTGCTGCTTCCAAGCTGGGGTCCACTGATTTTGCGCTTGCGATCCTCCATCTCTTTGCGCTTTCTCTCTGTCATGATTGCTCTGTCAATCAGGTGCTGGAATGTCGGGAAGGTATGATTCATCAGCTGATACTGCAGAGGGTCAACCCAGCCTCTTAGAAAACGGTACTGTCGCTTGGCGTCGGTGTTGACATCTTTAGGAGCATAGCGAGACAGCTGCAGAAACCTGTCTCGGTACTCACTGACAGACGATGACCCTTGCTTGAGGGCCAGGAACTCCTCCTTCTTCACTGTCATCAGACCTGCAGGAACATGGTACTGACGAAAGCTACCTCTGAACTCTTCCCAGGTGATGGTGTCGGGGTTGGCATGGGTGACGAGATAAGACTCCCACCAAGACTGAGCTGCTCCTCTCAACAGACGAGGACCATACAAGACTTTCTCCCTGTCATCGCACTGAGCGGTATGCAACTCCCGCTCCACAGTGCGTAGCCAGTCTTCAGCATCCATGGGGTCAGAAGAGTGAGCGAACGTTGGTGGATGACCTCTCATGAATTCAGCACGCTTGTCCCTGGGCATCTGAGGCATCTGAGGCTGAGGTGGGGCCTGCTGCTGCTGCTGGATTGCGGCCAGAGTCTGACCGATGGCTTGGACTGCCTGAGTCTGCATCAGAAACATCTGCTCGATCGACATTGGGGGTGGGGGTGGCAGCTGCTGTTGCTGGGGCACCTCATCCTGCTGAGCTGCTTGCTCCTGCTGAGCACGTCTTCCTCCTCTACGCCTGTTCTCTGACATCTGCAGAATTCAACCACACATCAGAACTGATCTTGCAAATCTTGCAGCATAAGAAAAGGGTATAGAATTCTCCACAACACTGAGCAGATGAGCATCTTCACTGATCTCCAACACAGACCACACAACTTCTCAGATAAAGAGGAAAGTGGAATGAAAGGCTTCCCAACTAGATAACTAACTCCATTAACATATAACCGGTAAACCAAAATGCAGGGGATACCCACACTCTGGTGATAGTCATTACAAAGATCCAAACCAAACATAATTCATCATGACAAACATAAATGCACAGGATATAGCAAACTATCCTGTCTAACTAAGACTAACTAAGAACGAGACCAACGCTAGGACTGTAGCTTCTACGTATATATTTCGTATTAATTACAAGATCCGACTCTAACGATCTATGGTTCTAGATTTATCTTGGTCTTGCAGTCGGGATTGCCATAAGGCTGGTGTCCACGCCGAGGTGAGCGGTACGGGTGCTGAGTCCCGACGGGAGCGGGGGAACCATCATCCAGGTGACGACGCTTCGCGCGCTCAGCCCGCAGCAGGGCGATCTCAGCACGAGCCCTACTCAGCTCGTCCAGTGCATGGTCCAGCTCCGTGTTTAGCACGACGGCTAGGTTGACTGTGCTGCTCAACCTAGGATTGTCCTCACAAACAGGTGAGACAATCACGCCTCCTGTGCTGCCAGATGGACGGCGGGGGTAATACTTCAGGTCGAGACCGTCAGCTACCCCACCGAGAACCGAGCAATAGTGCGAAAGCGCACGCCGTGCGGCATCTAGCATGGCCGCCTCAGCTGAGTCCCGCTTAGAGATAGAATAGTGCTCTGAGCAGGCCTCCGCGCCCTGGAGACTGTTCTCCGGACGGCACACCAAGCAGGTCGCCTCCCAGCGGTCCGGGTAGACCCCGCACTATGCTGGTAGACCACACAGTGATACTCGATAGACCAAGTACGCCGGTTAAGTGCCCAACGTAGCAGGGCGTCGAGCGCATCATGGAAGTGACACCCGCGAGTAGCGTCGCGAGTGATGGGTCGAGCAACCCATCCTTCCGGCTCCTGGTCAGCAGAGAAGTCGGTGTCGTGGCTCGAGCTGTCGTCGCCACCTCCGTCGTCTGGGTCTCCTCCAGCAGCTACTCCAGGGGCTGGGGCGCCCAGTGGTGGTGCAGGGGGCGCCTCCAGAGGAAGCACGGGGGAGCAGCTCCTCACAGACTCTTATCTCTTGTTGGAGCGAGAAAGAAGAGCCCTGCTGCTCCTGTCGTCGACGTTCCTGCTCCTCATGCAGGAGGTGGTGCAGCCTCTCCAAGTGGCTGGACTGTCCGGCCACGGGACGGCGAAGCGGACGCTCAGCAAGGCGGGAGGGTAAGAAGGGGATGACAGACTTTCGTGCAGTGTGTCTAAGACGAGCCATCTATAAAAGACACCGCAAGCAAAAGAGTGAGAACAGAATTAATATGACCAACAAGTAATGAATCATAAATAAATGAAGGATTAGAATAAAAACATAATTTTCAGCAAGGTATAATATATAGTAGAACATAGGTTTGGTCGGTATGGCCAACTTTTGAAGGGATACCAAAGTCAAGGCAAGGACAGAGGTCTATAGTCCTTAGAATGACCATTCTACTCTAGGTTACCGGTCCTACAGTCAGCACGGCTTTGATACCACCTATGTCACACCTGGTTTTAGAAGGCAAACAGAATGCGAACCATGTACGTGCCAGGATCAGCAATTCACGTACACAGCAGTTACATAACATGGACGTCATCACACAGTGCTCAAATAGTATTAAAAAGGGAAATAATAGTCGATTACATCACATGTCTGAGACATCCACATAGTCTTTACAATAAATCAAAGTGCGGAAAAGAAACGTAGATAAACGCGGCCTTCATAGGCAGCCGACTGGGGGTTGCCGCTAACCCACGCCTAGAACTCGTCGTAGTCTTGGAACTCCTGGAAATCTCCTTCCACGGCTTCATCTTCTCCTGAGCAGTGGTTGCAATGCTGACAACCTGGGGATGGGGGGGTTTGGTGTGTAGAGCAAGGGTGAGTACACATCAACATACTCAGCAAGTGTCCTGTTTGGCTGTAGTGGACTAGCTTTATATGGGGGTAAGTCAAGCAGTTGCTTTTAGTTGGTCAGATTATTATTTACTAGTAGAAAGCCAGGTTTTAACATTAACCCAAGTTATTAGCCCGATGTACCCTTTCCAAACGGAAAGAATACCACTTACCAGTACCATAGTCATAACCAGAACCATCAATCTCATTGCCACCTGTAAACCAAAATGTCTCTGATCAAGTACCACTAATCACTGGAGCTCCCTTGGCCGCTCATAACCGCGAGCACGACTGATATATCAGTTTTTGAAACACTCTGCAGAGGTTGTGCACTTTACCCACAAGCTGTGATTTCCCTTTTCTGCCCGGAGATCATGACTCTCCATTGATCACTACCAAGGTGACCCAGCAGGGTATCACTATTTAGCCTTTACAAAGATTCCCCGGGGCTGTAGCCACCCGTTAGGTTTCCTAAATGTACCGCACTCCTCCCTAAGGGACAAATCAACCTTGGCAGAGCGAGCCGCATACACCGAGCCCCATTGACGGCACGACGGCTAAGCGAACTACACTCTGATTCCTCTAATTACTCAGCTAAGGGCGCCCCATTCCACCCTCATGGTTGCATTGTTTTCCCAGGCGGTCATCCAACGAACAGGTCCTTACGGAGAGGCACTCGAGAAACCGCTCGAGCCCCCTTAAAGGCCACAAGTAGAACATCATAATAAGAAGAGGGAAAACAGCGTATCATTGATCATTCTCATCATGTTCATTGATTAGAGTTGAGCAATAGCATAAGACTAAGCAATAATAATCCAATCCAAATAGGTAAACAAGGACGTGGATAACAAAGCTAGTCAATCCTTAGGCATAAATGTGTAATGCGGGAGGTGAATTAAAGAATGAATAGGACAGAGATAGGTCAAGGGACACTTGCCTCCACCAACCAACTGCTGCTCAGGGGCTTCTCCTGCGAGTTCTTCGGGCTCCTCAACCTGATCGTTCTCTATGCGAGCGCAAACATACATAAATCCACATATTTAATACAAAAGAACAGTACACCATACAATAGAGTGCAGTAAGTAAACAGACGTTCCACGCGGGTTCGCAATTAAGGCTAAGAGAGAAAGAGAAAAAGACAGTCGAGAAACGATCATGTTACATTATTATGAATTAAACCACTCGCTCAATTGAAAGGCATTAATGTAGACACTATGTTTAGCATAAAGTAAAGTCATGTTTCATGTCTAATCATTGTAAACAATTGAAGGTGAATGAAAGGGAGGGGTCGCACATCGAGACGTACAACACGACATTTAGATTAAATTAAGAGGTAAACGACTCGCCACGAGACAGAGCGCACAACGAGACACTTGCACTAATTTTGAAGAGACGGTAAGCATCGCGCGACGAAGCACACGACGGCATACACCAACAGGGTTGGTTTTAAAGTGGAGCGTCGCGCGTCTGGACGCGCGACATCGCACCTTAAACAATCTGAAATTAAAACAGATTGTTGCGCGACGAAGCACGCGACATAACACCTTAATATTTATAGATTAAAAGAATCGTCGCGCGATGAAGCGCACGACGCAGCACGTCGACTAATCAATTTAAAATAGAATAAAACGAGATTCAGCGCAGTGCGAATACGGTCGCACGCGCGAAAGCACGTTACGCGTGCCGAAGGCACGCGAACCTTGAGGCATGCGGGACGCGAATCGCCGGGGCATGGACACGGGGCCAGGCACGGCCGCCGGGGCGCGCGACGAGGGCGTAGCCGTCGGGGCACGGCCGGAGAGCGGGGGCTTGCGACGGGCGGGCTCGGCAAGGCGAGGGCGCGACAGGCAGGGGCCGAGCCACCGGCGCCGGACGCGGGCGGGGAGCCACGGGCGCGGGGCCGGGGGCGGCGCAGCTCGCCGAGGGGGCGCGGGGCTTGTCGGGCGCGGGGGGGGGCTCGCGGGGGGCGCGGGGGGAGGGCGCGGCTCGCCGGGCGGGGCCGAGGCCGGGGAGGGGCAGGGCTCGCCGGGGCCGGCGCGGGCGCCATGGCCGGGGCCGAGGCAGGGGCCGGGGCGGCGCGGCCGGGCGTGGCCGGGCGCGGCCGGGGCCGGTGAGAGGGAGGGAGGGAGAGAGGAGAGGGAGGAGGGGGCTCACTGCGCGGGGGAGGGCGGCGCGGCGGCGCGCAGGGGGAGGGGTCAGGCGGTTGGGCAAGGGAGAGGGAGGGAGGGGGAGAGAATGACGGGCGGGGCCCGCAGGGGAGGGGAGAGGAATTTTGGGGGGAGGGGGGGCGCGGCTGGGCCGCCTTGGGCCCAAAGCAGGGGCGGCGCGGGGGGCGAGGTGGGCCGCGGCCAGGCCGGCCCATGGCGTGAGGGGGGGGAAGGGGAGGGGAGGCGCGGCTGGACCGGAATGGGAGGAGAGGGGGAAAGAGAGAAGAAAAAGGTTTTCTTTTTTCTAAAATCTATTTTTTCTCTAGATGAATGCATTCACATTTTCAAACAATCAAAAAGAATGCATGGTTCGGCATGGTGCATCAACCAAAACAAAATATTTTAGGGTTTTGGTTTACATGGGATCTCAGGCCGAATCCTGTTATAACTTTGGAAAAGATCAAGGTTTAGCGAGGAGAAAAGGGAAAAGGAAAGGGTAACTGTTGGGGCGAAGGCGAAGGCGCCACCCTTCGCTCGAAGTCTTCGCTGCAGCATCTGAGCTAACAGAAACAAAACAGGCAGGGACACCCTTCGCTTGTTCCGCACCAGACGAAGACCGGCGACGAAGGGCATCCCGCAGTGCGACCTCGTCCAGGTCAGAGGCCCACGTGCGATCCGGCCCATCGTAACGGGCCCCGCGTGGCCGCCGCTGCGTTACGGGCCTAATTTGTAAAGGCATCCCTGTAATTACGGTCTGTAACCCCGCTTTATGGGAATATTCTGGGGATAACCTAGGTAGCTGAGGGCACATGCGTCCTTAGCTCAAGGCGCTGCGCACTCAGGTACCTATAAATACCCCTGCACAGTGCCCGTGAGAGGCCAGATTAACAGAGCTTTTGCCATCTAGCGTGAGTGCCCTGTTGTCATCACTGTTCACCCTTGTTGGATCCCCTTGCAACTGAGAGCAAGTTCCAACATTTGGCGCCCACCGTTCGTGCTACGAGAAAACCACCCGTGATGGCACCCAAGAGAGCTAACCCGAAGGCTGACGAGGCTGCGAAGGCAGCACTGCTCGCCGCAAGAAAGGGCAAGGCCCTCGCCCTCACCCAATCCACCCACCAAGAGGCCACTGAAGACGATGTTCCTCGCACCTGCGAAGACGACACTCTCCGCACCTACGGCCCTGAGGGACAACCGCAGCCACCCTCAGGCTTCGCACCGCCGGAGGGCGCGGACCTCACCGAGGACGGTGAAGTCCTCGGCGTCTCAGCAGAAGAGCAGCTACAGCTGCGCGCCCTGCGCCTCAAGAACCGCAATCTCCAGAGGCAGAAGGAGATACTGGAGGCCAAGCGCCAGCGTGTGTCCGCACTAGCCAAAGTGCGGCAAATGATACGCGACGAAGAGCAGAAGTCCCAGGAACTCGAGCGGGAGATTGCGCTGATGCAGCGCGAAGGCCACCTCGGCCTGCAGCACGAGCCACCCCTCCAGTGCGCACAACTCGAAGACACGCGCGAAGGCCACCTTGGCCTGCAGCATGGGCCACCCCTGCAACACCGCGTGCAACCGGAGGACCCGCGTTTCCCCCAGCGCGACCACACCTTCCCGCACGCCGCGCCATTCCAAGGAGTCAACTATCTCGACGAGCGAAGTCCCCTGGCGCCACACCTGCAAGTGACGCCTTGGCCAGCTAACTTCCGAGCAGGGACCTATCCCAAGTACAATGGCAGCACCGACCCGGCGCAATACATAATGAGTTATCAGGTCGCCGTTGCATCCGCCGGAGGGGACGACGCCACAATGGCGAAGTCTTTCATTATTGCCCTAGAGGGCCCAGCTCTCACCTGGTTCACCAGATTGCCTCCGCTGTCCGTTGATTCCTGGAGAAGTCTCAGGGACAAGTTCCTGCTCAACTTCCAAGGGTACCGCCCAAACACCGACGCCTTGGCCGAGCTCTCGCTTTGCAAGCAGCTGGAAAAGGAGACTCTGCGGGAGTATTACCGCAAATTTTTAACACTCAAGTCACAGCTGCCCTCCGTTGATGATTAGATAGCTATCCACTACGCCATCAGTGGCCTTCGCGCCAGCGTCCTCTACAGCCACTGTATCAGAGATCCGCCCAAGAACCTCCAGGAGTTATATCAACTCTTTGAAAAATATGCCAAATCCGAGGAGCTCCACCAGCGCAAGGTTGAGTCACAGCGGAAACCCAAAGATGCCCCACAGTCCAGCCGCACGTGGACGAGGACTCCGCAGCCAGACTCCAGTCGAGACAGCCGCAATCAGCAGCAAGTGCACAACATCGCCAACCAGCATCCCGCTGCTGACCCCCCTCGTCGCCAGGAATATCCCCCCCAGGGCCGCGGAAATGGAACTCGTGGTAGGGGCCGAGGGCGTGCGCAGCCGCCGCGCCGATTCTACTGCCTCTTCCATGGCGAAGATTGCGCCCACCAGACCAAAGACTGCCCCGAGACGAAGGCCACCAGAGAAAGAATGGCACGGGCGCAGCTGGCCGACAACCCCAGAATTGTCGCGCACAATTACCAGCAACCCTCTCCACCATATATCCACGCTCCCGCCCTGCATCCACCGCACCACGCTTACCAACACCATCAGGAAGTACAAATCGTACCTCCTCCACCCCCACCACCACACCATCAAAACATCCCCCATGCTCCAAAGCAGGAAGACTTCGCCGATCAACCATATCGCGGAGTCATCCACATGATAACTGGGGGGTCCAGCACTGACTTCGACACCAAGCGGCAGAAGCGGGACCACTACCGCACCATCAACCATGTCGCCGTCACTGGCCCAGTCGTGCAGACAAAGTCGTCCCACATACCGCTAACCTTCGACGCACGAGACGTCGACCTGCGCAGCGCCCCCCACTGCGACACCATGGTTATCAATTGCAGCGTGGCAGGCTGGGACCTGCACAAAGTCCTAGTTGACAACAGCAGTCAGGCGGACATCATCTTCCTCCACGCCTTCGATCGCATGGGCATAAGCCACAGCCTGCTTAAGCCTTCGGACAACCCGCTGTATGGCTTCGGCGGCAAGGGCACCTTCCCCGTCGGCAAAATACAGCTGCCTCTCTCCTTCGGTGTAGCACCCAATGCCCGAAGTGAGCAAATAACCTTTGATATTGTGGACATGGTATATCCTTACAATGCCATCATGGTCCGCGGCTCCATCAATAAGTTCGAAGCAGCCATTCACGGACTGTACCTATGTATGAAGATACCAGGTCCGTTAGGCGTCATCACAGTCTTCGGCAATCAACAGACTGCGCGCAACATAGAGCGGGACTTCGTGCCCGGTCAAAGAAACGTGCACTGCCTCACGACCCAACGCGAGGTCCCCGCGCCCGCCAGCCCAACCAATAAGCAGCACGACAAGGCACAGCTGCAGAGCAACGACGGGACCAAGACTGTCCCCCTCGACTAGGCCACGCCCAGGCAGACAGTCATTATCAGCGAAGACCTTACTTCGCATGAAGAAGAAAAGCTCCTCTGCTGCCTGTCCAAGAACAAAGATGTCTTCGCCTGGTCAGCCCTCGATCTGGTCGGTGTTAGCCGTTCAATAATTGAGCACAGTCTGGGAATCGACCCCTCGGTACGGCCGAAAAAGCAGCGGCTTCGCAAGATGTCCAACGAGAAGACGGAGGCCGCCAAGGCAGAAGTGCACCGCCTCCTGGAAGCCAAATTCATCGAGCCGGTGGCTTACCCCACATGGCTCTCCAATGTCGTGATGGTGCAGAAAAAGAGCGGGAAGTGGCGAATGTGCATCGACTTCACCAGTCTTAATAAAGCCTGCCCAAAGGACAATTTCCCGTTGTCGCGAATCGATAAAATAGTCGATAGCGCGGCCGGATGCGAAGTCATGTCCCTCCTCGACTGCTTCTCCGGTTACCACCAGATATACATGAAGGAAGAAGACAAGGCTAGCACCAGCTTTATAACACCCTTCGGGACATATTGCTTCATCAGAATGCCGGAGGGACTCAAGAACGCCGGGTCCACCTTCTCCAGGCTTACCAAAACAGTGCTCGAAGGGCAAGTTGCCAGAAACATATTCACATATGTGGACGACATTGTTGTCGCCAGCAAGAGCAAGGAGGACCACCTCGCCGAAACATTCGCGAACATGCGAGACGCACAACTCCGCCTAAACCCGGAAAAGTGTGTCTTCGGCGTTCGCCAAGGCAAAATATTGGGCTACCTGGTATCACACCGCGGCATCGAGGCCAACCCAACCAAGATTCAGGCCATCATAGACATGACGCCTCCGCAGTCCATCAGGGACGTCCAGCGCCTGACAGGCAGATTGGCCGCTCTCAACAGATTCATCTCCAGGTCCGCCGAGCGAAGTCTCCCCTTCCTCAAGACACTCCGTGGTGCAAAAGACTTCGCCTGGGGACCAGAGCAGGCGGCGGCCTTCGCCTCATTAAAACAGTACCTAACAGAGTTGGCCGTCCTTACCAGCCCCGACCCCTCGCTCCCCCTGCTGCTCTACGTCGCGGCTTCGCCACATGCGGTCAGCGCGGCGCTAGTGCAGGAGCAAGCTGTCGAAGGCGTGGTCCGGCAGTGCCCCGTGCACTATGTTTCCGAGGTACTGACACCGTCCAAGTGCAACATGACAGAGCTGGAGAAGATTGCCTACGCAGTCGTTATGTCTTCGCGCAAACTGCGCCACTACTTTGAAGCATTCAAGGTCCGAGTCACCTCCGACAGGGGACTCGGCGAATTATTCAGAAACCCGGAGGCATCGGTGAGGATTGCCAAGTGGGCAGCCGAACTATCCGGCTACCACATCAGCTTCGAGCCCAGGACAGCCATCAAATCACAAGTCCTGGCAGACTTCGTCGTCGACTGGACTGGGCCAATAACACAACCAGACCCGTCCACAGAGAAGGCTTGGACGATCCATTGCGACGGCGCATGGTGCCATGCGGGGGCAGGCGTCGCTGCAGTCATTACCTCACCAGCCGGGGTCAAGCACAGATATGCAGCGCGCCTCAGCTTCGCTCTGGAATCCGACAGATGCACAAATAATATAGCAGAATACGAAGCAGTCATCCTCGGCCTCCGCAAGCTAAGGGCCCTCGGAGTCACCACCTGTATCATCAAAACAGACTCCAAGATAGTTGCCGGCCAGGTCGAGAAAGATTACGCAGCAAAGGACCCCGCACTTATGCAATACCTCTCGGCCATCCGAAGTCTCGAGAGGCAATTCAAGGGGTTCACCTTGCAGCATGTGGATCGGGCCAAGAATGAAGAGGCCGACGCATTGGCCAAGGCCGCCGCCAGGGGCGAAACTATGCCCTCCGACGTGTTCTTTCATGTCATTGGCACGCCAGCTGTTCGGAGCCCCGAAGGGCTCCAAATAACCAATGACAGCGAGGGCCACCGCATAGTCAACCTTATCATGACCGAAGACTAGCGGGCACCAATAACCCTGTTCCTACAGGGGTATTATCATCCAGCCGACATTAGTGAGGCCAAGCGCCTCAGACATCGAAGCCGAGACTTCGCACTGATTGAAGGCCAACTCTACAAAAAAGGGGTCAGTCAACCAATGCTTAAGTGCGTCACCGAAGCCGAAGGCATGCAGATCCTACGTGAAGTCCACAGTGGCACGTGCGGCTCACACGCAGGGCCAAGGGCCCTAGCTGCTAAGGTGATCCGCCAGGGTTTTTACTGGCCCGCAATGATCTGCGCCGCAAATCGGGTCACACGGTCCTGCGAAGCCTGCCAGAAGTTTTATCCTCGGTCAGGCAGCCCCTCGCAGTATACAAAGCTGATCGCCCATACATGGCCTCTCCAGCGCTGGGGCCTGGATATCGTCGGGCCCCTGCCCACCGCTCAGGGGAACCTTAAGTTCGCCTTCGTCGCTGTCGAGTACTTCACCAAATGGATCGAGGCGCGGGCTGTTTCTACAATAACATCAAAGACTGCCCAAAAATTCTTCTGGCAGAACATTGTTTGCCGCTTCGGAGTACCGTCTGAACTAACAGTTGACAACGGCAAGCAGTTTGACAACCAAGACTTCAGGGATTTTTGTTTCTCCATTGGCACCAAGCTCGCCTTCGCCTCAGTCTATCATCCGCAGTCCAACGGGGTCGTGGAACGCGCCAACGGGAAAATCTTCACAGCCGTCAAGAAAATGCTCCTTGATGAAAAAAAGGGCAGATGGACCGATTTGTTACCTGAGGCAGTCTGGGCACTAAACACGACTAAGTGCAGGGCGACCGGGTTTACTCCATTCCGCCTTCTATACGGATCGGAGGCCATGACCCCACAAGAAATAAAGCATGGGTCCCCGCGAACAGTTCCATCAGCCGTCCCCGACGTGGACGAGCCAACTTCAAAGGATCTCATTGACGGAGACCGAGTCTTCGCCCTGCAGGCCCTAAACAAATACCAAGCCCAGACCAAAGCATGGCGCGACCACACAGTCATCCCGAGGGAGTTCAGCGAGGGGGACCTCGTACTCGTCCGAACAGCTCGGACGGAGTCCAAGGGCAAGCTGGAGCCCAAGTGGGAGGGCCCCTTTATTGTCAAGACAAAAGCTTCCCCCAGCGCTTACAGGCTCACAACGCCAAACGGCGAGGACCTGGAGCACTCCTGGAACATCGACAACCTCCGCAAATTTTTTGTTTGAATCCTCAGGGCTGACTTCGCCCTTGTAATTCGCAAAAACAATCTTGTACCGGCCCGCACTCTTTTCCTCCCGGGGGGTGATGTTTTTAACGAGGCGGAGCCATGTAATATATGTGTGAAAATCCCCCGCAAAAACATGCGTCGAAAAAAGACCGCGACGACGGTCTTCGACATTCGACCAATACGAGGTCACCGCGAGGCTAAGCGCTAGCAACCCTCGCGTGCGACAAATCCGCGCTGAAGTCGCCTAAGGGTGCAGCCGGACCAGCACAACAAGTGCGAAAAAATCAAAGTCTATCGCGAAGACTATCCGCGCAGAAGTCGCCTAAGGGTGCAGCCGGACCAGCACAACAAGTGCGAAAAAATCAAAGTCTATCGCGAAGACTATCCGCGCAGAAGTCGCCTAAGGGTGCAGCCGAACCAGCACAACAAGTGCGAAAAAATCGAAGTCTATCGCGAAGACTATCCGCGCAGAAGTCGCCTAAGGTTGCAGCCGGACTAGCACAACAAGTGCGAAAAAACCGAAGCCTACCGCAAAGACTGTCCGCGCAGAAGACACCTAAGGGTGCAACCGGACTAGCACAACAAAGGCAGAAACGACAACATCAAACCGACCGTGCCAAGACCAACTATAATCACACCAGCACAGCACAACAAAACAAACCAGACAAAGTACACAACGCCTTCGCACACATATACAAGCGAGGGCACATAACTTCATCATACAAGCCTCTACATATACAGGCGAGGGCACCACACTCTACATTGGCTCAACCTTAGGAATAATTCCCATCTCCCTATAATTAAATAACATTATCCTAAGCTCCTCACCCGCAAAAAGACTTCGCAGTTCCCCTTCACCTGTATTCACGGCGGCCGGCAAAGACAACAGTTCCTGCCGGCCAGCCCCACTCACACGAAGCCGAGCCCCCTCCGCCCCACTAACTCTACGTTTCGCAACCGCCCTTCGTCGTCGTCGCTCGGTGCTAGGACCTGGCACATCTCCTGCGTCCGCGACGTGCGGCGAAGCCTTCGCCGCAGCCACATCCAAGGCCGCAAAGTAGTCCAAGTCCTCCTCCGACGACTCCTCAGTCCACTCAACCGAGCTCCCAGAGTCAGCACAATCAAAAAACTCAGATGCAGACCCACCACATTCATTACCATCTCCCGCGGTCGAAGCCGCCAAAAATTTAGTAGTAGCGGTTGTGTGCGCAGGCCCAAAATCTTGAACCTGCGCAGCAACCAAAATTCAGTAACATGTACAAATTTCCCCAACCCTCTACACCCACTACGCCACCTGCGTCGGCCCTGACGTTGCGGGAGCCTCCGCCGTTGGCTCCGCCGTTGCTTCCGCTGTTGTCTCCGCCGCCACCGCTGCGGGATCTTCAGCACTCGACGCAGCAGCTGCGGAGGCATCAGGCGCGCCTTCGGCGACCTCTGGGGGCAGGTCTTCGCCGGCCGCAGCGGATGCGGGGGCACCCGACGCGTCTCCCGCAGTCTCCGGGGTCGGCTCCAGGGCGACCCCAGGCACGGCCTCCGCCGGGGTCGGCTCCGGGTCAGACAGCATGTTGTTCAACGCCCCGAAGTCGTCGACCCTCTCGCCACGCACCGCCTAAGACAAAACACACAAAACTCATCAAACACACACACAGCCTACATCCAACAAACACCAAACAAACGAAAACGTTACCTGAGCCCTCGCCGTCTCGGCCCGCTCTCTGACCACCTCGCGACCGTGTGGACCCCACAGCCGGTCGAAGATAGCTCCGGCGGATTCCTTCACTACGGGGTCCTCAACCTTAAAGATATCTTGCTCAAAATCTTCTTCGATTTGGTCGAAGACCTCGAAGTGCCGGCACCCTTCCCGGGAGAGCGCATTCATCGCCCCCTCGCAGGTGACCAGGGAGGCATACGCCATAAACCCCTCCACGACAGTGGGGAGTGCCTGCAACTCCTCCTGCACCCACTCCAGGCAGCGAAGTCCGGGCTCTCGGTCCGGCACTTTGAAATCACCGGTCCCCGTGCCCAGCCCCCGGTATGTATCTATAAGCAGTTGGCGCGTCCGCTCCGCCTCCGCGCGTGACGCGGCCTCGGCCCTCTCCACGCGGCTCTCTAGGGCGGTGAGCCGCTCCTGCAGCTGCTCGGCGCGCTCCCTGGCAAGATTGCCCTCCGCCCATGCCAGGTTGGCCTCCGCCTGCGCAGCCTGCGCCTTGACGAGGGCCTCGTTGGTCTCCCTCCTTTCCCCTGCCAGCTGGCGCCGGAGGGCAGCCTTCTCTCCCTCCAGTGTGGCCACCTTGTCCGCCAGCTTGCGACACTTGCTGTCGGCGGCCGATTTTTCACGGACGGCGTCAGCATGTTGTGTCCGAAGTCTCTCGACTTCGGCAGCCACAGCCGCCGTGAGGGCCCCCGACGCAGTGCGGCTAGCGAAGTCAGCCACCTGCAGAGCAATCGTAAGGCCGTGGCCCCAGCAAGCCGATATGAAAAAAAATGGACGAAGTCCAACTCAGCGGACCTGACTTAGCGCCTCCGTCACCTCCTTCAGCCGGCGGGACGCAGCGCCCGCCTCATCCATGACAACCGCGAGGGCCGACACCTCGCCTCCGGCGCTAAGAGCCCCGCCCTTCGCCTTCGGCACTGCGGCAGCCGTCGTGGTCGCCGCGGCAGGCGCAACCATAGCAAGTTGGCCTTCGCCCGACCCTGCGACGTACCGACGAATAAATAAAGAAAAAATAAATAAATAGAGCCAACGACTTACCACCGAGATAGTCATCCACACTGATATCGGTGGCGAAGTCGGCGACACGTTTGCCCGACAACGGCAACGCTCGGGCCGCCTTCGCGACCTCCGCCACTCCGCTGGACGGCGGCACCGCCTTCGCCGATTTCGAGCCTCCGGCGCCTGCCGTTGCCTCCGGCGCCTTGCTAGGTGCAGGGACGCCCGACCTCGCCGCCAGCGGCGGCCGGCCTCCGCCGGGGGCCGCAGCCTTCACAGCCCCCCGCTGCCTCTTCGGCCTGGCTTCAACGAGCCTGATAGCCGCCTGGCGCTTTTGTGCAGCTCCTTGGCGATCCTTGTCCATCACTGCTGACACAACAGCAGCAATATTCCGCCCGTAAGGAAAAACCCTCCATTCACGAACCATGCGAGATGTAAAAAAGTCCTCGCCAGCCGCGCGGGGGATAGGAACATTCCTAGGCCAACAACCCCCGGTAACCCTCAGCATCCGAGCCGAAGACTCCCGGAGCTCGGGCGAAGACATCCTTCCCCCCGGGGCCGCGCACGTCCTCATCAACTCTCTAGCAAAACCATCAGAAACCCCAAGTCCTCCCATAGCAGTACCTAATTTTCTCTTTTTAGAGGATGGGGCGGCCGTCGGCGTAGGGTCGTCTCCAGTCTCCACCGCCGGCTTCTTCCCACGGCGGTCCACATCGTCTTGACCAGGGTAGCCGTCATATGGCAATTGGTTTAATTCAAAAACCCTGTTCAAACGGTCATTCGACCCGCGGATATCCTAGCTGCGCTGGCCCTTTGTCCTCGGCACGTAACGTCCGACGAGCCGCACCGCCCCATCCTCCGCCTCACGCACAAAGGCGGCCGGATCGCGGTTTTGCAGATTCAGCGCGAAGGCGGGACTCCGCACCACCCTTCCGCCATGGAAAGGCATCTGGCGAGGGCACACTTCGCCCAACGCCCAGCCATGCGCCAAGGGCCATACCCCGTACGCCACAAATTCTTCAACCAAGTCGCGCCCGCTTCTCAGGCCGGCGGCGCACCGAAGGGCCCCTTCGTCCACATCCTCCTCCGCCACTTCAAAGGGCGGGTACGCTGAGTAAAAATGAGAACACATCTCGGATACGGGGAGTCCCTCATGGCCTTTGACGGTACCCTCAGCAACGTAAAACCAAAATTCATTCCAGTTGCCCCACATGTTGCGAGCGCAAGGAACCAACTCGACCACCTGCATCGTGGTTTTGCCGGTCTTCGGCGTGAATGTGCAGGACCCAAACTGAGCAACCTCGTCTCCAATCATCCTCTTCTGCCAGTGCAAACAATAATACTTCGCAAAAACTTCGACCGATGGTTGTCCGCCGTACGAAGTCGTCGCCCAGACATACTTCGACAGAGCCACTATGGCATTCGGCGTCAGCTGATGTATTTGAACGTTGAACCTGCACAGGACTTCGCCAACAAATCGGTGCGCAGGCAAGCGGAGACCGGCCCACGTGCGATCCGGCCCATCGTAACGGGCCCCGCGTGGCCGCCGCTGCGTTACGGGCCTAATTTGTAAAGGCATCCCTGTAATTACGGTCTGTAACCCCGCTTTATGGGAATATTCTGGGGATAACCTAGGTAGCTGAGGGCACATGCGTCCTTAGCTCAAGGCGCTGCGCGCTCAGGTACCTATAAATACCCCTGCACAGTGCCCGTGAGAGGCCAGATTAACAGAGCTTTTGCCATCTAGCGTGAGTGCCCTGTTGTCGTCACTGTTCACCCTTGTTGGATCCCCTTGCAACTGAGAGCAAGTTCCAACAGTAACGCCCGAATTTGGTGAGGGAAAAGAAGAAAAAAATTCTACCCCCCAAATTCAGGGTGTTACACTCAGCAAGACTTACCCGACTAAAGAAAAGACTCTCAAGGATATGCTGGATTTGGGAATCAAGGAAAGGCTTTTAGCAAGAATCAACTTTAATAGATTGCAGAAAAGCTTACTAAAATGAGTCCTTACTTTCAACATTTTAATGCTAGATTAAGTATTAATAGACTTTGTTTGCATCTAGTCTAATTTCATCATCACATTAATCAATACAACATGATTTTTGCTCATTATGATTCCATCCATGACTTAGATTGCAGGGCAGTGACCAAGTCTTCATGTCCGCGAAGTTACGGCGATCCGAATCGATTATACTCAGCTGAGGATCTCCAATCACACGACATATGTAGCACTTAACCCTTGCATATGTTAACTCGCCACCGGGGTTCTTAAGACCAGATCAGGTTCACGCCAACCGAGAGCACAGATACACCACCGTCCAGCCTCTTGCCACGGAGGGTACACGCTACTCTCGCCATCTCTCCACTCCCATTGCGTGTTATCTTATTCTGGTATTAGTCTGCCCGAGGCAAAGCTTACCCCTGACGAGGCATGTGACCAGTTAAAGGGTCCTCGATCATCAAGCCTACATTCAGTATAATCCTTAATCAACCTGGGTAGAACATCACATGTTCCTAGCCCAAGTCCCGATTTAAGTACTTCCATCCTTAGGATTGTTTGTGTTCCTTAGGATGAAAAGAGCATCACAGGGAACTTTATAGTAAGATCCCACTATTGCTCCCAATGAAAATATTCTTACAGGCAGAAGCCATCCTTCTTCAGGATAACCCCTGAGCTAGGCATTAACGCAAAGGACAACCTCTATCCACAAGATTTACCTCTAAGCAAGGCTAAGCAATTTTGTAAATCATATTTTGATACTTCATCAGAAGTATCTATAAAGGTATGGATATCAAAGTAGGCAATGCATCAAAGGGTTTCCAAGCAACTCCTATAAACCTAATGCACATTTCACTAGACTTAAAGTGTGTAAAAATAATTTAAAAGCACAAAGTAGGGGTTGCATGCACCGGGGCTTGCCTGGAAGAACACTAGGTTAGTGTTTGTTAGTTGACGTCTGCTTGACGACCATTTTTTGTCTTCGCACTTGTTCAGAATATCCATCTTCAGGTTCGCCCATCAGCACCATCTTGTGGTTGACTCGTCTTTGGTCCTTTGCATCACGTGATCCACTAGCGTACCTCATAAGATGCATAATGCACATATATGAACATAAGAAGAATGGTGCGAGATAATATGATGCTATACAAAAAGAAATAAAACACTTAATGGCGAGGCATTACGACACTCATGAGTAAACGCTAGATGTCGATAAATGCCTAAGCACAATAATCTCGCTTCTCTAACATATCCGGATCTAACTCAAATATCATGAAATATTAAATTCTAAACAAGATCTATCCCTTTATTAGCTAGCGTACAACACCAAAAGATTAATTATACCTTGGCTCACCATTATCGAACACCCACGACTTAAAAAAATAGAAATAATTTGACTAACCTTTTGAACAATGTTTTTATATTAACTTGAGAATTGCGGCCCATGGACTTCCTAAAATTCCAAAACTAGAATACAGATTATTTATTTTATTACTTCCATTAAGTGATTTATCTCACGATGGCAAGGTATTTTTAATTAAGTGGATAATTGACAGCTAACAGAACATGCCCCCAATTAAATAAAATGGACTGCAAGGGGATTTGAGTCTACGCAATACCAAAGCCGAGTGGCGATTCACCAAAATGGTGACAAATCTGACTCAGGCAATATCGCGAGCACCTAACGAGCGTTGTACGGAACTTTATTATTCTACATGATCTAAATTCTCTCTTCATCCATTACTGCGACTCACACGCATAATCATAGATACAATTATAGCACCCTAAGAAACACACAATTACCTCGGTGATGCCTTGGCGTGGAGGTAAACAAGACATCGTGACACATGAAATAAGCTCAGGGCGACATCAGAAGCACCAGGCTGCTGTTGCAAAGTCGAAGTCGATGTTGGCGGGGTCTGCAGAGATGTGTGCAAGGGGAGGTGAGCTCGCGGTGTCGAGAGCAGACAGCTGAGCAGAGCTTAACGATTGACGACACGTCATCTCCATGAACACGAGGGTGAGGCGAGCGGCTCCGGTAACGCACACAAGTGTCACACCCGGTTCCAGGGGGTAGAACCGAGCACATACCATATGTGTGCCAGGATCCATTTCCACACATATGTTGACGTCACAAGTGTAATATATCAAAAGACAATGCAATAAAGGCGTAAAGAGAGTATAATACTTTATTACATCATCTGAAACATTGTATCTTTAACAAGTATCACATCAAAGTAAAGCGGAAATAAACATCTGGGCAATCTCCCACAGGAAGATGACCGGCGCATCGTTAGACTTAGAAATCATCGTCGTAGATAAAATCTCCATCAAAGTCTCCAGCATCACCCTCTGATCAAAATTAAGCAAGGGTGAGCTCACTTATGGTCGGGGCTCAGCAAGTGGGGGAAAAACTAATGCAGGTATAACAAGGTGAGGCTAAGGTTGAGCAGTAAGCATTTTAGTTGGTCAACATTTTATTAACAACACCTGTCTTACTAATAAGAGTGAATCCCAAGTATCCCACTTAAACAAAGGAATATGGATATAACAAAAACACTTAAGTGAAACCACTTAAGCAAATTATTGGCAGATCATCGGATCTCAATTTAATTCCATCTTCAAGTTCAATTATCATGTGAGGAGTCCAGGTCGCTCATAACCGGGAGCACGGCTGATATATCAGTTTTACACTCTGCAGAGGTGGTACAACTTTACCCACAAGCCATGTATCCCATCTAGCCCGGGTTGATCGGACCCTTAGACACTGCCGAGGTGAATGGCTAGGGATCCATTATGAGGTTTTCACAAAATACACTTAATACAAAGCAACCCGCTAAGGTTTCTAAGACGATGGTGGTGGCCCCCTGGGTGAAGTACCTTAGCCAAGAATACGACCCCATGTTAACGTGGGCTGCCAGCACCTACCGCTCCCCCTCTTGCCCATCTTTCAGGTAAGGTTGCTAGGCACTAAGCATATAGAGCTAATTACCAAAGCCAGAGCCATGATAGCACTCGTGGTTGCACTGTTATCCTGGGTGGTCACTCCATGTTCCAATTAAATTTGTAATAAAATTATCTTAACCATCGGGTTAATGCCATAATTGCCAATTAAATCTTTGGAACATTAAAACCAATTAATGATTGACATTAAGAAATCATTAAGTTGAGCGGTAGCATAAATCTTGCACAGCTTAATTCTTTCCCCAGGTTAAACAAGGAATACAGGTAGTAAATCTAGGAAATCCTTAATTAGGTGAAACCCATCAAATTATGCAGTATATCAAAAGTAAACATTATTAAATGCAATGACTGGGTACAAACAGAATATGCAGAGGGAGAATCCACTTGCCTTGCACAAAATCGTCCTGCGTGTCGTCTTCAAACGTATTTGGGTCCTCTACCACACAATCAGTTTCTAATAGCGTCGCACATCGTACATACAAAAGAAAACATTCACCAATAAATAAACATACACCATTACATAGGTGAAGCATACATCATACAATAAAACATACATTTAAACAGATCACATTTATAAGAAGGAATGCAAAACATGATTTGTATCTACCCTATAAATCTTAACCATATCAACGATCAATTTATTTGCTATGACTAACTACTTTGTTTCATTATCTTACTAGAAAACTTGTATGACAATTCGACTGTGGATATGCATACTATATAAATTCATTTAAAATCATAGATACAACTTTTAACCCAAATTCTAGGGAATCTAGTTTATTTACTAAATAATTATCTCTATCGTAAAACACGGGTCACATTCTAGTTTTAGTCTTTCTTTCTAAAAGGAAATTATATCAATTATTAAAATATTATTTATAAATCACATAACCATAGTATTAAAGAACTAAATTAAACTACAAATTTTATCTCTACTATTTAGATTACGTTGGCCTATATTGTTTCAACGTCAATAAAATATTTACTATTTCTTAGCGAATAACCAATATAATTATATTGCGCATGAGCGTGCGAGTCTTGTCTATAAGTCAGAATCATAATGTAAGCAACGGTGAACACATACTTATTTATCTAGCGCTTTTTGTTACTAATATGTAGTCTACCTATTCCTTAGTCCTTTACTCCAACAAACCATAATTAAATTAATTCTCAATGGGTATAACCAAATTAAAATGCACAAACTCGAAAGACAGCAGAGACACTAACTAAAATATCTTATCACATACACATGAAGTTAATCGTTCCACATACACATGATTTGGATTCCAAAATATACAAATTTAAAAATAATGAATCGCTGCAGGGGTTAGATATCTTATTCAACTTATACTTCAGGGGGTAGACTAGAAGATCGCCTTCTTCTACCACTGGAATGCACATACCAGAGAAGCAGGGAGCCACGACCGTGGGGCTTTGGGCACGAAGAAGGGACAACCAGACGGCTTTGGCGCGTGACACGGCACAGCACGAGCACGAAGGCCCAGGGGAGGCAGGGACGGCCTCGGGTCGTCGAACGGAGCAGGGGATGACGTCGAGGCGGCCACGGGCGTCACGACGAGCTGCTTGCCGGCGACAAGGAACAGAGGCGACGGTGGTGACGTTGGGCAGGCAGCAAGCAGGAGCGAGGTAGCTAGGAATCGAGGCAGAGCTCAAGGACGCGGCTTTGACATTTATAGAGAGGGAGAGAGATATGGAGGGGCGCTGGGAGAGGAAAGGACGCGACGGCGTCGTAAGTACCATCAATGGCGACGTGACCGTTTCCTGCGAAATGAGAAAGGGAGGAATGGGGGGAGAAAGAAACGGAAGTTTTGATGCTCCAATAAATCGCGAAGAAACGGAAACGGACGCGCGGGTATCACGGCATCGGGCTCGCGTGCAGGGCGGGCGCTGGCGTAGAGCTCGGCAACGGGGCTTCGGGCGCGGCGCGTAACGCGCCTGGGCGGGCGCTCGGCCGCTCGGCGCGCGGGCAAGGCCTGCAGGGCGGCAGAGGCACGGGGCAGGGCGCTGGTCGCGACGCGGCTGGGGTCGAGCTCGCGGCGGGGTGCTCGCGCGCTCGGACCGAGGCAGGGCAGCGCGGCGGCTCGCCTGCGCGCGACTGGAGGTCGGCGCGGCTCGCACGGGGGCAGCGGCTGGCTCGATCCTGTGCGTGCGCGTGTGAGAGATAGAGCAGAGAGATGAGGGAGATGAGAGGAGAGAGAGAGAGAATAGAGAGAAGGAAACAGCAGTGCGGTGGCTGGGAAAATTCCTAGGCATGCGCGCGCGGCGCCTAAGCTAGGGTTTGGGGTATTTTGGGAGCTGGGCCTCTAGGTGGGCCGGCCGGCTGGGGTAGTTTTAGGTTTTTTTTTTAATTCCGAAATTCATTTTTAAAGAACTCTAAGAATCATTAAAAAAAATTACCAAAAATATTTATAAATGAAGTACTTATTTTTAGACTAATAATTACTATAATACTTAATTATTATTTAATTACTAGTACTTCTTTTTAAAATGGGTTGATATTTAAACATCCGATAAGAAATCAAACGCATGCAAAGAAAATGATGCAAATAAATAATTAAACACTTAAAAAAATTATTACCCTAATTAATATAATAACTAAATTCATTATTTTTATTTGATGGCTTTTGTGGTGTTACAAACCTACCCCTCTTAAAAAGAATCTCGTCCTCGAGATTAAGAAACTTCCGAGAATAGCTGAGGGAATTCTGCTTTGAGTTCATCTTCTCTTTCCCAAGTGGCCTCATCTTCCGAATGATGACTCCACTGAACTTTGCACATGTTAATGACTTTACTCCGTGTAATTCTGCGAGATGTTTCCAAAATTCTGATCGGGTACTCCGAATAAGTCAAATCCTCATTAACATTCAGTTCTTCCATGGGTAACTGTTCTTCTGGTACTCTTAAGCACTTCTTGAGTTGTGATACGTGAAATACGTCATGCACATCCGATAATATATCGGGTAGCTCTAACTGGTAGGCTACTTCGCCTTTTCTTTCCAAAATCTTGAATGGGCCAATATAGCGAGGTGATAGTTTTCCCTTAACCTTAAACCTTTTCATTCCTCTCATCGGTGAAACTTTAAGGTAGACAAAGTCTCCTACTTCAAACATCAATTCTCTTCTTCTATTATCAGCATAGCTTTTCTGTCTTGACTGTGCTGTCTTCAAATTTTCTCTAATAATTTGCACTTGCTTTTCCGCCTCTTGGAGAATTTCTGGACCAAATACTTGACTTTCTCCAGTCTGATTCCAATAAAGCGGTGTTCTACACTTTCGTCCGTAGAGTGCTTCAAATGGTGCCATTTTTAGACTTGTCTGATAACTGTTGTTATACGAAAATTCTGCATAAGGCAAACTTTTATCCCAGCTTCTACCATGCTTTAGAGCGCAAGCTCTTAGCATATCTTCCAACACTTGGTTTGTTCTTTCCGTTTGCCCATCCGTTTGAGGATGATAAGCTGAACTAAAGTTTAGCTTGGTATCCATGGACTCATGTAGTCTTTTCCAAAAGCGCGAGGTAAACTGGGTTCCTCGATCTGATACGATCTTCTTCGGTACTCCATGCAGACAAACAATCCTCGACACGTACAACTCTGCTAACTGGGCTCCTGAGTAGGTTGTCTTCACAGGTATAAAGTGTGCTACTTTAGTTAACCTGTCTACTATGACCCATATTGAGTCATAGCCATCTCGAGTACGGGGTAGTCCAACTATGAAATCCATACTGATTTCTTCCCATTTCCACTCCGGTACCTTGAGAGGTTGTAGCAATCCTGCTGGTCTTTGGTGTTCAGCTTTAACTCGCTGACACACGTCACATAATGCAACATGAGTAGCAACATCTCTTTTCAAACCGTACCACCAATACTTTTCTTTAAGGTCCTGGTACATCTTTGTACTTCCAGGGTGAATAGAGTAAGCTGAATCATGAGCTTCTCTCAAAATAAGTTGGCGTAAGTGCTCGATTTCTGGTACACAGATTCTCTTCTTAAACCATATTGTGCCTTGTTCATCTTCCGTGAAATCCGGGGCTTTACCCAAACCAATCAAAGCTTTAATTTCCTGAATTTTCTCATCAGACTCTTGTCCTTTACGAATCTCTTCTTCCAAAGTAGATTCAACTTCCATCACCGTTGCTTCTACATTATTGAGAAATCCAAGGTTGAGTTGTTCCATTTCCCAGCACAATTCCTGTGACATCAAATGAGTAGTGATGTTGTTCACTTGACCCTTACGGCTCAAAGCATCAGCTACTACATTTGCTTTTCCGGGGTGATATTGTATCTCCAAATCGTAGTCTTTAATCAACTCAAGCCATCTTCTCTGTCTGAGGTTGAGTTCCTTCTGAGTGAATATATATTTCAGGCTTTTGTGATCCGTGAAGATTTTGCACTTGTTTCCAATCATATAGTGCCTCCAAATCTTCAAAGCATGCACTACGGCAGCTAGTTCCAAATCATGCGTAGGATAATTCTTCTCATGCTTCCTTAACTGTCTTGAGGCATAAGCAATCACCTTTCCTTCTTGCATTAGCACACATCCAAGTCCAAGGTGTGATGCATCGCAATACACATCAAATCCCTTGTGGATGTCTGGCATTACCAGTATTGGTGCAGTGGTTAACCTCTTCTTGAGTTCTTCAAAACAATTCTGGCAAGCTTCATCCCATTTGAACTCTTTGCCTTTCTCCAGTAGAGAGGTAAGTGGTTTCACTAACTTGGAAAAACCTTCAATAAATCTTCTATAGTATCCTGCCAATCCAAGAAAACTTCTGATCTTGGACGCATCCTTTGGTTGCTTCCAATCTAGTATCTCACTTATCTTTCCTGGGTCCACTTTAATTCCACCATTGGTAACAATATGCCCTAAGAAAGCAACTTCCTTCAACCAAAAATCACACTTCAAGAGTTTTGCGTACAGTTGGTTGTCACGAAGCTTTTGTAGGACTAGCCTTAGATGATCTTCGTGAGCTTCTTCATTCGGAGAATATATCAGTATGTCGT
Organism: Zea mays; assembly: GCF_902167145.1. Taxonomy (NCBI): domain Eukaryota; kingdom Viridiplantae; phylum Streptophyta; class Magnoliopsida; order Poales; family Poaceae; genus Zea; species Zea mays. The sequence goes on along the minus strand of NC_050096.1, from coordinate 80,290,244 downwards.
CAATGAATACGACCACAAACTGATCCAGATATTCCATGAATACTTTATTCATCAAGTTCATAAAGTATGCTGGTGCATTAGTCAGTCCAAACGACATAACCAAAAACTCATATAATCCATATCTCGTCGTGAAGGCTGTCTTCGGTACATCTTCTGCTCGAATCTTTAACTGATGGTATCCCGATCTCAGATCTATCTTCGAGAATATCTTAGCTCCCTTCATTTGATCGAATAAATCTTCAATCCGAGGTAACGGGTATTTATTCTTGATGGTTACTTCATTCAAACTTCTATAATCCACACACATTCTCCTCGAACCATCTTTCTTGTTCACAAATAGCACTGGGGCTCCCCAAGGGGATGAACTTGGGCGAATGAAACCTTTTTCTAGTAATTCTTCTATTTGTTTCTTCAATTCTACTAAATCTTTAACATCCATTCTATATGGTCTTTTCGAGATAGGTGCGGTTCCGGGTACTAATTCAATAGAAAACTCTATATCACGGTCAGGTGGCATACCTGGCAATTCCTCCGGAAATACGTCTGGGTATTCGCACACTACTTTGATATTTTCCAAGGGCTTTTCTTCCAAGTGATTGATCACTGTCTTTCCTTTTTCATCTGTTGACTTGTCTATGTTGACTTGGATTCTTTCACCTTGAGGACTTGTCAACATAATTGTTCCATTGGCACACCGTATCACTCCATCACAACTTTTCAACCAGTTGCATCCAAGAATCACATCAATCCCACTGGATCCTAGGACCACTGGGTCGACTGTAAAATCTATTCCTTGAATCTTGATATTAACATGAGGGCATGAGTGTGTGGCCTTCATGTCACCTCCCGGTGAACTAATGTGTAATATCCTCTTCAGAGGGTACTTAGGTATGTTGTGTTTTTCCACAAATGACTCAGTTATAAATGAATGTGATGCTCCAGAGTCAAATAAAACTGATGCAGGTATGGAGTTAACAAGGAACATACCATACACTATGTCGGCATCCTCAGGCACTGATTCCGCAGTGACGTGATTGACCCTTCCTCGGCTCTGGTTCTGCGGAGTCTTGTTCTGAGCAGATCCACGAGCGGGGGTGTTCTGGTCATTCCTCTGATTATTGCCTTTCTGGGGTGTTTGCTGGTTGCGCCTTGGACAGTTGTTGGCATAGTGGCCTAGCTCACCGCACTTGAAACATCCATTGGGTTGGACAGGTGCGTTGTTTCTGGCCTGCGTGTTGTTGGTGCCACCTTGACGGTTCTGTGAATTTCCACCAGACCTCTGGTTGATCTGGGAGTTGCTCCTTTGCTGGCTCTGGTTCTGATTATTCCTCTGGCTTTGCTGTCCAGAGCGTTGTACTTGATAATTGTTTCCTCCTTGATTTCCAGAGCGGAACTGCGAACCTTGAGCATTATTCGGACGAGTGTTCCTGCTTGACTGACCTTGGAATTTTCTCTTGTGGTCAGAGAGCTCCTTCCTTTTACTCTCAAGGCCAATTGCCTTGTTCAGCAGTGTCTGGAAGTTGGGGAATGTGTGACTCTGAAGTTGATAGTTCAGAGGTCCAATCAATTCTTCCAGGAAACGCTCTTGGCGCTTCTCATCAGTGTCCACTTCTTCAGGGGCATAGCGTGAAAGCTGAGTGAAGCGATCACGATACTCACTGACAGACATATTCCCTTGAGTAAGGGAAAGGAACTCCTTCTTCTTCAGCTTCATAATTCCAGAGGGGATGTGATGAGCGCGGAAGTTCTCTTGGAACTCCTGCCAGGTTATGGTATCAGCGTTGGGATGTGCCGCTGTGAAGGCATCCCACCAATCGGACGCAGCTCCCTCGAGTCTTCCCGAGGCATACAAGACCTTCTCTCGGTCATTGCACTGAGTGATGTCCAGCTTCTTTCCGATGACTTTGAGCCAGTCATCGGCATCTAGGGGATCAACCGCATGAGAGAATGTTGGCGGGTGATGACTCATGAAGTCCCGGTGCTTATCTCTGGCCGGGGGCGCATACTGCTGTTGCTGGGGTTGCTGATTTTGTTGGTTCTGTTGTAATTGTTGAACCGCAGCCGTGAGTCCTTGCAGAATCTGCATTTGGGCGGCGATGAACTGCTCCATATTGGGATTTGGTGGTGGCGGTGGTGGTGGTGCTTGTTGTCCACGCTGGTTCCGGTTGTTAGGTCCTTGACGTTGGTTCACCATCTGATTGGTTAGAAAGTGAACATCTTAGAGAAGAGAAGAGTAGAAAGATTCTAGAAGGGAAATGACTTAAGTTCTAAAATTTTTATATGTTCTTATGGTCATCATTCCATAAGACCATTACACTCAAACAAAGATCCAAATCAAACATTTCAATCAATCACCATCACATGGTTGATATTTATTAATATGATAACATAAAGAGAGTATCATCGTCTAACGCGAAGTATAACTTATTACATCATGACTCAAAACTCCTAAAGCAGCCTAGTGACTGATCCGGGCTCTCCATAGCGCATCCTCTTGCGGGGAGGAGACAACGCCACGGCGGGAACCTGAGCTTCTGGCGGATTCAGTCCTTGCAGTTGGGCTTCCAGGGCTGCAATCCTGGCGTGGGCATTCTCCAGCTCCAAGTGCACACTGTAGAGGTCCAGAGTGGCACTGTCCAGGTCGGTGTTGAGACCGGCCACTACACCAGCTAGGGTGTTGAGGCGATCCTCACCAGGTTCACCTGGGACAATGTTGGTCTGGCTCTCTCCACGCAGGCGCTGAGGAAGGTGCCTGAACCTCGTGTTCTGCAGCTGCTGCCGGTAGGTGTGGCTGAGCGACCACAGGGTCCGACGGGCAGCGTCGCTGACCGAGGCAGCGTAGGTGGACAGCGGTATCAGGGACTCGTGAGCAGACAGAGTCCTGAATCCCCTGTCACCTGCATCCATTACCCTGACATGGATGCGAGTGATGTAATAGCAAGCCCGGGGAGGCTCGCTCACTCGCCTCGTCTCGTACAGGGGGCGGGCGTAGGCTCCTAGCTCGTGCAGCACTGCCTGCAGCAGGTTGGGAAAGTGTCCTGTCTCGAACATTGATGTATAATGTTCGACAACTGGACCAATCCCCATGAAGTGGTCCTGCTGGGCGTAGTCAGCTTCCTCGTTGATGTGCTCATCTTCTCCATCGTCGTCGTCGTCGTCATCCTCGTCATCGCCGTCTCCGGAGTCGTCGGGATCGTCGCCTCCAGGTGCAGGTGCTTGGAAGGCTGGTGCTGACGTCGCTGACCCAGCTGCGAAGGCCAGGGACTCGGCCAACGGGGTGGGGGTCGGCAGCTGCTCCTCCGAGCTGTCCTCCAGGTTGATCACGTTCTCCACTTGGACGGGAAGGAGATCCGCTGGAGCTTCCTCGACTACCACTGGGTAGACCGGCACCTGCCAGGGCTGAGGGGCGTAGCTGGTGTTGACGCGGGTAGTTTGGAGGGTGCGAACCATCTACAAGAGAAGTGTTAACTCAGTTGAATTTCAAAGAGGTAAGACTGATAAAGGAATTTATAGGAATGAAATTAGCAAGTTTTGAACAACTAGGCTTTCCATTTCTAACTAATCTAACGACCTAGGGTCAGCATAGCTTTGATACCACTTCTGTCACACCCGGTTCCAGGGGGTAGAACCGAGCGCATACCATATGTGTGCCAGGATCCATTTCCACACATATGTTGACGTCACAAGTGTAATATATCAAAAGACAATGCAATAAAGGCGTAAAGAGAGTATAATACTTTATTACATCATCTGAAACATTGTATCTTTAACAAGTATCACATCAAAGTAAAGCGGAAATAAACATCTGGGCAATCTCCCACAGGAAGATGACCGGTGCATCGTTAGACTTAGAAATCATCGTCGTTGATAAAATCTCCATCAAAGTCTCCAGCATCACCCTCTGATCAAAATTAAGCAAGGGTGAGCTCACTTATGGTCGGGGCTCAGCAAGTGGGGGAAAAACTAATGCAGGTATAACAAGGTGAGGCTAAGGTTGAGCAGTAAGCATTTTAGTTGGTCAACATTTTATTAACAACACCTGTCTTACTAATAAGAGTGAATCCCAAGTATCCCACTTAAAAAAAGGAATATGAATATAACAAAAACACTTAAGTGAAACCACTTAAGCAAATTATTGGCAGATCATCGGATCTCAATTTAATTCCATCTTCAAGTTCAATTATCATGTGAGGAGTCCAGGTCGCTCATAACCGGGAGCACGGCTGATATATCAGTTTTACACTCTGCAGAGGTGGTACAACTTTACCCACAAGCCATGTATCCCATCTAGCCCGGGTTGATCGGACCCTTAGACACTGCCGAGGTGAATGGCTAGGGATCCATTATGAGGTTTTCACAAAATACACTTAATACAAAGCAACCCGCTAAGGTTTCTAAGACGATGGTGGTGGCCCCCTGGGTGAAGTACCTTAGCCAAGAATACGACCCCATGTTAACGTGGGCTGCCAGCACCTACCGCTCCCCATCTTGCCCATCTTTCAGGTAAGGTTGCTAGGCACTAAGCATATAGAGCTAATTACCAAAGCCAGAGCCATGATAGCACTCGTGGTTGCACTGTTATCCTGGGTGGTCACTCCATGTTCCAATTAAATTTGTAATAAAATTATCTTAACCATCGGGTTAATGCCATAATTGCCAATTAAATCTTTGGAACATTAAAACCAATTAATGATTGACATTAAGAAATCATTAAGTTGAGCGGTAGCATAAATCTTGCACAGCTTAATTCTTTCCCCAGGTTAAACAAGGAATACAGGTAGTAAATCTAGGAAATCCTTAATTAGGTGAAACCCATCAAATTATGCAGTATATCAAAAGTAAACATTATTAAATGCAATGACTGGGTACAAACAGAATATGCAAGTGGATTCTCCCTCTGCATATTCTGTTTGTACCCAGTCATTGCATTTAATAATGTTTACTTTTGATATACTGCATAATTTGATGGGTTTCACCTAATTAAGGATTTCCTAGATTTACTACCTGTATTCCTTGTTTAACCTGGGGAAAGAATTAAGCTGTGCAAGATTTATGCTACCGCTCAACTTAATGATTTCTTAATGTCAATCATTAATTGGTTTTAATGTTCCAAAGATTTAATTGGCAATTATGGCATTAACCCGATGGTTAAGATAATTTTATTACAAATTTAATTGGAACATGGAGTGACCACCCAGGATAACAGTGCAACCACGAGTGCTATCATGGCTCTGGCTTTGGTAATTAGCTCTATATGCTTAGTGCCTAGCAACCTTACCTGAAAGATGGGCAAGAGGGGGAGCGGTAGGTGCTGGCAGCCCACGTTAACATGGGGTCGTATTCTTGGCTAAGGTACTTCACCCAGGGGGCCACCACAATCGTCTTAGAAACCTTAGCGGGTTGCTTTGTATTAAGTGTATTTTGTGAAAACCTCATAATGGATCCCTAGCCATTCACCTCGGCAGTGTCTAAGGGTCCGATCAACCCGGGCTAGATGGGATACATGGCTTGTGGGTAAAGTTGTACCACCTCTGCAGAGTGTAAAACTGATATATCAGCCGTGCTCCCGGTTATGAGCGACCTGGACTCCTCACATGATAATTGAACTTGAAGATGGAATTAAATTGAGATCCGATGATCTGCCAATAATTTGCTTAAGTGGTTTCACTTAAGTGTTTTTGTTATATTCATATTCCTTTGTTTAAGTGGGATACTTGGGATTCACTCTTATTAGTAAGACAGGTGTTGTTAATAAAATGTTGACCAACTAAAATGCTTACTGCTCAACCTTAGCCTCACCTTGTTATACCTGCATTAGTTTTCCCCCACTTGCTGAGCCCCGACCATAAGTGAGCTCACCCTTGCTTAATTTTGATCAGAGGGTGATGCTGGAGACTTTGATGGAGATTTTATCAACGACGATGATTTCTAAGTCTAACGATGCGCCGGTCATCTTCCTGTGGGAGATTGTCCAGATGTTTATTTCCGCTTTACTTTGATGTGATACTTGTTAAAGATACAATGTTTCAGATGATGTAATAAAGTATTATACTCTCTTTACGCCTTTATTGCATTGTCTTTTGATATATTACACTTGTGACGTCAACATATGTGTGGAAATGGATCCTGGCACACATATGGTATGCGCTCGGTTCTACCCCTGGAACCGGGTGTGACAACAAGCTAGGTGCGATGAACAGGAAAGAGCGCTACGTCAGCTTGAAAGAGAGACGAGCCGGGGCGAGCGACCTTGCATGCCGTCGAGGTCATGAGACAGCGGCACACTGAACGCCAGTACGACGTTACGGCAAACTTCACAACATCGGTGGTGAAGGCCTGAGCACAAGCAGGCAAGGCGCGATGAACACTCGCGAAGGAAGGGTGCGGGTCCAGCGCACGGCCTGCTGCTCAGCATCTAGAGCTAAGGGGCATGCGACTTAGGGAGTTGGACGCACAGAGTGCATCCGGCGCGTGAGGACGGCAGCCTGCCACGTTGACTATGGAGCTCGGCGGACATGGTGAGTTGAGCAAGCGCGGCACCAGGGATGGGTGCGAGAGGGCATAGGCAGGGTTCCACGGCGCGTAGAACCACCGTGTGGCCAGGAGCAGTGCATCGACGAGCTGCAATGCCAGGCCGAGTCCGAGGAGCGCGGGGCCTGGAGACTGGATCTTCTGGCGGAACATCTGCGCGCACGGAGGGAGAGGAAGAAAACTGAGCTCCATGGAAGGGAGCTTGGGGGAAAAACCACGACGCAGGGACTGGAGGCGAGCACCAGGGAGATCCGAGCTGGGGCGAACTGATAGAGGGAGCACTGGGCGCGCGACGAGCGCAGGGAGCAGCGCTTGGGGAAGCGCACCTGCCAGTACACCCGGTCCCCGCGGTCACAGCATGCCATGGCCAACGAGGACGAGTTCTTGACGAGCTCGATGCGGCAACGGAAGGCAAGACAGGGCGACGACCATGGAAACGGGTAGAGGGAGGGAGAAGCAAGGACGCGTAGGGCGCGACAAAGAGACTCGAGAAAGAGAAAGGGGCGTGACATGGAGGAGCTTGGCCGCAGTCCAAGCGCCGGCCAGCAGGACGCCGCGAGGGAGCAGGGAGACCGCGGAGCTCGCGCGCAGGGGAAAGAAGATTGGAGCGCGCGCGGGAGCTGCAGGGAGGAAGGAGGAGATGGGGCTGGAGCAGGAACTTGGCGACCTGGGGCTGGAGCAGGGACTTGGCGACCTGGGGCTGCAGCAAGAGCACCGCGCAGAGGAGAGGAGGAAGAAGCATGGCACGCGGCTGGGGAAAAATCCAGGGGAGGGGACGGCGGCAGATAAGGCCAGGCGCCAGGAAAAGATCGGAGGAGGAGAAGAGCGGCGATAGATTTTTTTGTTTTCTTGGATTTTCTTTCTTTTTCTTTTTATAAAAAGAATCGCTGATATTTTGGAATCAAGATTTTTAGTGATATAAAATGGGTCGACAGTACTGGAGACACGGTTTGATTCGATTCGAAATCTAAGAAATTTACCTGCGGTCTGAACATCTGATTTCACGGCCATAGATAATTTACTAGCGAATCGAGGCTCAAATTTTAGATCCTCATACGCGATTTCACGGTTGACGAATGGGAACCAAATTATTTGCACCGACAACTGTAGTCGACGAGTTCTGACTAATTTATTCGACGTAATTCGACCGAAATTAGCCAAACCCGATCCGCCATGTATACGCGATTTCGTCTTCGAAACAACGTGCTGAAGAATAAATTGAATTATAACCTCGCGCACGATTTTTCTCGGACAACGCGTGATTCAAATTGGTTTGCTCTGAACATTTCTGTCGTCGAGTCCAAATTAATTTATCCAGGATAAAAATCATCCGAGTGGTTCGGGCTTCCGAATTCGTGTCCATGCGAGCGATGAATTTTAAATACTCACCGGACAAACCGATTTTTGGAACGATGATGTTCCGAACATCATGAAAATTAAGAGCCCGGATAGATCAAAATGATGTCGAACTCGCGACAGATGAAATAGATGCGATATAAAATCGCGATAGAGAAAATAATTAGAATTTAGCATCTGTTTTATCCACTGATATTACGTGCTTAAATCCGTACTCGTTGTCGAGCGGAATATAAACACCTGGGGTGTTAAAAAAACATACCTTATGTCTTGATTTGCACTTTTCTCTTCATTTAGCACATAAGAACTTAATTAAATGTGTTGGGCACTTAATCACCAAAACATAATAGAAATTGCCAAGGGCACATTTCCCTTTCAAAAAGGCTATGACAATGAAGTCTTGTTCCGCTTATCTTTGCATGATGTTTGTAATAAGTCTGTGAACAATGTGATTTTGAACGAGTCGTATATTTGGCAGTCACGACTTTGTCACATCAATTTTGGTTGTGTGCCACAGTTAGAAAATTTAAATTTAATCCCAAAATTTGATTTAGTCAAAGATTCTAAGTGTCAGGTGTGCGTGCAATCTAAGCAACCTCGCAAGCCTCATAAGGCTCCGGAGGCGAGGAACTTGGCACCACTAGACTTAATACATTCTGATTTATGTGAGATGAACATAATATTGATTAAAGGCGGCAAGCAATATTTTATTACTTTTATCGATGATTCTACTAGATTTTGTTATGTGTATCTCTTAAAATCAAAAGATGCAACTTTGCATTATTTTAAGACCTACAAAGCTGAAGTTGAAAATCAACTCGAGAGGATAATTAAACGGTTAAGGTCTGATCATGGTGGAGAATATTTTTCAGGTGATTTTTTTGATTTTTGTGTGGAACATGGTCTCAACTAGAATATTTTTATGATTTTTGTGTGGAACATGGTCTCAACTATTTTAAGACCTACAAAGCTAAAGCTGAAGTTGAAAGGGAAATGGCCTCAACTATTTCCTATAATCGATTTTGGTGTTTGACAACCATCACAAACCTTATGGACTAACTAGTTTGCCTAAGTGATCATTTCTCAAGAGCATAAAGTTCATACACATCAATTCTAAGACAACCATTCGGAATACCGTAGATTATTCCGGACAGGGGAAGTGTTTCGAAAATTCCCCTGAGTGCGGACCGTCCGGGCCCTTGCGGCGGACCGTCCGCGACACCAGGGAGTGCCTCGGACAGGAACAATGGAAAAACATCGTTTATACTGCGGACTGTCCGAAGGAGAAGCGAGCACCGTCCAAGACCAAGCGTGGACCGTCCGGCCTCAAGAAAGGACCGTCTAACCATTCAAAACCAGAAAAACCCGAAGGTGATGGGTTCGGTAAAATGCATTTTTAGCGTCCTCGCGGACCGTTCGGGGTGCACGGCACATTTAATGCACTTATAGCCATTGATGACACATTTAATGCACTTATAGCCATTGATTTAGTCGTTACTGCTGACTGTTGCGTTTCAGTCGTTGATGCACAGGGGCGGACCGTCCGGACCAGGGGCGCGAACCGTCCGCGATCACCAGGGAGAAGGCAACAGGTAGAAGTGGTTGGTGGCTATAAATACAATCCCAACCACCTCCATTCAAGACACCCAAGCATTTTATACACACACATTCAATACAAGAGCAAGGAATTCATTCCAAGACACATTCAAAGCTTCCAAACCTCTCCAAGTGCCACAATTAAGACAAGTGATCAATAGTGATTAGTGACTTGAGAGAGTGTGATTCGTGTTTTATTTTGTTGCTCTTGTTGCTTGGCTTTTTAATCGTGCTTTCTTCACCTCCTTCTAAAGTCTCTAGTGACTTGTAAAGCTAGCAAGAGACACCTAAGTGTGTGGTGATCCTTGTGGGGGTCTTAGTGATTCTTGAGATTAAGAAGAAGCACTCAAATGGTCTGAGTGATAGTTTGAGTGAGGGAAAGGGTTGAAAAAGACCCAGCCTCCGTGGCCTCCTCAACGGGGAGTATGTTCATTGGAACCAAACCTCGGGAAACAAATCATTGTGTTCATTTGTGTTGATCATTAACTTGTGATTTGATTCTCCCTCTCCTCTCTCTCTAAAGTTCTCTAGCTCACAATCTTTTGAGTTAGCTCCCAAAGTTATCTGCATTGATTGAGTAACTCATAGCAAGAAGAACTCTCTTTCGCGCTCCGTATTCATTAAAGTTTGTTTCTAATCCTAACCTCGGGTGAAGTTCATGTTCAAAGTTTATAGTTTACAGGTTTCGCCTATTCACTCCCCTCTAGGAGACTTTCAATTGGTATCAGAGCCCAGTACTTCATTAGAGTCTAACAACTCGAAGAGATGTGTGTCCACAAGAACCCGAAGAGCCTTTACAAGTACAAGATCAACCATCATCTTCCATACAAGCATATCCACCAACTCAAGATGAGGAATTGGCTCAAGTTCAAGACAATGAGCCACCTCAAGAATAAGGCCTTGATCAAGGGGGAGATGAAGTTGATCAAGAAAAGGAGGATGAACAAGAGATTCAAGATCAAAACCACCTCATCCAAGAGTCCATCAAGCAATTCAACGAGATCACCCTGTCAACTCCATACTTGGTGGCATTCAAAAGGGGGTAACCACTCTCTCTACAGTTGCTCATTTTTGTGAACATTACTCTTTTGTGTCTTCTATTAAGCCATACAGGATAGAGGATGCACTTAGAGATCCAGACTGGGTGGTGGTAATTCAATTGGAGCTCAACAACTTCACGAGGAATGAGTATGGCATTTAGTTCCACGTCCTAACCAAAATGTTGTAGGTACCAAGTGGGTATTCTGCAACAAACAAGATGAGCACGGTGTGGTGACTAGGAACAAAGCCCGACTTGTTGCAAATGGGTATTCACAAGTCGAAGGTTTGGATTTCGATGAAACCTATGCACCTGTAGCTAGGCTTGACTCAATTCGAATATTACTTGCCTATGCTACTTACCATGGCTTCAAGTTATATCAAATGGAAGTGAAAAGTGCCTTCCTCAATGGTCCTATCAAGGAAGAGGTGTATGTTGAGCAACCTCCTGGCTTTGAAGATAGTGAGTATCCTACCTATGTTTATAAGCTCTCAAAGGCGCTTTATGGGCTCAAACAAGCCCCAAGAGCATGGTATGAATGCCTAAGAGACTTTCTTATCACTAATGGTTTTAAAGTCGGAAAAGCTGACCCTACTCTCTTCACTAAAATAATTGACAAAGACTTGTTTATATGCCAAATATATGTTGATGATATTATCTTTGGGTCTACTAATAAGTCATCTTGTGAAGAGTTTAGTAGAATTATGATATAGAAATTTGAGATGTCCATGATGGGGAGTTGAAGTATTTCCTTGGATTCCAAATCAAGCAACTCCAACAGGGCACCTTCATTTGCCATACAAAGTACATTCAAGGTATTCTCAAGAAGTTTGGAATGAAGAATGCCAAACCCATCAAGACCCCTATGGGAACAAATGGGCATCTCGACCTCGACACTGGAGGTAAGTCCGTAGATCAAAAGGTATACTAGTCGATGATCAGATCTTTACTCTATTTATGTGTTTCACGACTGGATATTATGCTTTTAGTATGCATGTGTGCAAGATTCCAGGCTAACCCTATGGAAATCCTCCTAAGGGCCGTGAAAAGAATCATGAGATATTTAGTTTACACTCCTAAGTTTGGGCTATGGTACCCCAAGGGATCCACCTTTGATCTAATTGGGTATTCTGATGTTGGTTATGCCAAATGTAAGATTGATAGAAAGAGTACATTAGGGGCTTGTCAGTTTCTGGGGAGATCCCTCGTGTATTGGGTTTCAAAAAACAAAACTCATTAGCTCTTTCCACCGCTGAAGGTGAGTATATTGCTGCAGGACAATGTTGTGCACAATTACTCTGGATGAGGCAAACCCTTAAGTACTATAGATATAAATTGAGCAAAGTCCTTCTCCTATGTGACAATGAGAGTGCAATCCGCATGGCGGACAATCCTGTTGAACACAGCCGCACTGAAAGGGAAATATGGTTTAACCTTTTCCTATAAATAATTTTGGTGTTTGAATGCCCAACACAAATAATGGACTAACTAGTTTGCTCTAGATTATATATTCTACAGGTGCATAAAGGTTCAACACAAACCAATAAAAGATTAAAGAAAGGGTTCAAAAATAAAGGAGCAAAGAAACCAAGAGTGCCTTGGTCTAGCGCACCGGACTGCCACCGGACAGTGTCCGGTGCACCAGGACCGTACAATGTCCAACTCTCGACTCTCAGGTTTATCAGGGCGCGCTCCGCTATAATTCACCAGACTGTCCGGTGTGCCACTGCTGTAACGGTTATCCAGCGCAACGGTCGACTGCAAAAGCGTGGACTCAGAGCTACAGTGCGTGAACAGTGCGCGCAGAAGTCAGAGCAGTCGCCAGAGGCACACCGGACAGTGAACAGTGCCTGTCCGGTGTGGCACCGGACTGTCTGGTGCCACTAAAAGACAAAGCCTCCAACAGTCAGAAGCTCCTAAACCCTAACGATTGGGTGACGTGGCTGGTGCACCGTACAAGGTCCAGTGGCGCACCGGATTGTCCGGTGCGCCCATCGACAGCAGCCTGCCCCAACAGCTATGTGGTGGTAGAGGGCTATAAATACCCCCCAACCACCACTACTCCAAGCATCCAAGTTTCCAGCACTTCACATTCAATACAAGAGCTAGTGCATTCACTCCTAGACACAATTCAAAAGAATCAAAGCCTCTCTAAGTCCCAAGAGCATGGTATGAATGCCTGCGAGATTTCCTTATCACTAATGGCTTCAAAGTCGATGAAGTCAATCCTACACTCTTTACTAAAACTATTGCAAAAGATTTGTTTGTATGCCAAATTTATGTTGATGATATCATATTTGGGTCTACTAACAAATCTACTTGTGAAGAGTTTAGTAGGATCATGATTCAAAAATTCGAGATGTCTATGATGGGGGAGTTGAAGTATTTTCTAGGATTTCAAGTCAAGCAACTCCAGGATGGCACCTTCATCAGCCAAACGAAGTACACTCAAGACATACTTAACAAGTTTGGAATGAAGGATGCCAAGCCCATCAAGACACCCATGGGAACCAATGGGCATCTCGACCTCGACATGGGAGGTAAATCTGTAGATCAAAAGGTATATCGGTCGATGATAGGATCTTTACTCTATTAATGTGCATCTCGACTGGATATTATGCTTTCTGTATGCATGTGTGCAAGGTTCCAAGCCGATCCTAAGGAAGTTCACCTTAGGGCCGTGAAAAGAATCATGAGATATTTAGTTTACACTCCTAAGTTTGGTCTTTGGTACCCTAAGGGATCCACTTTTGATTTAATAGGATATTTCGATGCCAATTGGGCAGGGTGTAAAATTGATAGGAAGAGCACATCAGGGACTTGTCAGTTTCTGGGAAGATCCCTGGTGTCTTGGGCTTCAAAGAAACAAAACTCAGTAGCTCTTTCTACCGCTGAAGCCGAGTATATTGCCACAGTTCATTGTTGTGTGCAATTACTTTGGATGAGGCAAACCTTCAAGGACTATGGCTACAAATTGAGCAAAGTCCCTCTCCTATGTGATAATGAGAGTGCAATACGCATGGCGGATAATCCCGTTGAACACAGCCGCACTAAACACATAGACATTCGGTATCACTTTCTGAGGGATCACCAACAAAGGGGGGATATCGAGATTGCTTATGTTAGCACCAAAGAACAATTAGCCGATATCTTTACCAAGCCTTTAGATGAGAAAACCTTTAGCAAACTTAGGAATGAGCTAAATATTCTTGATTCTCGGAATTTTGATTGAAACATTGCACACATAGCTCATTTATATACCTTTGATCATATCTCTTTCATGACTATGACTAATGTGTCTTCAAGTGTATTTCTATGCTAAGTCGTAGATTGAAAGGGAAATAGAGTCTTTGGCAAAGACAAGGCTTCCACTCTACCAGTATCTTTTACCCTTCGCCATCACTCCACATCACTCCAAATTGGTATAATCCTTCACTCTTATTTACTTGTACCAATGGGGAGAAAATAAAAAGGGCTCTCAACATCTCTGTTTTTGAGGATTAATGCCAAAGGGGGAGAAATATTAAGCCCAAAGCAAAAGGACTGCACCACCAACTTCAAAAATTGATTTACAAAAGTTTGTTTTTCCAATTAGTATCTTGTAATAGCAATTTCTTCAATTGGGAGGTTTATTTCAATTGGTATATTTAAAGATAGATTGGCATCTAAATTAAATACTTCCAATTGGTATCTATTAAAACTCTCTTGAAAGCTAAGAGGAGAATTTCATTCAGGGGGAGTTTTGTTTAGTCAAAGAAAAAACATTTGAAGCAGGGGGAGAAATTTCAAATCTTGAAAATGCTTCTTGAAATCTTACTCATATACCTTTGACTATTTGCAAAAGACTTTGAAAAGATTTGCAAAAACAAAACAAGTGGTGCAAATGTGGTCCAAAATGTTAAATAAAAGAAAGCAATCCATGCATATCTAGTGAAATTAAAAAATTGGTTTAATTCCAAGTAACCTATGCACTTACCTTACGCAAACTAGTTCAATTCTGCACTTATATATTTGCTATAGTTTGTGTTGGTATCAATCACCAAAAAGGGGAGATTGAAAGGGAAATAGGGTTTAACCTTTTCCTATAAATAATTTTGGTGCTTGAATGCCCAACACAAATAATGGACTAACTAGTTTGCTCTAGATTATATATTCTATAGGTGCATAAAGGTTCAACACAAACCAATAAAAGATTAAAGAAAGGGTTCAAAAACAAAGGAGCAAATAAACCAAGAGTGCCTTGGTCTGGCACACCGGACTGTCTAGTGTGCCACCGGACAGTGTCCGGTGCACCAGGACCGTACAGCGTCCAACTCTCGACTCTCAGGTTTCTCAGGGCGTGCTCCGCTATAATTCACCGGACTATCTGGTGTGCCACTGGACTGTCTAGTGCACCGGCAGAGTAACGGCTATCTAGCACAACAGTCGACTGCAAAAGCGTGGACTCAGAGCTACAGTGCGCGAACAGTGCGCACAGAAGTCAGAGCAGTCGCTAGAGGCGCATCGGACAGTGAACAGTGCCTGTCTGGTGCGGCACCGGACTGTCTGGTGCCACTAAAAGACAAAGCCTCCAACAGTCAGAAGCTCCCGAACCCTAACAGTTGGGTGACGTGGCTGGCGCTCCGGACAATGTTCGGTGGCGCATCGGACTGTCCGGTGCGCCCATCGACAACAGCCTGCCCCAACGGCTATGTGGTGGTTGAGGGCTATAAATACCCCCCAACCACCACCACTCCAAGCATCCAAGTTTCCAGCACTTCACATTCAATACAAGAGCT
Organism: Zea mays; assembly: GCF_902167145.1. Taxonomy (NCBI): domain Eukaryota; kingdom Viridiplantae; phylum Streptophyta; class Magnoliopsida; order Poales; family Poaceae; genus Zea; species Zea mays. The sequence continues at coordinate 80,274,944 of NC_050096.1, read as the reverse complement.
AGTGCATTCACTCCTAGACACAATTCAAAAGAATCAAAGTCTCTCCAAGTCCCAAACTCACTCCAAACACCTAGTGACTAGATAGAGTGTTTTGTTTGTGTTCTTTGCGCTCTTGTTCTTGGATCGCTTTCTTCTTCCTCATTCTTGTTCTCAATTAACTTGTAATCAAAGCAAGAGACACCAAGTGTGTGGTGGTCCTTGTGGGGTCTAAGTGACCCATTTGATTAAAGATAAAGCTCACTCGGTCTAGGTGGCCGTTTGAGAGAGGGAAAGGGTTGAAAGAGACCCGGTCTTTGTGACCACCTCAACGGGGACTAGGTTCTTTAGAACCGAACCTCGATAAAACAAATCACCGTGTTCATTCGTTTTATTTCTTTGTTGATTTGTTTTCCCCTCTCTTTCGGACTCGAATTAATTTCTAACGCTAACCCTGGCTTGTAGTGTGTGCTTAAGTTTGTAAATTTCAGATTTCGCCTATTCACCCCCCTCTAGGCGACTTTCACGCACAAAGCACATAGACATCCGGTATCACTTCTTGAGAGATCACCAACAAAGGGGAGATATCGAAATTGCTTATGTTAGCACCCACAACTAGTTAGCTGATATCTTCACCAAGCTCATAGATGAAAAGACTTTTAGCAAGCTTAGGAATGAACTAAATGTCTTAGATTCTCGGAACTTTGATTGAAATCTTGCACACATTGCTAATTTTATACCGTTGATCATGCCATATCTCTTACATTTGGTACAAATGCATATTTCTTATTCTTCTTATGCCAAAGCTAAGACTAATGTGCCTTCAAGTATATTTCTATACTTAGTCTTGGATTGAAAGGGAAATGGAGTTGTAGGCAAAGGTAAGGCTTCCACTACAACTTTGTCAGTATTGTATACCCTTTGCCTTACTCATGAACTTACTTTCATATCTTTCTTCTAAAAGGTCTTTAGTTTTCTTCGTTTTTGGTGCTTAATGCTAAAGGGGGACAAACTAATAGGCCAAAGCAAAAGGACCACACCATCACCCTATTTTTGGAAAACTTTTTGTCTTCCAAATTGGAACTATTGCATTTGCAAAAAAGCCTCTTGACAACTAAGGGGAGAACTTTTCAGGGGGAGCTTTTATTTAGCCAAAGGAAAAACATTTGAAAAAGGGGGAGAATCTTTCAAAACTTGAAAATGCCTTTAGAAATCCTATTCTTAGACCATTGTTTAATTGCAAAAGAATTTGAAGATTTGCAAAAACAAGCTAAGTGTTGCAAATGTGGTCCAAAATATTAACTACGTCAAAACATTCACATATACTTAGAACTGCTTTCATCTCAAAAGTAACTTATGCACATATATCAAAATGCAAACTAGCTATATTTCTATACTTTGTATTTACTTTGGTTTGTGTTGGCATGAATCACCAAAAAGTGGGAGATTGAAAGGGAAATGGCCTCAACTATTTCCTATAATCGATTTTGGTGTTTGATGACCATCACAAATCTTATGGACTAACTAGTTTGCCTAAGTGATCATTTCTCAGGTGCATAAAGTTCATACACATCAATTCTAAGACAACCAATCGGAATACCGTAGATTATTCTGGACAGGGGAAGTGTTTTGGAAATTCCCCTAAGCGCGGACCGTCCAGGCCCTTGCGGCGGACCGTTCGCGACACCAGGGAGTGCCTAGGACAGGAACACTGCAAAAAACGTCATTTATACTATGGACTATCCGAAGGAGAAGAGATCACCATCCGAGACCAAGCGCGGACCGTCCGGCCTCAACCGCGGACCGCCCAACCGTTCAAAAACTAGAAAAAACCGAAGGTGATGGGTTCGGTGTAACACCCCTAGTGTTACTGTCACTAAAATTTGAGCATAACATCATAAGCATTGGCATTCCATGTGTTTGTCACACCTAGAATGCATTCACTAGGCAAAAATTTTAAACAAGTTGTATTGCGATGACATTTTGTGGATAAAACCCTAGAGTAGGGTACTTAACCCTAGATTGGACTTAATAGAGCAAATAAAGCTTAAATAGGGGGAAAACTTCAAAACCCCATTGAAATAGTCATAAAAGGTCACCATAGATGAACTAAAGTGATATCCAAACCCCAGAAGTATCAAGAACCCTAAATAGAACCCTAGAAAACCCTAGAGTTAAACCCTAGGGGGCTAAATGCAAAATTACTACACTTTTGGGCTAAAGTGCAAAAACCATGAAAGTAAGGTGTCTTACGTTATATGATTCACAATTATGAAGATTTGCAACCTAAACCTTGAGTTTTGGACTTATTTGCAAAAGAACCTCACTCATACTCCAATTGCTTAAGTCTGAAATTAGTGATATTAGCTCAACTTTGGGGCCTTGTAACTTTCAAACCATAAGGGTTTTGCCCTAGGTCACCACATCAATTCTGTAGATCTATCAAAGGAGAACAACTTTGTTTAAGGGATGCAACACTGTTGTTATGAAAAATGTGAAGAAAAATACACCCAAAGATGGACTGTCAGGCTGTCTAGAGACTGAACCTGGTCTGACAGTGTGATGAGGCAATCTTTGAACCCAGATTTGAACATGATCCAGCGCAAGTTTGGGCATGATCCCCATAGCAAGATTGCAGTTGGTTAATTGGGCTATAACTTTGAAGCAGTGGGATGATGGGGTTGTCACATGAAATGAGGAGAAAAGTGGCACTGATTTTGCTCTAACAGACTGACTGCATGGTAATCTCCATGGTACAGTAAATGGGGGGATCAGGTTCAGAGAACCTCACCGCCGATGAGCCACACGCAGATTTGTGCCTTCGCCGCCGTGATTCGCGTTCGGATCGACTGGATAACGCTCGGGGTTGAGTAAGTATCATCATCGTGGATATACTCTGGCCACCGTACCGAGCTTGCCAGGGTCGCTTCGGATGAGCTCGCCGGTGACAGCCGCTTCACGGCCTTGCGCCACGTAACTGGGCACATTCATCGCATCATCGTGACTCACTTTGATCGTCTGATCATCGCCGGTGAGGGCTGCCACGGTAGATGCCACGAATTCCTTGCGCCAGTGACCTCCCACTCCTCCGATCGCCGCGCGTCGTCGTCCGATTCAATGGCCACCGCTCTTGCCTACTATAAATTGAGGCCACCATGAGCTCCATAGGGTAGTCAAGCACCACGCCACCCAAACCGTGCCCTCAATCCATCACCAGAGAGCTTCAATTTTGAATTTCCCCCAAATCTCTCAAGAACACCGCAGAAAAGACCTCGCCGTGGCTAGCCCAATTCAGGTCCAATCTCGCCCGCTACATTCTTGTTTTGGCACCCTTGCTTGCTCTTGATGCTCACCGACCCATCCAATTGAGCTAGAACCCCATAGATCACCGGGAACGCGCCGGATTGCCCGTGGTGCTTGCGGTCACCGTGGGCAGGGCGCTGTAGGGCTTCAATCCAGAAATTAGTTGAGGGAAAACATTTGTTAAGGTTCAAATTAGGTTCCAGTCGTCAGGGAGCACCGGTCTTGGTGTAACCCGGCCAGTAGTGGCTCGCCGGAGCTCGGCTCCCCGCCAGTCACCATCGTGGACTGAGTGTTGTGAAGAGATAGAACTTGAGGGGTGTTTATGTGAGGTGTCAGTGACTGAGTTAATAGTGCCGCGACCCCACTTTAGGTTATTCAAGAAGCCAGGGTTGTTCTTGCAAAAGTCGACGCGTGCGCGCACGCGCGGGCGCATTTCTGCTGTTATTGGGCTGACTTGGGCCCGATTCGGTCCAGTACTATTCATGACTTTTCCTTTTTCTTTTTCTGTCAGACTTTGGAAACCTATAAGAAATTGTAGGAAAATCCTAAAAATACCAGATCAATTTTGCTAGATTCCTAATTTCCTATAGAATTTAATAAAAATAATTTCTTGATTTTTAGTCCAAAAGGGAAATTATAGAGTATTTAAAACAACCTAAGATCATGTTTCTGGATTTTTAGAAAATAAATAATAAATCCGAAATTCCCTAAATTTTTAGGATAAACTTTAAATAATATTTAGAAACCTTGGGTAGAGTTTGGTATGATTTGGGCCTTGTTTGATACTTAGAACCCAAAACCGTACCCCCTGCCCTGTGAACTTCACTTATGACTCCGGAAACCCTAAGTTCTCGGAGATCCATGAAGGAAAATTGTATTCAAGACTTTAGATAATAAACTTTTATTATCTTGCACTCTCATGAGTATTACATGGGCATTCATTATTATGTATGGTTATATTTAGAAAACAAGGAAGAAGTAGAAGTCGAAGAAGAGAAGACTTCACCACCACCACCCGAGGAACATCAGGCAGGCAACTGTTTTTATTTTGATATCTGCGGAACAGAGCTTGATTCACCAGTAAAACAAGGCAAGCCCCGGTGCATTTGCCACCTCCTTGTTCCTTTTAAAATCTTTCTCACTTACTTGATGCATTAGGTGATAGGAGTTGTATGCTAAACCAATTCCTGCATTTCCTTCCTTGGATTGCTTCTCCTGAAATCCCTGTTTTACAAAAGGTTTTTCTTATGCTTAGCTTTGCTTTAGAAAAACAAAATGTTTTGTTTTCTCAAAGGTGATGTTGCAAAGTGGGTAGGATGCTTTCAAAAACAAAACTTGATGGTGGATCCATCGTGGCCATGATGGGTTCAACATCAGAAAAGTTATACCTCTGCCAGGTACCAAACTTTGGGTTTGAAATGATAAAGCTGAGATCGGGCGGGTGACTTGCACGAGAAGAGAGTCTCGGTGTAGTGTCTCCGTCTGTGTCCATTAAGGACCGTGTCGATGTAGGCTTGATGATCGAGGACCCTTTAACTAGTCACATGCCTCGTCATGGGTAAGCTTTGCCTCGGGCAGACTAATACCAGAATAAGATACCACGCAATGGGAGTGGAGAGATGGCGAGAGTAGCGTGTACCCTCTGTGGCAAGAGGCTGGACGGTGGTGTATCTGTGCTCTCGGTTGGCGTGAACCTGATCTGGTCTTAAGAACCCCAGTGGCGAGTTGACATATGCAAGGGTTAAGTGCTACATATGTCGTGTGATCGGAGATCCTCAGCGGAGTATAATCGATTCAGATCGCCGTACCTTCGCGGTTATGAAGACTTGGTCACTGCCCTATACGTAGAAATCCAGTGAACTAAAGGGATGATGAAAAGACGGCTAGTATAGGCCAAGTGCTTGAACTAGGGTAGAGAGAACTCTAGATGCAGGTAATCTTACTTAACCTGTCAATTAAAATTTGGATTCTTAAGGATCCACTATTAGTAAGCATTTCTGCAAACAGAGTCATTGATTATTGATAAACCTTACCTTGACCCCCTTAAAGGCCAGCATACCCTTGAGAGTCTTTTCTTTAGTCGGGTAAGACTTGCTGAGTAATTCCATAATCAGGGCTTTGTCCCATGTTGTTTTAGGTGAAGAAGCGGCAAACTTTTGTTGCTTCTGTTCAAAGGTGGTACCAAAGAAAGAGCACCAGGAGTAAAGCTGCGGGAGGAAAGGATCCTCCATAAAACTTTTGTTTAATACTTATCGGGAGGGGTTTTTGCCTCCCATGGTTTGTAATAATAATACTCAGCACTCATATATATTATGTTCTGGTCTGTAACTATATAACTCTGTCTTACTTTTCAATAAAGGTAAGTTAATGTAATTGCTTCCGCATTTTCGCACCTCCGAGGTATTGTAATGTCTGCGTGACGGGTGAAACGCTCTTGGAAAAGGTAAAGAAAGCAGATACCGAACTTGTCAAGTGATTCAGAGGCACCTACAGGGTTGTCTGAAGTCTGTTGGACAAGGACAACTGTGGGTGGACCTAATGACTTGGGAGGTTCCATCATAGCTGGTATCGGAGCGAAGCCCATCTCTGTAGATGTTATGAGTCATTTTCAAAAAGAATTTTCTAAGACTTACCTATAAAGTTTCTTTCTTTCTTATCTAACTTCCTTCTGAAGTACTTATTTGAAAGACCAGATATAGAGTGCAATGTATAGAAGGTGTGAATCGACTAAGGTTGATTCTGTAATTACACATGCATCATGCTAAAAACTATGCTAATAAGATTTTCCCCCTTAAGAAATGCCGCCACGCACAAGAAAGATCGTGCGCAAGTCTACCGGGCCGATTGGCGTACCCCGTCATCAACTTGCCCCACGACATGAAGATAGCAGTAGTGGTAGTAACTGTAACACCCCAAGTGTTACCATGGCTATGGCACCTCTATGCACTAATGACTGTCATCACATGTGGAAGGAACTTAAGGAGAAGAGCATAAGAATCTTGGAGACCATGTATTAACCAAGAATGTTAATGACCTAAAAGCATTACTCAAGCTTTTGTGCACTTACCACCTTGGGCAAGTAGGGAGTAAACCCTGGACCTCTCTTGAACCCCTATCTACTAAAACCATGGTTGAAGGGCGGGGAGAGATTAAGCAATGTGCAAATCATGACCTAACCTTTGGCAAAAGTTAAGTAACATATTAATCAGCAAATATAGAGAGGAAACATTGCAAAAAGACCCCTTGAGAAACCCCAAATCCATTCTTTAAGTACAGAAAGAGCTAGAGCTCTCTAATTCTCTCTAAGTCAAAATCTACACCTAATCTAAAGATCCACCGTGTTCACCTTGAAGATGGCACCAAAACCACCTAAGTTCTATACCAAAAATGTGGCATACCACCTAAGGCACCCCCTGGAAAAAGTTGAGACCGAGCCCTTGACGTTTGACATGTCTTGGCATCACTTTTGTCGCACAGCGGACAGGGAGACAAGCCAAATTTGGCGTCCGCATATCTTCTGACCTAGGGCTTATCTTCCCTTGGAACTCACATACAAGAGATAGCCATAGGTGCCAGGAAGAGGTCTGCGCCGGATTTTTGCCAAGATTCGCACGTATTCGATCTCAGCAAGCTTTTGAACATGGGCAGAAGAACACCTCCACGTGTTCGACGTGCTCTGCGCGCCCCCGCGTGCCCCACGCCACGCTAGGCCATGCCCGCGACCCCTCCTCGCGCCCGCGCCTATAAATCACCCTCAGGCGTCGACCGTACCCTTCCGCACACGCTCGACCTCACCGGAGCCCAAACCCACCGGCGTTTGCCCTTGCGCGGCGTGTCCGCGGCCGCCCGATCCCCCTGCCACCGTAGACCGGCCAGCCGAACCTTTCCCATCCCCGTCCAGCCCTCGGAGAAGACTGTGCACACCCCGGTGAAGCTCCCCGAGCGAGGAATCGAAGTTTGTTTCGCCGGAGAGGCCAGTCCACGGTCGTCGGACTCCACCCGACTGCCGGCGAGCGTAGACCGGGTAATCCTCTGCGCCATTCTTCGATTCCTTTTGTACACGGCCTCTACATCACCCCGTGAAGCTCACCGTGCCATTGGATTGAACCAGGCCGCCGTAGTTTGGCCGGCACACCTGCCGCCGACGACCCCCGCCGCCTGTGCTCGTGGCCAGGGTAGCTCCGACCACGTCCGACGCCGACCAGCATACCGACGTGACCGTCGTGACCTCCCCGACGTCACTGACCACCCCGCTGGAGCTCTACTGCCGCCGGTAAGCCTTGCCACCGTAATGTATGCCGCGGGTACTGTTTAAGCCAGCCAAGGAGCGCGGGTTAGATTTCGGTTAGGTTCGGGGGGTTATGCGCAATGTCAGTGACTCGGATGAATAGTAGCGCGGGGGTATAACTGAGAGAGTTAGTTTGGAAATAACCCGAGGACTTCGGTGCAAAGTGGTTTTCCAGGAAACCTTTTAATAAATCTGATTTAAAATTTAAACAGAACTTGAATAATTCATATCTTCTGTTGTACTCATCCAAATTGAGTCAAACCAATTTTGTGAGATCTTAAATAATATAAACTACTGAAGAAAAATATAAAATCCCTTTGTGCTACAGAAAACTTTAAGGTTTTGAATTAAATACTGATTTGGCCAAAAGATGAATAATAGGAAGAAAAATAGTTGCACTATTTAACTGAGGTTAAGAAAATTTGGAGAAGTACATGACCACCTACTGACCCATTTAAAAATGCTACACCCCTCTGTACATCCCATTAAGGTAGAGTTTACCATTTATTTTGCTTTGTGCTTAAGGTTAAAGAAAATAGGAAAGATAAATTAAATAAAGAATAAGGGAGCCCCATATTTTTGTTAGTCTATTATTCAGTATAGTTCACTAGAAAAATTTATTACACTCTAGTTTAGTATAAAACAATTGGGATACCTTTTATTTTGAGAAAACAAAGAAAACTTAGAAAAACCCTAGAAAAATAACCCCAAGGCAAAAACATCCCAAACCTTGGGATAACTAATGAGTTGTTATTAAGAACATAAAAAAAATTTGAAGTCTGTTGTTTGATATTTTTCAAATAACAAGTTAGTTATGAGCACCTTTTTGGCATAAAACTTTAGAAAATCACAACTAAATAACCACCAATTAACCTTCTGTGATTTTTGGCACAGAAGCTTATTATTACTGTTAGATGCCAACAAAAATAACCCTTAGGGCAGAACCTACTCCTAGTTGAGAGTTGTAGTACAAAGTGGCCCATTTACACCACCTTTGTTATTTCTGTCCAAAGCATAGCCTTTCTATTTTGAACCTCAAATTCCTAGAATAAGCTATAGTGACCAATGGCCACCCACTATAATTTTTACAGAATTTTTGGAAGAAGTTAATTCACTGTTGTAGTTCAAACATGCATTAGAAGTCATAAATAAAGAATAAAGAAAGGAAAATGAATGATGGAAATTAGTGTGACCCTAAAACCCTTTATAAATTGTCCACTGAAAAATATAAGGGAAATACACATCCACTATGCCTATCCTTAACAAAGCCTAAACCTAGAGTGATAAGCATAGACCACTGAAAGCCACGTATGATCAAGAAACCCTAAGTTCCTAACTAACTTGGTTTATCTTCCTTTAGCATAATGTTGTAAAATCCTGCATAACCATGACATACATATTCATTGCATTCGATAGACTGCAACCTCGCTGACGGAGAGTACGTCCTCGTGCCAGAGCAAGGTGTTGCTCAGGAGGTAGCCCAGAGCCAGCACCAGAGCCTGCACCAGAGGATCTGCCTGCCACTGCTTTGGAAGGCAAGCCCCGGTTTTATGCATAACCTGTTATTTATGCTATTTTACTATACTTAATGATTGTAGGATTGATTGTGCACTTAAGTGTAGGAGTTGTTTGAAACCCTAGTTGCATGATCTCAGGAAATCCTAATGAGATGAATACTAGTATGCTAGGTCGAGGTAGTTGCTTTACTAATTAGGATCTCGGTAGAAGTCGAGTGATTTTTCTAGCACTCACGCGAGGTCAGGAAATTGGTTGTATCCACTTTCTTATCATAATGATGCTGGTTGTGGACAACAATCTATGGGGATTGGTTGTCCACGGGATAAAAATTTGAATAAGGATTAAGGTGTGGTACCGTGAGTCAAGCGTTTGAACGTACTAAGCACATGCCGAGAAATATGGTAAATCGGTAAGCCTAGTACCTGATTGAACCTGCCAGCGGACATATCCCCTCACGCGACCTGAGACGTGGTCTCCCATTCCGGTTATGGTGGGTACAAGTGCGGTCACTGCACGACGGCAGTCGGGGTCAGTGAGGCATTGTACGCCAAGGCGGTGAGCCCTGATCTGCTGCCAGGGAATCGATGGGGACAGTTGATGTGTGTAGGGACGGAGTGCCTCGCCACGTCGTGTGTTTAGGTTTACCTTGCAAGGTTTAAAAATTCGATTCGAATTGTCTGCTTCTCGCAGCTAATGAGACTGCTAAATATGTTTGCTACTATGTATGAGTAGATAGTACATATTTAGCCTTAAGAGAGTCACACTTAAATTTGATAAAGTTAAAACTTGATTTAGAAACTCAGCTAGTGCTTTTGGCAACCAAACCCCATAGCCAAACAGCTGCATGTCTAGAGGTAGAGGAGTAGACTCCTCACACCGGGTAAGTCTAGCTGAGTATTAGTATACTCAGCCTTGCTTGTGGCACAATTTTACAGGTTCTTTGGAGGATATGGTTGCTGGAGTGACTTGGTCGTCCGCCTTACCACCGGGTTGGACTGTTGAGTGGGACCCCGCCTCGGCTGAGGAGGAGCATGAGGAGTGATGGGACAGGCTTCCCCATCCCTCCATTTATCTATCGTTAGTTTTATTCCGCTGCACTTCGAACATGATGACTACTTTTGCAAAACTCCGATGGTGATGTAATAATTTGATACTCCTTAATGTATGGTTTTATGCCTTATTGTATTTGCTCTGTGACTCACCTTCGAGTGAGATTGTGGTAATTGATCCTGTCAGTGGCCTCATCGGACTAGATCCGAGGGATTGACGGGTTATTCCCATTTAAGTGTGTTCTAGCCTCTAAGGCGGGACTTAGGCACTTAAGTCGGAATAATTCGGGCAGTTCCGCCACAGCTGGTATCGGAGCTTGTACCACCACAGAGGAATCAATAAAATATAAATACCATCCTTTTCCGAAGTAAAACTTGATAGAAACAAATGTTGGATAGATCGTAGGATGATCAGGATAGACCTAGGACGTGAAGCCTTAGGATGATAGAGGGGTAGTTAGGTGGCTAAGTAATTAAGCCATATGGGCTACTATAAGGGGTGGGAATCCTTCCCTAATCCCTTTTTCCTTGATGTGAGGTTGTAGAGGACGAGCATGCATGCATTCTTAATTAAACAAATCGATAATTGAGTAAAGACCTAAATACAAAATGATGACCAACTAAGTACCTCAGTACCGTTGTCAAAATTTGAGAAAGATTGAGTTGTGTTTTCTTTTTCTTTTTATAATTCTTCTTCTTACTTACGCTTAATCGTACACAGATGACTTCCCACGGATCCTCAAACGACGGGAATGTGCTGTCTCACACTGACGGGCTTGCACGAGAGGGCTTTCCCCGTATTTTGTTGGAGGTACTTCAGGGGGCCGGATATAGGACACCTCCTCAGTACGCGGTGCAACAGTTCGAGAAGCACCGAGTACCCCGCTGTAGAGTGAGGATGACCTTGGAGCCTCATCCCCTGTAGCCAGGCTGGCGTTCGCTCGACTCTGAGTCCTTTGGATACTGGGCTGAGGACACGATTGAGGCGATTGCTCTGCACGGGTTGACCACTTTCTGCGGATTCCATCCCTTGGAGTTGTCCACCCACCCCATTGGCTTGTTCCCCGCGGAGAGGGAGGACGACCCAATGTGGAAGGATCGGGTGGAGCATGCCAAGGACATCTGGGCTCTCTACCCAGGCCAGACTGCTCACTTGACGGTGCGATGCATGAATGCCCTGTATCGTCTGCAAGTGATGCGTGGTGAGGCAATGTCTCATTTGATGGCATTGCTGGAGGCAACTAAGATCACTCTGGATAACAGAGAGGAGCTTGTGGTTGACTTGTCCACCGAGATGGTGGAAAAGGACTTACAAGTGGAGCAGCTATCCGATGAGATCCAAGAGCTGGAGGAGTTAGTGGGGACAAGGGAGAACACTCTCGAGGTTCTCGAGGATCAGCTTATCAACACCCAGCGGCAGCTTGCCGAGGCTAATGAGCACCTGGATATGCATCACCAGGAGATCCAGGATGTGGAGGCTAACGAGGACGTCGACATTGAGGGAGGAGAGGAGCCTGCCTCCAGTGTGGACACTGCTGGCTCAGGGAGACCACCTTCCCCCGAGTCGAGTGTTGCCTCGTTCGCTCACTAGGTATTAGGAGTAGGGCTAGAAGTCGGTAATGGTGGGACTCCTCACAGCTAGCGTAGCTTTTGCACCCTTGGGGTACTAGGCTAGATAGAGTTGAGTCTTTTGGGCCATTGATGTAATCATGATAAACTCTTTTGGAAGCATGGGTGATGGATGATGTTAGTCTTAATTTGGGAAGAAAAGTTTATGCCTTGTGAAATCCTTTGTGTTATGACTTCGCCTTTTTGACTCTTTCACCGCGATTGAACCTTGAACTTTGAAGATGTGTTATTGAGTATATATGTGATTTTTCAGATGGTCGGGCGAGCGTGTCGTGGACAGAATGAGCGCATTCCTCCACCCCCGCCACCGCCTCCCACTCTGCAGGAGCTAATGGCTCAGCAGAATGAGATCTTGAGGCAGCTAGCTCAGCGCCAGCCACCACCTCAGCACTATGGTGGTGGAGATCATCAGCGTCACCCCGCGGTAGCCACTTACCAGGAGTTCCTCAGTACTCAGCCGCTGTTGTTCACCAGGGCCGAGGACCCACTTGATGCTGATGTATGGCTGAAGGTAGTGGAATCAAAATTCCCACTACTCAATGGGGTTTGTTCCGAAGTAACTAAGGTCAGGTTCGCCACCCAGCAACTTCGTGGATCCGCGCGGACATGGTGGGACCACTATCTTGCTATGCAACCAGTCGACCATGAAGTGGATTGGAGAGAGTTCAAGGCAGCTTTCAGGGGACACCATATTCCAGCTGGCATTATGGACCGTAAGCTCAACGAGTTTCTGGCACTTACTCAGGGCAATAGGACAGTGTTGCAGTATGCGCAGGCTTTTAATGATCTGTGCCAGTATGTCGGGTATCATGCAGACACGGACGAGAAGAAGAGGGACAGGTTCAGAAGGGGGCTCAGCACTAAGCTCCGTGACCGTCTCAACACCGTCAGGGCCAACAGCTACAATGAGTTGGTCAACATGGCCATTTCCCAGGAGGACTGTATCACAGCTCGTCAGGCAGAAAAGAAGAGGAAGACCCCTATGGCAGGACCCTCAGCTCAGCCACAACGCTTCAGGATTGTGTCCGACACTCAGAATAGGGGACCTCAGTAGCAGCAAGGGCGATGGGTGATCTGACCACATCAGTAGCAGCAGGCACCCAACCGTACCCAGTTTCCAGCTCAGAGGAACAATCAACAGCAGCAGCAGTATCGCCAGGCAAATGACAACAGGTGTTTCACTTGCGGCAACACCGGACACTATGCCAAGAATTGCCCCAGAAACCAGCAGAGGCAGGGGCAGAATGTTAATCAGAACCAAGGCAAGAGGCAGAAGGTGCAAGTGAGGCAGGGCAGGCTGAACTTTACCACCATGGCTGACATTCTAGAGGGAGCACCCATCATGACTGGTATCTTTACAGTTTTGAATTATCCTGCTATTATTCTTTTTGATTCTGGTGCATCGCATAGTTTTATCAGTGCAAAATTTAGTGCCAAGTGTCAGTTACCTTTCCACCACACCAATGGGGGTAATACAATTTCAACACCAGGAGGCAGGATTGCCACCAATCAAATCAGCAAGAATGTGCCTATAAAGTTTGGTAGTCTGATAATTAAAACCAACCTTCTTATTTTGGGTTTGGATAGTGTGGATATCATATTGGGAACAGACTGGTTGACCAAACATCAGGCAGTGATTGACATTGCAGCTAGGGCCATTGAAGTGCACTCACCGACCTGTGGTGAAACCACACTATATTTGCCTGACCAGGGTTGTACCCGTTCTTGTGCCTTCGTTATGATAGAATCCCCAGTGGAAAAGATCCCAGTGGTCTGTGACTACCCAGATGTCTTTCCTGACGAATTGCCAGGAATGCTACCTGACAGAGACATTGAGTTCGCCATTGAATTGCAACCCAGGACTGCTCCTATCTCCAAGAGACCCTATAGGATGCCTCCCGCGGAACTGGCAGAACTGAAGAAGCAACTGTAAGAGTTGTTGGACAAGGGGTTCATTCGCCCAAGTACTTCACCTTGGGGATGTCCTGCTTTATTTGTGAAGAAAAAGGATGAGAGTTTGAGAATGTGTATTGACTACCGCCCTCTCAATGCGGTGACCATCAAGAACAAATACCCACTACCCCGTATTGATGTCTTGTTTGATCAATTGGTGGGAGCCAAAGTGTTCTCCAAGATAGATCTTCGCTCGGGTTACCATCAGATCAAGATCCGTGCCAGTGATATTCCCAAGACGGCCTTCTCAACCAAATATGGGCTTTATGAGTTTTTGGTAATGTCTTTTGGGCTGACCAATGCCCCGGCCTATTTTATGTACCTGATGAACTCAGTATTCATGCCAGAGCTAGACAAATTCGTGGTCGTTTTCATTGATGATATTCTGGTGTATTCCAAGAATGGAGCCGAGCACACCAAACATTTGCATACTGTACTTCAGAGGCTGCGTGACCATCAGTTGTATGCCAAGTTGTCCAAATGTGAATTCTGACTGAAGGAGATTAAATTCTTAGGTCACACAATTTCTCAGGATGGGATATCTGTTGATCCTGAGAAGGTACAAGAGGTAATGGATTGGAAACCCCCGACTACAATGAGGCAGATTCGGAGTTTTCTGGGATTGGCAGGGTATTATCGACGATTTATTCCGGATTTCCCCAGAATTGCCAAGCCAATGACTGAGTTATTGAAGAAGGGAGCCAAATATGATTGGAGCCAGAAGTGCAAAGATGCTTTTCATACTCTAAGGCAGCATTTGACAACAGCCCCAGTGCTGGCTCAACTTGATAACACCAAGCCCTTCGAAGTCTATTGTGATGCTTCTGTTATAGGATTGGGATGTGTATTAATGCAAGACAACAGAGTAATTGCTTATGCCTCCCGAGCACTCAGACCCCATGAGCAGAACTACCCTACACATGACCTAGAGTTAGCAGCCGTGGTTCATGCTCTCAAAATATGGAGACACAACTTGATGGGAGCTCACTGTAACATTTACACTGATCACAAGAGCCTCAAATACATTTTCACTCTGGCAGATCTGAACATGAGGCAGAGGAGATGGTTAGAACTAATCAAGGACTATGATTTGGAGGTGCACTACCATCCCGGCAAGGCCAATGTTGTGGCAGATGCCTTGAGCAGAAAGGCCCAGTGCAATTGTATGAGCATGGATGCGAGAATTACCACCCTGTGTGATGAATTATGCAAGCTGAGTCTGGAAGTTGTGCCTTCTGGTGATTTAAATTATATCTCGGTGGAGCCCACCCTACAAGAGCAAATAGTCCAGGCACAGATTGAAGATAAGGGTGTTCAGATTATCAAAGACATGATCAAGCAGAAGGCAGAGAAGTACAAGTGTTTTTGTCAGGATAGCAAGGGAATTCTATGGTTTGGAGATCGATTGGTTGTTCCTAAGAACCCGGAGCTCAGAAAGAAGATATTGGATGAAGCTCACCTTTCAAAATTCTCCATGCACCCTGGCAGCAACAAGATGTACCATGATCTCAGATCCTTATACTGGTGGACCAGAATGAAGAGGGAAATTGCCAAGTACATATCCGAGTGTGACACCTGCCAAAGGATTAAAGCCAGTCATTTGAAGGCAGCAGGCCCTTTGCAACCCCTTCCCATACCATCTTGGAAATGGGAGGACATTTGCATGGACTTTATCGTGGGATTGCCCAATACCTCCCGGCACCACGATTCCATTTGGGTCATTGTGGACAGATTGACCAAGTTAGCTCATTTCTTGCCTGTACACACCACCCATAGGACGGAGAAGTATGCGGAAATCTACATTGACCAGATAGTCTGTTTGCATGGTGTACTAAGGACTATAGTCTCAGACAGAGGGGCACCATTTGTGGCACGATTTTGGGAACAATTGCAGGAATCACTTGGGACCCATGTAATACGAAGCTCAGCATACCATCCCCAAACAGATGGCCAGACTGAAAGGGTAAATCAGATTTTGGAAGACATGTTGAGGGCATGTGTGCTACATTATGGAAAGGATTGGGACAAGTGTCTTTCGTTGGCAGAGTTTTCTTATAATAACAGTTATCAGTCTAGCCTGAAGATGGCACCTTTTGAGGCCTTATATGGGAGAAGATGTAGAACCCCGCTGAATTGGTCTCAAGCAGGAGAGAGGGAAATATTTGGGCCAGATTTGGTACTGGAAGCAGAGGAAAAGGTCAGAGTCATCAAGAAGAACTTAGAAGCTGCTCAGGCCAAGCAAAAGAGCTATCATGACAAGAGAAGGAAGCCTCTACAGTTTGAAGTGGGAGACCATGTTTATCTTAAGGTGTCACCCACTAAAGGTGTCCAGAGATTTGGAATCAAGGGCAAGTTAGCTCCTCGCTACATTGGACCCTACGAGATCAAGGAGACTTGTGGACCTGTAGCATATCAATTGAAGCTGCCACCCAGCATGTCAGCTATTCATGATGTGTTCCATGTATCTCAGCTGCGGAAATGTGTCCGCTTACCCACTAAAGTACTACCTGAACCAGAAATTGAGATAGAACCAGACCTGTCCTATCAAGAGTACCCTGTCAAGGTATTGGATCAGAAAGAGAGATCAACGCGGGCCAAATCGATCAGAATGTATAAGGTGCAGTGGAGCCACCATTCAGTAGAAGAAGCTACATGGGAGACTGAGGATTTCCTACGCTCTCGCTTCCTCGACTTTCTGCCCAAAGGAGTCGGTACGTAACCCAAAACCCCACCCCCACCTGCCCTTTGAATCCAAATATAAGAAAAATCTAGATGATAAGGGTAGTCTAAGTTGGGATCTTAACTTAAAAAGGACTTCCTTCTGAAGTTGCAAAGGGGATGACATTCGAAGAACAGTTAACTAGAGAAACTTAAAGGAAAGCAGAAACCGCACACCAGCACACCTTCATGGCACCCTCCTGAGGACTCTACCTAAAATCTTGGGACGAGATTCCTTTAAGGGGGGAGGGCTGTAACACCCCAAGTGTTACCATGGCTATGGCACCTCTATGCACTAATGACTGTCATCACATGTGGAAGGAACTTAAGGAGAAGAGCATAAGAATCTTGGAGACCATGTATTAACCAAGAATGTTAATGACCTAAAAGCATTACTCAAGCTTTTGTGCACTTACCACCTTGGGCAAGTAGGGAGTAAACCCTGGACCTCTCTTGAACCTCTATCTACTAAAACCATGGTTGAAGGGCGGGGAGAGATTAAGCAATGTGCAAATCATGACCTAACCTTTGGCAAAAGTTAAGTAACATATTAATCAGCAAATATTGCAAAAAGACCCCTTGAGAAACCCCAAATCCATTCTTTAAGTAGAGAAAGAGCTAGAGCTCTCTAATTCTCTCTAAATCAAAATCTACACCTAATCTAAAGATCCACCGTGTTCACCTTGAAGATGGCACCAAAACCACCTAAGTTCTATACCAAAAATGTGGCATACCACCTAAGGCACCCCCTGGAAAAAGTTGAGACCGAGCCCTTGACGTTTGACATGTCTTGGCATCACTTTTGTCGCGCAGCGGACAGGGAGACAAGCCAGATTTGGCGTCCGCATATCTTCTGACCTAGGGCTTATCTTCCCTTGGAACTCACATACAAGAGATAGCCATAGGTGCCAGGAAGAGGTCTGCGCCGGATTTTTGCCAAGATTCGCACGTATTCGATCTCAGCAAGCTTTTGAACATGGGCAGAAGAACACCTCCACGTGTTCGATGCGCTCTGCGCGCGCCAGAGCACGCCCGCGCGCGCCCTCGCGTGCCCCGCGCCACGCCAAGCCACGCCCATGACCCCTCCTCGTGCCCGCGCCTATAAATCACCCTCAGGCGTCGACCGTACCCTTCCGCACACGCTCGACCTCACCGGAGCCCAAACCCGCCGGCGTTTGCCCTTGCGCGGCGTGTCCACGGCCGCCCGATCCCCCTGCCACCGTAGACCGGCCAGCCGAACCTTTCCCAGCCCTGTCCAGCCCTCGGAGAAGACTGTGCACACCCCGGTGAAGCTCCCCGAGCGAGGAATCGAAGTTTGTTTCACCGGAGAGGCCAGTCCACGGTCGCCGGACTCCAACCGACCGCCGGCGAGCATAGACCGGGTAATCCT
The DNA here is from genome assembly GCF_902167145.1 of Zea mays. NCBI lineage: Eukaryota > Viridiplantae > Streptophyta > Magnoliopsida > Poales > Poaceae > Zea > Zea mays. Next base: position 80,257,120 of record NC_050096.1, on the reverse strand, counting down.
CTGCGCCATTCTTTGATTCCTTTTGCACACGGCCTCTACGTCACCCCGTGAAGCTCACCGTGCCATTGGATTGAACCAGGCCGCCGTAGTTTGGCCGGCACACCCGCCGCCGACGACCTCCGCCGCGTGTGCTCGTGGCCAGGGTAGCTCTGACCACCTCCGACGCCGACCAGCATACCGACGTGACCGTCGTGACCTCCCCAACGTCACTGACCACCCCGCCGGAGCTCTACTGCCGCTGGTAAGCCTCGTCGCTGTAATGTATGCCGCGGGTACTGTTTAAGCCAGCCAAGGAGCGCGGGTTAGATTTCGGTTAGGTTCGGGGGGTTATGCGCAATGTCAGTGACTCGGATGAATAGTAGCGCGAGGGTATAACTGAGAGAGTTAGTTTGGAAATAACCCGAGGACTTCGGTGCAAAGTGGTTTTCCAGGAAACCTTTTAATAAATCTGATTTAAAATTTAAACAGAACTTGAATAATTCATATCTTCTGTTGTACTCATCCAAATTGAGTCAAACCAATTTTGTCAGATCTTAAATAATGTAAACTACTGAAGAAAAATATAAAATCCCTTTGTGCTACAGAAAACTATAAGGTTCTGAATTAATACTGATTTGGCCAAAAGATGAATAATAGGAAGAAAAATAGTTGCACTATTTAACTGAGGTTAAGAAAATTTGGAGAAGTACATGACCACCTACTGACCCATTTAAAAATGCTACACCCCTCTGTACATCCCATTAAGGTAGAGTTTACCATTTATTTTGCTTTGTGCTTAAGGTTAAAGAAAATAGGAAAGATAAATTAAATAAAGAATCAGGGAGCCTCCATATTTTTGTTAGTCTATTTATTCAGTATAGTTCACTAGAAAAATTTATTACACTCTAGTTTAGTATAAAATAATTGGGATACCTTTTATTTTGAGAAAACAAGGAAAACTTAGAAAAACCCTTGTTGGGGACTTGTTCTCAAGTGCTATGGGTTAAGAACAAGGCAACATAGAGAATGTTCATCGTTAAAGTCCTTCGTCCTTCGAAGCATTATTTCCCTTAGGATATAATGGTTTATGGACGAAGGTTATGAAGGACGTACCTTCATAAACTCATTAAATAATGACGTAGGATGAAATATAAAGAATATGAAAGACAACATGAACAATTACATATTATTATCAGGCATAAACAGAAATATCATTGAATTACAAGTGTACCTTCAATTGGAAGGAGATGACAGTACAAGCGTGACGCAAAAAGCGAATGCCAAGTCAGCGTGAACAGTACGGGGCTACTGTTCACCTATTTATAGGCACGGGACGCAGCCCGTGCAAAATTACATTAATGCCCTTTACACTCGATAATAATTCTATAGTAATCTGTCGAGGTCTAAATAGCCTTTTCATCTTTAAGTCGGTTTCATCTGCTGCTGTCACGCCGAAGCTTTCCTGCTTACACCTTCGGCGGTTCACCAACCTTCGTATTATTCTGGTCTACTGTAATGCCTGACTTGAGTCCGAAGATACCTGTTCACATATTATACTCCAGAAACACTATTAAATCCTGTTTTTGAGGACCTTCGGATGCCGAAGGTCCCCAACAGTAGCCCCTCGCAATATTAATTTGTTCAAAATAATAAATTTAGATTGCGACCTGGACGAAGGCTTTACGCCGAAGGTCCGAAAAAACACCTTCCCTTTGCTAGAATAGCAATATTCACTGACAAGCGGGGTCTTTTAATTTTCAACGCACTCGGCGTATAAATACGGCCATACCGCAAACGCATTTGACACGCTCTCTGGCCAACTGCTCCCGCTCACTCAATTTTTAGCTCTTGTGTACTACGATTTGCTAAGCTTTTAGTTTTGAAGCTTTGGCTTTAAAAATAGTTTTTTAGTGTCTCCGAAGATGTCCGAAGATAAGAAGACTGCTGCTGAGACGAAGCTGAGCCTCGACGAAAAGAAAAATTTGGGGTTTCTTATAGCGATGTCAAAGACCAACACAGAAAAAATCACCAAGGAGATTCTGGAAGGTTTGTCTGAGGATACTGGTGACAGTGACAGCTATGATGTGGACAGTGGTGGTGAAGACTCCGAAGATCGTCCATGGCGACCAAGCCATTCAGTTTATGGTAAATCAACTATCAAAGAGAATCATCTTATCAACATGAGAGGAAGGTATTTTCGGGATTTGTCCATTGTGAGGGCCGACGAAGGGGAGAAAACTTGCCCCCACCCTGAAGAGAATGAAGTCGTAGTGTACCGAAGCTTTTTGAAAGCTGGGCTGCGATTTCCTTTGAGCAGCTTCATTGTGGAGGTGCTGAAAATATTCGAAATCTATCTCCATCAACTTACCCCCGAGGCAATTATAAAGCTGAATATCTTCGCGTGGGCCGTGAGAAGCCAAGGTCTGAAGCCTGACGCAAAAAGCTTTTGCAATATACATGAATTATCATATGAAACAAAACATTGGGGTAAGGAACAGTATCACAACAATTTTGGCTGCTACAGTTTTGTTTCTCGGTCCGGGTCAAGCTGCCCCGTGCCAACCTTTCGGAAAAGATGGCCCGGAGACTGGATGACAGAATGGTTCTATGTGAAGAGTGATCTGACAATACGAGAAGATATCAAAGGTATAATTATGCGCCCTATTTGGCAAAGCTTCGGCCTTCGAAGGCCGAAGGTTGAAATGAATGAAGTTGCCGAAGAATGCCAGAGGGCCTTCGGCGCAGTCTGTTCTTTCATTGGGACAAGAGACTTAGTACAAGAGCATATTGCCTTCAGGGTATGGCCGCTTGCGGAGAATTGGGAAATGCCACAAGAAACCGTAAAAGAGGCCGACGAAGGTGGACTTATCAGGTTGAAGTACCCTTTTAAATTTGGAGATAAATTCGTTGAGCCAGATGATGACTGGTTAAAAAGTATTGAAAATTTAAGCGATGAACTGCTTGGGGCTTATTCGAAGGCCGAAGACACTGCAATGTCAGCAGCCTTCGGAGGCCGAAAAAAGAAAAGGCTGAATCGGGTATTTGATGCAATCGGGTTCGTCTACCCTGACTATTGCTATCCCATTCGAAGGCAGAAGAGAAAAAGCACAACCTCTGCAAAGGAAGAAGCTGCAATTGCTCCTAGCGAGCCAGAACCGAAAAGAAAGAAGATAAAGGTCCTCACACATCGGTCGCGCTATATTGAACCAGCTTCGGTGCCTGAGTTTACCGGAGAAACTCCTTCGGCCGCCGAAGCTGAAAAACCAGCTGAGCCAACCTTGCTGCCAGAAGTCGCAGAAACGGCCGAAGTGCCAACAAAGATAGAATTGGAACAATCGAAGATTTTGTTATCAGAAATGAAAGAGAAGGCCGAAGCGCCGTCCACAGAAAAAATGGAAGAGGTAAAAGAAGCAACTGAGGGATCCAAAACATCAGAAGTTTTGAGTCCCGCAGCAAACATTGATACAGTAAAAAATCAAAAAATGCCAGCAGTGACTCCAAAAAGAAAGAGAATGGCTAATGTGCTAGATGTACTGGAAATGATCAAATCTTCAAGCACACCTCCGAAGAGGGCTGCTGTCATTCCTGAAACAATAACTGAAATTTCTGGTTCTAGAGCTCCAGGGCAAGAGACTGAAACCGAAGCTGAGCCCTCAGAGCCTGCAAAGATAAAATCCTTGGAAAGTGAGGCAGAAAAAATAACAATGCCAACTTTTGTTGAAAAAACCGGTGTCATTGCCCCCGAAGCATCCCCGAAAGTTCGTGATTATATTCTTCGTCATGCTTCGGGGAAAAAATTATCAGAAAAAGAAGAGCAAGAGGCCCAGCACTACGCCCAAAAACTGAAATATCCAAAGGGGGCGTTAATATTCAATGACAGTGGAGAAGAAGATTTCTTGTATTGTCTCCCCGACAGCAAGGAAATTTCTGTCTGTCGGGAGATGAGCAGGAGCTTCGGATTCCCAACTTTAGAAGACGGACTTTCGGTGCTGTCAAAGAACGATCTGGCCGACAGCCTAGCTTACAATAGCTTAAAGGTGCGACAAATGAAATCCTTGTATTTTTTGTTGAGTTCAAAATTTTTCGTTTGTTTAAACCTATTGACGCAGACATATTTCTCTTTGCAGGGCCTGATACTCAGCAATGCCCTCAGGGCACAAAAAGATGCTGAAGACGAAGGGTGTTCTATAGCCCTGAGCAACCTTCGTTCCGAAGTTATTGAACTGAGGAACGAAGGTCTCGAAAAAGATAAAATGTTGTACTCATTGATAAATAAAATAAAGGAGGATGAAGCTGCTTTTAAAGGCCAAGCTGAAGCTCAGAAGCGGGAAATTGAAGATCTTCGGAAACAACTGGCCAGAGCCAAGGAAGAACGCATACTTGAAGAAACAAAGCGAGAACTCAGCGACCAATGGGCCGATCACCTAGAAATAACTGTTGAAGAGCTTCGTTCGTCCAAAAAGAGATGTTATAACAAATCTATAGAGTGTGTTAAAAAGTTAAAAGCTAGCTTCGCCAGGGTTGGCGCCTTCTCAAGCGAAGAAAACTTTACGAGAGGCAATCCCGAAGGTCCTATCGAATGGATTGACCACGAAGCTGAGGCCTTCGAAGAAATTTTAAATAGCCGAGGAGATATATGTGCCTTCTCTGGTGCCAGAGGGATTGCCACCATCTTAGAGAAGAAGGGCTGCGAACATGTAAAAATTTTAGCACAGTCCGAAGCTGCTTTGTCCTTTGAAGATGCAAGAGATCCTTCGGCCGAAGCTAGTATAATTGGTGGAAAATTTTTTACCGATATCTGGGATAATGGTGGCCGAGAAATGGCCGGAGAAATTATTCGAAGAAGTGAAAAGGGCATTCACGATGCTAGAGAAGTAGCTGAGGCTGCTGAAAAGAGCGCAGAGGCCGAAGGTCAATTAGGTATTAACTAATAGTTTTTATTGTGTTGTAATCTTTAGGCTTTAAGATTTGTTTGCGATTTGTAATAGCAATGTAGCCGTATCCTGTCTTACTTCAGATCCTGATAAAACGTCTTCGGGCCCTCAGCCGAAAGGAGACGACGAAATTAAAAAGATGGCTGAAGATATTATGGACGAAGTCGTCAATCGGCTCCTGAACGAGGCTGCAGAAGTCGTTTTGAGAGAGGATTAAGTATTTTTGTGAAAACTTCTGAAATGTAATATACTGTAACATTTTGTAACCCCAAATGTAATATACCTATTTTTGTTAGTCAATTCTTTACGATGCATGAAACTTTACACGTACCGCTTTTGAGTCTTTGACGAAAAAACACCTTCCCTTCTTTTCATGCTTCGTGAAGAAGAATTTTTCTTTGTCACAACAATATCCAATATTCTGATGAATAATATCCAGGCTTCGTGAAAATATTTTCCGAAGCTACACTTCCGAAGATCAATGATGTATCTTTTTGTGACTATGATTTCTCCCTTTTTTCAAAGCGTTCTTCTGTAGATTGATAATGTGTCCACCTCTTGTGCCATGTGCAAAATGATGTATGATGCTTATGCTATGCGAAATGATGCGATGATGTTATGTCATGTGAGATGATGTTTATTCCGAAGATACATACGCATCCCTGCAATAAAACACAATCTTTTATAAGCCTCCCTTAGGAGCTTCTTCGCCTTTTACTTCAGCGGAATCAGCGTTTATTTTTCGCTGTAAGCCTCCCTTAGGAGCTTCTTCGCCTTTTACTTTCAGCGGTATTCGCGTTGACTTTTCGCGCTTCGCCTTTTACTTAGGCGGTATCAGCGTTGACTTTTCGCTGTATGCTCTGCATTCCCTTTGGAACGACTTTGGAGCAGAAAACTTACACTGCGCTCCCTTTGGAACGACTTTTTGTGACTTCGGCAAACTTACTCTGCGTTCCTTAGAACGACTTTTTGTTGCTTCGAAGAATTTTCGATAGTTCGAAGGTCCTCTTTGTTATCATAAGCCTGTGAAGAAAATATATTTTCCTTTTAGGATTCAACGAAACTAATTACATGAAATCTAAACAATGCCCTTTATTACAGAAAATAAAACTGAATGAAAAAGATTGCTATTAAGGTAGGATATTTGTCAATAGATGTGCTTTGACTCTGGCACAGTGCTATTGACTGTACGAGCTTCGGACTGCTCTCTGAAGTCCCTCTGGTGTGGAGCATACTGGCTCCCTTCTGGCTGCTGGCCTTGTTGCAACGGAGGTGGAAGCGGAGGCTGTTGCCAAGAAGTTTGAGGCTGACTCGCCGAAGCAACAGAAACTGCAGGATGATTGCCCACATATTCTGGAATGTAGGGCGAATGATACGAAGCTGTATGCATGACCTGCTTCGGCTGAGCTTGTTGTGTTGCTGCTTCAGCTATTTCCTTTTGCTTCTGAATAGTAACATGGCACATCCTGGTAGTATGGCCTTTGTTCTCACCGCAGAATAAGCAAAAGATTCTTCTCGGTTGATCGCCAAATCTTCCTCCAAAGCCCCTGGCGCCTCTGCCTCTTGGAGCTGGTGGTCGGAAGGAGCTTTGCTGTTGTCCCGAAGCCTGTGAGGAGCATTGTGGCCTTTGCTGTTGGCTTCCTCTGTCATCATTTTGTGTAGAGTTATGAATTGATCTCACGTGCCTCGGGTAAAACCTCCCTCCGAAGCCCCTGGTCATTTCAGAAAACCTGAAAGCCTCCTCCCTTCTTTGGCGAAAATCATTATCGGCCCGAATGTACTCGTCCATCTTCTGGAGCAGCTTCTCCAAAGTTTGAGGAGGCTTCCTGGCGAAGTACTGAGCTGACGGTCCTGGCCGAAGCCCCTTGATCATGGCCTCGATGACAATTTCATTGGGCACCGTTGGTGCCTGTGCCCTCAAACGCAAGAACCTTCGGACATACGCCTGAAGGTATTCTTCGTGATCCTGGGTGCACTGGAACAGAGCCTGAGCAGTGACCGGCTTCGTCTGAAATCCTTGAAAGCTGGTTAACAACAAATCCTTCAGCTTCTGCCATGAAGTGATCGTCCCTGGTCGAAGGGAGGAATACCAGGTTTGAGCAACACTTCTGACAGCCATAACGAAAGATTTGGCCATGACTGAAGCATTGCCGCCATACGAAGATACTGTTGCTTCGTAGCTCATCAAAAACTGCTTCGGGTCTGAGTGGCCATCAAATACGGGAAGCTGAGGCGGCTTGTAGGACGGAGGCCAAGGTGAAGCCTGCAGCTCAGCGGACAGAGGAGAAGCATCATCAAAAACGAAATTCCCATGATGGAAATTGTCATACTAGTCATCTTCGTTGGGAAAACCCTCCTGATGAAGGTCTTGGTGCTGAGGCCTTCGGTGTTGCTCATCCTGAGCAAGATGACGAACTTCTTCAGAGGCTTCGTCTATCTGCCTCTGCAGTTCAGCTAGCCTGGCCATCTTTTCTTTCTTCCTCTGTACTTGTTGATGAAGCATCTCCATATCTCTGATTTCTTGATCTATCTCGTCCTCTGGTGGTGTCGGGCTGACAGCCTTCCTTTTCTGGCTTCGAGCCTCCCGCAGGGAGACTGTCTCCTGATTGTGGTCCAGTGGTTGCAGAGCTGCAGCCCCAGTCGCTGAAGCCTTCTTCGGCGCCATAACGAAGGTTTATGATCGCCGAAGGTGTTCAAAAAACTCAGAGTGGAAGTGAGTTCACCGGAGGTGGGCGCCAATGTTGGGGACTTGTTCTCAAGTGCTATGGGTTAAGAACAAGGCAACATAGAGAATGTTAATCGTTAAAGTCCTTCGTCCTTCGAAGCATTATTTCCCTTAGGATATAATGGTTTATGGACGAAGGTTATGAAGGACGTACCTTCATAAACTCATTAAATAATGACGTAGGATGAAATATAAAGAATATGAAAGACAACATGAACAATTACATATTATTATCAGGCATAAACAGAAATATCATTGAATTACAAGTGTACCTTCAATTGGAAGGAGATGACAGTACAAGCGTGACGCAAAAAGCGAATGCCAAGTCAGCGTGAACAGTACGGGGCTACTGTTCACCTATTTATAGGCACGGGACGCAGCCCGTGCAAAATTACATTAATGCCCTTTACACTCGATAATAATTCTATAGTAATCTGTTGAGGTCTAAATAGCCTTTTCATCTTTAAGTCGGTTTCATCTGCTGCTGTCACGCCGAAGCTTTCCTGCTTACACCTTCGGCGGTTCACCAACCTTCGTATTATTCTGGTCTACTGTAATGCCTGACTTGAGTCCAAAGATACCTGTTCACACATTATACTCCAGAAACACTATTAAATCCTGTTTTTGAGGACCTTCGGATGCCGAAGGTCCCCAACAACCCTAGAAAAATAACCCCAAGGAAAAAACACCCCAAACCTTGGGATAACTAATGAGTTGTTATTAAGAACATAAGAAAAATTTGAAGTCTGTTGTTTGATATTTTTCAAATAACAAGTTAGTTATGAGCACCTTTTTGGCATAAAACTTTAGAAAATCACAACTAAATAACCACCAATTAACCTTCTGTGATTTTTGGCACAGAAGCTTATTATTACTGTTAGATGCCAACAAAAATAACCCTTAGGGCAGAACCTACTCCTAGTTGAGAGTTGTAGTACAAAGTGACCCATTTACACCACCTTTGTTATTTTTGTCCAAAGCACAACCTTTCTATTTTGAACCTCAAATTCCTCGAATAAGCTATAGTGACCAATAGCCACCCAGTGTAATTTTTACAGAATTTTTGGAAGAAGTTAATTCACTGTTGTAGTTCAAACATGCATTAGAAGTCATAAATAAAGAATAAAGAAAGGAAAATGAATGATGGAAATTAGTGTGACCCTAAAACCCTTTATAAATTATCCACTGAAAAATATAAGGGAAATACACATCCACTATGCCTATCCTTAACAAAGCCTAAACCTAGAGTGATAAGCATAGACCACTGAAAGCCACGTATGATCAAGAAACCCTAAGTTCCTAACTAACTTGGTTTATCTTCCTTTAGCATAATGTTGTAAAATCCTGCATAATCATGACATACATATTCATTGCATTCGATAGACTGCAACCTCGCTGACGGAGAGTACGTCCTCGTGTCGGAGCAAGGTGTTGCTCAGGAGGTAGCCCCAGATCCAGCACCAGAGCCTGCAACAGAGGATCTGCCTGCCACTGCTTTGGAAGGCAAGCCCCGGTTTTATGCATAACCTGTTATTTATGCTATTTTACTATACTTAATGATTGTAGGATTGATTGTGCACTTAAGTGTAGGAGTTGTTTGAAACCCTAGTTGCATGATCTCAGGAAATCCTAATGAGATGAATACTAGTATGCTAGGTCGAGGTAGCTGCTTTACTAATTAGGATCTCGGTAGAAGTCGAGTGATTTTTCTAGCACTCGCGCGAGGTCAAGAAATTGGTTGTATCCACTTTCTTATCATAATGATGCTGGTTGTGGACAACAATCTATGGGGATTGGTTGTCCACGGGATAAAAATTTGAATAAGGATTAAGGTGTGGTACCGTGAGTCAAGCGTTTGAACGTACTAAGCACATGCCGAGAAATATGGTAAATCGGTAAGCCTAGTACCTGATTGAACCTGCCAGCGGACATATCCCCTCACGCGACCTGAGACGTGGTCTCCCATTCCGGTTATGGTGGGTACAAGTGCGGTCACTGCACGACGGCAGTCGGGGTCAGTGAGGCATTGTACGCCAAGGCGGTGAGCCCTGATCTGCTGCCAGTGAATCGATGGGGACGGTTGATGTGTGTGGGGACGGAGTGCCTCGCCACGTCGTGTGTTTAGGTTTACCTTGCAAGGTTTAAAAATTCGATTCGAATCGTCTACTTCTCGCAGCTAATGAGACTGCTTGATCCATGCTGCTACATTGAGTAACAAGTGAAAATATGATGAGATGATACAAGATGTTGATTGCTAAAAATGTTTGGTACTATGTATGAGTAGATAGTACATATTTAGCCTTAAGAGAGTCACACTTAAATTTGACAAAGTTAAAACTAGATTTAGAAACTCAGCTAGTGCTTTTGGCAACCAAACCCCATAGCCAAACAGCTGCATGTCTAGAGGTAGAGGAGTAGACTCCTCACACCGGGTAAGTCTAGCTGAGTATTAGTATACTCAGCCTTGCTTGTGGCACAATTTTACAGGTTCTTTGGAGGATATGGTTGCTGGAGTGACTTGGTTGTCCGCCTTACCACCGGGTTGGACTGTTGAGTGGGACCCCGCCTCGGCTGAGGAGGAGCATGAGGAGTGATGGGACAGGCTTCCCCATCCCTCCATTTATCTATCGTTAGTTTTATTCCGCTGCACTTCGAACATGATGACTACTTTTGCAAAACTCCGATGGTGATGTAATAATTTGATACTCCTTAATGTATGGTTTTATGCCTTATTGTATTTGCTCTGTGACTCACCTTCGAGTGAGATTGTGGAACTTGATCCTGTCAGTGGCCTCGTCGGACTAGATCCGAGGGATTGACGGGTTATTCCAATTTAAGTGTGGTCTAGCCTCTAAGGCGGGACTTAAGCACTTAAGTCGGAATAATTCGGGCAGTTCCGCCACAGTAACGATCCAATCGGGGATCTAGAAGCCCAAGTGGATCAGCTTCAAACAGAACTCCATCGCAGGAATAACATATGGGTCACAGATGGTGAAAGAATAAACGAATTAAGAACAGACATCCGCCACCTGCAAGATCAACTCGCGGAACGAGATCTAGCGCTTGACTGGGCGGTTAACTCTCGTTCGCTTGCTTGGGCTAAGGAGGCAAAAGCTCGAGCCCGTGTGGAGGAGCTTAGCTCAGTCGTGGATAACTTGCAGGTTTATTGTAATACTCTACATGAAGAAGTTCATGTATTGTATTCCCAACTGCACCCCAATGTACCTGCGGATCCTGTCGGGATGGAAGTCGGACCTTCTGGAGTAGCGGGAGAAGCACTCGGTGGTGAACTGGACTTGTTCAGGCCCCCTCCCTCTATGAAATTGGTAGATGAATGGTCTCCTACGCCCGACAGCGAGGCTACCAAAAGTGACAAGAAGCAAGAGTAGTATAGTGTAAAAGTAGTAATAATGTATAATACGTACTATAATCCTGTTGTAAATTCGAGTCTGTAACATTACCCTTTTCAGTGATGTAAAATGGATGGTTTTCTTTGGCATATTATATTTTTCCAAATGTTTGTTGCCTCAGATGCCCTCCAAGACTCGTTTACAGGATGGAGCAGGAACCTCCAGTGGGAGGGAAGCAACCCCAAATCCACCCCCAGTACCACCAACGTTAGCCGAGGCTATCGCTGCCTTGGTTAACGCTATGGTCGACAACACCCGCTTCTTGTGGGAAATGGTGGGGCAACAAATGCAGCAACAAGGAGGGCGGGCGTATCCGCAAGGACCCCGCGAAACATCATACCTGGATTTCTCAGAGACATGCCCTCCATTGTTTGTCAAGGCAGAAGATCCTCTGGAAGCGGATTAATGGATCCGCGTTATCGAGCAGAAGTTCGGGCTTCTCCGATGTTCGGAGATTCAAAAGCCCCTATTCGCAGCACAACAATTGCGTGGCCCTGCCAGCACCTGGTGGGGAAATTTTGTAGCCGTTCAACCGGCTGGTCATCAAATAACTTGGGATGAGTTCAAGTTGGCTTTCCGCGAGCACTATATACCTGAAGGGGTGCTCCACATGAAGCAGGAGGAGTTTATGAAGCTGAAACAGGGTGGAGATACTGTTACCCAGTACCTCAATAAATTCAACCACTTATCCCAATATGCTATCGATCAAGTCAACACGGATTTAAAGAAGAGGAATTGTTTCATGAGAGGTCTTAATGATCGAATGCAAAGGAAGATGGCCACCTGCATTGATCTTTCCTACGGAAGGGCTATCAGTACTGCACTGGCAGTCGAGGCTAAATATGCAGGATCCTGAAAATCCAAGGGTTATGGAGGCGACAGGCCCAATCAGGGGTCTAAGAAAAGACAAAGGTTGGTAATCCGACCTTTCAATCCAAATCGCTCTTTACCACGTCCACCCTCCTACCCTTTCAAGCAACCGATTTTTATTCACCCCGCCACTGCCCCTACATCAACCACTCAGTCGGGTGCCCCTGGCACTCGTTTCCCTGCCCTCCCAAGCTCTTCAACTGGTCGTTTCAACTGTGGAAAGTCCGGACACTTTATCAAGGACATTCCATATCACAAGCAGAATCGCTCAAGTAATCAGCAGAGTTCTGGGAATTCCGCTCAAGGAAAGGGAAACATGGCAAACAATACCACGAGCAAAAATACAAGGAAAACGGGGCGAATTTATTATACTCAAGTGGCCACAACACCAGACGGCGAACCGGTTATGATGGGTACGTTTCTCGTGGCCAATCACCCCGCAATTATTCTTTTTTATTCTGGTGCTTCGCATACGTTTATAAGCAAGAAATTTGTGGAGCAACATTGCATTCCATACCATGAATCAAGGGAAGGGTTTAAAATTCATTCGCCTGGGGGACAAATATTTACTAAAGAAGTGGCTTTCCAAGTGCCCATAACGTTGGCTGAACGGGACTTTCCTACTAATATGATTGTTCTGAAAGGCCAAGACATAGATGTAATTCTGGGCATGAATTGGTTGGCCCAACATAAAGCTATTCTCAACACTAATTTGAGAACGGTCAGATTAAGTCATGGCCAAGAAGAGGTTCTCTTGACCATCCCCATAGCCATTCCAGCTAAACCATTTGGCAGAATATATGAAGCTATCATACCGGATATCCAAGATATTCCGGTAGTATGTGAGTTCCCAGATGTTTTTCTAGAAGATTTGCCTAGATTGCCTCCAGAAAGAGATGTAGAATTTGTGATTGAGTTGAAGCCCAGTACGGCTCCTATTTCTAGAAGGTCGTACCGAATGCCTCCAAATGAACTGGCAGAGCTCAAGACCCAATTACAAGATCTACTGGAGAAGGGATTCATCCAGCCAAGCTCATTGCCATGGGGATGTCCAGCCATCTTTGTTAAGAAGAAAGATCAAATGCTACGGATGTGCATGGATTATAGACCCCTTAATGAGGTTACTATAAAAATAAGTACCCTCTGCCATGGATTGACATTCTATTTGATCAATTGACTGGAGCGAGGGTCTTCTCCAAGATTGACCTCAGATCGGGCTAACATCAGATCTGTATCCAGCCCGAAGATATACCGAACACCGCATTCACTACGCGGTATGGTTTATTTGAATATCTGGTTATGTCTTTCGGACTAATAAATGCTTCTGCCCACTTCACCTATCTTATGAACTCGGTATTTATGCTTGAGCTAGATAAGTTTGTGGTGGTGTTCATTGATGATATCTTGATATATTCCAAGAATGAAGAGGAACATGCTCGGCATTTACGGATCGTGTTGACGCGCTTAAGAGAGCACCAATTATATGCTATTCTCAACACTGAATTGAGAACTATCAGATTCAATTATGGACAAGAAGAGATTCTCTTAACCATCCCCGTAGCTAAACCAATTGGTAGGGTATATGAAGTTATTCTACCGGAGATCCAAGATATTCTGGTAGTATGTGAGTCCCCAGACATTTTTCCAGAAGATTTACCTGGATTGCCTCCAGAAAGAGATGTAGAATTTGTGATTGAGTTGAAGCCCGGTACAACTCCTATTTCTAGAAGGTCATACCGAATGCCTCCAAATGAATTGGCAGAGCTCAAGACCCAATTACAAGATCTACTGGAAAAAGGATTCATCCGACCAAGCTCATCACCATGGGGATGTCCAGCCATCTTTGTCAAGAAGAAGGATCAAACACTACGGATGTGCGTGGATTATAGACCCCTTAATGAGGTTACCATCAAAAATAAGTACCCTCTTCCATGGATTGACATTCTATTTGATCAACTGACTGGAGCGAGGGTCTTCTCTAAGATTGACCTCAGATCAGGCTATCATCAGATCCGTATCTGACCCGAAGATATACCAAAGACCGCATTCACTACGCGGTATGGTTTAATTGAATATCTGGTTATGTCTTTCGGACTAACAAATGCTCCTGCCCACTTCGCCTATCTTATGAACTCGGTATTCATGCCCGAGCTGGATAAGTTTGTGGTGGTATTCATTGATGATATCTTAATATATTCCAAGAATGAAGAGGAGCATGCTCGGCATTTATGGATCGTGTTGACACGCTTAAGAGAGCACCAATTATATGCTAAGTTCAGTAAGTGCGCGTTCTAGCTAGAAGAAATCCAATTTCTGGGACATGTATTATCTGCCAAGGGGACTGCGGTGGATCCCAGCAAAGTCAAGGATATTTTGGAGTGGAAACCCCCAACCACTGTCATCAAGTCCGAAGTTTCCTTGGCCTAGCTGGTTATTACCACCGATTCATTCCAGATTTTTCTAAGCTTGTGAAACCAATCACAAGTTTATTAAAGAATGATACTAAATTCATTTGGTATTCAAAATGTAATGAAGCCTTTGAACAATTGAAGGTATTATTAACCACTGCTCCGGTATTGGCTCAACCGGATATTGAAAAGTCTTTCGATGTGTATTGTGACGCATCAGGCCGTGATCTCGGCTGCGTTCTAATTAAGAAGGCCGAGTGATAGCTTATGCTTCAAGGCAGTTACGCCGACATGAGGAACATTATCCAACTCATGATCTGGAGTTAGTTGCGGTGGTTCATGCCCTAAAAATCTGGTGTCATTATCTGCTAGGGAATATCTGTCACATCTATACAGATCATAAAAGCCTGAAGTACATATTCACCCAATCAGAATTGAACATGAGACAGAGGCAATGGCTCAAGCTTATTAAGGACTATGAATTGGAAATTCATTATCACCCAGGCAAGGCCAATGTAGTGGCAGATGCACTCAGCCGTAAGGCTTCCTGTCACTATCTTACCATGAAGATCTCTGACATTACACTATGCCAGGAGATGGAAAGGTTAAACCTAGAATAATCCAACATGGAACCTTAAATCAACTAAAACTTGAGTCAGTCCTTTTACAGAGGATAATGGATGCTCAAAAGGATAATGAGGGTATGAAACATATCCATGAGAAGATAACGGCTGGAAGAACCAAATGTTTCAGAAAAGACGATCAAGGCATTGTATGGTTCAACAACCGCATAGTTGTGCCAAGGAATGAAGAAATCCACCAACAAATATTAAACGAAGCACATCTTAGTCCCTATTCTATTCATCCCGGAAGCACTAAGATGTATCATGATCTAAAACAACATTATTGGTGGACAAAAATGAAGGTTGAAATCGCACGCTATGTGGCAAAATGTGACACTTGTAGACGTGTCAAAGCCATACATATGAAGACTGCTGGTCCATTACAATCTCTACCAATACCAACATGGAAATGGGAAGATATTAGCATGGACTTTGTTGTTGGATTACCCAGAACAGCAAAAGGCTTTGACTCCATTTGGGTTATCATTGACCGACTCACAAAGATCGCCCACTTCCTTCTAGTCAAAGTAAAATATCCAGTAATTGCATATGCAGAACCATACATTGCTCGTATTCTCAGTTTGCACGGTGTTCTGAAGACCATAGTGTCGGATCATGGACCTCAGTTCGTATCTGAAAGCTCTCTTGTGGGTTTTGGTGTTTGGATGACAACTAAATTAAAGGACTAACAAGTGTGCTAAGTGTTGAATAGGTGCTTAATGTAAAGCTAACAAGGTTCAACACAAGTGAACAAGTGTGACGGTCCAAGGACTAGATTATGGATAGATAATGGACATCACAAGTAAGATGCACATTGCATAAAGTGAGACTCGGGTGCGTAGCTCGGAAACAACTGATCAAGCCAAGGATGGAGGCAAGAAGAGCTTCGAGGTACCAAGTGCATGGGAGAAGGTCAAAGAGGCTGAGGAACCCAAAGCCAAGGGTGAAGAAGAAGACTTGCAAAGTCAAGGGTGATCGAGTTGAGAAGAGCTATGACACATCAAGGATCACTACATAAGGACGTGACTTACAACCAATGAGGAAACATCTATAGTTATGTGGTGTAAGTCATAAGACTCAAGATCAAGCTCTAAGAAGGAGAACAAAGTCACTAGAAGGAGAACAAATGTAAAATCAGAACTGGAAGCAGCCCAAAAGAGCTAAGTGCACTTTAACCTTTAGTTCGGGTTGTTCTTATGTTTGGGGATACTCTATGTGACCTTTGCAGGATGTTGGAGCTCAGAAATGATAATCTAGATCAAGTCAAGCTGACTTGATGATTTATGAGTCCAATATCAATCTTAAGCATGTCAAGTGCTAGAGAAGTGAAAATCCAAGAGAAGGTATGTTTCTAGACTTAGTACATTGGTTTTTGTGTACTAACATATTTGTCTAAGTATTAGAAACAGAAAGAAGAAGAAAATCAGAGAAAATACAATTGGAATTGACTTGGCTCGAGCAGCCAAGACTCTGCTTAGTCTGGGTGCACCTGACTGTCCGGTGGTGCACCGGACAGTGTCCGGTGTGCCAGGCTGGCGTCTGGTCAACTAGCTGCTCTCGGGTCTCGACGGCGGCGTAAGGCTATAAATCACCAGACTGTCCAGTGGTGCACCGGACAGTGTCCGGTGAGTCGGCTGAGGCGAAGTCGCCGCTCTCGGGAAACAAGTCAACAGCATACGGCTATAATTCACCGGACTGTCCGGTGGTGCATTGGACTGTCCGGTGAGCCAACGGTCAGCCGCGCAATCTGCGCGTGACGCGTGGCGAGCCAACGGTCGGATAGGAGCACCGGACTGTCCGGTGCGCACCGAACAGTGTCCGGTGCGCCAACGGCTCCAAGTCTCCAATGGTCGGCTGCGCCAGAATAGGGAAGAAATCCGCACCGGACAGTGTCCGGTGGTGCACCGGACTGTCCGGTGCGCCACCCGACAGAAGGCAAGATTTGCCTTCCTGGATTGCTTCCAACGGCTCCTAGGCCTCTTGGGCCTATAAAAGGGACCTATAGGCGCCTCAATCAAAAAAACGTGCAGCCAACAAGTGTCGACATCACTCTGATCAATTCTCACTCTCCCTCTTGTGTGTATCTCTCTAGTTTGTGTAGAAGGCAAAGCTATAAGCCTTTAGAGAGTGGAGAAGTGCTGCTAAGAGCTAGAGCAAGGTCTTGAGCATATCGTTACTCTGCCGGAGTGCTGCCAAGAAGATTGTAAGTAGCCGCGGTTTCGTTGTAACCATCTCAACATAGTGGAAGGCTCTACCTGTCAGATTGACAGATTTGAGCAAACGGAGGAAGGAGTTGAAACAGACTCCAAGCCCAGGTGTGGCTAACTCCAACGAGGACTAGGCAAGCGTTTCAGGCTTGGCCGAACCTCGGGATAAATTCTTGCGTCTGTGTGCTCTGTTCTGTATTGTGTTCTGACTCTCTGTCTTACTCACTTTTATATCTGCACTTCAACACTTATCTGTGGTACAAGTTATATTTGAAGTGCAGGACATTTTGATACAGGATCTTCTATTCCGCTGCAACCTACTTGAAGGGTCTTCTCATTCCACTGCGTTCTAGTCTTCGAGTAGAGTAAGAATTTAAGTTTTACAGTGATAATTTTTATTCGCCTATTCACCCCCCCTCTAGGTGACATCCAGATCCTGTTCCCGGGAAAGGGAACTTTCAATTGGTATCGGAGCTAGGCCTCCCCAGTGTGGGCTTAGCCGTCCGGAGATGACGATGTCGTCACAAGAGGTAATTGTAGAACTTCTTCTAGGAAATGGCTCTAATTATAAATCTTGGTATGTCTCTATTTATAATGCCTTCATGAGTGTTGATCCTGATTTAAGACAAATCTTTAGTATAAGTATTTTCCCTCTGATATTAGTAAAAATCCCTCTAATGCTGAACTAAGATGTTTATCTCTCAATCATTGTGCGTGCAATATCTTAGTTGACTCTCTGTCTAGAAGTGCTTATTTTGCCATCATGAGTAATGATAGTGATTTATTTGTTGATGCTCATGACTTATGGAATAGAATTAAAGGAAAATATTCTGTGACAAATTGTGATGCTCCTACTCCCTATATTACTTGTGATACTAACCCTTCAAAGGGAGAAGAAAAGTGTTGGGCACCAAACGATGAATCCATCTCATCGACAGGTTTGTCCTCCACTAGTAATAAATGTCTTGTTGCTAACAATGATGGTGGAGACAAAAGCCATGATGAGGAGGAATATGAGGATGATAGCGAGGATGAATCTTCATCACCACAAGGTACATTTTCCTGTATTGCTTCCACTGACATTAATGACAGGGAAAATGAGACCGACGATGTGGAAGAAGAGGAGATTCGCCGTTTCTACATCCATCTCAACAAAGAGGACAAAGCACTCTTGATTAAGCTGTTGAGAAGGAACAAGGAACAAGGCAAGACGCTTCTCAGGCTAGAGGAGACACTCATCAAAACAAACAGCAGCCTGGAGAAGATGACCAAAGAACATGAGGAGCTAAAGTGCTCTCATGATGATTTGGTCCAACGGTATGATTCAATTTTAATTGAGCAAAGAAATAATGATGATACTTTATCTTGTGTTGCTCAACTTAAAACTGAAAATTCTATGCTTAGGAGTCAAGTAGAGATGATAAATCTGGAAAAACTTGCTCTAAATGAAAAGTATGACATGTTGTCAAATTCTCATAGTGAATTGGTTGATGACCATATCATGCTCAATATTGCTAATGAGGTTGTCTTTGCAAACTTAAATTCATGTGAACCTCATTCTTGCAAGTGTACGCATTCAAATTGTATATCACCTTGTTCTAACCCCCGCTCCTCAAAAGAAAGCCAATCCTTGATTGAGCAACAAGTTGTAGGAAAATTGCTTGGGAACAAGAAACAAAGACAACTAAGGAGAATACGCCATGCTCGACTTCCTCAAGATATCTACAAACACGTGGTGAAGAAACATGAGGAAGGAGAAACCGCAGCAAGGGTCAACCTCCTTGCGAAAGATGTTCCTAAAGCAATAAGTGAAGAAATCAACATGAGACAAGAGAATGGTAACGATTTAATTAGTCATACTGTTTGCACTAATAATATCTTTATGTCATCCAAAGGTCAAAAGATAAGAGGAAAAAGGAGATGCTTCAAGTGCAAAGCATTAGGCCACCTCATCGCGTCTTGTCCGTACAACGACAAGGATGAAGGGGCAATGAGATGTTTTGGATGCAACAACAAGGACCACATGATTATTTCATGTTCGGTCATGAAGAATCAAAGATGTGCATTCTCCAAGATGACTCTCACCAAGGAAAATGACAAACAGCAAGCGTCATGTCAGGTTGAGCGACGCTTCTGCTACAAGTGTGGTGAGCAGGGACATCTATCAAAGGTATGTAATAAAGGTAAGGTTCCTAAGCAAGTAAATTTGTCTAAATCTCATTCGCTTAGGAGACCCAAATCATACACTTGTGCTAGATCTATAACGAGATCACCTAGAACTAGCACAAAGGCTATTTGGGTACCAAAGGCATTTTTAGCTGAACGTCATGGACCCATCCCGAGATGGGTACCAAACTTTGTCAACTAGACCATGCAGGTGCCTCGAGATGGAATGGAGACCCTGGGAGAGCTTAAGATGGTTAATTTAAACTCTATGCTTAAGTTGTTGGTCTTTATTGTCTATTTATTAACTCAAGGGTGGATTACTGTGCAATACTAATCCCATGTTCATCTCGAGTTAAATAAGTTGTAGAAGTCCTTAATCATTATTGGTGAATCAAGCAAAGGACTTTAATGAGAATCTGCATCTGGCTCTCCAAAGGACGGCACCTTGTATCTTAAGTATATTATTGCAAATCAGTATTACTCCTAAACTTGATTGTTGTGCTACCTGTACTTGGAGTAGTTATGTTTTTGAGATTGCCTGTGTTGAATAGCCTTCAATCAATGGTTCATGATTTCCAAAAATCATAATAATGCTTGCTTAATCATGAATGTGCGTTCTAGATGTTATATCTTTTGAATTATTCAATGAGTAGCTTTTCATTTGATATATTCACCATGATTAACTCTCTGTATGTGTCCATGGATAAACCTGTATAGTTTTTAAGTCATGCTAAATGGTGTTTAATGATTAACCTATGTGTGCAAGCATGACATCCTGTTTAGTCCATGTTCACGCAATTACCTGAGTGTATATCAAATCTATGTTGTGTCATTGATGCACCTTCTTGAGTTATGAGGTGAATGAGCAGAAGGAACACTCATTTAGGTGACAACTGGTGCTCTCATGGCCATTCAGGTAAAAGGCAAAGGGAAATGGAACTATGCAATTTCATTAAATATCTTGAAGTTCCAATGATTGTGATCACAGCTATGTGCTTGCATCTGAATTAGTGGTTTCTTGGCATAGGTGCTCCTTACTTTAAAATGTTGTTTCTTTTGGTGTACCTAAGAAACCCTCTTAATCATAGTGTGCATAGACACTACGCTTTATATGCATGCTCGTGTTGTTTTTCAATTAATAAATATGGTGCAATGATTATCATGTATGAAGCATGTCTAGGTTGCGTGTAAATTGTTATACTCCTTGAGGCATGCATTGTTTTCTCTAGTCATAAGTTGTATTATGTCTTCAATTCATTTGGTATCTCTTTGTGATGAAGTTAATAGAATATGCCTTGACCAAGATATGTTGTGATCCCCTCTAGTTCTGAGGAAGCTAGAATGTGCAAAGTGCAAGTCATTCAAACACTTGATGCACAACTTTAGGGGGAGTACACATAACTTGTGTCTTTTGAGACTAATTGTTTCTTGAGTGATCTTGTATAGTCTCAAGGCGGTAAAGAGAAGATGAGCAAGAAATGGAGCAATCAGGACTGGGTACCTCCGCAAGTCAAGTAATTGGTATCTTAAGTCGTGAGTAATTGCATATTTTTAGATTGCTCATGCTCTATAATATTTGGCGATACTAGAAGCTTATCCTTAAATATCATGAAGCTATGATAATAAATGATCTTTCAATTGGTAGACGTGATAGTTTGCTTCAATTGACATCTTTTGGTAATCACTAGAATAGAAGCTTCATCTTGTGCCACGATACTATAACTTGCTCTAAGCTTGGTGTTTTAGCAACAAGAAAAGGTTAGGATAAAGGATCAGGCACAAGTGTGGAGAGGCTCCCGAGAGATTAAACTTTAAAGATGGGAAGTACACCACAACAGGGTAAAGGTACAAAAGGAAGTATTGATCTTTTGCGTATATGTATCTTAATTTTCCTCCAATGCTTGTGGTGCATATGTTTAATGAGTAAGGGGGAGTATTGTTAGTACGTTTTACCTGCTCAATACTCTGTTGTCCCTTGACATCATTCTATGTTCTTGCTTGAATATGTTTTTGGTGTTTGATGTCAAAGGGGGAGAATTTTGTGCATTAAAGCTTATCCTTTGATCTTATCCTTTGATCTTAAGGAAGGATGTGTTAGTTTGTTGTTATAGATAATTCTTATGCATTAAAGCTTATCCTTTGATCTTATCCTTTGATCTTAAGGAAGGATGTGTTAGTTTGTTGTTATAGATAATTCTTATCATATGCTTCTTGTTGTATTAAATGGTGATAATGCAAAACTAGTGGTTCCGCTGGTATGAATTAATTGGCATCTATTGTGTTTATTCAGTAATAGATATTCATGTGGATAATGGTGCATGTGGTTAATGGATTAATGGTGCTTTAAAATTGCCTTAAATTGGTATCTTAGTTTAAAGTGGTATCTTAATGGTGAATAGTGGTAGGTTGATATTCCTGTGATATATCCACTCAATTAATTGGTGTTTAACTCTGATTTTGTGCATTTGTGAGTTATACGCATCATGGTTTGATCCTTGATACAATGCATCCCACAGGTGCTAAGTTGTAGCAATGCTTCGAATTGCCTAAGTATGTGCATTTTGGCATTTAAGGCCAAAGTTAAGATTTTAATGTAAGCACATATTTAGGGGGAGCATTCTACAAACTTAGAGTTCAAACTTTGTGCTTTAAATTTCACTCTTATGTAAGCTTTAATTGTGTTGCCATCAATCACCAAAAAGGGGAAGATTGAAAGCTCTCTTGTGGGTTTTGGTGTTTGGATGACAACTCAATTAAAGGACTAACAAGTGTGCTAAGTGTTGAACAGGTGCTTAATGTAAAGCTAACAAGGTTCAACACAAGTGAATAAGTGTGATGGTCCAAGGACTAGATTATGGATAGATAATGGACATCACAAGTAAGATGCACATTGCATAAAGTGAGACTCGGGTGCGTAGCTCGGAAACAACTGATCAAGCCAAGGATGGAGGCAAGAAGAGCTTCGATGTACCAAGTGCATGGGAGAAGGTCAAAGAGGCTGAGGAACCCAAAGCCAAGGGTGAAGAAGAAGACTTGCAAAGTCAAGGGTGATCGAGTTGAGAAGAGCTATGACACATCAAGGATCACTACATAAGGACGTGACTTACAACCAATGAGGAAACATCTATAGTTATGTGGTGTAAGTCATAAGACTCAAGATCAAGCTCTAAGAAGGAGAACAAATTCATTAGAAGGAGAACAAATGTCAAATCAGAACTGGAAGCAGCCCAAAAGAGCTAAGTGCACTTTAACCTTTAGTTCGGGTTGTTCTTATGTTTGGGATACTCTATGTGACCTTTGCAGGATGTTGGAGCTCAGAAATGATAATCTAGATCAAGTCAAGCTGACTTGATGATTTATGAGTCCAATATCAATCTTAAGCATGTCAAGTGCTAGAGAAGTGAAAATCCAAGAGAAGGTATGTTTCTAGACTTAGTACATTGGTTTTTGTGTACTAACATATTTGTCTAAGTATTAGAAACAGAAAGAAGAAGAAAATCAGAGAAAATACAATTGGAATTGACTTGGCTCGAGCAGCCAAGACTCTACTCAGTCTGGGTGCACCGGAGTGTCCGGTGGTGCACCGGACAGTGTCCGGTGTGCCAGGCTGGCGCCTGGTCAACTAGCTGCTCTCGGGTCTCGACGGTGGCATACGGCTATAAATCACCGGACTGTCCGATGGTGCATCGGACAGTGTCCGGTGAGTCGGCTGAGGCGAAGTCACCGCTCTCGGGAATCAAGTCAACAGCATACGGCTATAATTCACCAGACTGTCCGGTGGTGCACCGGACTGTCCGGTGAGCCAACGGTCGGACGGGCAATCTACGCGTGACGCGTGGCGAGCCAACGGTCGGATAGGAGCACCGGACTGTCCGGTGCGCACCGGACCGTGTCCGGTGCGCCAACGGCTCCAAGTCTCCAACGGTCGGCTGCGCCAGAATAGGAAAGAAATCCGCACCGGAGAGTGTCCGGTGCGCCACCCGACAGAAGGCAAGATTTGCCTTCCTGGATTGCTTCCAACGGCTCCTAGGCCTCTTGGGCCTATAAAAGGGACCTATAGGCGCCTCAATAAAAAAAAGTGCAGCCAACAAGTGTCGACATCACTTTGATCAATTCTCACTCTCCCTCTTGTGTGTATCTCTCTAGTTTGTGTAGAAGGCAAAGCTATAAGCCTTTAGAGAGTGGAGAAGTGCTGCTAAGAGCTAGAGCAAGGTCTTGAGCATATCGTTACTCTGCCGGAGTGCTGCCAAGAAGATTGTAAGAAGCCGCGGTTTCGTTGTAACCATCTCAACATAGTGGAAGGCTCTACCTGTCAGATTGACAGATTTGAGCAAATGGAGGAAGGAGTTGAAACAGACTCCAAGCCCAGGTGTGGCTAACTCCAATGAGGACTAGGCAAGCGATTCAGGCTTGGCCGAACCTCGGGATAAATCCTTGTGTCTGTGTGCTCTGTTCTGTATTGTGTTCTGACTCTCTGTCTTACTCGCTTTTATATCTGCACTTCAACACTTATCTGTGGTACAAGTTATATTTGAAGTGCAGGACATTTTGAGACAGGATCTTCTATTCCGCTGCAACCTACTCGAAGGGTCTTCTCATTCCACTGCGTTCTAGTCTTCGAGTAGAGTAAGAATTTAAGTTTTACAGTGATAATTTTTATTCGCCTATTCACCCCCCCCCCCCCTCTAGGCGACATCCAGATCCTGTTCCCGGGCAAAGGGAACTTTCAGTATCAAAATTTTGGGAAGAACTTCACAAATCCTTGGGTACCAAGTTGCTCCATAGTTCGGCCTATCATCCTCAAACAAGTGGTCAAACTGAGAGGTTCAATCAAATACTTGAAGATATGTTACGAGCATGTGTTCTGAAATTCCCACAAAAATGGGATGATTGTTTACCAATAGCGGAGTTCTCATATAATAATAGCTATCAGGAAAGTATTAAGATGGCACCCTTCGAAGCTTTATATGGACGACGATGTCGTACTCTGCTAAATTGGTCTGAACCTGGTGAAAGGAGTTTCTTCAGGCCAGATATGGTAAAAGAAACCGAAGAAAAAGTTCGGCGAATAATTCATAGTTTGAAGAAAGCTCAAGCTCGTCAGAAGAGTTATGCAGACAAATGACGGATGCCCTTGTATTTTCTAGTAGGAGATTACGTCTATTTGAAAGTTTCACCAATGAAGGGTATATCACGTTTCGGGGTTAAAGGGAAGCTTGCACCTCGATACATTGGTCCTTTCCTTGTTCTTGAACAATGTGGACCAGTGGCATACCGACTTCAGCTACCCGAAACCTTGTCTGCTATACATAATGTGTTCCATGTGTCTCAATTGAAGAAGTGTCTTTGGGTTCCCGATCGAACCATTGAAGTAACAGATGTTACCTTAGAGCCAGACTTGACATATTTGAAGCATCCTATTTGAGTCTTGAATCAAAAGGACAGGGTTACCCGGAGAAGAACTCTCAAGTTTTACAAGATATAGTGGAACCAGCATTCAGAAGATGAGGCTACATGGGAGACTCAAGACTTTTTAGAAAAGAATTTCTTAGGCTTTTTAGCCTCGTGTAATTTGTGACATGTATATAATTGTTGTAATAAAGGAGTGAGCCCCAAATCACCCCTGCCTTGTACCAAGAATAAGGAAATAAAAATGTGAAGCATTTCCTTTTCCATTACTTGCCCTAGGACTTTTAATCTCGGGACGAGATTCTTTTATGGGGGAAGGATGTAACACCCCTGGTGTTACTGTCACTAAAATTTGAGCATAACATCATAAGCATTGGGATTCCATGTGTTTGTCACACCTAGAATGCAATCACTAGGCAAAAATTTCAAACAAGTTGTATTGCGATGACATTTTGTGGATAAAACCCTAGAGTAGGGTACTTAACCCTAGATTGGACTTAATAGAGCAAATAAAGCTTAAATAGGGGGAAAACTTCAAAACCCCATTGAAATAGTCATAAAAGGTCACCATAGATGAACTAAAGTGATATCCAAACCCCAGAAGTATCAAGAACCCTAAATAGAACCCTAGAAAACCCTAGAGTTAAACCCTAGGGGGCTAAATGCAAAATTAGTGCACTTTTGGGCTAAAGTGCAAAAACCATGAAAGTAAGGTGTCTTAAGTTATATGACTCACAATTATGAAGATATGCAACCTAAACCTTGAGTTTTGGACTTATTTGCAAAAGAGCCCCACTCATACTCCAATTGCTTAAGTCTGAAATTAGTGATATTAGCTCAACTTTGGGGCCTTGTAACTTTCAAACCATAAGGGTTTTGCCCTAGGTCACCACATCAATTTTGTAGATCTATCAAAGGAGAACAACTTTGTTTAAGGGATGTGACACTGTTGTTATGAAAAATGTGAAGAAAAATACACCCAAAGATGGGCTGTCAGGCTGTCTAGAGACTAAACCCTGTCTGACAGTGTGATGAGGCAATCTTTGAACCCAGATTTGAACATGATCCAGCGCAAGTTTGGGCATGATCCCCATAGCAAGATTGCAGTTGGTTAATTGGGCTATAACTTTGATGCAGTGGGATGATGGGGTTGTCACATGAAATGAGGAGAAAAGTGGCTCTGATTTTGCTCTGACAGACTGACTGCATGGTAATCACCATGGTACAGTAAACGGGGGGATCAGGTTCAAAGAACCTCGCCGCCGACAAGCCGCACGCAGATTCGTGCCTTCACCGCCGTGATTCGCGTTCGGATCGACTGGATAACGCTCGGGGTTGAGTAAGTATCATTGTCGTGGATATACTCCGACCATTAAACTACTCCGGCCACCGTACTGAGCTTGCCAGGGTCGCTTCGGATGAGCTCGCCGGTGACAGCCACTTCACAGCCTTGCACCACGTACCTGGGCACATTCACCGCATCGTCGTGACTCACTTTGGCCGTCTCATCATCGTCGGTGAGGGCTGCCACGGTAGATGCCACAAATTCCTTGTGCCAGTGACCTCCCACTCCTCCGACCACCGCGCGTCGTCGTCCGATTCAATGGCCACCGCTCTTGCCTACTTTAAATTGAGGCCACCGTGAGCTCCGTAGGGTAGTCAAGCACCACGCCACCCAAACTATGCCCTCAATCGATCACCAGAGAGCTTCAATTTTGAATTTCCCCCAATTCTCTCAAGAACACCGCAGAAAAGACCTCATCGTGGCCAGCCCAATTCAGGTCCAATCTCGCCCGCTGCATTCTTGTTTTGGCACCCTTGCTTGCTCTTGATGCTCACCGACCCGTCCAATTGAGCTAGAACCCCATAGATCACTGGGAACGCGCTGGATTGCCCGTGGTGCTTGCGGTCACCGTGGGCAGGGCGTTGTAGGGCTTCAATCCAGAAATTAGTTGAGGGAAAACATTTGTTAAGGTTCGAATTAGGTTCCAGTCGTCAGGGAGCACTGGTCTTGGCGTAACCCGGCCAGTAGTGGCTCGCCGGAGCTTGGCTCCCCGCTAGTCACCGTCGTGGACTGAGTGTTGTGAAGAGATAGAACTTGAGGGGTGTTTGTGTGAGGTGTCAGTGACTGAGTTAATAGTGCCACAACCCCACTTTAGGTTATTCAAGAAGTCAGGTCTTGCAAAAGTCGACGAGGGCGCGCGCCCACGGGCGCGTTTCTGCTGTTATTGGGCTGACTTAGGCCCGATTCGGTCTAGTACTATTCATGACTTTTCCTTTTTCTTTTTCTGCCAGACTTTGGAAACCTATAAGAAATTGTAGAAAAATCCTAAAAATACCAGATCAATTTTGCTAGATTCCTAATTTCCTATAGAATTTAATAAAAATAATTTCTTGATTTTTAGTCCAAAAGGGAAATTATAGAGTATTTAAAACAACCTAAGATCATGTTTCTGGATTTTTAGAAAATAAATAATAAACCCAGAATTCTCTAAATTTTTAGGATAAACTTTAAATAATATTTAGAAACCTTGGGTAGAGCTTGGTATGATTTGGGCCATGTTTGATACTTAGAACCCAAAACCCTACCTCCTGCCCTTTGAACTTCACTTATGACTCCGGAAACCCTAAGTTCTCGGAGATCCGTGAAGGAAAATTGTATTCTAGACTTTAGATAATAAACTTTTATCATCTTTGCACTCTCATGAGCATTGCATGGGTATTCATTATTATGTATGGTTATATTTAGAAAACGACGAAGAAGTAGAAGTCAAAGAAGAGAAGACTTCACCACCACCCGAGGAACATCAGGCAGGCAACTGTTTTTATTTTGATATCTACGGAATAGAGCCTAATTCACCAGTAAAACAAGGCAAGCCCCGGTGCATTTGCCACCTCCTTGTTCCTTTTAAAATCTTTCTCACTTACTTGATGCATTAGGTGATAGGAGTTGTATGCTAAACCAATTCCTTCATTTCCTTTCTTGGATTGCTTCTCCTGAAGTCCCTGTTTTACAAAAGGTTTTTCTTATGCTTAGCTTTGCTTTAGAAAAACAAAATGTTTTGTTTTCTCAAAGATGATGTTGCAAAGTGGGTAGGATGCTTTCAAAAACAAAACTTGATGGTGGATCCATCATGGCCATGATGGGTTCAACATTGGAAAAGATGTACCTCTGCCAGGTACCAAACTTTGGGTTTGAAATGATAAAGCTGAGACCAGGCGGGTGACTTGCACGAGAAGAGAGTCTCGGTGTAGTGTCTCCGTCTGTGTCGATTAAGGACCGTGTCGATGTAGGCTTGATGATCGAGGACCCTTTAACTGGTCACATGCCTCGTCATGGGTAAGCTTTGCCTCGGGCAGACTAATACCAGAATAAGAAACCACGCAATGGGAGTGGAGAGATGGCGAGAGTAGCGTGTACCCTCCGTGGCAAGAGGCTGGACGGTGGTGTATCTGTGCTCTCGGTTGGCGTGAACCTGATCTGGTCTTAAGAACCCCGGTGGCGAGTTGACATATGCAAGGGTTAAGTGCTACATATGTCGTGTGATCGGAGATCCTCAGCTGAGTATAATCGATTCGGATCGCCGTACCTTCGCGGTTATGAAGACTTGGTCACTGCCCTATACGTAGAAATCCAGTGAACTAAAGGGATGATGAAAAGACGGCTAGTATAGGCCAAGTGCTTGAACGAGGGTAGAGAGAACTCTAGATGCAGGTAATCTTACTTAACCTGACAATTAAAATTTGGATTTTTAAGGATCCACTATTAGTAAGCATTTCTGCAAACAGAGTCATTGATTATTGATAAGCCTTACCTTGACCCCCTTAAAGGCCAGCATACCCTTGAGAGTCTTTTCTTTAGTC
The DNA here is from genome assembly GCF_902167145.1 of Zea mays. Taxonomy (NCBI): domain Eukaryota; kingdom Viridiplantae; phylum Streptophyta; class Magnoliopsida; order Poales; family Poaceae; genus Zea; species Zea mays. The sequence goes on along the minus strand of NC_050096.1, from coordinate 80,228,525 downwards.
GGGTAAGATTTGCTGAGTAATTCCATACTCAGGGCTTTGTCCCATGTTGTTTTAGGTGAAGAAGCAGCAAACTTTTGTTGCTTCTGTTCAAACGTGGTACCAAAGGAAGAGCACCAGGAGTGAAGCTGCGGGATGAAAGGATCCTCCATAAAACTTTTGTTTAATACTTATCGGGAGGGGTTTTTGCCTCCTATGGTTTGTAACAATACTCAGCACTCATATATATTATGTTCTGGTCTATAACTATATAACTTTGTCTTACTTTTCAATAAAGGTAAGTTAATGTAATTGCTTCCGCATTTTCGCACCTCCAATGTATTGTAATGTCTACGTGACGGGTGAAACGCTCTTCGGAAAGGTAAAGAAAGCAGATGCCGAATTTATCAAGTGATTCAAGGGCACCTACAGGGTTGTCTGAAGTCTGTTGGACAAGGACAACTGTGGGTGGACCTAATGACTTGGGAGGTTCCGTCACATTCGGTAAAATGCATTTTTAGCGTCCTCGCGGACTGTCCGGGGTGCACGGCCGGACCATCCGTGACTGCTCAGCCTGACATCTGACGACACATTTAATGTACTTATAGCCATTGATATAGCTGTTACTGCTGACCATTGCGATTCAGTCGTTGATGCACAGAGACGGACCGTCCAAACCAGGGGTGCGGACCGTCCGCGATCACAAGGGAGAAGTCAACGGCTAGGAAATGGTTGGTAGCTATAAATACAACCCCAACCACCTCCATTCAAGACATCTAAGCATTCTATACACACACATTCAATATAAGAGCAAGGAATTCATTCCAAGACACATTCAAAGCTTCCAAACCTCTCCAAGTGCCACAATTAAGACAAGTGATCAATAGTGATTAGTGACTTGAGAGTGTGATTCGTGTTTCATTTTGTTGCTCTTGTTGCTTGGCTTTTTAATCGTGCTTTCTCCACCTCCTTCTAAACTCTCTAGTGACTTGTAAAGCTAGCAAGAGACACCTAAGTGTGTGGTGGTCCTTACAGGGTCTTAGTGATCCTTGAGATTAAGAAGAAGCACTCAAACGGTCTGAGTGATCATTTGATTGAGGGAAAGGGTTGAAAAAGACCCGGCCTTCATGGCCTCCTCAATGAGGAGTAGGTTCATTGGAACCGAACCACGGGAAACAAATCGATGTGTTCATTTGTGTTGATCATTAACTTGTGATTTGATTCTCCCTCTCATCTCTCTCTAAAGTTCTCTTGCTCACAATCTTTTGAGTTAGCTCCTAAAGTTATCCGCATTGATTGAGCAACTCATAGCAAGAAGAACTCTCTTCCGTGCTCCGTATTCATTAAAGTTTGTTTCTAATCATAACCCCGAGTGAAGTTCGTGTTCAAAGTTTATAATTTATAGGTTTCGCTTATTCACCCCCCTCTAAGCGACTTTCAAATGAGCAAACTAGGTTTTGTCTAAGTGTTGCTATCTCTACCGTAATGGCTAACTTTCAATCTACACTAAATAAGTATGAATACAAGATTGAAACTTAAATGCTTAATATAAATGCGGAAGGTAAAGAGCAAGGTAGAGATGCAAACTCTCGTGGATGACGCTGGTATTTTTACCGAGGTATCTGGAACCGCGCAAGGTCCCGACTAATCCTCGTTGGTGCCCCTACGCAAAGGGAAGCCCACTCGAGGGCCAAGCACCTCGGTCGAGTAACTCCGTAGAGAGCCGTGGGCCTTCTCCACGCGCAAGTGGTGCTCCGCTTCCGGCTTCTCTCAGACGCTCCCTGCTGTCTCCACTATCAAGCTTTCGGCCAAAACGTCGCGGGCCTTGTTCCCTCCGGTACACGGTGGCGGTCGTGACACAAACACGGTTGTCACGGTCTCGCAAGACTCTCGCCCCACTTGGTACAATTACAACGGCTCGCACAAGAGCCAAGGGGTTGTGTGGTTTTACAAAACTCACTCAACTAACTAGGGTTCACCTAGCGCAAGCGCTAAAGCAGTCTAACTAACCTAAGCACTTCGCAAAGCACCTACGCTAATCACCGAGTGATTCTATTAAGCACTTTGGTGTTTGAGGTCTTGGAAATGTGCACTATATGTCTTGGTATGTTGCTTGGGATCTCACACTTGGAAATGGCTAGTTGGGGTGTATTTATAGCCCCCAACACAATTATAGCCGTTGGAGGAAAGCTGCTGCTTTCTGCGGTCACACTGGACAGTACGGTGGTGCACGGGACAGCGTACTGTTCCTTGTCCGGTGCGTCTAGTCGTTGGTCTGTCAGAGCAGGTAACCGTTGGCATGCAGACCTTTTCACACCGGACAGTCCGGACTTCACACCGGACAGTCCAGTGGTCTTCCCTCCACAGTGCCACCTGGAACTAGCCGTTGGGCTTCTGTTCCTGGTGCACCGGACAGTCCGGCGTGTGGGCACCGAACAGTCCGGTGTGCCACCGGACAGTCCGGTGCTCCACGCACAGACAGTCCGCAGGCAACACACATCTTCGTTCTTGGACTTTTCTTGGATCTTCTTAATGTCTTCTTTTGAGGTGTTGCTTTCCTCAATTCCTTAGTCTAAGTAACTCTAGCATCCTGTGAACTACAAACACAAACACTAAGAAACTTATTAGTTCACAGATTGTGTTAATCATCAAACACCAAAACTCAATTAGCCAAATGGCCCGGGGTCCATTTTCCTTACAATCTCCCTTTTGGTGATTGATGACAACACAACCGAAGCAAGCAAATAATACAAGTATTTGATTGAAAGAATGCAAACTACTTGCTAGGATGCATGTTTGTCCCACAATGTGATATTATGGACTTAAGCCTCCCCCTAACTCCATAATTCACTTACTTCCTATTTTGGACCAAATAACCAAAACCACTTGAAAAGCCACATGCAAATTTTAAAATTTTAAATTGGTGGTGTTTGGTGTTTGATACATTTTTCATTGCTTTGGTCCCTAAATTTCTCTCCCTTTGGCATCAACCACCGAAAAGGAAGACATTAAAAGCATGTAGGGAAAAAATAAGACTTGCCCTCACAAAGAATATGTCAATTGATACCAATTGTAGGATACCAATTGAAACCACTTGTGGGTTACCATCAAATGATTACTCCCCCTAAATGAGTGTTTTCTTTTAGAAAGAAAATTTCTCCCCCCTTTTTTGAGACGAAGAAATACTCCCCTTGATAGAGACCTTCTACTTAGGAAAAAGCATGTGAAAATTAGAGGTACAAGACATGATTTGATTAGACTAACTTCCTTATGCATAGGTAACAGAATAAGAGTTAACCATATACGCATGTATAGCAACATGGAAGTATAAGATATGAAAATATAGCCTAATCAAATATTGGAGAAGACATGTAAATGATATTAAATGTAGTCTCAAAGATACCAATTGAAAGTCAATGGCAGGCATGGTGAGACATGAGAGTTTTTTTGGAGATTTTGCAGTGGAAGATTGTTGTCTTTCTCTAGGGACTTCATTTTCCTTACAATGAGACTATCACATGAAATAGACTTGAAAAATGTATTAGTCTGACAGTCTTAGATTATAGAGTAGCCTCCCCCTGAGGATGTGCATACAAGTTTTGAATACTTGTAGGATACATGCACTTTGATTTGATATCAAGAGGGGCAAATTATCTAAAATCCGAACTTTGGCACTTATAAGTTAAATGATACATAATATAAGTGTGATTGCCACTTGTAGCATTTGAAAATATCAATTGGTGTATCATTTACTATGGAGTGATAAAGAAGCTATGTGTCGTGCTTAAATAAACGTTTTAAACCATGTAGGTTTGCTTAAGTGTATGAATTGAAAACAAGCAATCCTACCATGAGATTTACCTAGTATGCATGCATTTTAAATAAAAGTAAATATTAATTGCAATACTAGGCATGAAAGGTAAACTAGATATAAGATAAATAGATACGCATATCTAAAAATAAGAAATACAATAAATCTAGTTACCTTAGTCATGGGTGGGGAAATTTGGGTCCAAAATTTTATTTAACCCACTTGGCAATAAACTTGATCCAATTTGATGTATTCCATGATATACATCCCAACTTTGCCAAGTCTCCAAATTTCTCGTCGTCCTTCGGACTACTCACTTTCCTTTCGGGATCCAAACCTTCTTGGTGCTTTTCATGGTTGAAATTATTTCCTTTGGCACCCAGATGCGTTTGGCTCCCTTTCCTTTGTTGGCTTGCTTGTTGGCCTTGATTGCTATCACCTTTCCATTCTTTTTATTCTTGATCAAATATGGTGTAACATCCTTTTTGTTCACCTTTTTGATGCAGGTGTTGGAGATTTTTCTTGTTGGCTTTTGCTTTTGCTTATCCCCGGTCATCGCCTTGCATTGGAAAGACTTATGGCCTTCCTTGTGGCATAGCCTACAAATTACGGTTTCTCCCTTCACAGGCTTGTTCACTCTCGTAGTGGTGTTATCCTGTGAAGGTTGGATTTGTTTGGCTTTGCCTTTCTTTTCATACAAAGCCTTGCCAAGGCGAGCCACTTCTTGCTTTAATTGCTCATTTTCCTTTGCAACCTCATCTGAACATGTTTCTACAACAATACTCTTAACAAGAACTTGGTTGCAGGGGTTAGAATCATTAATCAAATCAAAGCAAGAAGTAGAAGCATCCTTTTCAATAACTTCAGGAATTTCAATTGAAGATGCCCCTGGGGTGCTACCAATGTTTTCTAGCTTAGTAGTTAGCTCATTATTGTGTATGCAAAGAATTTCCATTTTCCCTAGCAAATTTTCAATAGCTTCTTGGGAGCTAGCTAACTTAGCCTTAAGTTTTTCATTCTTTTTAATAAGGCCATCATCGGTAGCAGTGGATGGAGCACTAGACTCTAATTGCTCAATTTTGGTTGATAGCTCACAATTCAAATTTGCAAATGTTTCAAATTTCTCTAGCAAACCTTTATAGTCATTTTGAGAGCTAATCAACTTATTTTTCAAAGTTTTAAGTTGAGCCTTTTGCTTAGTGCAAACATCCTAAAAATTTAATGGCTTCTGCAAGCTCATCTATGGAGGGCTTTCCCTCACCTTCATCATCACTACTACTTTCATCACTAGAGGATGGGATACTTATTTTACCTCTTGTCATAAGGCACTTGTGTGATGACCGTGATGAGCGTGATGAGGACCGGTGGCTACGCGTCCTTGGAGGTTCATCTTCACTTGAAGAATCATCTCAAGTTCTAACACTTGTTAGTGCCTTGCCTTTGCTCCTCCCCTTTTTGGGTTCGGCCATATTTGGACAGTTGTCCCTGAAGTGGCCCTTCTCCCCACATGTGAAGCATCCTCTCTTCCTTTGCTTTTTCCTGTCAATGTTAAAGAGAAGATCTTCGACATGCAGGGGCATACCCATTAGATTAATCTTGCGGATCATCCCAATTACCTTTCCGATGCGTCGGATTGTTTCTTCGTCCTTGGAGGATGATGTGCATGGTTGATTATCTTCATCATCATCACTTTATTCTTCTTCCTCTTCTTCACTTGAGGAACTTGGAGTGGAAGCCTTCTTTTTACCCTTCCTTTCATCACATGCAAAAGCATATGACCTTGAGGAAGTTGGCTCCTCTCTCCGACACATTTTTTGCGACATTTTGAAGGCCGCGATTTTTCGAATCACAATGGTCGGGGTCATTGCACTCAAGTCCTCCATGTTGTGAAGAATGGTGATGATGCTCCCATATCTTCGTTGTGGTGGTAGGGAGATAATCTTCCTCACAATGTCTGCATCACCTAGCTCATTTATGCCAATAGAGTTGAGCTCATTGATTATTAGATTTAAACGAGAATACATGTCTCTAACAAGCTCACCATATTTCATAGCAAAAGAATTATACTCATTTAAGACTAGGCAATGTTTTTGCTCACGGACATTGGATGTGCCGTCATGGAGCTCATGCAATTTTAGCCAAATCTCATTAGCAGTTTTCAATGTAAAAACTTGATTAAAAATATCCATGCTAAGAGATTCATACAAGCAATTTTTGGCTCTAGCATTTAAATGAATTTCTTTTTCCTCACTCGTGGTGGGTTTTTCGGGATTCTTGGGGGTTTCATCTTGTCACGAGTGACTCTCCAAACACCTATATCAAAGGCCTCTAGGTAGCAAGCCATTCTAGCACTATAATATGGGAAATTAGTGCTGTCGAAGTGCGATGGTCTATGGGTATCCATCCCTTCCTCTAAAAAGCGTCGACTCTTTTAGCGGTGAAGCTAAAGCGTTTCAAATGAGCCAAACCAGACTCTGATACCACTTGTAGGAAACGGGTGATGCCTAAGAGGGGGTGAATTAGGACTTCTAAAACTTTTAGTAAACTAGGCCACAGTTAAATCCCTAGAGCAAAACCTATGCAAATAATCAAACTAGAATGAGCAAACTAGGTTTTGTCTAAGTGTTGCTATCTCTACCGTAATGGCTAAGTTTCAATCTACACTAAATAAGTATGAATACAAGATTGAAACTTAAATGCTTAATATAAATGTGGAAGGTAAAGAGCAAGGTAGAGATGCAAACTCTCGTGGATGATGTTGGTATTTTTACCGAGGTATCTGGAACAGCGCAAGGTCCCGACTAATCCTCGTTGGTGCCCCTACGCAAAGGGAAGCCCACGCGAGGGCCAAGCACCTCGGTCGACTAACTCCGTAGAGAGTCGTGGGCCTTCTCCACGCGTAAGTGGTGCTCCGCTTCTGGCTCCTCTCGGACGCTCCCCGCTGTCTCCACTATCGAGCTTCCGGCCGAAACGCCGCGGGCCTCGTTCCCTCCGGTACACGGTGGCAGCCGTGACACAAACGCGGTTGTCACGGTCTCGCAAGACTCTCGCCCCACTTGGTACAATTACAACGGCTTGCGCAAGAGCCGAGGGGTTGTGTGGTTTTACAAAACTCACTCAACTAACTAGGGTTCATCTAGAGCAAGCGCTAAAGCGGTCTAACTAACCTAAGCACTTCGCAAAGCACCTACGCTAATCACCGAGTGATTCTATTAAGCACTTGGGTGTTTGAACTCTTGGAAATGTGCACTACATGACGTGGTATGTTGCTTGGGCTCCCACACTTGGAAATGGCCGGTTGGGGGAGTATTTATAGCCCCCAACACAATTATAGCCGTTGAAGGAAAGCTGCTGCTTTCTGCGGTCACACCGGACAGTCCGGTGGCGCACCGGACAGTCCGATGGTGCACCGGATAGCGTATTGTTCCTTGTCCAGTGCGCCTAGCCGTTGGTCTGTCAGAGCAGGTGACCGTTGGCACGCAGACCTTTTCACACCGGACAGTCCGGTGGTCTTCCCTCCATAGTGCCACCTGGAACTAGCCGTTGGGCTTCGGTTCCTGGTGCACCGGTGTCACACCCGGTTTTAGAAGGTAAACCAAATGTGAACCATGTACGTGCCAGGATCAGAACTCACATACATAGCGATTACATAATTGGACATCATCACACAGTGCTCGAAATAAATAGTGGAAAGGTACTTTATTACATTAAGATGTCTAAGACATACATAGAGTCTAATACATAACCATTGCTCAACATAACTATCAAAGTGCGGAATTACAAAAACGTAGATGCTAAGCCTACACAGGCAGCTGACTGGGGGTTTACCACTAAGAAAGAACTAGAACTCGTCGTAGTCCTGAAACTCCTCGAAATCTTCCATGTTGCCAACATCACCTCCTGAGTACTGAGTGCAGTGGGGACAACCTGGGGTGGGGTGGTGTGTAAAGCAAGGGTGAGTGCGCATCAACGTACTCAGCAAATGTCCCATTTGGCTAAAGTGGAATAGCTGTATATGGAGTTGAGGGCAAGCAGTTGCTTTTAAGTTAGTCAAGTATATATTATTATTGGTAGAGCCAACTTTTAGTAATAAACCTAGTTATTACCTAAAATTACTACCTCAAACGAGGAAATACCAGAGATCAGATATTATAACCAACATTCTTAATCATCATCATAAAAGTATCCAAAGTTCTTCTAATCAAAGAGGATCCCAAGGCTGCTCTTAACGGTGAGCCCGGCTGATATACCAGTTTTTAACACTCTGCAGAGGTTGTACACTTTACCCACAAGTCGTGATCCCTTTATGCCTCGGGTCGATCAAACCCTCAAACACTACCAAGGTGAGTTGGCAAGGTTTCACTACGTAGCCTTTACAAAGACTCCCCTGGTGCATAGCTGCTCGTTAGGTTTCGCCAGTCGTACAAACGCAGTACACCTCCCAAGGTGGGTGACTAACAAAAACCAAATCGAATGAACCTCTGCACCTCAACCTTGGCAGAGCGAGCACTACACCTCGACCCTCATTGACGGCCCTCCGACAAAGCCAACTACACCCCCAGGTTCATCTAATTAATCAGCTAAGGGCGTCCCATTCCACCCTCATGGTTGCACTGTTATCCCGGGTGGTCACTCCATGAACAGGTCCTTATGAAGAGGTGCTTAGGAAAAAGGCCTGAGCCCCCCTAGAGTATCACAAGATCATTCAATTCACATAATTAGGATAACAGTATCGTATCATAAATGTTCACATCATGTTCATTGATTAAGTTAAGGCAATAGCAACATGCTAACCATGATAACCCAAAAAAGGTAAACAAGGATAAGGTAAATAGAAAGCTAGTCAATCCTTAGGTTTCATAAAGTAATGCGGGACAATGAATTATATAGTAAGTAGGACATAATAGGTCAGAGGACACTTGCCTTCACCAGGTTGTTGCTCAGAGGGATCTTCGGCGACACACTCGGGAACCACGAGCTGCTCGTTGTCTAAATAAGGCGAGCATGCATTCAATACATTTGGAAAGTACAAATGAACATCACACCAAACATGTACAAACATTGGAACACATCTTAAAAAGGCACAATATTACATAAAGGATAATGAATTCAAAGTATAACATAAACTATAACATACCTTAACTTTATTTGAAAATAGATTACTATTTCCCTAAGTACTATTTACAAGTACATAATCATAGATCAATTTATTTTATTGTGACCTATAATTTAGAACAGAGATGAACTCATGCAATACCTATCATTAACCTCACAAGTTTAAACATGATTAAATCTCTAAGGTTCTCCTTTTATTTATTTTATTAAATAAATAGAACTACATCTATATTAGTTCATATTCAATCATAAAAATTAGAATGTGCAGACAGTAAGTGAAACCATTTTATTTAAATGGAGAATAATTCTATGAACATTTTGCAATTTGAATCACTAAATTTGGAGTTCATAAGAAAAAGATATGAAATAAGCAAGTTTTGAAGTTTGAAATATGAAATTAGGACTAAATCTGTGATTAAATAAAAGTCTAGGGGTCTAATTAAAACAAACCAGGGACCTATGCGCTAAAACAGAGGACGGCGGGTTGGTTTCCAATAAACCGAGGGTCTTTTTAAGAAAACTACCGCGCGAAGGGGTATCGGGTGAATCTAACCGTCAGATTTAAAACCAATGGATGAGATTAGATCTGCGGCCGAGGGCGCGCGCGCTCGGGCTGGCGAGCGCTGACAGGCCGGCCAGGGAGTGTCAGCGATAGAGGGGGGAAAGCGCGTTGACCGAGCAGGCCCAGCGCTAGGGGGAAATGGATGGCTGCAGGGGTCCGAGGGGGTCCGAGCCGTTCGATCAAGATCGGACGGAGGGGGTCCGAGGGGGTCCAAGGGGCGTCCGAGGGGGTCCGAGCCATTCGATCAAGATCGGACAGGGGAAATCAGACCAGGAATGATGAGCGGCTATGAGCGGCACTGACAGGCGGGCCACGGCGTCAGGCGCGCGGGCGCGAAGCGGTATCCTGCGGTCCGGGCCATGCGATCAAGATCGGACGGGGGAAAATCAGACCGGGGAAACAGACGGCTGCGGGCGGTGTCGCGCCTCTCCGCGTCGGTGAGGTCGCTGGGGTTGGGGCTAGCGCGAGCTAGGGTGGCTCCGGGGTCGCCGGAGTTGGGCAGAGGGGAAGAGGGCACCACGATGAACTCATTGGCGGGGAAGGGGCCATGAATCCACTGGCAGAGAGGGGAGAACGGCGGTGAGAAGGCCTTGGGTGGGTCGGAGAAACTCCGGCGAGCCATTCCGACCACGGGGAGGGGACTTAAGGCGTGTTAAGGCCTTGGCTAACTTCGGCAGAAGCAGGGGTGACATAGGGGCCTACTCCGGTGAACTAGACCAGGCTAAATCGACCGACCACCGCGCGAGCACGACGGATCGCCGTGGCCGAGCACCGGCGAAGGCAAAATTGACCGAACATAGGGCGCAATAGGGGAAATTGGACACGGGGACGGGTATCTCACCTCGGGGCGGAGCTCAGGGAGGCTTGGGGCGGTCTCCGGTGAGCTGGATGGTTCGGGACGCAGGCGCGGGTCTCCGACAGCGGCTGGCGGTGTGGGTAGAGCGCGAGAGAGGGCGAAGCTGCGTGAAATGAGGTGAGGGGTGTGCACGGGGCACTGGCGAGGCTTTATGAAGGGAGCTGGGCGCGTGGGCACGCGTCGTGGCCGAGAAACCAGGCGATGTGCGCGAGTGCACACACGCCGATCCACGACGAGCGCGGAGAAGGCAGAACTGGCAGGGCAGGCCCACAGCGCAGAGAGAGGAGAAAGGGGCGTGCGGGGCAATGGCTCGGCGACTAGCGGACCGGGCCCGTGAGACAGAGAGAGAGAGAGAGGGAGCGCGCAGGGAAGAAAACCGGCACTGACAGGTTGGTCCCACTGGGCAGAGAGCGGGAGAGTGAGCGAGCGCAGAAGACTGGTGCCAACAGGCGGGGTCCGCCGGTCAGGGGTGGCAGGCGCGCGCGGGGGACTAGGCCTGGTGGGCTGGTTTGGGCTGCTTTCCCCTTTTCTTTTTCTCTTAATTTTCTAATTCCTTTTTCACTTCTTTTTCTATAGGGTTTTCAAATCCAAATTCAATCTAGGTTTTCAAATTCAAATAAATTCAAACATGTGCAACACTTCAAAGAATATTTTAAGCTCAGCATGATGCAACATGTCATGACTCATAAGGTTTTGGCAAAAATAAATAATTAATCTCCAAGTTTAGGCTATCTCTAATCAAAAAGGAAAAAGAAAGAGAACCAATCTAGAGAGAGAAAACCTAGAGTGAGAAAAAGAAGAGTAACACATGATTTTGGGTGATAATTAGAAAGAAATTTTATACCCCCCAAAATCAGGGTGTTACAGACCTATCCCCCTTAAAAGACTCTCGCCCTCGAGATTCAGGGCTGGCTAGCAAAGAGCTCAGGGTACTTGGCTTTTAAATCATCTTCTCGTTCCTAGGTTGCTTCTTTTTCTAAGTGATGACCCCATTTGACTTTGCACATCCTAATAGTACTTCTCCGGGTGACCCGATCTGCTGTCTCCAGAATTTGGGTTGGCTTCTCAGATAAAGAGGAAAGTGGAAACAAAGGGATTACCCCAACTAAATAACGACTTTATTAATAACTACACCAAGTTGCAGGGGATACCCACACCTTGGTGACAATCATTACAAAGATCCAACTTCAGTACATGTCCATCATAACAAGCATCCAACATAAGATAAGCAAACTAACTCTAACTAAAACTGGCTTAGGCTAAGACACTGAACTAAGCATTATTACAGACTCTGACTCTGTCGATCTAGGGATCCAAATCTATCTGGGTCCTGCAGTCTAGGGTACCATAGTCGAAGCGACCATGGGGCGGTGAACGGTAAGGGTGCTGAATCCCTACAGGGGCGGGAGAACCACCATCAAGATAGTGGCGTGCCACGCATTCAGCATGCAATTCCGCAACCTCCGCCCGAACCTTGCCCAACTCGTCAAGGGCGTGGTCCAACTTTGTGTTGAGCACGGTGACCAGATTGACCATGTTGTTCAGCCTGGGATTGCCCTCACCCACTGGCGAGACAATCACACCTCCCGCACTGCCAGTCGAATGGCGAGGGTAGTACTTCAGGTCAAGGCCATCAGCTACCCCGCTGAACAACGAGCAATACTGAGAAAGTGCTTGTCGTGCTGCATCTTGCATGGCTGCCTCGGCAGTATCCCTCTCAGTGATAGAATAGTGCTCTGAAAAGGCCTCTACACCCCGGAGATCATCGTCCGAATGGCGCACCAAGCAAGTAGCCTCCCACTGGTCCAGGTATAGCTCGCGACTATGCTGGTAGACTACACAAGGGTACTCGATAGACCAAGTGTGTCGGTCGAAGGCCCGACGCAACAGGGTATCGAGAGCGTCGTGGAAGTGACACCCGCGAGCAGCGTCACGAGTGATGGGTCTAGCGATCCATCCATCCGGCTCTGGCTCCTCCGAGTGCTCCATGCCATGGCTCGAACTGCCACCGGCGTCGTCGTCGTCCTCGTCTCCATCAGGGTCTCCTCCAACAGCTAGGATGCCCTGTGGTGGTACAGGGGGCATCTCTGGCTAAGGTGCAGGGGAAGGCGGCCTCTCAGACTCCACCTCCTGCTGAGGCGAGAGGGAAGAGTCATGCTGCTCCTGCTCCTCGTGCAGGCGACGATGCAGTCTCTCCAGGTGACTGGACTAACCTGGCAACGTGCGACGCAGTGGACGCTCCGCCAGGCGAGAAGGCAAAAAGGGAATCACAGACTTACGTGCAGTGCTGAGAGCACCTAGAGGGGGGGTGAATAGGTGATCCTGTAAAATTCAACACTAAATTCCAACAAGCTTGATTAAAGAGATGTTAGCACGAGTTTATCAAGTCTATGAGGCGAGCTCTTGCGAACACAGACAAACAAAGAGAGAGCAATCACAAGAGACACACGATTTTATCCCGTGGTTCGGCCAAGTAGTACTTGCCTACTTCCACGTTATGGCGTCCCAATGGACGAGGGTTGCACTCAACCCCTTTCAAGTGATCCAATGATCAACTTGAATACCACGGTGTTCTTCCTTATAGTTTTCTTCCCGTTTGCGAGGAATCTCCACAAGTTGGAGCCTCTCGCCCTTACAAGAATGATCACAAAGAATGTGCAAGAGTAAGGTTGGGAAGAGCAACACACACAAGACTCAAATCGCAGCACAACCACGCACACAAGAGAAGACTTGAGCTCAAATGACAACACGGGGAGTCCTCGACTCAAATAGAGCTCAAATCTCTAACACAATGAAACAAATGCGCGGGAACAGAGTCTGAATGCCTTAGGATGCTTAGTGAATGCTTGGGTTAGCTCCTCCATGCGCCTAGGGACCCTTTTATAGCCCCAAGGAAGCTAGGAGCTGTTGGAAGCCAACAAGGAAGGCCAATCATGTCTTCTGTCGGGTGGTGCACCGGACAGTCAGGTGCACCACCGGACAGTGCCTGTAGCTGTCTGGTGTGCGATCTCCTTCCTTTTCTGGCACATCCGACCGTTGGTCCTCAGGATCGGTTGGCGCACCGGACACTGTCCAGTGCACACCGGACAGTCCGTTGCCCCTCGCCGACCGTTGGTGCGGGCCACGCGTCGCGCGAAGATTGCGCGGCTGACAGTTGGCGCATACGACCGTTGGCTCACCGGACAGTCCGGTGTACCACTAGACAGTCCGGTGAATTATAGCCGTATGCCGCCAAACTTTTCCCGAGAGTAGCCTGTTCACCGGAGTTCAGCCTGGCGCACCGGACACTGTCCGGTGCACCACCGGACAGTCCGGTGTGCCAGACCGAGCTGGACTTTGGCTGCACACAGCCAAGTCTTTTGCAGTCCTTTCTTTTCCTGTTTCTAGCACTTAGACAATATATGTTAGTACTCAAAACAATGTACTAAGTCTAGAAACGTACCTCGTTACATGATTTGCACTTTTCTCTTCATTTAGCACATAAGAACTTAATTAAATGTGTTGGGCACTTAATCATCAAAACATAGTAGAAATTGACCAAGGGCACATTTCCCTTTCAATCTCCCCCTTTTTGGTGATTTATGCCAACACATCCAAAAGCAACCAAAATAAGTGCAACATCAATGCAATTGAGAACAAAATTATCTTTCCACAAGTTTTGACATATTTGGATCAATCTTTGCCACCACTTGGTTTGTTTTTGCAAATCAAATTCATTTTCCTATCTCTAATTCAAACTCATTTGTTTGGGCATTAAGAGAGATAATCCAAGAGTGAAAATGATCAAGAGCCAAGAACTCCCCATTTTCCCATAATCAAAATTCTCCCCCACAAGAGACCAAATTTTGCAATTATAGTATTTTGGCAAATCAAAAGTTCTAACTCTATTGTTTTCAAAATTCACAAGTGGTAGCTGATCCATTTGCTTGCTTTGGCCTTAGTTTCTCCCCCTTTGGCATTAAGCACCAAAACAGGATTATTCTTGTCCCTTTAACCCCATTGCCTCACCAAAAATGTCAATTAAGAGCAAAAAGGCAATAAGAGCATAGATATGAACTTGGAAGTAAATACACTAATACCGGAGTGCAGTGGAAGTCTTTGCATGGTCCAAGTTCACTTTTTCCTTTCAATGCACCTTTGAGACTACATCAAGTATACTCAAACACAAATGTTAGTCTCAAGGGGTCAAGTTGTAGCACATCTCCCCCTAAATAAGTGCATCACTTGCAAATGGACTTGTGAGGTCTAGGGATCATATGTACAACTTGAGCACCACAAATAAATGATAATGGATTGAAATGCATAAAGTAGCATAATCAAAGGCATAGAACACATGTATGCTATAGATCAATCCAAGTTACACGAATCTAAGACATTTAGCTCACTACGCAACCTGCAAAACCTTTTCTCATCTAAAGGCTTGGTGAAGATATCAGCTAGCTGGTTCTTAGTGTTAATATGGTACACCTCGATATCTCCCTTTTGCTGGTGGTCTCTCAAGAAGTGATGTCGGATGTCTATGTGCTTAGTGCGGCTGTGTTCAACAGGATTGTCCGCCATGCAGATTGCACTCTCATTGTCACATAGGAGTTGGACTTTGCTCAGATTGTAGCCAAAGTCCCAGAGGGTTTGCCTCATCCAAAGTAGTTGCGCGCAACACTGTCCTACGGCAACATACTCAGCCTTAGCGGTGGATAGGGCAACGGATGTTTGTTTCTTTGAGCTCCACGACACCAGGGACCTTCCTAGAAATTGGCACGTCCCCGATGTGCTCTTCCTATCAACCTTGCACCCGGCATAATCGGAGTCTGAATATCCAATCAAGTCAAAGGTAGACCCCTTTGGATACTAGATCCCGAAGCAAGGCATGGCAACTAAATACCTAAGAATTCAACGGCCACAAGGTGACATTCCTTGGGGTCAGATTGAAATCTAGCACACATGCATACACTAAGCATAATGTCCAGTCTACTAGCACACAAATAAAGCAAGGAACCTATCATAGACCGGTATGCCTTTTGATCAACGGACTTACCTCCTTTGTTGAGGTCGACATGCCCGTCGGTTCCAATCGGTGTCTTCGCGGGCTTGGCGTCCTTCATCCCAAACCTCTTGAGAAGATCTTGAGTGTACTTCGTTTGGGAGAGGAAGGTGTCGTCCTTGAGTTGTCTCACTTGGAACCCAAGGAAGTAGTTCAACTCGCCCATCATCGACATCTCAAACTTTTGAGTCATCACCCTGCTAAACTCCTCACAAGACTTTTGGCTAGTAGAACCAAATGTTATGTCATCGACATAAATTTGGCACACAAAAAGATCACCATCACAAGTCTTAGTGTAAAGAGTGGGATCGGCTTTCCCAACCTTGAAAGCATTAGCAATTAAGAAATCTCTAAGGCATTCATACCATGCTCTTGGGGCTTGCTTAAGTCCATAGAGCGTCTTAGAGAGCTTAAAGACGTGGTCAGGATACCTATCATCCTCAAAGCCAGGGGGTTGTTCCACGTATACCGCCTCCTTGATTGGCCCATTGAGGAAAGTGATCTTCACGTCCATTTGAAACAACCTGAAGGAATGGTGAGCGGCATAGGCTAATAGAATGCGAATAGACTCTAGCCTAGCCACAGAAGCAAAAGTCTCCTCGAAATCCAAACCTGCGACTTGGGCATAATATTTTGCCACAAGTCGAGCCTTGTTTCGTGTCACCACCCGTGCTCGTCTTGCTTGTTGCGGAACACCCACTTGGTTCCCACAATGTTTTGCTTTGGACGTGGCACCAGGCTCCAAACTTCATTCCTCTTGAAGTTGTTGAGCTCTTCCTGCATGGCCAATACCCAGTTCGGATCCTGCAAGGCCTCTTCTACCCTGAAAGGTTCAATAGAAGAGACAAACGAGTAATGCTCACAAAAATTAGCTAAACGTGAGCGAGTTGTTACTCCCTTGCTTATGTCACCCAGAATTTGATCGACGGGGTGATTTCTTTGGATTGTCGCTCGGACTTGAGTTGGAGGGGCCAGTGGTGCTTCTTCCTCCATAACTTGTTCTTCTTGTGCTCTCCCTTGATCATACGCCTCTTCTTGAGGAACCTGTCCATCATCTTGAGTTGGGGGTGCACCATTGTCGAGGAAGAAGGCTGATCTTGCTCTTGTTGTTCCTGTGGTCGCACATCACCTATCGCCATCGTGCGTATTGCGGTCGTTGGAACATCATCTTTATCTACATCATCAAGATCAACTTGCTCTCTTGGAGAGCCATTAGTCTCATCAAATACAACGTCGCTAGAGACTTCAACCAAACCCGATGATTTGTTGAAGACTCTATACGCCTTTGTATTTGAGTCATATCCTAGTAAAAACCCTTCTACTGCCTTGGGAGCAAATTTAGAATTTCTACCTTTCTTCACTAGAATGTAACATTTTCTCCCAAATACACGAAACTATGAGACGTTGGGTTTGTTACCAGTAAGAAGTTCATACGAGGTCTTCTTGAGGAGGCGATGAAGGTAGAGCCGGTTTATGGCGTGGCAAGCTGTGTTCACAGATTCCGACCAAAACCGCTTAGGCGTCTTGAACTCTCCAAGCATTGTCCTCGCCATGATGATAAGCGTCCTGTTCTTCCTCTCTACCACACCATTTTGCTGTGGTGTGTAGGGAGCAGAGAACTCATGCTTGATGCCTTCCTCCTCAAGATACTCCTCCACTTGCAGATTCTTGAACTCGGACCCGTTGTCGCTTCTTATCTTTTTCACCTTGAGCTCAAATTCGTTTTGAGCCCTCCTTAGAAAGCGCTTTAGGGTCCCTTAGGTTTCTGTTTTATCATGCAAAAAGAACACCCAAGTGAAGCAGGAAAAATCATCAACAATAACAAGACCATACTTACTTCCCCCGATGCTAAGGTAGGCAACGGGTCCGAAGAGGTCCATATGTAGTAGCTCCAGTGGTCTTGATGTTGTCATCACATTCTTGCTGTGATGAGTGCTCCCCACCTGTTTTCCTGCCTGACAAGCTGCACAAGGTCTATCTTTCTCGAAACATACATTTGTTAGTCCTAACACATGTTCTCCCTTTAGAAGTTTGTGAAGGTTCTTCATCCCAACATGTGCTAGACGGCGATGCCACAGCTAGCCCATGCTAGTCTTAGCTATTAAGCATGCATCTAGATCGGCCTCCTCTTTCAAAAAATCAACTAAGTAGAGTTTGTCGTCTAATACACCCTTAAACGCTAATGAACCATCACTCCTAAAGACAGGAACATCAACATTTGTAAACAAACAATTGTAGCCCATGTGGCACAATTGACTTACAGACAGGAGATTATACCCAAGCGACTCTACTAGAAATACGTTTCAAATGGAGTGCTCGTTGGTGATGGCTATCTTGCCCAAGCCTTTGACCTTGCCTTGGTTCCCATCTCCAAAGATGATCGTATCCTGGGAATCCTTGTTCTTAACGTAGGAGGTGAACATCTTCTTCTCCCCTGTCATGTGGTTTGTGCATCCGCTGTCGATAATCCAGCTTGAGCCCCCAGATGCATAAACCTGCAAGGCAATTTACACTTGGGTTTTAGGTACCCAACTCTTGTTGGGTCCTACAACGTTAGTCACAATAGCCTTTGGAACCCAAATACAAGTCTTATCTCCCTTGCATTTGGATCCCAACTTGCTAGCAACTACTTTTTCCTTCTTACATAAAAGAGCAAATGAAGTATTGCAAGCATGGTAATGATAGTAGATTCATTGCACATTTTCCTAGGCACATGATGAACAACATTACCTTTTCTAGGCCTACTTCTACCATGCACAAAAGTAGAGCTTGAAGCAAACATAGCATGTGAATCAAAAGCATCATGATCATAACTCCTATTATAATTGGAATGACTAGCAATTTTCCTATTATACATGAAAGCATGATTCCTTTGAATGCTACTAGAGATGGCAATGGGTACCCGCGACCCGATACCCGATGGGTATTTACTCTATTAGGGTATGTATGTGGGATAAATATTCTACCCGTGGGTCTGTTATTGGACAAAAATCTTCACCCAATGGGTAAACGGGTATTAGAACGTTCTGCCTTCACCCATACCTGTTAACCCGTGGGTATAAAATACCCAATATAAACTTAGCCCAAGCATGAACTTTGACTTTAGTCATCCATCTTTTTTACTATTTAACAACCTTTTAGGCCATAGTGTCATAAAAGGCTTAACGACAATTTAATGACCATGTAATGGAACATGTAATGTGCTATGTAGTACTATCCTAGTGTTACTACTTTATCCAATTATCTTTGGTGTGTTGAATGGATGGTTAAATAATGCTAGAAATTTTGTAATTGTATTTAGATGGATATACTTGACATTTGTATCATATAACATTTTGATAGATGTTTTGCTTTTGTGCGTACGGGTGACCCGATGGGTGACCCATACCCACATGGGTATGGGTATGGGGGTAAATCTATACCCGCCAGTGTACATGGGTGACCCGATGAGGTTATTTTTGTGTCGTGAGTATGGGTATGGAGTAGTAATACCCGGTGGGTATTTACCCATTGCCATCTCTAAATGCTACTAGCCATAGGGGGCCTTCCCTTTCTCCTTGGCGAGAATGGGAGCCTTTTGGCTTGTTAAGTTCTTGGTTTCCTTTCGAAAACCAAGTCCATCCTTAATAGAGGGGTGTCTACCAATTGTGTAGGCATCCCTGGCAAATTTTAATTTATCAAAATCGATTTTGCAAGTCTTAAGTTGAGCATTAAGACTTGCCACTTCATCATTCAATTTTGTAATAGCAATAAGATGTTCATTACAAGCATTAACATCAAAGTCCTTACATCTATTACAAATACTAACATGCTCTACACATGAATTAGATTTATTAGCTTTCTCTAGCTTAGCATTTAAATCATCATTTAAACTCTTTAAACTAGATACAGTTTCATGGCAAGCAGATAACTCAGAAGATAGCATTTTATTCCTTTTAGTTTCTAAAGCAAGAGATTTTTGTACACTAACAAATTTGTCATGTTCTTCATATAAAATGTCCTCTTGCTTCTCTAGCAATCTATCTTTTTCATTTAGAGCATTAATTAACTCATTGATTTTATCTACTTTAGCTCTATCTAAACCCTTAAATAAATCAGTATAATCTACTTCATCATCACTAGAATCATCATCGCTTGAAGTAGTATACTTAGGGGTTTCTCGAACACTTACCTTCTTTTCCTTGGTCATGAGTCATGTGTGGCGTTCGTTGGGGAAGAGAGAAGACTTGTTGAAGGTCGAGGCTGCCAGTCCTTCATCATCTGACTCGGATGAAGAGCAGTCCGAGTCCCATTCTTTGCCAAGGTGCGCCTCGCCCTTTGCCTTCTTGTAAACCTTCTTCTTCTCCCTCTTCCCATGCTTTTCTTGTTCCTGGTCATCTTCATTATTGGAGCATTGTGCTATAAAATGACCAGTCTTACCGCATTTGAAGCAGGAGCACTTCCCCTTTGCTTTGTTCTTGTTGGGGTGCTCCTTGCGTCCTTTTAGAGCGGTCTTGAAGCATTTAATGATTAGGGCCATCTCTTCTTCGTTTAGCCCGGCAGCTTCAACTTGTGCCACCTTGCTTGGTAGCGCCTCCCTTCTGCTTGTTGCTTTGAGGGCGACGGTTTGAGGCTCGTGGATGGGTAGTGGACCGTTTAGAGCATCATCCACATATCGGGCCTCCTTTACCATCATGCGCCCGCTCACAAACTTCCCTAGAATCTCCTCGGGCGTCATCTTGGTGTACCTAGGATTCTCACGAATAAGGTTAACAAGATGGGGGTCAATTACCATGAATGACCTTAGCATAAGTCGGACGACGTCGTGGTCCGTCCATCTTGTGCTTCCATAGCTTCTAATCTTGTTAACCAGGGTCTTGAGCCTATTGTATGTTTGTGTTGGCTCCTCTCCCCTGATCATCGCGAACCTTCCCAGCTCGCCTTCCACCAACTCCATTTTTGTGATCATGGTGGCGTTGTTCCCCTCATGAGATATCTTGAGGGTGTCCCAGATTTGCTTGACGTTGTCCAAGCCGTTCACCTTGTTGTACTCATCCCTGCACAAAGATGCTAGCAAGACAGTGGTAGCTTGTGCATTATTATGAATTTGCTTGTTAATAAACACGGGGTTATCCATACTATCAAAATGCATTCCATTTTCAACTATCTCCCAAATACTAGGATGGAGAGAAAATAAGTGACGACGCATTTTGTGACTCCAAAACGAGTAGTCTTCTCCATCAAAATGTGGAGGTTTACCAAGTGGGATTGATAGCAAATGAGCATTAGAATTGAATGGAATACGAGAATAATCAAATGAATAATTTTGATTAATCGGTTTCTTTTTAGACGAGTCATCGTCGTCGTCGTCTCTTGGTGAAGAAGAAGATTCATCGCTGTCGTAGTAGACGATCTTCTTGATGCGCCTCTTCTTCTTCCCGTCCTTCTTCTTGTGACTCGAGCGTTGGTGCCCCTTGCCGACCGTTGGTGCGGGCCACGCGTCGCGCGAAGATTGCGTGGCCGATCGTTGGCGCATACGACCGTTGGCTCACCGGACAGTCCGATGTACCACCGGACAGTCCGGTGAATTATAGTCGTACGCCGCCAAACTTTTCCCGAGAGCAGCCTGTTCATCGAGTTCAGCCTGGCGCACCGGACACTGTCCAGTGCACCACCGGACAGTCCGGTGTGCCAGACCGAGCTGGACTTTGGCTGCACACATCCAAGTCTTTTGCAATCCTTTCTTTTCCTGTTTCTAGCACTTAGACAATGTATGTTAGTACTCAAAAAATGTACTAAGTCTAGAAACGTACCTTGTTACATGATTTGCACTTTTCTCTTCATTTAGCACATAAGTACTTAATTAAATGTGTTGGGCACTTAATCACCAAAACATAGTAGAAATTGCCCAAGGGCACATTTCCCTTTCAAGTGCACCTAAGACGAGCCATCTACAAAAGACATCGTAAGCACAAGAGTAAGAGTAGAACTATGAGACCAGGAAGTAAACAGATAGAAAAGTGAGACAAAACTTTTGAGATGAGTAAATGACATAGAGTTGGTCAAGATGACCAACTTTTGAAAAGACTCTAAGGTCAAGGTAAGAGTAAGGGTCTATAGTCCTTAGGTCGACCAATCTAGTCTAGGTTAGCGGTCCTACAGTCAGCAAGGGCTTTGATACCACTTATGTCACACCCAGTTTTAGAAGGTAAACCGAATGCGAACCATATACGTGCCAGGATCAGAACTCATGTACACAGCGATTACATAATTGGACATCATCACACAGTGCTCAAAATAAATAGCGGAAAGGTACTTTATTACATCAAGATGTCCAAGACATCCACAGAGTCTAATACATAACCATTGTTCAACATAACTATCAAAGTGCGGAATTACGAAAACGTAGATGCTAAGCCTACACAGGCAGCTGACTGGGGGTTTGCCACTAAGAAAGAACTAGAACTCGTCGTAGTCCTAAAACTTCTCGAAATCTTCCATGTCGCCAACATCACCTCCTAAGTACTAAGTGCAGTGGGGACAACCTGGGGTGGGGTGGTGTGTAAAGCAAGGGTGAGTACACATCAACGTACTCAGCAAATGTCCCGTTTGGCTAAAGTGGACTAGTTGTCTATGGAGTTGAGGGCAAGAAGTTGCTTTTAAGTTAGTCAAGTATTTATTATTATTAGTAGAGCCAACTTTTAGTAATAAACCCAATTATTACCCAAAAGTACTTCCTCAAACGAGGAAATTCCAGAGATCAGATATTATAACTGTTGGGGGTCTGCTTCATAGCCGAAGGTCCTGTAAGAAGAAACATCTTCGGAAGATCAGCACGGAAATCACGCCGAAGCTACCTTACAGGGAACTTCGGCATAACGACATGCCAAAGACGAAGGGTTGCATCGACTTAAAGATAAAAAGACAGATTGACCCATGATAGTTTGTGTCATGAATGTAATTGATTGTAAAGGGTATAAATGTAATTTCACACATGCTGCGCCCTATGCCTATAAATAGATGAACAGTACCCCCGTACTGTTCACACTGATTTGTACTCGCTCGTGCATCACGCTTGTACTATCTCCTTCTGTCAAGCCGAAGGTACAAATGTAATTCTGCATTATTTCTGTTTATTCATGATAATATAATAGAAGATGTTTTAATAATGTTATGTAATCATTCATGTTTCTTTTTTATGCTTCACATGCTTCTTCTTTCATTAGTAAATATTGTGATGATGAAGGTATGTCCTTCATGACCTTCGTCTGAATATCATTATATCCTAAGGGAAATAATGCTTCGAAGGACGAAGGGCCTTAACCTTTAACATTTTGTGTTGCCTTGTTCTTAATTCATAGCATTTGAGAACAAGTCCCCAACATTGGCGCCCACCTCCAGTGAACTCACTTCCACTCTTGAGCTGATGGCTTTGTTCAGCAACCAAGCTGAAGCATCTTTGGCTACGAAGCTGGTGCTTCCTATAACAGGCGGCTCAGGTTCAGAGCCGGCTAACAAGAAGCAGAAGAAGGAAGCACAGAGAAGGGTGCAACATGTTGGGGTGCAGGGACCCTTCATCAAGTCAAAATGGTCCCACATCCTAATCACCTTCTCCTAGGAGGACCTTCAGCTTAAAGATTACCCTCATAATGATGCTATGGTCATATCTTGTGTCATTAAGGGATTTCTGGTCCACAATGTTGTAGTTGATACAGGCAGTGCAGCGGATATCATATTTGCTAAGGCCTTCAGACAGATGCAAGAGCTAGAAGATAAGATTCATGATGCTACACATCCTTTATGTGGCTTTAGGGGAAGGCAAATTGTAGCACTTGCAAAATCACAATGCCAGTAACCTTCGGCTTTGTTCATAATACAAGTATTGAACAAGTTGTGTTTGACATCGTTGACATGGAGTACCCATACAATGCAATCATTGGTCGTCGAATACTAATGCTTTCGAAGCAATACTTCATCCAGCAGATCTATGCATGAAGATACCTTCGAAACAAGGACCCATTGTTGTTCATGGCAGTCAAGAAGCTGCCAGGAAGGCCGAAGGAAACTAGACAGATTCAAAGGCAATCCATAACATAGATGGAGCCGAAGCCTGTGAGTAGTATCGATACAAAAGAGAGAAGGCTGCTTCAGCGAATCAGCCGAAGCCTATGCTCTTATGTGAAGACATAGCAGAACAAAACGTACTGCTGGGGTCTCAGTTATCCGAAGAGCAGGAAAAGAATTTGCTAAGATTTTTATTCAACAACAAAGATGTCTTTGCTTGGTCAGCCAATGACCTTTGCGGTGTCAACAGAGATGTCATTGAGCATTCACTCAATGTGGATCCATCTTTCAGGCCAAGAAAGCAAAGGCTTCGAAAAATGTCTGATGACAAAGCTGAAGGTGCTCGGAACGAAGTGAAGAAGGAAGATGAGCCGAAAACTAGCTTCATAACCCCCAGTGGCACATATTGCTATCTACGGATGCCTGAGGGGCTCAAAAATACTGGAGGAAGCTTTAGCAGAATGACAGCCAGAGTCCTCCATTCTCAAATAGACAGGAATGTGTTGACTTATCTTGATGATATCATAGTTAAAAGCACAAAGCAAGAAAAACACATTGCTAATTTGCAAGAGACATTTGCTAATTTCAGGCAAGCTAGTTTGAAATTAAATCCCGAAAAATGTGTTTTTGGGGTAAAGAAGGGCAAGTTCCTTGGCTGTCTAGTATCAATGAAGGGAATTGAAGCTAACCCAAGCAAGATTGAAGCTATCCTTCGTATGGAACCACCAAGCACAAAGAAAGGAGCTCAACGGCTGGCAAGTAGATTAGCATCATTGAACAGATTTATATCCAGATCAGCAGAAAGAAATCTGCCATTCTTTGAAATACTAAAGTCAGCCGAAGTCTTTCAATGGGGTCCGGCTCAGCAAAAAGCCTTTGAAGAGTTGAAGCAATATTTGATTGATTTAACAACGTTAACTCCACCTACGCCAGGGGCTCCATTGCTCTTATATGTTGCAGCTTCACATTCTGCAGTGAGTGCGGCACTTGTACAGGAGAAGCTAGATGGCCAAGTTAAAAAGCAAGCTCCAGTGTACTTCATCTCCGAAGTTTTGAGTCTGTCAAAGAAAAATTACACAGAATTGGAAAAGGTGCTATATGTTGTGTTAATGGCCTCCAGAAAGCTTTGGCATTATTTTCAAGCATATCACATAATAATTCCTTCGTCATAGCCATTGAAGGATATTATGAGGAATAGAGAAGCCACTAGAAGGATTGGGAAATGGGCTGCAGAACTTAACGAATTCACCATTGACTATGTGCATAGATCCTCAGTTCAGTCCCAAGCGTTAGCAGACTTCATCACTGATTGGACGCCAGGGGCTCACGAAGAAGAAGTAAACAAAGATGCCGAAGCTTGGATAGTATTCTGCGATGGTTCTTGGGGAACCTTCGGTGCAGGAGCGGCTGCGGTCCTAGTGGCACATTCAAAAGTCAAAACATGTTATGCAGCCAAGCTTGATTTCAGTTGCACGAATAATATTGCTGAGTACGAAGCACTTCTATTGGGGCTTCGGAAGTTAAGGGCAATGGGAATAAGAAGGGCCATTCTGAAAACTGATTCCCAAGTTGTTTCTGGCCATGTGGACAAAAGTAGCAAGGCAAGAGATCCGAAGCTTGAAAGATATCTGGATACAGTTCGAAGGTTGGAGGCTTCTTTCGAAGGTTTTTCTGTTAAGAATATTCCAAGAGGTGAAAATGAGCACGCAGATTTACTAGCCAAATCGGTGGCCCAGGGGCTCCCTCTACCTTCGGAAGTATTTTTTGAAACAATAAAGGCACCTTCGGTTGAACTCATGGAGAGAGCAGTGCTTACTATTTCTCCGGTACATAGTGAAGATTGGAGGACTAAAATTATATCTTTCCTCCAAGGTAATTGTCTTTCAGATGAAGAAGCTTATAATAAGAGAATGGAGGCAAGAACAAGACCATATGTGATAATAGAAGGGGAGTTATACAAACATGAAGTCTGCTCTCCACTTCTCAAGTGTTTATCCAAAACCGAAGGTATAGAGCTGATGAAGAAAATACATGCAGGTTTGTGTGGATCTCACATCGGGTCTAGGCCTTTGCTGGGGAAGGTTTTCAGACAAGGATTTTATTGGCCAAAGGCAGCTTCGGATGCAGCAGATCTGGTTCAAAAGTGCGAAAATTCTCAAAGATGTGCAAGAGACCAGAAACAACCTTCGTTGTTAACCCAGTTAATACAGCCAACCTGGCCATTGCAAGGATGGGGCCTGGATTTGTTAGGTCCACTTCCACCACCACAAGGCAATTTAATATATGTTGTGGTGGCTGTAGAATATTTTTCCAAGTGGATTGAAGCGAAGCCTTTGGCCACAATAACTTCGGTCACAGTCCAGAAATTCTTCTGGCAAAACATTGTTTGTTGCTTCGGCGTGCCGAAGGCTATAACTGTGGATAACGGAACACAGTTTGATGCTGAAGCTTTCAAGGAATTCTGTGATCAAATTGGCACAAAGATTCATTTTGTGTCAGTCAGACATCTAGAGTCAAATGGACTTGTCGAAAGAGCAAATGATATTATAATGACAGGAATAATGAAGCTAATCTTTAATCAGCCTAGAGGAAAGTGGCCAGATGAGTTGATTAAAGTGGTGTGTAGCCACAATACGACCGTATCAAGATCAACAGGTTTTACGCCATTCAAGTTATTATTTGGTGACGAAGCTATAACCCCAGAAGAAGCTAAAGCAGGGTCAATAAGAACAACAGCTTTGGCAGAAGACGAAGCTGATTATCACGTGGCAAAAGACACTATAGAAGGGACTAGACTTCAGGCTGTGGAAAATATCAATAAATATCAAGCCGAAACAATAAAATGGCGCGACAGAAAAGTCCAGCTGAAAAATATCAAGCTAGGACATTTGGTGCTTCGGAGAGTGGCTAATCTGGACACAGTAGGCAAACTACAGCTGAAGTGGGAAGGACCTTTTCTGGTGGTATCTTCGTCAAGGTCCGGTTCTTACAGGTTGAAGGATATGGACGGCAATGACATTCCTAGATCTTGGAATGTGGATGAGCTTCAATGATTTTATGTGTAATTTGATGTAATCTTTTTTTCAATTTTTCCTATGGCACCCTTTTCCTTTCCAAAGGGGGAGAAAGGTTTTTAATGGGGCCATAGCTTGTAATTTTTCTTTTCTTGTTCAGCTCTACGAGAGCAAAATCTCTCAAAAGAATATAAAATGTAACATCTGAGCGGGCACCATCGAGTGCAGAAAAAGAAAAAAAACTAGGAAGAAGCTCAAAAGTCGTCCCTAAGGGGATGCAGAGCACGACGAAGCTACAAAAAGTTGTTCCTAAGGGAGCGCATCGTAAGTTTTCTGCTCAAAAGTCGTTCCTAAGGAAATGCAGAGCCAAATATCGCCGAAATATAAGGCGAAGAAGTTCAAAAGACGTTCCTAAGGGGATGCAGAACTTATACCGCCAAAATAGAAGGCGAAGAAGTTCAAAAGACGTTCCTAAGGGGATGCAGAACTTACACCGAAAAATAAGTGGTGCAGCCGAAAAATAAACGGCAAAGAGATTTCAGTCATTCCTAAGAGAATGCAGAGTTTGGATGTGGCTTCGTAAGCGTGTGTTTGGACATTCATTTACACAATACATCACATCATTTATTGCATTCATATACATTCATTTAGACATACGTAGGATCATCATCATCATATCATACAAGTACAGACAGTTGCTTTGGCTTTAATGACAAGGCTTCGGCGAAAGAAAAAAGAAGCAGATTTATGCTTCGTTGTGAATGAAAAGAAGGGAAGGTGTTTTTCGCCTTCGGCTCAAAAAATACAAGTTTTGTCCACATCAAAGCAGTTCACATGGACAAAAAGGTAAAAATATATTACAAGGTATGCACAAATTTACAAAGTAGTATCTGATTCTTAAATTACAACATTTTTTACAAGGGTAATTCAAGAATTTCTTCAGAGTTTTTTCATAGCAGTGTCTTCAGCTTCATCATCATCCGCCAAGCTTCGGATCATTACTCTTCGGCTTCGTCATCCTGTACATAACAAAGCGTTATAAGGTAAACTCAAGTTTTAAGGAGAAGGTAAGCATCAGGTATGACTTTATTACCGGCTTGAGGTGACTTCGAGCTTCATCACCAGCTAAGCTTCGCCCACCCTTCGTCCAGATTTGTGTTATGAATCTATTTCCTATGCTTCGAGCCAGGCTGGGGATATCAATTAAATCTGCTGGTGATAAGTTGAAGTTCGGTCTATTAACGATTTTCCCATGCGTGCAACCAGTTTTCATGAAGGCAACATCTATGCCTCGAGAAGCTAGCAGGGCACAGAAGTCGTCGTGCCCAGCTATAACTTCGTCAAGAGCATCAACTTCGCCCTCAATATGTTCGAAGGTCCCTGGCAGGTCTTCAACTGAAGGTTCAAACTTCTTAGAACTGGCCCCAACTGAGTTAAAGACCTACTTCAGCCGCTGCACGCATCGGTTGCCGAAGTCTAGACATTTATCTTAAAGCTCTTTCAATGATTTCTGTAAATTTAAACTTTTTTCAACTTCAGCTTCAAACTTCGCATCAAATTTATGCTTTTCTTGTTCGAAGTTTTCTGTTTTTACGAGGAGTTCACTATTCAATCTGGTGATTCTAGCTTCGGCCTCCGCCAGTAAGCCCTCCATTGATTGGAGTTCAAAATCCTTCTTCTCAAAAGTAGCTTCGTGATCTTTTATTTTGCTCTCTAAGCCTTCAATTATAACCTCATGTTTTTTATCTTCAAGGTCCTGTTGCATTCTTAAGGCTTTACATAATAGCATACTCTGTGCAAAACAACCTTCGTCAGAAAACACCTTCGTCATAAAACAATGAAAAGCCGAAGAAAAATTTTTACCATGAAATTAGAATAGAATAAACTACCGACGATATGTTGTCGTCGGTAGCGGCTGATGTCGGCCTCAAGCTTCGGGAAACCAATACTCTTCAATAGAGTACTGATAACCTTCGCTCCAGTTCGGTCTCTGAGGCATCCTAAGCTTTCGTCGTCAATACCGCCAAAGAGCAATGCTCCTGGTTGATAGCCGCATGATATTGCATAATCTCTTAGCTCTTCTTTCTCAGCCTTAGACAACTTTTGACCAATTATGTTTTGAAAATTGAAATCCTTTTCCTCTAAAGTATCTTCGGCGATCTCCTTCTCTTTTCTAGGCACTGTGGCCAGGGTCTCTTCGGCAGCTGTAGCAGCTTCTTCCGTAGCTATATTCAAAAGCATTTTATCAATATCAGAAAATGTACTCTCTATATTTATATCTTCGATCGTTGCAGCTTCGGCGGGAGCAGCTTCCGCAGATGCAGCGCCCTTGATAACAGGTGTTATCTTCGACGCTGAGGACGGCGGTGGTGTTTCTTCAATGGCTTCGATTACAGAAATAATCCTCCGCTTTTTCGGCCCAGCAGACTTCTTCGCTGCCGAGGGCTCCTCCTCCTTCTTCTGTAAAAGCTTCGTCAGATGTGGCCCCAGTGGACTTAGCTTGATAGGCAAGGATTCAGTCATTACCTTTAAAATTTCTTCCACGTCAGCAGCAGAAGGTGTCGAAGGAGTCTCTTCCTCTATCTCAGTTGTTTTTGGCTTCGAAGCCGCAGCTTTCCTCTTCTTCGAAGCAGCTACCTTTGGCTCAGGACTCGATTTTCTCTTCTTCAGAATTTCTTCATCTTCTTTCACCATTCTAGCAGCTTGTCTGCTCAGAACACTAACAATCCTTTTTTACCCTTTGGCACCCTTGTTCAATTGCTCATAATCAGGATATTCGAAGTTTAGGGCATCCATCACCCGATTCAACCGTCGCTTCGGTCGGGTGCCGAAGGCTGCAGTCATCAACTAATCTTCTTTTTTAGTGTAATTCCCCAAAATTTCATTGCACATGGTTTCTATCATTCTAACCATTCTTGACATGGCCCTTTGAACTGTTTCTCAAATTTGAATTTATAAGGTATAGTCGCACAAGTTCTTTCTTCTCCTTTGTACCCTTAAGCTTCAGCATGTTCCATTCACTCAGCGTCGGGAACACCTTGTAGGCCAGATATTCATGAACTAGATCTCTTGTACTGATCTGCTCGGCTACCACCTGGAATTTTGCCATAGCTTGTTGGCATGGTAACCCCAGCCCCATACGGCACAGCGGCCTAGTCAGCCCGAAGCTTAAGCTCAGCGGGCTCAATACCAATGTCTTTAGCTTCTCCCTCTTCTTCTCATTGTCTTTAACATAAAACCACTTATTTTTCCAACCAGTTGGCCACTTGGTGCGATAGCTAACAACTGGAGTCTTCATATCTTTGCGGTAGGCGAAGTTGTAGCAACCAAAATTCTCATGAAGACCATCTTCTCTAGCCTTCGTCTGATAATGAAGCTCGTGCACTCGGCAGAAGGCTTCGGCATTCGGGTCTATTCCTTGGCTTTGGAGAGCCCAGATGAAGACACTGAGCCTAATGATAGCGTTAGGAGTCAGCTGATGAAGATAGATCTCGAAGTCTTCCAAAACTTCTCCAATCATTTCGTTCAAAGGAAACCTCAATCCCGCTCTGAAGAAGCTCCTGAAAACTACCACCTCATCTTTTTCCGGTGTTGGAGTGGTTTCTTCTCCGCTAAAACGAATCAGCTTCTTCTCAGCTTCTCCGAAATATCCTAGCTTCACCATTATAGGCATATCAGCCTCAGAAACGGTAGATTTAACAAAAGCCAAGTGACTGGGTTTGGCTGGCATGAGAGTATTATAATCTTCCTCTTCTTCATCAATAACATCTTCCTCAATGTCAGCATATTCAGCTTCGGCAGCAGGTGCACCTTCCTCAGCAGCTACCTCTATCACAACCATTCCCGATTGTTTCATCACTTCAGAGATCGGAGCAGACTCTATAGTTTCGGCCTCTTCTCCGTCGTGGGTCACCCTAGCGGTTGAACGTACTCTGGCCATCAGGCGTTGAATTCCTTGCAGTTCTTACGAATGTTGATGATTTTTACGGCTGTGACGAAGTTCTCTCTTATGATGAAGCTAGTTCAAAATGATGCTTTGCTTGAGAATACGATGGGAAAGCTTCGGCTATGGTCAAATTTTTCAGCAGCACAACAGTGCAATGGCAATGAATGTTGTGGTAACTTCACACCTACCCGTCTGTTTATATAGTGCTGCATGTGTGAAGGTGAATCGTCAAGTCGCCCGTACCCGCTCAACAGTCACCCGTACTCACTGAACGGTGGACCACGATTCGTGCAAGATGAATCGACAGATCGTACATACCCGTTGCATGGTGGGACCACCCCGCGCTCGGATTATTTTAATCGTTTCTCATCAACGAGCTCAGGGAAGGTTTTTTCGGACCTTTGGCATTCTGAAGCCTAGGACAATTTTTCACGGATCAAGCTCGTTACGAAAAACGATCTAGCACCACGAAGGGGCTACTGTTGGGGGTCTGCTTCATAGCCGAAGGTCCTGTAAGAAGAAACACCTTCGGAAGATCAGCACGGAAATAACGCCAAAGCTACCTTACAGGGAACTTAGGCATAACGACATGCCAAAGACGAAGGGTTGCATCGACTTAAAGATAAAAAGACAGATTGACCCATGATAGTTTGTGTCATGAATGTAATCGATTGTAAAGGGTATAAATGTAATTTCACACATGTTGTGCCCTATGCCTATAAATAGATGAACAGTACCCCGTACTGTTCACGCTGATTTGTACTCGCTCGTGCATCACGCTTGTACTATCTCCTTCTGTCAAGCCGAAGGTACAAATGTAATTATGCATTATTTCTGTTTATTCATGATAATATAATAGAAGATGAGTTAATAATGTTATGTAATCATTCATGTTTCTTTTTTATGCTTCACATGCTTCTTCTTTCATTAGTAAATACTGTGATGATGAAGGTATGTCCTTCATGACCTTCATCTGAAGATCATTATATCCTAAGGGAAATAATGCTTCAAAGGACGAAGGGCCAACCTTTAACATTTTGTGTTGTCTTGTTCTTAATTCAAAGCATTTGAGAACAACTTCCCAACATTGGCGCCCACCTCCGGTGAACTCACTTCCACTCTTGAGCTGATGGCTTCGTTCAGCAACCAAGCCGAAGCATCTTTGGCTACGAAGCTGGTGCTTCCGATAACAGGTGGCTCAGGTTTAGAGCCGGCTAACAAGAAGCAGAAGAAGGAAGCACAGAGAAGGGTGCAACATGTTGGGGTGCAGGGACCCTTCATCAAGTCAAAATGGTCCCACATCCTAATCACCTTCTCCCAGGAGGATCTTCAGCTCAAAGACTACCCTCATAATGATGCTATGGTCATATCTTGTGTCATTAAGGGATTTCTAGTGCATAATGTTCTGGTTGATACAGGCAGTGCAGCGGATATCATATTTGCTAAGGCCTTTAGACAGATGCAAGAGCTAGAAGATAAGATTCATGATGCTACACATCCTTTATGTGGCTTCGGGGGAAGGCAAATTGTAGCACTTGGCAAAATCACAATGCCAGTAACCTTCGGCTTTGTTCATAATACAAGGATTGAACAAGTTGTGTTTGACATTGTTAACATGGAGTACCCCTACAATGCAATCATTGGTCGTGGAACACTTAATGCTTTCGAAGCAATACTTCATCCAGCATATCTATGCATGAAGATACCTTCGAAACAAGGACCCATTGCTGTTCATGGCAGTCAAGAAGCTGCCAGGAATGCTGAAGGAAACTGGACAGATTCAAAGGCAATCCATAACATAGATGGAGCCGAAGCCTATGAGTAGTATCGATACAAAAGAGAGAAGGCTGCTTCAGCGAATCAGCCGAAGCCTATGCTCTTATGTGAAGACATAGCAGAACAAAAAGTATTGTTGGGGTCTTAGTTATCCGAAGAGCAGGAAAAGAATTTGCTAAGATTTTTATTCAACAACAAAGATGTCTTTGCTTGGTCAGCCAATGACCTTTGCGGTGTCAACAGAGATGTCATTGAGCATTCACTCAGTGGGTCCATCTTTCAGGCCAAGAAAGCAAAGGCTTCGGAAAATGTCTGATGACAAAGCTGAAGGTGCTCGGAACGAAGTAAAGAGGCTTCTTAGCGCTGGAGTTATCAGAGAGGTCAAATACCCAGAGTGGCTAGCTAATACTGTTATGGTGAAGAAGGCCAATGGTAAATGGAGAATGTGCATTGATTTTACAGATCTTAACAAAGCTTGTCCAAAAGATGAGTTCCCATGGCTAAGGATAGATTCTCTAGTAGATGCAGCAGCTTCGTCAGAGCTCATGAGTCTACTAGATTGTTACTCAGGCTACCACTAAATCTGGATGAAGAAGGAAGATGAGCCGAAGGTCCTGTAAGAAGAAACACCTTCGGAAGATCAGCACGGAAATAACGCCGAAGCTACCTTACAGGGAACTTCGGTATAACGACATGCCAAAGACGAAGGGTTGCACAGACTTAAAGATAAAAAGACATATTGACCCATGATAGTTTGTGTCATGAATGTAATCGATTGTAAAGGGTATAAATGTAATTTCACACAGGCTGCGCCCCTGTGCCTATAAATAGATGAACAGTACCCCCGTACTGTTCACGATGATTTGTACTCGCTCGTGCATCATGCTTGTACTATCTCCTTCTGTCAAGCCGAAGGTACAAATGTAATTCTGCATTATTTTTGTTTATTCTTGATAATATAATAGAAGATGAGTTAATAATGTTATGTAATCATTCATGTTTCTTTTTTATGCTTCACATGCTTCTTCTTTCATTAGTAAATATTGTGATGATGAAGGTATGTCCTTCATGACCTTCGTCTGAAGATCATTATATCCTAAGGGAAATAATGCTTCGAAGGACGAAGGGCCTTAACCTTTAACATTTTGTGTTGCCTTGTTCTTAATTCATAGCATTTGAGAACAAGTCCCCAACAATAACCAACATTCTTAATCATCATCATAAAAGTATCCAAAGTTCTTCTAATCAAAGAGGATCCCAAGGCTGCTCTTAACTGTGACCTCGGCTGATATACCAGTTTTTAACACTCTGCAGAGGTTGTACACTTTACCCACAAGTCGTGATCCCTTTATGCCTCGGGTCAATCATACCCTCAAACACTACCAAGGTGAGTTGGCAAGGTTTCACTATGTAGCGTTTACAAAGACTCCCCTGGTGCATAGCTGCTCGTTAGGTTTCGCCAGTCGTACAAATGCAGTTAAGGGTGTCCCATTCCACCCTCATGGTTGCACTGTTATCCCGGGTGGTCACTCCACGAACAGGTCCTTATGGAGAGGTGCTCAGGAAAAAAGGCCTGAGCCCCCCTAGAGTATCACAAGATCATTCACATAATCAGGATAACAGTATCGTATCATAAATGTTCACATCATGTTCATTGATTAAGTTAAGGCAATAGCAACATGCTAACCATGATAACCCAAAAAAAGTAAACAAGGATAAGGTAAATAGAAAGC
The DNA here is from genome assembly GCF_902167145.1 of Zea mays. NCBI lineage: Eukaryota > Viridiplantae > Streptophyta > Magnoliopsida > Poales > Poaceae > Zea > Zea mays. The sequence goes on along the minus strand of NC_050096.1, from coordinate 80,194,652 downwards.
TAGTCAATCCTTTGGTTTCATAAAGTAATGCGGGACAGTGAATTATACAATAAGTAGGACATAATAGGTCAGAGGACACTTGCCTTCACTAGGTTATTGCTCAGAGGGATCTTCGGTGACACACTCAGGAACCACGAGCTGCTCGTTGTCTAAATATGGCGAGCATGCATTCAATACATTTGGAAAGTACAAATGAACATCACACCAAACATGTACAAACATTGGAACACATCTTAAAAAGGCACAATATTACATGAGGGATAATGAATTCAAAGTATAACATAAACTATAACATACCTTAACTTTATTTGAAAATAGATTACTATTTCCCTAAGTGTTATTTACAAGTACATAATCATATATCAATTTATTTTATTGTGACCTATAATTTAGAACAGAGATGAACTCATGCAATACCTATCATTAATATCACAAGTTTAAACATGATTAAATCTCTAAGGTTCTCCTTTTATTTATTTTATTAAATAAATAGAACTACATATATATTAGTTCATATTCAATCATAAAAATTAGAATGTGCAGACAGTAAGTGAAACCATTTTATTTAAACAGAGAATAATTCTATGAACATTTTGTAATTTGAATCACTAAATTTGGAGTTCATATGAAAAAGATATGAAATAAGCAAGTTTTTAAGTTTGAAATATGAAACTGGGGCTAAATCTGTGATTAAATAAAAGTCTAGGGGTCTAATTAAAACAAACCAGGGACCTATGCGCTAAAACAGAGGACGACGGGTTGGTTTCCAATAAAACGAGGGTCTCTTTAAGAAAACTACCGCGCGAAGGGGTATCGGGTGAATCTAACAGTCAGATCTAAAACCAATGGATGAGATTAGATCTACGGCCGAGGGTGCGCTCGCGGGCTAGCGAGCGCTGATAGGCGGGCCAGGGAGTGTCAATGACAGAGGGGGGGGGGGGGGGGGGGAAAGCGCACTGACCGAGCGGGCCCAGCGCTAGGGGGAAACGGACGGCTGCAGGGGTCCGAGGGGGTCCGAGCCGTTCGATCAAGATCGGACTAAGGGGGTTATAGCCATTCGATCAAGATCGGATGGGGGAAATCAGACAGGGAATGATGAGCGGCTGCGAGCGGCACTGACAGGTGGGCCAGGGCGTCAGGCGCGCGGCGCGAAGCGGCATCCCACGTTCCGAGCCGTGCGATCAAGATTGGACGGGGGAAATCAGACCGAGGAAACAGACGGCTGCGGGCAGCGCCACTCCTCTCCTCGTCGGTGAGGTCGCCAGGGTTGGGGCTAGCGCGAGCTAGGGTGGCTCCAGGGTCCCGGAGTTGGGCAGAGGGGAAGAGGGTGCCACAGCGAACTCAATGGCGGGGAAGGGGCCATGAATCCATTGGCAGAGAGGGGAGAACGACGGTGAGAAGGCCTCAGGCGGGTCGGAGAAACTCCGGCGAGCCATTCCGACCACGAGGAGGGGACTTAAGGCGCGCTAAGGTCTTGGCTAACTTCGGCAGAGGCAGGGGTGACACAGGGGCCTACTCCGGTGAACTAGACCAGGCTAAATCGACCGGCCACCGCACGAGCACGGTGGACCGCCGCGGCCGAGCACCGGCGAAGGCGAAATTGATCGAACACAGGGTGCAATAGGGGAAATTGGACACGAGGATGGGTATCTCACCTCGGGGTGGAGCTCGGGGAGGCTTGGGGCGGTCTCCGGCGAGCTGGATAGTCGGGGACACGGGCGCGGGTCTCCGACGGCGGCTGGCAGTGTGGGTAGAGCGCGAGAGAGGGCGAAGCTGCGCGAAATGAGGTGAGGGGTGTGCGCGGGGCACTGGCGGGGCTTTATGAAGGGAGTTGGGCGCGTGGGTAGGCGTCGTGGCTGAGAAACCCGGTGACGTGCGTGAGTGCGCACGCGTCGGTCCACTGCGAGCGTGGAGAAGGTGGAACTGACAGGGTAGGCCCACGACACAGAGAGAGGAGAAAGGGGCGTGCAGAGCAATGGCTCGGCGACTGGCGGACCGGGCCCGCGAGACAGACAGAGAGGGAGCACGCGGGGAAGAAAACCGGCGCCGACAGGTTGGTCCCACTAGGTAGAGAGCGGGAGAGTGAGCGCGCGCGGAAGACTGGTGCCCACAGGCGGGGTCCGCCTGTCAGGGGCGGCAGGCACGCGCGCGGGACTGGGCCTGGTGGGCTGGTTTGGGCTGCTTTCCCCTTTTCTTTTTCTCTGAATTTTCTAATTCCTTTTCCATTTCTTTTTCTAGGGTTTTCAAATCCAAATTCAATCTAGGTTTTCAAATTCAAATAAATTCAAACATGTGCAACACTTCAAAGAATATTTTAAGCTCAGCATGATGCAACATGTCATGACTCATAAGGTTTTGGCAAAAATAAATAATTAACCTCCACTAGTTTAGGCTATCTCTAATAAAAAAGGAAAAAGAAAGAGAACGAATCTAGAGAGAGAAAACCTAGAGTGAGAAAAAGAAGAGTAACACATGATTTTGGGTGATAATTAGAAAGAAACTTTATACCCCCAAAATCAGGGTGTTACAACCGGACAGTCCGATATGCCACCGGACAGTCCGGTGCTCCACGCACAGACAGTCCGCGGGCAACACACATCTTTGTTCTTGGACTTTTCCTGGATCTTCTTAATATCTTCTTTTGAGGTGTTGCTTTCCTCAATTCCTTAGTCCAAGTAACTCTAGCATCCTGTCAACTACAAACACAAACACTAGGAAACTTATTAGTTCACAGGTTGTGTTAATCATCAAACACCAAAATTCAATTAGCCAAATGACCCGGGGTCCATTTTCCTTACACCACCCTCCCTCCCTTTCTTAACTCATGGACTATGATCAGGATGCAGTACGCCAGATGAAAGGAATAATGCAAATAGATGGATTCTCATGTTGGCAGTGGTAAAATTACCACCAACCCGTTTATAACAGAGGATGGATTCGATACTAAGGATATTATGTATGCCTTCTATACACTTCTACAAAACGACTACATCAAGCGAAGAAAATTGGCTCAGTCTTTACAATGGTTTGACATAAAGATACTAAAGAAGTAAGAAAATGATGCAGAAGCCTACATTGAGACTGAGGAGGTAATTAATTTTTTATTACATTGATAAGCTTAATATACTTTGATTCTGTCTTACGTAGACTATATAAATATATATTAATGAAAAACGAGCATTTCTTTTCTTTAAACCAGTATAAGAAGGTTTTTCATGTTCATGATTTGACTAGGAATAATTTATTGCTACAGGTCTTGAATCCCTTCAAGGTAATCCTGATCTAGAGTAAGCTTACTATAGAGCTCTGTTATGTAGATCATGTTTCCATAAGGCCTTAACCCTTGTTTCATGTTCAATTTTGTCAAAAATGGTACTTCAATTTTTTCTGAGTGTTGTCAATTATCAAATGTGTTTCTCAAAGCAATTTGTTTATTTATGTTCATCCTCTGTTATTGTGTATATACTATATAGTGATTCCAATCTAAGCAAATATGATTCCATGACAGAATCTATTTTGTAGAGATGAAAGTAAAACTATGCGAAAAGCTACGAATGTCCTCTGACCATAGTGTAATACCCAATGTTGTAAACCATAGAGAGGGGGGATAACACTCTCATGTACTTTGTCTCCATTTAGTATTACATGTGAATAACCACACCTAAAAGTGACTAATTAACAAATGAAACAAGAACAACTTGTGCATCATGCTGGAGTTTATATGTTTGTGCATTCACTCCTAAAGATAGTGATAATAGAAATGTGCAAACGGTGAAATGGACAATTATTCAATTTGGACAATTAAGAATTGGAGAAAAGGAAGGAAGAGTACTAAACAAAAAAATATAATAAAGAAAAGAAAAATATAAATAATTAAACCCTTTTATACCGTTATGATTATTATGTACCTATAATTTGGGTACAAGATCACTACAGTATTTAAATTCAAATTTGAAGTAGAAATCTGAATTTGGAAAGAAAGGGAGGAAAATGGAAAATAGAAAAAAAATGAACGGATTGGTCTCAGGACAATTTTTTTCTCTCTCAGCCCATTTTTGGATCCACCCCGCGCAGTCCACTTTCTTCCATCCGCGCGCTGGGCCCCACCTGTCGTCCGCTACGTGCTTGGGTCACAGTGTTCGCTGACGGGCGGGCCCTGCGTGTAATCCTTACATCCCTACACTCCTGTATATCTCCCTACCCGTGCCGACTCCACCACGGACGCACCCATGGCGCAGACCTGCAACAACCAGCGGGAGATTCCGGGTGGCCATGTCGATTCTTGAGGACCGACTCCACCATCATGGCAATATAAGGAGCAGCCTCGCTCAGTCCCTCCTGCTCCGACCTAGAGCTCAACGCTACCACCATTGAGGGAGTGTTTGAAAGCGAGAATCACCGCCGCTGCTCGACCTCTCGCCGCTGGTGTGGACTTGGTGACGGGCCTGGATGCTTGGCGGCGCTCTCTGGGAACTTCTAGTGCCCACGGCTGGCAGGATTGTGTGCTGGATGTCCAGAGATTCCTCGCCGAAGTGGATGCACCACCGTCGTGTTGTACCGCACCGTCGACTGGCCTCGCCTTCATCCCTACCCTCGGTGAGACACCTTCCTCGAGTTCACGTTAGCTCCCGCTTTCTCTTACACTAGACTACGATTGGAAATGCACATCTGACCACCGGGTGGGGTTTGGTCGGCCATGGCCACTGCCGCCTGGGCGTTGTGCGCCGCCGCCCGGGTTCGAGCAAGGTGTGGGTTGGCGGGCGCCGTCGATTCCCTAGTGCACGGCTAAGATTAGGTTAAGTGCTTCCTATTGAATCAGGGTCGTGGATTGAGTATCCTGTGGCTCAGATTGCATACCGGTTCGAGTCTTATTATAATGTAATCGCAACCGTAGCATGCAGATCCAACGGCTCTATAGCGCTCGTACCCCCTTCAACCGTTCACTTTTGTAAAAGAGCCCTCACACTTTCCATAAATCAACCCGCCCTCCAGTTTGTCTGTTGTTTGAGTCACGGGAATACCTGCGTTGGGGTCCTTGTATTATCTGATATTTGAGGCGTGGCTCAGGGTAATGGAAAATCAGAGAAATCGATTTATAAAATGAATTTCTTATATAAAAACAATCCAGAATTTTGTTAAATCAATAGAAAATTCATATTAAGTCCAAATGAGTCCATTCCAATTTCTATAATTCTATAATATTATTATTTATCACATAGTACCTTTGTTTTGACATGAATGTCACATTAAAATTTATATCCTATTTAATCTTGTACTAAACACATAAAACCCTTGGAAATTCATAACTTTCTCATTTTAATGCCAAATTGATCCGTTCAAGTTGCGTTAATCTCGTACAAGTATTTACTATGCAGTAACAACATTTATTATACCATGTCTCATTCTTTTCTAATTAGATCTTTATTTAATTTATGTTGGTTAGTCTTGTTAATCAGCTTATCATTATAATCTAATAGAATATAATTTATGGTCAATTTATAACTTAGATTAAAGTTGAGATAATTATTTATAGAATAACCTCTCATATGATTTATATTAACCAATTTATAATATAGTTTAATATTTTATTCACATAAATCTTATATAAAATCATAACTCTTTAACCGTAGCTCCGATTTTAGTGGTTCTCGTTCCCACGATCTCGTAACAACGCGTAGATTATTATTACATAGTTTTATTCTTATGATTGGTGTGATGTTAATTTTGTCTATACCATGTTTGTTTGTATTGCTACGACTAGCAGTGCGGTTGCGAGTCACCTAAAGTTCATCCTGTCACCTGGATTCTCAAGTGTCAGGCAAGTTGTGCCCTTGATCCACTTTTGCTACCTAATAATATTCTTTATTATCACTATTAAATGCATAGGTTTAATTTTGATGGGATCTGATAGGTCACCCTAGATTGTTTATCCATTTTACCTTGTTTACCCCTGAATCATATGGGTAGTTATGCTATTGCTTTACATGGTTTTGGGTTAACATTTTATTATATCTATGTTCCAATTCTTTTGTTATTCTATTTATGTTCATGTCAAGGTCATTAATGTTAATTGGAACATAGAGCTTAACTTGAGAAACACGTGCCACCACAAGGGAGGAATGGGACCCCTTGGTTAACTAATTAGGAAAGCTAGTGGAAGACTACCTTACCCGAAAGGGGCAAGGGCAGTAGGGGAGTTGCATGCAAGGAGGTTCTCGGGTTGATTTGCTGCGATGGCGGTCAGACGGGGGATTCTTGCAAGTGCTCTTCCCATAAACTGTAGCGGGTTTTCGGAAGCTAGTGGAACTTTGTAAAGGCCTCGTAGTGGATCCCTAGCCATTCACCTTGGTAGTGTCTAAGGGCCTAGCTAACCCTGGCGACATAGGAAACACCACTTGTGGGTAAAGGGTACAACCTCTGCAGAGTGTAAAACTGGTATACTAGCCGAGCTCGCGGACATGAGCAGCTCAGGAGTCTCTGATGATTAATTTATGGAACTTAAATACAATTTTGTCATTTACATTGCATGGGATTATTATTAATTTTGTTCTATTACTTTATTTAAGGTTTGGTATTTACTTACACTTAGTAACTGCTAATAAAATTTTGACCAACTATTTAAAAGCAATGCTCAGCTTTTAACCCCTGTCATTGATTAGCCTTACACATCACACGAACTCCCACCTTTGTGAGTTCATGTCCACTGGTTCCCCACAACTTGTTGAGCTATGATCATGTGTGAGCTCACCCTTGTTGTCTCACACCCCCCCACAGGAGAAGAACAGGTGGTTTAGGAGGAGCCACAAGGCGAGGAGTTTGATCTGATCTAGGTGACGTTTCCCCAGTTGACTTCTGCGCCAAGGACGATCCTTAGTTCGTTTTATATTTATTCTTTTATTTTGTAATAAGACTTCCGCTATGTAATAAATAATCTGATTATATTATGACATTTATCTCTATACACTCTGTTATTATATATGTTGTCTTCTTGACGCATGTATGAGATGCACCCGGCTTTGTCCCTTAAAGCCCGGGGTGTTACACACAGTTTACTCTGTACCATATCGAATATTTGTATGTTAAGAAAAAACACCGCTCAACAATGGCTGCGAGTGAAAGTTTTATTTTGGTTAACTTTGCACGTGTTGTAAACATCCCCGTATACAATTTGGCCTTGATGACAATCAATCACTTTTAGAGTTAAATGGTTGTGAAATACAATGAATTCAGATGCCAATTCCTTTTTGGTGGATGGAACATGACACGTGGAATATTTATTGAGTCACATTCTTGTATTTGTTGTTTGCAGCCTCGAGAAACCTGAAGTTTGAACACATTACAATTGATGTGCTTGCCTTTTGTGAATGGACTGGGCTATTCGCTTGACTTTTATAGATGAAGTGAAGCTGCCTTGTAGTTTTCTAAGGTTTATGTATATAATTATGTGGATTGCATTAGCCCAATATCATGTATATACCTCCCGCTGTGGTGCCTGTCCCTACGTACATCACCTAACGTAGACTTGGATCTTGTCATCTTATTTTGGATTAGTTTCCTACATCTTATTTTTTATTAGTTTTTGTTATATCAGGTCTTATCATTACACTACGGTAAACCTCTATGTCTGATAACTTGTGCTAAAACAGAAAACAACTGCAATTTTAATGTAAATTATGTTTGGTATCTTTATGTTATTAGTTTTACCATTGCTTTGTTCCTCAGTTTGGCACTGATAAGTTTCATGGGAGATTACATCAACAATTATTTATTACTGATTTCTCCTTGTACGAAGTGGAATTTTCCCTATGCTGGATAGGGCGCCCGAAGGGGCGCCACCTGATCTAGTTTACCTAACACTTAATCGAATTGGGATGAACAAGCTATGCCCCACCTGGGAGGGACCATTTCAAGCCACGGAGGTATCTCGACAATGGGTGATATGCTGCATAATCTGTGGAACATATAGCACATACTCCCTCCGGTGCAGTAAAGCAAGTCATCCTGCGCGTGACAGAGCGTGCACAAAAGAAGTCATAGCGCGCGTGGGTCTGGAATTTGGACGTCGCTGCCCCTGAGTAATTGCATCGGGAAAAAAAAGATGCACTCAAGAGGAATCGAGCTTGAGACCTCCAGTCTAAAATGCCGCGGGAGGTGCGGCAGTAACCAATCAAGCCTGATTGTTTTGGTGATGTTAATGCACCCATATCCCTATTTAATAAGGGCAAACAGGGAAAACTATATGATAATTAATCACTCCTTGGTATGCACAATCATGTCCTAAACGACTACCTTTACTGCACCGGAGGGAGTATGTAAGTTTTATCCTTAGAAGTCTCCTATGCGGCTAGGTAACATAACTAGGGTACATACCACAAGTATGTTGCTCTAGGGCCACCACTATGTACTTAGGGTGTGTTTGGTTGTGCTGTAGCTGTGAAACAAAGCTGCTGTGGGCTGTAAGCTGTGAAAAAGTTGCTGTGAAATATGAGCTGTGAAAAAAGCAGAAAGCCGTTTGGTTCGAACAACTGTGAAATTGTAGGTTTGGTATAAAATGTCTATAATGGCCCTACCTTGTAGGAGACACTTAATATTCGAGTTGATTATAACACTTTATTTTGTGCTATTAAGTCATTATCAGTGATGAGTTTCAATGCACTGTTTCAATATTGACACATTAGATTTAAACTAAGTAATCGTGTAAGTTTTATCCTCATAAAACTCTACCGTCTCTCATAAAAATCTTTATGTATCTCTTCTTTTAAATTGTACTATAAGTCATTAAGAGTGACGATGTGTCACAACATCCTACTGAGAATGACCTTATCTTCCACAAGTTCTAATAGCACGTACTACTAGCTGAAATTGCATTGTGTCAGGCATATCCATTAGCGCAGAATAGCGTCCAGCAGATCATCACTTCACCAGTTGGTGGCTGAGCGCCTCGGGTTAAAGTTAACTGGTTTATGTGCATTAGCTTGTACAGCGTGCAATCACTAGCTACAACGTTGCAAGCAATCACCTGTAGACCGCCGCCGTCGAGTGCCTGGGGAGGAACGACCGCCTGGTGCCTGGGGAGGATGATGGGCAGCGCCTGGGAAGTAACGATCGACTGGTGCCTGGGGAGGACGACGGCCGCCTGGCGCTTGGGGATGAACGGCCGGCCGCCTGGCGCCTGGGGAGGACGACGGGCATCGCCTGGGGAGGACGACGGGCAGGAAGACGAGCCACCGCCTGGGATTCGCTGGGAGCCGCTTGGAAGACCCGGCCTCCGACTGGGTAGCTGTTGGGGACTCGCCTGGAGAGGACCGGCCACCGTCTTGGGAGCAGGCTCGGGAGGATACGGCCGCCGCCACAATTCCACACGCCGATCTAATTTCTTTGAAAGCAGCAACGACAAATCGGTACGTTTATAATGGCAGTGCGGGTAATTTTGTGGAAAAGGTCGCCCACACAGCCAAAAGAAGCACGTCAAGGGCTGCTGTGGCAATTGAACTAGAGAAAAGCTACTTTTTTTGGAAGTACGTTAGTAAAAGTTTATCTCTTTGGTTGGTATTTGGGCTTTTCTGAAAGTAAAAGTAAGTTTAGAAGCCCAACCAAAGGCACCCTTAGCTCCATACTTGCTTGCTTGCATTTAAAAATTTCTCTGGTTTAAGATCCCGGTGCATGACGCATCTGCACAATAAAAAGAACAAGGATTAATGTCACGAGATATGGAATCAAGCAAAAATCAAGTTATACTGTTTACGTAAGAAAACAAAAAAAATAGTGCACGGAACAAAGTAGGAAAAAATGGTATTGTGTTGCCGCGGAGCTGCTGGAGATTCATCTGGCAACGGCGAAACTGTCCGTTTTTTTAAGACCGTTTGTAGCTGCGTCTGCCCTAGTTGAAGGGCGGTCCAATCGCAGTTTCACACTGCCGCCGCCACGGCCCACGGCGCCACGCCCTGTTGCCCGTTTCGTCTCCCGTCCCCTTCCTAGTCTCCCCCCAAAACAAGAAGCGGGCTGGCGGCTGCAGTTTCCCGCCTGCTCGCACATTGGCGCGAAATTTGCCGAGCTACCTTGCGCGCTCCCTTCCCGCATCCCAGCAATAACACTATCTACAGTGTAAGCCAAAGTTCCTAGTCCCCCTCCCCTCCGCTCCCTTCTCTCTCCTCCTCACGGACGTCAGAGCTCCTTCCCCATTCCGGCGTTGCCAAGAAGGCCGGTTTCCGGGCCCTGTCTTCCGCTACCTCGCCGGCCGCCTTTCACCGTCATACAAGGTCAGCACGTCCAGCTTTTCACGCCCGCTCGCCGCCGCGGCGGGCGACGGCCCTCTTTGGCCGTCGATAATCTGCGCGCTGTAGTAGATCTATGTTTATGTTTTATTGTTGGAAAACTATCTTTGTTTATCTTAGCATTTCCCTACCGAAATCTGCGCGCTGTAGTAGATCTATGTTTATTTTTTTGTTGGAAAACCATCTTTGTTTTATCTTAGCATTTCCCGAAAGTTGCAGATCTGTTAATCGATCTGCTCGAATGAGCCGTGGCTAGGACTCTTTCCCTTGTTTCCGTAGCTATTGATTTGGGGTGTGTGGTTGGTGGCACTGTCCACTGGGAATTAGGCGAAGAAATGCTCTTCTCCGGCAAAGTGTTCGTTTCAGGGCTTTCAGTATTTTTTTTGAGGAAATTGGAGAGGCGGAAGCCCTACAGATGTTTCAGGGCTTCAGTATTGCCACCCAGTTTTTCAAGGTGAATGCCACTGGGGGTTTCTTGACGAGTACAGGGATGCGACTACTGTCCTCTTCCTTTATAATCCCTGCAGAGTTGATTCATACGAGCAAATGTTAAAAATGCACTCTTCAAATGAAATATGCGCGCAAGCTTGTCCATTAAACATCCATGTCACTCTATTCCTTTTTTTAATCCATGTGCTGGGTAGTGGAAGTCTGTCTGATACTTGACTCCTTGATGTATAGCAGTTTCTCGTGTCTTATTTGTAGTGATGGTCTGTGGTTTATGGATCATTCCTGTACAACACATACATACAATTCTTATTAGTAGAAGATTGCGTAGGCACATTTATGTACTGTTTCCATGCTGATTTGGTAAGAGGTTTAGGGTTTATGTACTGATTTGGTCATGGAACTCATGGACATGTGCTAATGTTGAAGTTTTTCTTTTAATATGCAATATCTTCTGTGTTTAACAAGGCTTACTCTAATTGCTTGGAAAATAGTATAACTGCCTAGGTGCTAGGCAGAGCCTAACCGTTTGCTCCTAACCACATGCACCTGATCATAACACTTGATTTTCTGCATTTCTACAGGAAATAGGAAATATTTTTCTGTCTGTACCATTGCTTTCCAGACCCACAATGCCTGCTTCTGCTCACAAAAATCTCGATTCTGGTTGTCCTAGGAGATCTACAAGGTTTAAGGATATTCATGTAGTTTATGAAGATTCTGACAGGGATCCTTCTTCTTTTAAGAGGATCAAAACTGAAGTAATTGATTCTGAACTAAGTGTTGGTTCTGTCAGTGACAAGGATAGTGAACACAATTGTCATGATGTATTACTCAAGGATCTCAGGACTCAGTGTAAAGCTAAGAATCGGAAGATTTCAAAAATCACATTGGAAGGATGTGGCATTAAGAATCAGGTTAAAACAGAAGATGACATTGATCTTGATAAGCCTATTGTTGCATTGAAACAGAAGAGGCTGAAAACATCTCCTGCTAAGGCTAATATAAAGATGGATGCGCTAAGATCTTCTCCATGTGCTGCTAAAGAGAAAGATACAACATCAGCCAGAGACAAGATTCTTAGTTCTGCACAGACTTTCCTGCTGAAAGCAACAATGCAAGACCGAGGATTAGAGAAGCCTGGAAGGAGAATTGCAGAACTGGAGCAGTCTAAAGTTGTTATTGGTGAGTGACTAGCCTGTTCATATGAAGTCCAATTCTTATATCACTGTCTATTATTGTCTAGATGTGTTAGATGCATGTGTAGAGTTTTTTTCTTGTTTCTCATATACTTTTTCTTGAAATAAACATACCCTTTTTCAATTATGTGGCTAAATGTTTTTTTTCTGTACTGCACTTTCAGATTCTGCTGAAGAAATAGTTGGGGAGCAAATTTATTGTGCTGAAGTGAACAATACAGCTGGAGTTCTAGCGGGTTGTGTAAAACCTGATGTACTATATGAAATAAAAACTGAAGATACAAATTATTCTGAATTTGGAACTTCTATGTGTTCCATAAAGAATCCTGATCATTCATCCTTTGAGCTGCAACAGAAGCTGGTGGATGATGATGACTGTGTGCCTCCATTTTGTTTCATGACCCGACCAGCTCAATTAGCTGATGTTTCTGATCATTCCTGCGAACAAACCTGCAGTTCCAAAGAAAACAATTCTGATGACATTACAGCTGCAAAGGCAACTGATGTTGTTTCTTCATTGGATCTCACTGATGAAGTGAGAAATCATCAGAAAACATCTGAAAATATAACTAATTTAGATGTGGATAAGTCTTCTACTGCAAATGGACTTATGGCTTCTTTCAGTGAGTCCTGCCATGACCGTATAGATAAAGATGAGCAATGGAATTTATTTGCCCATGGGAATGAACCTGCAAAGATTTTGGAAGAGTTGTCTCCTATTGATGAGTCTAGCACAGATACTCAATCTGATTTGTGTAGAAGCACAGAAATGAATTTCACTTCACTTGAGGGGGTTGTACGGATGGAGGCTGAGGGCCAATTGGATTCAATAGTCTGCTGTGGTGTAAGACCAAAGCATATGTTACTAGATATGGAAATTGGACATACAGCCACTGGTACATTCACCTTTGACAAGACTATCGACTTAGCTCATCCTGCCAATTTTGTTGCACAAGATGGAAGGCTAGAAAGTATAGTATATGATGTTTTGAATAATCATGCACAAAGGACAACCTCTAAAAGTAAATCTTCTGTTGGACTTCCAGATACTGCTGTGCTTCAGAGCTCACTTATTGAGTTCACTGACAATTGTCTGGAAGATAAAAGGGCTTCAGATGATAAATTTTCACATCCCAATAATGTGGACTTGCCATTGAAGGATACGTTAAATTCTACAATAGACTATGACATTTGTAGATCTATTAATAATGAAGGATCAGAAGAAGAAATAGTGCCTCAACATCAGTTATACCAGTCATGTAGTGATAAGTTCAACCTTAGCAGTGTCATGCCAGAGATCTCTAATGCTGAAAAATCACAAAAATTATCTGCTGGAACTCAAAATTCTTCTGCTACTTCTTTGGAAACTGACGGACGAATTAAAAGGCCAAATTTTTTTGTGGATGAGGAATCAATTGAAGAACATGCTCCAAAAGTATTACTGTCCAAGAGAAAGGTCTGAACCGTCCCGTCAACAATGTTCTATTGCATATGCATTAGCAAGATAATCATACTAACATCTTTTGTTTTCCTCTTTTTCCTTTTCAGATTATGTCACCAACGTCTCAGGAGAAGCTTTACAGTGCTGTGACTGGTATTGATTTGTGTGATGGAGTCCAAAGATCGAGTAAGCGATTATATGCTGTCCGTTTCAAATATTTTTACAAGATCAGTTGTAATCATTCTTTCTTGTTGCAGATAGCAAAATCATTATTGAAGATTGTGACAAAACTACAATATCATTGCCTCAGCCAGCACACATGCAAGGCAAATCAATGTTCCACACAGACAGGAGACTTAAGGACAGGACATCTGTCTCCCCTACAAGCAAAGGACTTCTGAAGTCAACAGGATCCCCGCCCAATCAACAGACTTGTTCTTGCATGAGAAGTTCGCCAGTGGTCTTAGACACTGAGAAAGCTGTTGAGTTTTCACAAAGACAGATGCATGATATAGAAAATATTGCTGCAAAGCTTATCAGGAGCTTGAAACACATGAAAAGTATAGTGGATGAAAGTTTGTCAACAGAAGCATACTCTTTACTTCCTAATTTTAACATTGCCCAGGTGAGACATTAAATGGAATATGCACTTCTCGTTCTAATTTATAGTTAAATTGCTGCTCTCACAGTAAATAGATAAGCGTTTCTGTTTGTTGAAGTTACACCATGTTTTGAAACTATTACAGTATTACTCAAAAGAATGTGATTCCAGTAACATGATAAGCATACAAGGTTAATTATTCTTAAGATTGTTATTTATATGATAGTATGGTACTCCTTTAACCTTAAAGACATGAACTAGTTTGGTTGTCTTCATTTCTATGTTGCCTTTTTAGTTGGCATTGTTTAACAATACCAGGCAATGCTTCTCTTGTTAGCGTTTAATTGATTACTAGATGCTATGACCAGTACATGCTAATATATTTGTATGAAAAAATACACTTTGACTTTGGGCCCAGTGTTGTTTTCCATGACTAAAATATTTGTTTAATCTGTACTGTTTCTCATGCAAGTCAATTGTTGGCAGAAAACGTTTTGCAGATCTTGTTTACATACTTGTCACTTTTTTGTACCATAAGCATACCTGTTAGTGCAGATGCAGATTTTGTCCTTAGATTAATTGTTGAAAGTGTTTGTTCTAGGAGATTAGAACTTCTATATCCACCAGACCACCAGTTAGGACAACTGCTATGAATTACCTGTAATACTGTTGGCAGTTAAAGATCACCTGACCAGTAGATGTGGGTCTAAGTTGGGATTCCAAATGCTCTAAATTAAATATTTATTTCACAAGAAAACCAACGTACATAACACGGGATTTGAACAACATCTATATGTTTTTTCTTTTAATATAATTTCTTTCAGAAAACATCCAGTTTCTATTTACTTATGCAAAAGCAAAGCAACTCGATTGATGTCTATATTTGATTAAAGTGGTGCAATGTTCTATGGACAGATCAGAGCAGCCTCTGAGGATGCATTAGAAGTGGAGAGGACTACGAGGAAATGGCTGTCGATAATGAACAAAGACTGCAGTCGCTTTTGTAAAATATTGGTTTGTATCTATCCACTTTGAAGATCATACTAATTTTTTTATTAAAAAAACGACTCTGAACTGATAGTTTCTTCATGTCTATTAAAATTTCAATTGCAGAGCCTAGCAAAGAAGAATGATGTTTCTCATCCTGAAGCGCCAAGGAAACAAAGAAAAATAACGTTTGCAGATGAAGCTGGAGGAATGCTCTGCCATGTTAAGTTTTTTAAGGATGGACAAGCCTCTCTTTCTGAATGCCAGAGTGATTTATAGGCACTAAGCTGGTCTTCATCATGAAATTTGATCAGAAAGGAAACCTTGTTGACAACAGAATATAATCAAACAAGCTGCTCAGCTCAGATGGACCAAAATAATGAACGCACGCACAGTATATTGAACCAAAATAGTGAACGCACAGTAGAAAACAGACGGAGAAGTTAGCGCATGTTGAACGCACAGTATGTATTTTACTGTAAATTAATTGATGACATTGTTGTCCCAACTCAGGTATTATCCTTGTATGTTGAGTTCAAGAGTCCATGTAAAGCGGCAATTTTTACAATGTTCGCTGAGGCCACAAGTATTTGTAACCCAGAATTGTAGCCTCTGTAATACAATTATTGGATACTGTTGGTCCAAAGTGCTTTATTTGAAGGAACTATTTAAGTTTCAGTAATAGGAATATTCTCTTTTAAGTTATACTAAGTTTTAGATTAGTACGTAATAAAAATAAATCTCTACTACTAATTATAAGCATAACGTAGGCGTCCACACCCCCACGGTGGTGCACGTTCTGCCGCCCGCGCATCCCGCCCGCGGCCGCACCTTGCCCCGCATCACGCAGTCCAGGCGCAATTCCTGCTCGCGAAGGTTTCGGGAAAGGTTGAACACCGCATTTCGCCTCCGGTGTCTGTCTGCCTGCCTGGCTCGTGCTCCTCGGCGTCGCCCTCACCCCCATCTCGAGGCCGCCACCCCGCCGCCATCCTGGCTCACCCCACGACGCAAATCTGTGTGCCGCCCCTCCCCTCCCATATCGCCATCTCTCCTCCCCTCCCCGGTCACCACCCATACCTCAGCCACCTCGGCGGTTGTGCTAGGGGCGATGGTGGTGGAGGCTGCGGTCGCAGCTGTGTTAGTGGAGGAGATGTGGTGGCGGCAGCTAGACAGCATCGTGAGCGCGGTGTCGTTTGGGCTCATGTCCATGTTCCTTGCCATTGCCATCCTCGAGCACTTCCTCCGCCCCCTGGCCCACACGCTCGAGCACGCGCCGCCCCGGGGGATCCGCCACCGCCTCCTCCTCTTCCTCAGCCGTGGCGGTGAGCGCAGCGCCGCCCCCAGTTTAGATCTTGAGGCGGCGACGAAGCTTCAAGCCCACGCGCCCCTCGAGATGGGGCCGATGCGGACGCGGATCCGAAACTGGACCATGGGGCCGACGGGGTGGCCGCGTGGTGGGTGTGGGTCGCGCTCACCGTCTGCGTTGATGTCGTCGGCGTCGGTCTCGCGCTCGTCGGGTTCCTCTACTGAACAAGGTTTCTAGGGATTCCCCGGTTTCTAGGAATTCCGTCGTCGCTTGGCGCTGCCCTGTTATCGTAGGTGTCGCCAGCTGCCGGTCCTGTGGCCCGTGCAGGTGCAGCCATGCCCTTCCATGGTGTGCCACACCAGCTCTCGGAGGTGCACAAGAAGCGCACGCTCTACCATCCCGAGTTGCCCTCTGCCTCCAGGTACGCACCTCCTCGTTACGGCGGTCGAAATGTTCATGAACGCGAGCTCTCAGAGGTGTAGAAGAAGCGCACGCTCAGAGGTGCAGAACAGATACGCACCTCCTCCAGAGTAAGAATTTTCTCTGCTTCCCGGTTAGGAAGAAACAACATTCTGATTTAATCTGTATTTTTTCCAAACAAATTGACATATCTAGGAGCATTTGTTGCAGCTTTTGAGCTCTAATTATTTAAAGTTCAAACAACTCAATCTATTTGATTTTAATTGTAATTACAACGCAGTAGTATTGTTCTATTGTCTTATTGTGAGTGGTTCATGGTTCAAACTTTTTTGACGCCTTAAAAAATTTATATCTCCAACTTTTTCTTTGGTGCAAAATTTGGCCCAGTACAGACAAAAGCTTTTATGACATGGTTTAGTAGCCATCTGTTTGGTAAATATTTGTTATTTCCATGTATGGTAACCGATTTCTCCAAAGGGATACATTTGTAGAACTAATCATTTACTCTTGATGGTTTGTAGGCATTTCGTTTGTTACTCATCCATCGGACATGCATTTGGTCCCAAAAAAAGGGTCAAGCTCCTATCACTGTTCATCATTTGGAATCTTTGAGAACTACAAGTTTGTAGCGGCTCATTTATCTCTTCAAAATCCTACCAGCACGTGGTAGTAAAATATAGATGATAATTTAGGTGATGGGTTACTTATATAATAGATTTTGATGTCAGTTGTGTTGTTTTTTTGCGTTCTCCATTCACTTAGATTAGAATATTTGTAATGGCGAAATATTCGTCAATATAATATTAGTTGTATGTACCTGATTCACGCATTTTTTATGCATTACTAACAATTTATTTACTTTTATTTTAGTTGTTTGTCAGGATGAAGCTTGCTAACGAACAAAACTAGATATCTCCGCCACTAGCACTGATGGCGAGACCGCCCCGGTGCATCTTAAGGGGCGAGAGGGCAGGGGAAAAGCAGCAGCAGCAAAACTGGTCAGGGGCCAGCACACCGAGATCCAAGCATTTCACTATCGAGCAGCGGAGAAGGACAACGATAAATGACAGGCAAGCTCGTTGAGCTCGAATTTCATTTTTGAATTGTACTGAGCTGATCAGAAAGTAAAAGAAAATGAGTGAGTGAGCCAGCTGCCTGCTCAGCATATCACAATACATCATCACATGAACTTGTCAGCTGTGTTCTTGAAGGTGGTCCTTAACAACCCCAATGTGCAGATTGAGGACACCACACGGTTCAGCATAGGAATGGTGCTTCGATTCATTTAAGTGCCTAACACATAGACCATCTTCAACTCTACGTTTGGGAACAATCTCCCTGATCAATAACATGACTTTACTTTATTTCCTCTCTTACTAATTAGTGGCCACTCGCTATGTACAACACTAGAAATTATTTTTTTGCCGCAGTTTGAAGTTGCATGTGCGTTCACCAACTTTGCATTGGACACAACAGAAAACACAAAGGTGGTGGCTGGGCGTGGTGCTATGCCCATATTTTTAAGCGTGATTGTATTAAAAAGTAGTCTATGGTGCTATGCCCTACTACTTTCTGATTCCTTTTGTTTTAGTACATTGTAACTAGCAGCTTTCGGATTGCATGTGATTGTGGAGGCATATATCTTACTACTTACAGGTATGCATCTTGACTAGCTCGCTGAGGGGGATGGCTTGGTGGATCTAATGTTCGTTTGCTTGTAAGTGATTAGCTAGATTGTGTTGTTTTAAGTCCCGGCAATTCAGTTTCTGTACATGCTCGCCCATTGTTGAATCTACCCTTACAGGTATCGCTACTAGGCCTGCTGTTGATCGAAAGGAGCAAGCGAGCAACACCAGTGGACTACCCTTGAAAATTGTGACCTGGCAAGTCTAGTAAGTGATGCTTGCATCATAATACATTCACTTGAGACTACATGAATGCCCCCTAATATTTTAGGGATGAGGCGACAGGGAATAGCCCTTTCACTGTCTTCATCTACTTTTGTTCTCCAGGTTTGCATTCTATTTACGAATTACATTAGCAGTCATTCTTTGAAGTATTGAGTTTCTCCATGTTTTCACATTTATAGCATGTCTTAGATGCATAGTCTAGAGAATTTGATTTTATTCTTGTTCTAAATATTGCATTTGATGGAACAGAACGAGACCTTACTACGTTGCACTTATCCAAATTGATCAGAAGTTAATTTTAACATCATAAAGAAAATATCTGATTTACAGATGTCCGCCCAAAACATACCACCAGGAAAATATTGCACATATTATCCTTCCCTCTAAATCTCATCAGGTATGCTGAACAGGGGCGCAAAACTTCTAAAAACATTGTAGCATGCCTTCTCTAAAACTAAGCTTTTTTGTTACTTGTTTTTTCAAGACAAGCGGCACAAAACATAGCCAACATTCCAGTTGTTACACTCAACCAAGTAAATATGGTCAGCCATCCAGTTCCCATCTCTTCTACTTCTCTACTACTACTTATGTACCTAACGTAGGCGTCCACACTCAAAATTGGTGCACGGTTCTGCCTTTCTCCACGCGCTGGCCGCGAATCTCGTCGGTCTACCAAATCCGTCGCGAATCTCGTCCACAAAACTTCCAGCCATGGCTGCCGTGACCAATCCATGGCAGCCGCGCCCTGGTCCCCCGACCGCGCCGGCTTCCATCCATGGTGCTTCTTCTTGTTGTGGTGTTCGGATCGCAGTCCACTGACCGAACCGAACCACTGTTCGACGGAGCAGATGACACGATGGCCATCTTCCTGGCGCTGCGGTCGCCGAAGCTGGAGGTGTTGGGCCTCACCACTACCTTCGGCAACGTCCACACCGCCCTCGCCACGCGCAACGCGCTCCACCTGGTGCCGCCGCCTACCTTCCTTCCTCTCTCTCCCCCACCCTGCTCGTCTGTTCCACCCACTCCGACCGCGGCTCACATTTGCTTCTGATGTGTGTGCTTGAGCTGGAGGCTGTTGGCAGGACTGACATCCCTATGGCAGAGGGATCCCATCCAACGATCAAGGTAGCTATCAGCGTCTCTTTGTTTATGCTACCACGCTGAATCGATGTTCAATTGTCAATGTTGCAGCGCCCTCATCAAACATAGAGAAAAAAAATCAAAGAATCGCAGTGATCTAGCAAAGCTGCAAACAGTTGAGATTGAGGGAACACCATCGAGAGGATCATACTTCATGCGTGTTCATCAGCAGCTTTCACAAGGCTGTTTTGTTCGTTCATTTACTCTGTCATCTGAATTGCTGTTTATTTTTCATTTCCCCCTCGAGCACAGAAAGCCACCAAGCTGAGGATCGCAAGCTTTGTCCACGGTTCAGACGGCCTGAGGATCGCAAGCTTCGTCCACGGTTCAGACGGCCACTGTGGATCGAGGTGCGGCAGGTCGGGGCGCCGCCGCGGATTGTAGGCTCGACCGAGACTACTTCGTCACCAACGTCCTCGTATGTAAGAGTGAAAATTATTTGCCTATTGCCGACATACTTATCTAAAGTCCAACTTCTTATCAAATAAAGTATGTGAAGATTTACGTGTTTTTTTTTCTGTTTTCATACCACCATATTACCTCCTTAAATGGTTTTCCCAGGTTTTAGCAAGCATCACTATAAAGCACGAGTGAAGGTTCTCCCAGGTTTTAATAAGAATAGCTACAAAGCCTACTCTGAATAAATTTGTCTAGATGTTTTAGTAGGTTCAACTGTAAACATCCAATAGTTAATGTACCTACCACTTTTAAGAAATCACTTCTTTGAGTTGTTCACTTGTTGTAGAGGTTAATGCCACCAATGCTGGGACAGAAACAAGTGAGTTGAAGCAAGATCGACAGATTTGATAAAGGTCCCTCTTGTTTACCCTAGACAAGTCTAATATCTTCTCAAACAGATAATAATTAACATAAACGAGCGAACTTTTACACAAGAAATCTAATGAAATGTTCTTATTGCATTCTTCAATTAATATTTTCTCTCAGTAGCATAGCTTTTAGGTACTAACTGTACAATGGCAGGAACAGCAGCAACACTAAGCATCCAACGTCATGTTCTAGGCACCTGTTCCATGTAGCATGCATATTAGTAATTGCCACAGCTTAGGAGTGAATCCGGTAGAATAATATGCTCTAGAGTTGAATGAAGTAAATTTCAATTACTCCTGAGGATTAAATGAACTGTATAAGGCCGTAATTTGTTCCTGGTTTAGTTTCAGGGTAGAAATGGACATTGCTGTAATCAGCTACACATTACATGCGACCGGACCTGAATTATTATATAAGAAACCTGAAGTGTAGTCGATATACATGTTTTCGTCGGTGAAACCCACTTACTTTTTGTAGGCCATTGAGGTGCAATAATTTGATACGCATGTATGTTAATCTGCTAACCCACATGGAATGCAATTTCATAGGTTAAATTTGCCGCTTGTCATATTTTGTAGGCTTCAATGTTAAACATTGTCACAGGTTCTCATATATGGGTGGAAGATAAAGATTTGTCCTGGGTTGATGGTGAGGTATTTCGAATTGATGGCCAAAACGCCCATGTTCGCACAACCAAGGGGAAGGCGGTATGTGTTGCTCTGCTTTTGAAGTCTGTCACAAACCCTTTTTAGTTTGTTTTTTAGTTCTTCATAATTTCATAGTTCTGTTTCTGACCCAGAGTTTCTCGCACAACCAATGTTGTTAACTGAATAGTTAAACTGAATAAAAGGTATGATGTTTCACATTTTTAATTTTAAAAATTATTTCTTTTATTATAGGCAAGAGGTTACCTCTATTGAAGGAGATGACAGGTGTCTATTATTATAGCAGTAAATCATCTTTGTTGCTCCTACTACACCCGTTTTGAGCTAGAAATTTCGTACTTAATCACCATTACAATATGACAGAAGTGTAGGATATGCACAAAAGCACTTATTGAGTTGAGTGGTAATATATACTGCCAACTCCAAGGGAATTTGATTTTATTACTCAACGTTTATGCCTTTCATTTACTACCTTCATTTTTTTTCCAGAAGTGTTTAGTGCATCAACATTGTTTTCAGTAAATGTCTTTGACTGTTGCCTTTTATTGCTATATGTCGGGCCGTTTTGTTGCGTTGTTGTGCACGCGGTTGTAGGGATGGCGTATTGTGGCGGCTACGAGGGACCGATGTTCCTGTGTGGCAGTGACAACGATACCGTGGAGCCAAGGCAATGTCAGCAAGCTGATTTTTCAGATTGGAATCTATGGTTCTTTTTAAAGATCGAATATGTTCTAGCATCTTAAAAAGATTTGTCAGAATGTAAACATTTGTTCTGAGGTCATTTAGGCCTCAAACAGAATTTCTTGGACTTATTTCGTTGGAGGGAATGGGACATCTTGAGATCTAAATGTGTATAGAAGATCCAAATGTGTATAGAACATATATTTTTATGGGTATCAAACATGATTGTGTGCAAAGCACGGACATGGTACTATAACAATGAAACACATATTTGTACATAATTCATCATGGTATTATATGTTGCCGTTGCAACGCACGGGCACTCACCTAGTATCTTATAATTTAGAAAGGAGAGAATAACATTTATCAGTGGGGTTTTCAGCGTACTATAAAACTCTATTCTTCATCAGTACACTATCATGTTAGCGTACTTCATGCCCATAAAATTTGCGAAACCTTCACTGAGGTTGGCCTTTATATTTGTGGGCAACGACTGTTAATTCTATATATGTCTACCTATCTTCTTTTTTCCCCAAAATATTATAAATTGCAGATCAAAGGGAGCATAGTTTGGCCCAACCAAACAGCTTATGGTTACTTGGAGCTCCTATGGTCCGGACTTGATTGGTTCCAATTTCTAGGTGGCCAAAATACCAGACAGCCAGACTCTCATGTTAATGACTACTCCCTCCGTTTCTTTTTATTAGTCGCTGGATAATGCAATTTTGCACTATCCAGCGACTAATAAAAAGAAACGGAGGTTTGCACTATCCAGCGACTAATAAAAAGAAACGGAGGGAGTATTTGAAACATTGTGATTCGACTATATCTCCATAAGATTCGTTACTGTATATGCAGCAGTCATATTGGTATACTCATGTAGACATCACGTAGATGATAGAACTCCTGCACTTCCGACAGTGGCTCCCACTCCCCTGTCTTTCCAAGTCAAAATCCACTTCCCTACCAAGGTCATTCAACATCTCATGTCATTGTCAGTGTGCTCGTTCATTTCTAGGTCACGTTGCGCCGACTCTCCATGTGCATGCCACACTATGTAGTTGGGATTTGGGAACAATCCCATGGTAGCAAAGATGTCGCTCAATTGTCTCCTTTTTATAGTATTTTCCATTCTCACACTTGCTACACGGACACTTCGCGACACGTCCAGTTGCCAAC
Organism: Zea mays; assembly: GCF_902167145.1. Lineage (NCBI taxonomy): Eukaryota > Viridiplantae > Streptophyta > Magnoliopsida > Poales > Poaceae > Zea > Zea mays. The sequence goes on along the minus strand of NC_050096.1, from coordinate 80,171,574 downwards.
ACGTACATGTGGTTTCTTTAGCAACCGCTAGCCATTCCATTGAGTGTGCCCTCATCCTTTCTCCACCCCATCGACATTGTCCGTCGATAGTCAGCCATTTCTAAGGCGAATCAATGAACTACATGAAATATTATCAATGAGTGTAGCTTAGGTGACATGGAAGTATGGAACCTATTAGAAAAGATATGTCTCGAACCCACCCGAGAATAGAGACCGTTGCATGCGATTTGTGAATTGCACTACAATCCAAACGGAATTTCGGAAGCCCGCTCTTCGAATGCACGTCGTATGGTGGTGTGACGGAGAACAACATGGTTATGCTATCGAAACCTCATTTGGATCATAGTGCAAATCACGAATCACATACAACATCCTCTATTCTCGAGTTGTCCAAAAACGTGGACAATTCTAAAATCACGCATCTCATGAATCAACACGAGATGTATGGTTCTCGAATAGGTGACGCTAGGGTTTGCTACGGTTTAGTACTTAAACCGAAACATTACAAAATAAAGAACTAATAAGAAAGATATAAATGAAATAGGTTTTAACATGTACATATGTTGATACTTATAAACGAAAACTATATGATATACATAAGATTGACTGGGGGCACACACTCCTTCTGCAACCGCTCAAGCTAGCCCATTATATAACTAGTCCACTTTTACCTAAAGTGGGATACTTGTTGAGTGCGAAAGTATTCACTCTTACTATTTCCAAACATATATTGTTGTGTGGATGCAACACCGCTACTCAGTTTGCTCAATTGAAACAAGTGATGACGTGGAACCAGAAGACTACCAGGAGCTGAAGGAGTGTGTGCCCCCAGTCAATCTTCCTGTGGAAATGGAGAGCCACAACAAGAGCTTAGTTCCACTATGTTGTGCATCCCTATGATAAAGACATTTGTGTCTCATGTAAGTTATTATTCACTTACATAATACATGGTCTTGTTCACTGACGAAGTCGGCTGTATGTGTGAAAATTCAATCCTAGACACACATACATTGCCATCTGGGTTTGTCCTTAAAATTGAGTGTGACATCAGATTCTCATGATACCGAGTCCGGGTTGGGTCCAGAAGTCAGCACCTTTAGGATCAGCGTGCCCAGGATACCCATAATATATATATATATCCTTTACCCTCTCCCCACACAATTTGGCTAGGTTGGCTCTCTTGTCCTATTCTAAACTGATTGGTGTACAAATCGGATTTAGATATATTTTTGGTATGAGGAACTTGAAGATTATGATCCAAACTTATTTCCTACGGGAATAAGGCTACCTCCACCTATTGAATATAAGGTGCTCCGTCAATTAAGGTGTTCAACACACACAATCCATCGCAATATACTCCTATCTCTTTTTGCCCCAATCTCTGTCCCCACCCCATGGTGTTGTTCATCACATGATCCAATGATCAAGGTTGGTGCCCTTTCCTTGATGGTGTCTCTCTCAAGTGAGAACTTCGATGGTTCCTCCCGAAAACTAGTCCTTCTTCACCACGTAAGCACAATTGGCTACCTTTTGGTGGGTTTCTCGTAAACCTTGCTATCCTTCGTATAAAAGTGTTAATTATCTCTTGGGTTCTTTGGTCATGACCGGATGATCTAACTTTAGCTTGTGTATGACCAATGTTTGCGTTAATAAATTTATGTCTTGATTTTTGAACAAATTAGACCGAATAGAATAGACAATAATGATAATAAGTACTCCTAATATATATAGATGCAAGCAAGGAAATGGATGGGAATATATACTGCCTCGTTGTAACACCCTGAATTTATGGGTATAAAATTTCTTTTCTAATATCTACCAAATTCAGGTGTTACTCTCTCATTTCTCTGCTTTCGTTCAACTTTTTCTAAAAATGAAGAATTATTTGGTTTTATATATCTATAAGCCTAGTAAAATGAAACCTTAAAAGAGTCCTTGATTGCTGCATAGCATACTGAGACATTTTTTATGTTGAGTTGTTGTGTTTCTGCATCCATTCAAACTTATTAAATATATTTAAATCTTTGATTCAAAAAATATATTTAAATTCGAATAGAAAGGGAGAGATAGAAAGCCTTCCCCCAACCCCTCCTAGCCGGCCTTTTCCTGCGTCCCCGGCCCGCTTCCGCGACGCGCGCTTGCGCGGCCCGGTCGTGCCTTAGCGTCCCGCGCACTTGCTTCCCTTGGCCCATGGCCGCGTCCACCCGCACCCCGCAGCCTTGCGTGGCCCTATATAGATGGCCAAACGGGCCGGCACGGCCCGACCCGGCACAGCCCGTCGCTGGCACGGCCCGCCAGGCCCGGCTACAAACCGTGCCGTGCCTAGATGGGCCGGCGTGCCGCTGCCGCGGCCCAGGCACGGCCCATGAGCCTCGTGCCGGGCCGGCCCGGTGGCACTATAGCCCATCTGAGTATAATGTAGAATTTAGCAAAAAATGTGTAGTTGTGGGGGCTCGAACCCACAACCTAAGTGCATAAGAGGCTTAAATGCATCCATCTAACCAGTGCAGCTACAGTTTTATTGTGTTATATGTTGAATTCTTATATTTAATATATGTAAACTATTATTTTTAAAATAAAAAATGTAACCGTGTCGTGCCCGTGCCAGCACTACGGGTCGAGATAGTGGCCCAGACACGGCACTATAGCCGTGCCGTGCCAGGCACTGGCACTATACTAACCGGACCGGGTCGTGCCTGGACCGTGCTTTTTCGTGCCGTGCCTGGGCTGGCCCATCGTGTTAGTGCCAAATGGCCATCTATACGTGGCCCAGCGCCGTGCGTGCTCCCCGCTGCGCACCGCGCGCCCAGCTGCCGCTGCACGCGGGTCCCACCCACCAGCCCACCTAGCCCTGTTTATCTTCTCCCGAACCGTCCAAGCATTAATCTCGCCCACGACGTGCCTCAGTTTTCTTCCCCTCACCTCGATCCGGATCGGCGCAGTTGCAACCGAACTGCTGCTGCGGCCATGGCGGGTCGAGCCTCCTCTGCGCGCGCATCTAGTCCGTCCAGTCACCGTCGTAGCTGAGCTCTACGTGCACAGGTGAGCCTTCTTCCTCCTCGCCTCGGACCCCTTCTTCCTCGCTCAGCTCCCTTCGTGTCTCCTCCTCTCGGCCTTCTCCCACGCGGCCACGAAGCTGTTTTGCCTTGCACTCGTCGCTCGCCTCGCGTCCCACGTGCTCCGCCAGCCGCATGCGCCTTCATGGCCGCCGCTACCACACAGCGCCCGCCCTACTCCGCCGTTGCGGCCTTGGCCGAGCAGCCCCTGGCGTGCCTTGCCGCAGCCAGCGCGCAGTCATGGCCAGCCGTTGTGGCCTTGGCCGAGCGCGAGCGGCCCGCCTGCTGTAGGCAGGTCTCTAGCGCACGCGGGCGAGAGGCCCCAGGGCGCGACCGGCATAGCCCCGCGCGCGAGCTCTGTCCCCTGCCCTCTGCGCAAGCTCCAGCAGTCAGCGTCGTATTGACCGATGGTCGCCGTCGTGCGTTGCAGACTCACAGCGTAGAGAAGTACTGCTCGTGCGCGAATGTAGAGAGAGGAAGAAAACTCCCGTGCTACATGTGCATGCCCAGTTGCCCACACGGCCACACCCCACGCCCACGCGAAACTCCAGGTTGCATGAGTTGCAAGGAAACTGAATGCCCCCCACATGCATGGCTCCACTATTTTCCTGCATGTCGCACGTCTCCTAGAAAAGTCGCCCCCCACATGCATGGCTCCACTATTTTCCTGCATGTCGCATGTCTCCTAGAAAAGTCAAAAATTGTTGCACACCCACATGGGATTAGACTTTCTATGGCTGTTGGCTATGAACTTCGCGACCTTACGTGTGGCCATCCTCCAACCAATCATATTGCACCATGTCAACCAATTAGATAATAACTCATTATCATCGCATTATAAATCTGTTTCAGCCTATTCTCGTTGTGTTAACTTTATAATGATATTTCCTACGTATTAGTAACGTTATTTGGTCACGATACACATTTTAATTAATTAGTTGATTATTTATTTACCCGAGTTATTAAAGTAGTAATTTACTTAAACTAGTCTATAGTTTTAGTTGCGCTTTATGGATATCTGTTAATATGATTATATCTACATAAATGTTTTTATTATTAATAATACTTGTTTAGTATAATCGCGTTATCTGTTAGCGAGTATCACGTATCGTCTCATTGTCTGCGCGCTGTTCGCGCGTGATGTGCTCGTGATCGTGTGTTGATTCGCGCGTCGTTCACGCTGATCGCGTGCACTGTTTCGTGCGTGGTCCACGTGCTATGTCACGCGTGTCCGCGTGTCGATTGCACGCTGTCGTGTTGTTTCGTTCGTCGTAAATTTGCCTCGCTTAGAATCTCTCGTTTTAATTAAATAGTAGTTATAATTTATATTTGATAACACCGAATTAAATGTCGTAGTTCATATTCGTTTAGCGTAAACGCGATGCGATAACTTGTCGACCGTAGCTCCGACCGAAGCATTTTTTCCTCGCGTGACCATAGAAGCGAGCTCTATTTTATCCTGCATGTTTTTATAATGTTTTATCTTGTATGGTGTAATGTTCTTATGCATATATATGTTTGTTTGCTTGTACTTGTTTGTCTTCGCTTCACGTTGCGATTAGATCGCGATTCGTTTCCGCGCTTCGAGGAATCGACGGTCAAACTTCGGCGACCAAGTGGTCAGGTTCTTCGAGTTCTACAAAGTTGAAGATCCTTAGCATCTGTTTGATGAAGGCAAGTGTCCCTTGACCCATCTATGTCCTATAGATTATATGATTCACTTTCCGCATTTACATAGTTTATACCTAAGGATTGACTAGCTTTTGTTATCCATGTCCTTGCTTACCTATTTGGGTTGGATTATTCTGGTTTAGCTTCATGCTAGTGCTTAACATTAATCAATGAACATGATGAGATTTATCTATGATACGATGTTTTCCTTCTTATTTATGGTGATATACTTGTGGCATTTAAGGGGACTCGAGCGGTTTCTCGAGTACCTCTCCGTAAGGACCTGTTCGTTGGATGACCGCCCGGGAAAACAGTGCAACCATGAGGGTGGAATGGGACGCCATTAGCTGAATAATTAGAGAAACGGGGTGTAGTTCGCTTAGCCATCGTGCCGTTAATGGGGCTCGGTGTATGCGGCTCGCTCTGCCAAGGTTGGTTCGCCCCTTGGGGAGGAGTGCGGTGCATTTAGAAAACCTAACGGGCGGCTACAGCCCCGGGGAATCTTTGTAAAGGCTACGTAGTGATACCCTGCTGGGTCACCTTGGTAGTGATTAATGGAGAGTCATGATCTCTGGGCAGAAAGGGAATCACAGCTTGTGGGTAAAGTGCGCAACCTCTGCAGAGTGTTATGAAACTGATATATCAGCCGTGCTCGCGGTTATGAGCGGCCAAGGGAGCTCCATTGATTAGAGATACTGGATCAGAGATGTTTGGTTTACAGGTGGTGATGAGGATGATGGTTATGATTATGCTTATGGTATTGGTAAGTGGTATTCTTTCCGTTTGAAAAGGGTACATTTGGGTTAATAACTTGGGTTAATGCTAAAACCTGGCTTTCTACTAGTAATAATAACTTGACCAACTAAAAGCAACTGCTTGACTTAACTACACATAAAGCTAGTCGACTACAGCCAAACAGGACATTTGTTGAGTATGTTGATGTGTACTCACCCTTGCTCTACACACCAAACCTCCTTCCCCAGGTTGTCCTCATTGCAACCACTGCTCAGGAGAAGATGAAGCCGTGGAGGAAGACTTCCAGGAGTTCCAGGAGTATGATGAGTTCTAGGCGTTGGTTAGCGCCAAACCCCCAGTCGGCTACCTGTGTAGGCCGTGGGTATCTACGTTTCTTTTCCGCACTTTGATAATTGTTAAAGACTATGTGGATGTTGATAGTCGCCTAGAGGGGGGGGTGAATAGGGCGAAACTGAAATTTACAAATATAAACACAACTACAAGCCGGGTTAGCGTTAGAAATGTAAACGAGTCCGCGAGAGAGGGCGCAAAACAAATCGCAAGCAAATGAAGAGTGTGACACGCGGATTTGTTTTACCGAGGTTCGGTTCTCGCAAACCTACTTCCCGTTGAGGAGGCCACAAAGGCCGGGTCTCTTTCAACCCTTCCCTCTCTCAAACGGTCCCTCGGACCGAGTGAGCTTCTCTTCTCAAATCAAAGCCGGGAATAAAACTTCCCCGCAAGGGCCACCACACAATTGGTGCCTCTTGCCTTGATTACAATTGAGTGTTGATCACAAAAGCAAGTGAGAAAGAAAAGAAGCAATCCAAGCACAAGAGCTCAAAAGAACACGGCAAATCTCTCTCGCTAATCACTAAAGCCTTTTGTGGAATTGGAGAGGATTTGATCTCTTTGGTGTGTCTAGAATTGAATGCCTAGCTCTTGTAAGTGGTTGGGAAGTGGAAAACTTGGATGCAATGAATGGTGGGGTGGTTGGGGTATTTATAGCCCCAACCACCAAAAGTGGCCGTTGGGAGGCTGTCTGCTCGATGGCGCACCGGACAGTCCGGTGCACACCGGACATGTCCGGTGCCCCTGCCACGTCATCAATGCCGTTGGATTCTGACTGTTGGAGCTTCTGACTTCTGGGCCCGCCTGGACCGGACATCCCTGTTCATTGTCCGGTGCGCCAGTATGGGCGCGCCTGACTTCTGCGCGCGCAGAGCGCGCATTAAATGCGCCGCAGGTAGCCGTTGGCGTCGAAATAGCCGTTGCTCCGTGGTTACACCGGACAGTCCGGTGCACACCGGACATGTCCGGTGAATTATAGCGGAGCGGCTGCTGCGCGATCCCGAGGCTGGCGAGTTCCTGAGGCCGCTCTTCCTTGGAGCACCGGACACTGTCCGGTGTACACCGGACAGTCCGGTGAATTATAGCGGAGCGGCTTGAGAAATTCCCGAAGGTGGCGAGGTCGAGTTGGAGTCCTCTGGTGCACCGGACACTGTCCGGTGTACACCGGACAGTCCGGTGCCTCCAGACCAGAGGTGCCTTCGGTTGCCTCTTTGCTCCTTTGTTGAATCCAAAACTTGATCTTTTTATTGGCTGAGTGTGAACCTCTTACACCTGTATAATCTATACACTTGGGCAAACTAGTTAGTTCAATTATTTGTGTTGGGCAATTCAACCACCAAAATTATTTAGGAACTAGGTGTAAGTCTAATTCCCTTTCAATCTCCCCCTTTTTGGTGATTGATGCCAACACAAACCAAAGCAAATATAGAATTGCATAATTGAACTAGTTTGCATAATGTAAGTGCGAAGGTTGCTTGGAATTGAGCCAATATAAATACTTACAAGATATGCATGGATTGTTTCTTACTTATAACATTTTGGACCACGCTTGCACCACATGTTTTGTTTTTGCAAACTCTTTTGTAAGTCCTTTTCAAAGTTCTTTTGCAAATAGTCAAAGGTAAATGAATACGATTTTGCAAAGCATTCTCAAGATTTGAAATTTTCTCCCCCTGTTTCAAATGCTTTTCCTTTGACTAAACAAAACTCCCCCTAAATGAGATTCTCCTCTTAGTGTTCAAGAGGGTTTTGATATATCATTTTGAAATACTACTTCTCCCCTTTTTGAACACAATAGGATACCAATTGAAAAATATTCAACACTTAGTTTTTGAAATTGATGTGGTGGTGCGGTCCTTTTGCTTTGGGCTCATACTCTCTCCCCCTTTGGCATGAATCGCCAAAAATGGAATCATTAGAGCCCGCGAAGTGCTATCTTCCCCTTTTTCATAAATAGATGAGTTAAGATTATACCAAAGACGAAGTCCTTTTGCTCTCTCCCCAAAAGATGGAGAGTCTCTTGGAGCGACGGCGAACGATGAGTTACGGAGTGGAAGCCTTTGTCTTCGCCGAAGACTCCAATTCCCTTTCAATACACCTATGACTTGGTTTGAAATAGACTTAAAAAACACATTAGTCATAGTATATGAGAGAGACATGATCAAAGGTATATAGAGGAGCAATGTGTGCAATTTAGCAAAAGAAATTGCGCGAATCAAGAATATTGAGCTCATGCCTAAGTTTGTTAAAAGTTTGTTCATCAAGAGGCTTGGTAAAGATATCGGCTAATTGATCTTTAGTATTAATGTAAGAAATCTCGATATCTCCCTTTTGTTGGTGATCTCTCAAAAAGTGATACCGAATGGCTATGTGCTTAGTGCGGCTATGCTCGACGGGATTGTCGGCCATTTTGATTGCACTCTCATTATCACATAGCAGAGGGACTTTGGTTAATTTGTAACCGTAGTCCCGCAGGGTTTGCCTCATCCAAAGCAATTGCGCGCAACAATGACCTGCGGCAATGTACTCGGCTTCGGCGGTGGAAAGAGCGACCGAATTTTGCTTCTTTGAAGCCCAAGACACCAAGGATCTTCCCAAGAACTGGCAAGTCCCCGATGTGCTCTTCCTATTGATTTTGCACCCCGCCCAATCGGCATCCGAATATCCAATTAAATCAAATGTGGATCCCCTAGGATACCAAAGCCCAAACTTAGGAGTATAAGCCAAATATCTCAAGATTCGTTTTACGGCCGTAAGGTGAGCTTCCTTAGGGTCGGCTTGGAATCTTGCACACATGCATACGGAAAGCATAATGTCCGGTCGAGATGCACATAAATATAGCAAAGAACCTATCATCGACCGGTATACCTTTTGATCCACGGACTTACCTCCCGTGTCGAGGTCGAGATGCCCATTGGTTCCCATGGGTGTCTTGATGGGCTTGGCATCCTTCATCCCAAACTTATTTAGAATGTCTTGAGTGTACTTCGTTTGGCTAATGAAGGTGCCCTCTTGGAGTTGTTTCACTTGAAATCCTAAGAAATACTTCAACTCCCCCATCATAGACATCTCGAATTTCTGTGTCATGATCCTACTAAACTCTTCACATGTAGACTCGTTAGTAGACCCAAATATAATATCATCAACATAAATTTGGCATACAAACAAGTCATTTTCAAGAGTTTTAGTAAAGAGTGTAGGATCGGCCTTTCCGACTTTGAAGCCATTAGCAATAAGGAAATCTCTAAGGCATTCATACCATGCTCTTGGGGCTTGCTTGAGCCCATAAAGCGCCTTAGAGAGCCTATAGACATGGTTAGGATACTCACTGTCTTCAAAGCCGGGAGGTTGCTCAACATATACCTCTTCTTTGATTGGTCCATTGAGGAAGGCACTTTTCACGTCCATTTGATAAAGCTTAAAGCCATGGTAAGTAGCATAGGCTAATAATATGCGAATTGACTCAAGCCTAGCTACGGGTGCATAGGTTTCACCGAAATCCAAACCTTCGACTTGGGAGTATCCCTTGGCCACAAGTCGAGCTTTGTTCCTTGTCACCACACCATGCTCATCTTGCTTGTTGCAGAAGACCCATTTGGTTCCTACAACATTTTGATTAGGACGTGGAACCAAATGCCATACCTCATTCCTAGTGAAGTTGTTGAGCTCCTCTTGCATTGCCACCACCCAATCCGAATCTTGTAGTGCTTCCTCTACCCTGTTTGGCTCAATAGAGGAAACAAAAGAGTAATGTTCACAAAAAATGTGCAACACGAGATCTAGTAGTTACCCCCTTATGAATGTCGCCGAGGATGGTGTCGACGGGGTGATCTCGTTGGATTGCTTGGTGGACTCTTGGGTGTGGCGGCCTTGATTCTTGCTCATCCTCCTTTTCTTGATCATTTGCATCTCCCCCTTGATTATTGCCGTCATCTTGAGGTGGCTCATTTTCTTGATCTTCTACTTCATCAATTTGAGCTTCAACCTCATTTTGAGTTGGTGGAGATGCTTGCGTGGAGGGGAATGGTTGATCTTGTGCATATGGAGGCTCTTCGGATTCCTTAGGACACACATCCCCAATGGACATGTTCCTTAGCGCTATGCATGGAGCCTGTTCTTCACCTATCTCATCAAGATCAACTTGCTCTACTTGAGAGCCGTTAGTCTCATCAAACACAACGTCACAAGAAACTTCAATAAGTCCTGAGGACTTGTTAAAGACTCTATATGCCCTTGTGTTTGAGTCATATCCTAGTAAAAAGCCTTCTACAGTTTTAGGAGCAAATTTAGATTTTCTACCTCTTTTAACAAGTATAAAACATTTGCTACCAAAAACTCTAAAATATGAAATATTTGGCTTTTTACCGGTTAGGAGTTCATAGGATGTCTTCTTGAGGATTCGGTGAAGATATAACCGGTTGATGGCGTAGCAAGCGGTGTTGACCGCTTCGGCCCAAAACCGATCCGGTGTCTTGTACTCATCAAGCATGGTTCTTGCCATGTCCAATAGAGTTCGATTCTTCCTCTCCACTACACCATTTTGTTGTGGAGTGTAGGGAGAAGAGAACTCATGCTTGATGCCCTCCTCCTCAAGGAAGCCTTCAATTTGAGAGTTCTTGAACTCCGTCCCGTTGTCGCTTCTAATTTTCTTGATCCTTAAGCCGAACTCATTTTGAGCCCGTCTCAAGAATCCCTTTAAGGTCTCTTGGGTATGAGATTTTTCCTGCAAAAAGAACACCCAAGTAAAGCGAGAATAATCATCCACTATTACAAGACAATACTTACTCCCGCCGATGCTTATGTAAGCAATCGGGCCGAATAGATCCATGTGGAGTAGCTCAAGCGGCCTGTCGGTCGTCAAGATGTTCTTGTGTGGATGTTGGGTTCCAACTTGCTTCCCGGCTTGGCATGCGCTACAAATCCTGTCTTTCTCAAAATGAACATTTGTTAATCCTAAAATGTGTTCTCCCTTTAGAAGCTTATGAAGATTCTTCATCCCAACATGGGCTAGTCGGCGGTGCCAGAGCCAACCCATGTTAGTCTTAGCAATTAAGCAAGTGTCGAGTTCAACTCTATCAAAATCTACCAAGTATAGCTGACCCTCTAACACTCCCTTAAATGCTATTGAATCATCACTTCTTCTAAAGATAGTGACACCTACATCAGTGAATAGACAGTTGTAGCCCATTTGACATAATTGAGAAACGGAAAGCAAATTGTAGTCTAATGAATCAACAAGAAAAACATCAGAAATGGAATGGTCAGGTGAAATAGCAATTTTACCCAAACCTTTGACCAAACCTTGATTTCCATCCCCGAATGTGATCGCTCTTTGGGGATCTTGGTTTTTCTCATATGAGGAGAACATCTTTTTCTCCCCGGTCATGTGGTTTGTGCACCCGCCGTCGAGTATCCAACTTGAGCCCCCGGATGCATAAACCTACAACACAATTTTAGTTCTTGACTTTAGGTACCCAAACGGTTTTGGGTCCTTTGGCATTAGAAACAAGAACTTTGGGTACCCAAACACAAGTCTTGGAGCCCTTGTGTTTGCCCCCAACAAACTTGGCAACTACCTTGCCGGATTTGTTAGTAAGCACATAAGAAGCATCAAAAGTTTTAAATGAAATAGCATGATCATTTGATGCATTAGGAGTTTTCTTCTTAGGCAACTTAGCACGGGTTGGTTGCCTAGAACTAGATGTCTCACCCTTATACATAAAAGCATGATTAGGGCCAGAGTGAGACTTCCTAGAGTGAATTCTCCTAATTTTGCTCTCGGGATAACCGGCAGGGTACAAAATGTAACCCTTGTTATCCTGAGGCATGGGAGCCTTGCCCTTAACAAAGTTAGACAAGTTCTTAGGAGGGGCATTAAGTTTGACATTGTCTCCCCTTTGGAAGCCAATGCCATCCTTGATGCCCGGGCGTCTCCCATTATAGAGCATACTTCTAGCAAATTTAAACTTTTCATTTTCTAGGTTATGCTCGGCAATTTTTGCATCTAATCTTGCTATATGATCATTTTGTTGTTTAATTAAAATCATGTGATCATGAATAGCATCAACATCAATATCTCTACATCTAGTACAAATAGTGACATGCTCAATGGTAGATGTAGAGGATTTGCAAGAATTAAGTTCAACAATCTTAGCATGAAGTATATCATTCTTATCTCTAAGATTGGAAATAGTAGCATTGCAAACATCAAAATCTTTAGCCTTAACAAGCAATTTTTCATTTTCATTTCTAAGGCTAGCAAGAGAAATGTTTAATTCTTCCATCCTAGCAAGCAAATCATCATTATTATCTCTAGGATTGGGAATTGAAACATTACAAACATGTGAATCAACCTTAGCATTTAAACTAGCATTTTCATTCCTAAGGTTGTCAATCATCTCACGGCAAGTGCTTAGCTCACTAGATAGTTTTTGACATTTTTGTACTTCTAGAGTATAAGCATTTTTAACCTTAACATGTTTCTTATTTTCCTTAATAAGGAAGTCCTCTTGGGAATCCAAAAGGTCATCCTTTTCATGAATAGCACTAACCAATTCATTTAATTTTTCCTTTTGTTCTATGTTAAGGTTGGTAAAAAGGGTACGCAAGTTATCTTCCTCATCACTAGGATTATCATCACTAGAAGACTCATATTTAGTGGAGGATTTAGATTTAACCTTCTTTTTGCCGTCCTTTGCCATGAGGCACTTGTGGCCGACGTTGGGGAAGAGGAGTCCCTTGGTGACGGCGATGTTGGCGGCGTCCTCGTCGTCGGAGGAGTCGCTTGAGCTTTCGTCGGAGTCCCACTCCCGACAAACATGGGCATCGCCGCCCTTCTTTTTGTAGTACCTCTTCTTCTCCTTTCTTCTCCCCTTCTTGTCGTCGCCCTTGTCACTATCACTTGATAATGGACATTTAGCTATAAAGTGACCAGGCTTACCACACTTGTAGCAAACCTTCTTGGAGCGGGACTTGTAGTCTTTCCCCCTCCTTTGCTTGAGGATTTGGCGGAAGCTCTTGATGACGAGCGCCATTTCCTCATTGTCGAGCTTGGAGGCGTCGATTGGTTGTCTACTTGGTGTAGACTCCTCCTTCTTTTCTTCCGTCGCCTTGAATGCGACGGGTTGAGCTTCGGATGTGGAGGGATCATCAAGCTCGTTGATCTTTCTTGAGCCTTCGATCATGCACTCAAAACTTACAAAATTCCCGATAACTTCCTCGGGGGTCATTTTAGTATATCGAGGATTACCACGAATTAACTGAACTTGAGTGGGGTTAAGGAAAATGAGAGATCTTAGAATAACCTTAACCATTTCGTGGTCGTCCCACTTCTTGCTCCCGAGGTTGCGCACTTGGTTCACCAATGTCTTGAGCCGGTTGTACAAGTGTTGTGGCTCTTCCCCTTTGCGAAGCCGGAACCGACCGAGCTCCCCCTCGATCGTTTCCCGCTTGGTGATCTTTGTGAGCTCATCTCCCTCGTGCGCGGTTTTGAGCACATCCCAAACCTCCTTGGCGCTCTTCAACCCTTGAACTTTGTTATACTCCTCTCTACTCAAGGAGGCGAGGAGTATTGTTGTTGCTTGAGAGTTGAAGTGCTCGATTTGGGCCACCTCATCCTCATCATAGTCTTCATCCCCTACTGACGATACCTGTGCACCAAACTCAACAACATCCCATATACTTTTGTGGAGCGAGGTTAGATGAAATCACATTAAATCACTCCACCTAGCGTAATCTTCACCATCAAAAGTTGGTGGTTTGCCTAATGGGACGGAAAGTAAAGGTGTATGTTTGGACATGCGAGGGTAGTGTAGAGGGATCTTACTATACTTCTTGCGCTCTTGGCGCTTAGAAGTGACGGATGCCGCGTCGGAGCCGGAGGTGGATGTTGATGAAGTGTCGGTCTCGTAATAGACGACTTTCCTCATCCTCTTGTGTTTGTCCCCACTCCGACGTGGCTTGTGAGAAGAAGACTTCTTCTCTTGGTGGTGAGAAGAAGATTTCTTCTCCTTCCCTTTGTTGGAGGAGCTCTTCTTCTTCTCCTTTCTCTTGGTGCGGGACTCTTCCGATGAAGTGCTCCCGTGGCTTGTAGTGGGCTTTTCGCCGGTCTCCATCTCCTTCTTGGCGTGATCTCCCGACATCACTTCGAGCGGTTAGGCTCTAATGAAGCACCGGGCTTTGATACCAATTGATAGTCGCCTAGAGGGGGGGGTGAATAGGGCGAAACTGAAATTTACAAATATAAACACAACTACAAGCCGGGTTAGCGTTAGAAATGTAAACGAGTCCGCGAGAGAGGGCGCAAAACAAATCGCAAGCAAATGAAGAGTGTGACACGCGGATTTGTTTTACCGAGGTTCGGTTCTCGCAAACCTACTCCCCGTTGAGGAGGCCACAAAGGCCGGGTCTCTTTCAACCCTTCCCTCTCTCAAACGGTCCCTCGGACCGAGTGAGCTTCTCTTCTCAAATCAAAGTCGGGAATAAAACTTCCCCGCAAGGGCCACCACACAATTAGTGCCTCTTGCCTTGATTACAATTGAGTGTTGATCACAAAAGCAAGTGAGAAAGAAAAGAAGCAATCCAAGCGCAAGAGCTCAAAAGAACACGGCAAATCTCTCTCGCTAATCACTAAAGCCTTTTGTGGAATTGGAGAGGATTTGATCTCTTTGGTGTGTCTAGAATTGAATGCCTAGCTCTTGTAAGTGGTTGAGAAGTGGAAAAATTGGATGCAATGAATGGTGGGGTGGTTGGGGTATTTATAGCCCCAACCACCAAAAGTGGCCGTTGGGAGGCTGTCTGCTCGATGGCGCACCGGACAGTCCGGTGCACATCGGACAGTCCGGTGCACACCGGACATGTCCGGTGCCCCTGCCACGTCATCAATGCCGTTGGATTCTGACCGTTGGAGCTTCTGACTTCTGGGCCCGCCTGGATGTCCGGTGCCTGTTCATTGTCCGGTGCGCCAGTATGGGCGCGCCTGACTTCTGCGCGCGCAGAGCGCGCATTAAATGCGCCTCAGGTAGCCGTTGGCGTCGAAATAGTCGTTGCTCCGTGGTTACACCGGACAGTCCGGTGCACACCGGACATGTCCGGTGAATTATAGCGGAGCGGCTGCTGCGCGATCCCGAGGCTGGCGAGTTCCTGAGGCCGCTCTTCCTTGGAGCACCGGACACTGTCCGGTGTACACCGGACAGTCCGGTGAATTATAGCGGAGCGGCTTGAGAAATTCCCGAAGGTGGCGAGGTCGAGTTGGAGTCCTCTGGTGCACCGGACACTGTCCGGTGGCGCACCAGACACTGTCTGGTGTACACCGGACAGTCCGGTGCCTCCAGACCAGAGGTGCCTTCGGTTGCCTCTTTGCTCCTTTGTTGAATCCAAAACTTGATCTTTTTATTGGCTGAGTGTGAACCTCTTACACCTGTATAATCTATACACTTGGCCAAACTAGTTAGTTCAATTATTTGTGTTGGGCAATTCAACCACCAAAATTATTTAGGAACTAGGTGTAAGCCTAATTCCCTTTCAGATGTCTTGGACATCATGATGTAATCGACTATTATACCCTCTTTTATGTCATTATTTGAGCATTGTGTGATGATGTCCAGTTATGTAACTGCTATGTACGTGAATTGCTGATCCTGACACGTACATGGTTCACATTCGGTTTGCCTTCTAAAACTGGGTGTGACACTCGAGCCAGAAATATTGTTGTTCTAATTTTTTTGTTGTGAGTTAATCAAATTTTCACTACTGCTTTATCATATAAGTAGATATATAAAACTAGACCAATCTACTCGCATTATTTCCAAAGCATTCAAACGCAAAAACGTAAAAAGTATTCCATAATCAAAGTTTGGCTCACTTAAGATAAACTTAAAAGTATCCTTTATATGGTATTCTAACTTTTTTATATTATAGCCTTTGATCATAAATACAATTGACAAACAATAGGTATATTTTCCTTTAATTAATTCTTTAAAAATCCCTAAAAAGATCACATATTAAATAAGGTCGTACACGCCACTAAAGATGTCGTTTGGTTAACATGTTGGTAACGTAATGGATAACCGATAACGTTAAATCATTTTTGTTTAAGTCTAGCTGTAATCGAATACCACACTAGAAATTGATACTGATCTATTCAAACTTGTTACCACTGTTATTCGAGTGTGAATCATTATCATTACCATTTACGTTACAAAATGTGAACCAAACAGTACAAACGTTAGCTAGCTTTTTTTCATACCGAGTACAAACCAACAACCATGCATGCATATTGGTTTGACTCCGGAGTCCATACATCACCCTTTTTTTTACTTATACACGATACACGTAAACATACACGTATTGCAAGTCCAATAATTTCCTACTTAGCCGTACATACAAGAAGCCAAAAAGGTCAAACAAGAAAGTTATCCGCTCGCAATAAGTACTCCTATACTAGTACTAGTAGTTTTGAACATAAAAAAGCCGCGCGTCTGGCGGACGCGCGGTACGGTCACCACCGCCGCGCAATCTTCTCGTCTTCTTATTAGTTCTTATTAATTACTCGATCAGTTCGTTCGTCTCAGATCGATATCATTACTAGTGGCCGTCGATGACATCTCGACGTTGCTCAAGGTCTTCTCCTTCTCGGGCGACTGCTGGTCAGCTGGTCGCTGTCGCCGGCCATGTTGGGGATGCCGAAGAGCCCGCCCATCTGCTCGAGCGTGCGGCCGCGTGTCTCGGGGAGGTAGGTGAAGAAGAAGACCCAGGCGAGCGAGGCGATGCCCGCGTAGAGGAAGAAGCTGCCCCCGATAGTGATGCCCTTGGACAGCGACAGGAAGGTCATGGAGATGACCCCGCTGGTGACGCGGTTCAAGCCTACGCCGAGAGCGCACCCGAGCGCGCGCAGGTGAAGCGGGAAGATCTCGGAGCTGTACACCCACGTGATGGGGCCGAGCCCGATGGAGAAGAAGGCCACCACCCCGAGGATGGAGGCGATGCAGACGCCGATGGCCCAGGGGATGGTGGTGCCCTCTTGGTGGTGGCCGATGACGGTGAGGCCGAACCCGAGGCCGACGAGGCTGACGACCATGCCCCCGGTGCTCGCCAGCAGGAGAGGCCGGCGGCCAAAGCGGTCCAGCGTGAACGTGGCCACCAGGATGAAGAGCGTCTTGGTCACGCCGACGGCGCACGTGGTGCCGAGCAGCTTGTTCTTGTCGGCGATGCCGGCGCTCTGGAACACGCGCGGGCTGTAGAGCACCACCGAGTCGATGCCCGACGACTGCTGGAAGAAGTGGATGCCGAGCGCCGACAGGAGGATGCGCCGGACGGCCGGCGTCGGGGAGAGGATCAGCTCTTTCCACACGCGCTCCTCGCCGCCGGTCCGCTTGGGCACCGCGACGACGTCCCCGTCGAGGTCAGCGGGGATGCCGGCCGCCTCCTTGATGTCCGCGAGGCGCAGAGCAGCCTCCTCCGGCGTGTCGGAGGTCTTGCCGAGCACCACTTTGGCGTCGGCGAGACGGCCCTTCATGACCAACCACCGTGGGGACTCGGGCATGCCGAGCACCATGAGCGCGAGGACGACGGAAGGCGCGGCGCCGACGCCGAGCATAAGGCGCCAGCCGACCTTCAAGCTGAGGTGGGAGAAGGCGTAGTTGGAAACGTAGCCGAGCAGGATGCCGAAGTTGATGAACACCTCGGGGAAGGAGGTGAGGAAGCCCCGTGACGACGCCGGCGAGACCTCGGCCGTGTAGACGGGCGCGATCATGAGCGCGTAGCCCACGCCGATGCCCGCGACGAACCTGCCGGCCATGAGCATGGGGTAGTTGACCGAGAAGCCCATCATGAAGGCCCCGACGAAGAAGATGACGGCCGCAAGGATGATGGTGAGCCGGCGTCCGATCCAGTCGGAGGTGCGCCCTGCCGCGAAGGAGCCGATCAGCGAGTAGAGGTTGAGGATGCCAAGCAGGACCTCCACCTCCACGTCTGAGATCTTGAGGTCCTCCTTGATGAACAGCGCCGCGCCGCTCATCACCCCGATGTCTAGAAACCACACGTATATACATAAATAACGAAGAGGTTAACTATATATCTGACATAACATAACATGAACTAGCTAAAACATCATCATGCACGTACCATAGCCGAGGAGGATGGAGGTCATGGAGGCCAAGATAGCGCAGGCGAAGGCGAACCGGACGTTGCTCTTCTTCCGCGGCGGCGCAACACCGTCCGGGAGGCCATCGGAGGCTACCCTGTTTGTTGGGCCTTTGTGCTGTTCTGCCATTGTTAGCTTTGGCGGCTTGAGATTACGTACCGTGCACACACTGCACTTGTTGGATCAGGCTGCTGCTTACTAGGTAGACTAGTGGTGTACAAGGTTTTACATGTCCCTAGCCAATGAGCAAAAGAAGCTGTGAAGGGGGCGTGCATATATAGGCCAGTGGGCCTAAAAGCTGGCTGGATATGTGAACACCACCGATCGATTATCGGAGAGGTATTGTTTCCGTGTCAGCTTTCATGTTTGAGGATGCTACATATAATATGTAGCTGCTGCTCGAAAGAATTGGTTGTTGCG
This sequence comes from Zea mays, assembly GCF_902167145.1. Lineage (NCBI taxonomy): Eukaryota > Viridiplantae > Streptophyta > Magnoliopsida > Poales > Poaceae > Zea > Zea mays. The sequence goes on along the minus strand of NC_050096.1, from coordinate 80,153,199 downwards.
AACACATGGTTGATACGTACATATGATGTGTTCAAACTAGAAAATGGGTGTGGAGCACGGAGAAGGTGAAGACCATGTGTTTTTGTGATGATGAACTTAGAGCGGTGAAGAATGAACATCAGGCTTAGACTGAGGGACCGGAAAAACTAGAGGACCTACTTGAGGTTATCTGACACCAGAGGTCATTCACAAGTGCAAGAGGACATGGAGGCGTATCCATTTATGCATTTTCTTTTATTAGTTGTGTTGAGCCATTGTCCACATCTTTGGGCATAGACCTTTATTCGTTTCAAATAACCCTATTTTATTTTTTCACTAGGTTTTGGTCATTTTGGTGAGTTCTATGTTTTCCTTTTGCTTTTGATTCATCTCTTTGTGTTTTGTGTTGACCATGCACTCATCAAGGGGGATTGCAAACATGTGGTTGATATGTGTCCACTCTATTCAAGTGTAATGAGTAATGGTTAAGGAGATGATCGGTTTTGGTTTAGTGTTAACTAACCTTAATGTGAGATGTGGTATTTTAGAAGCGTTTTGGTTTGTGGTGCACATATTTGGAACATAGAGGCTATGGTCAACACCGAAGGTGAAGGTCATGCGAATTTGTGATGATGGATTGGGAGTGGTGAATGACAAACGCCAGGATTGGACTGAGTATAGATAAAGAAGCTATAGGACCAACCATGGGTGGCTGATACCTAGGGTCATCAATAAGTGCAAGAGGACATGGATGAGTAGGCCATGTTGACAAAGTCAAGATGACGATTGATCGAATCAAGTACAGGGGCTAGAGGACTTGGTGATCTGGTAGTGAAGGACTAGAGGTGACATGTGTCATGATCGTGGGGCAAGCATATGGAGTATGCTACTCGCGAGTGGTTTTGAGGTCAAAACCATTGGTGGAAAATTTCTAGGTTTGGGCCTCAAAACTTGGGTAAAGTTCTAACTGGAACTAGAGTCGATAGGTGGCATCATCATGAAGCTTGTGTTGATGCAAAGCAAAGTCATGAAGAGCTCGTGGCCCTCATATCTACATATCTTGAGTTCAACCATAACACCCCTAGGGTTAAGTGATTTGACTCTAATTACCTAGTGGCAAGTTGGAATGTGTAATAGTTCTACAAATAAGGGGAGGTTAATCCAACCATTCTTGTCTCCCTAGCACATCATTTCATTCCATCTTGCAGGTTTTCTGTTTTCTCTAGTTTGATATTGAGATCCATAGATGATATAGACACTTTAGAAATCATTTACCAGTGCAATTAGACTCTATAACAGATGAATCTTCTCAGAATATAGTCCTTTACCTCCTAGGTTTGTGGCACTCAGTTTTTTGTTGTTTGCTAAGTTTTGATTGCACTTTGCCTTACGTACCCGATTTTCACTTTTTTAGTATTTTGGTAAACTAGTTGGCATGTGTGCTTTGGATCTATTTATTGGCCTTCTCTACATGCTATGGTTTCTTGAGATCCATCTTCAAGATGGGTCGAGTAAATCTCACAAGAGCACAAAGTATTGCCTTTTGTTAGTTGTGGACAAAACCTGATTCGGAGAGCGGTCCGGTCAATATCAGTCGACTTGATGAATATAAGAGGTTAAACTTTCTAGATATCTTCCTAATATTCTTGTGAAATTGCATACCTAGTTTCATCTTAATTTGAGTTGAAATTAATGTGAATATTTTTTAGGAATGTTTATAGGGGTGGATGTGTGAAACTCTACTAGGCCAATATGGCATCCTAGCCAGACTGCCCTTGCATCTCGACTCGGTTGCCATCTTAGCTAGGCCACCCCTACATTCTAGCCAATCTAGGTTTGGCCATTGCTAGGGAGCAACTCGGTCAGATCAACCCTTCTTCCTAGCTAGACCGATTTTTCTATGCCCTTGAAGTTTTGAGTGGTTTTGAAGTTTTAAGTTTCTCAATCAATTTGTTCATATGGGTTCCTAATCAACCAAGGAACTTTTTTAAGCCATCATACCACCAGTTGGGTTGAGTTATTTATGTGTGTGCTCTTACTTTATCTTGTATAGAAGTGAGAACATTTATTTTTCTGATTTTGAAGGCTTTCCATGTTTGTGCTTAGTTTCTTGGTGGTTTTAGTGCTAAAAATGTTTGTCAATCATCACCAAGAATATTCATCCATTGTTTGTCCCATGAGCTACTCATTTGCCATTTTCGTCGTCTTGAGGGCATGGTGAAGTTTTGTAAAGCAAGCCAAGATTGCCTAGAGCAAAAAGAAATATTAACTCTCGTAATCCCATCCCCTCTCCCCCTTTTGGTCACTTGTTTCGATACTTCACATTTATGAATTTTAGGGCATATGAAAAGATACTTTTTAAAACTTAACATTAAAATAAAAGTGTAAATCTAAACTTTGATCTAGTTATTCAAAGCTTCCTCTCACTTGAATTTTTCTGACAAATCTAAGGATAACATGATGTCTTACTTTTCAAATACCAAAAATATTAGCTTATGCATTAGGGTTCAGGGTTTGAGAACTTACCTATGTTTGAAAGGGAAATGTGCCCTTGGGCAATTTCTATAATGTTTTGGCGATTAAGTGCCCAACATGTTTAAATTAAGTTCTAACGTGCCAAAGGTTAAAAAGTGCAAATCAAGGCATGAGGTACGTTTCTAGACTTAGTACATTGTTTTGAGTACTAATGTATTTTGTCTAAGTGCTAGAAACAGGGAGAAAAGAATTGGAAAAAGACTTGGCTCTGTGCAGCCAACTCCAGCTCAGCTTGGCACACCGAACTGTCCGGTGGTGCACCAGACAGTGTTCGGTGCGCCAAGCTGGTTCGCGTGAAAAGGCCGCTCTTGGGACTCGACGACGGCGTACTGCTATAATTCACCGGACTGTCCGGTGGTGCACCGGATTGTTCGGTGAGTCGTCCACGGCGAACTCGTCGTTCTCGGGTAACGGAAAAGGGGACGTGGCTATAATTCACCTGACTGTCCGGTGGTGCACCGGACTGTCCGGTGAGCCAACGGTCGCCAGCACAACGGTCGGCCGTGCTATCCGCGGGCGACGCGTGGCCCGCTCCAATGGTCGGCAGGGGGCACCAGACAGTGTCCGGTGCGCCAATGGGCCCGAAGCTGCAACGGTCAACTACGCCTGTTTTGGAAGGCAATCGCGCACCAGAAAGCTATAGTGACTGTCTGATGGTGCACCGGACTGTCCGGTGCACCACACGACAGAAGGCAAGATTAGCATTCCAAGATTGTCTTCAACGGCTCCTAGCTGCCTTGGGGCTATAAAAGGGACCCCTAGGCGCATGGAGGAGTCACCCAAGCATTCACTAAGCATCCTAAGACTCCAAGACTCCAACTTCACGCATTCAATTCTTTGTGATAGAGATTTGAGCTCCAATTGAGTTGTAAACTCCGTGCTTTGTGTTTCGAGCTCAAGTCGTGACTTGTGTGCGTGGTTGTTCTGCATATTTGAGTCTTGTGTGTGTTGGTCTTCCCAACCTTACTCTTGTGCGTTTTTTGTGATCAATATTGTAAGGTCGAGAGGCTCCAACTTGTGGAGATTCCTCGCAAACGGGAAAATACTATAAGGAAGAAAGTCGTGGTATTCAAGTTGATCATTGGATCACTTGAAAGGGGTTGAGTGCAACCCTCGTCCATTGGGACGCCACAACGTGGAAGTAGGCAAGTGTTACTTGGCCGAACCACAGGATAAAAAACGCGTGTCTCTTGTGATTGCTTTCTCTGTGATTGTTTTGTCCACAAGAACTTGTCTCTCAACCACTTAGCCGTACTAACACTTTAAATTAAGTTTTTGTGGCTATTAGTGTTTGATTTTACAGGATCACCTATTTACCCCCCTTCTAGGTGATCTCAATTGGTATCAGAGGCGTACTCTTCATCTAAGGGACTAACCGCTCGAAGGGATAGATCCTAAGGGAAAGGGGATGGTGGTCAACGACAAGGAAAAGGAGTCCTTCCTCAACGAGCCTAGAGACGACAAGCCAACCGACTCAGGCTCAAGTCACAAGAAAAGAGACGGGAAGAAGAAGAGGCGCATCAAGAAGATCATCTACTACGACAGCGATGCCTCGTCTTCTTCACCACACGACGACGACGATGACTCCTCATCAAAAAAGAAACCGGTTAATCAAAACTATTCATTTGATTATTCTCGTATTCCGTACAATTCTAATGCTCATTTGCTATCAATTCCTCTTGGAAAACCTCCCCACTTTGATGGAGAAGACTATTCTTTCTGGAGTCATAAAATGCGTAGTCATTTATTTTCTCTCCATCCTAGTATCTGGGAGATTGTTGAAAATGGAATGCACTTTGATAGTATTAACAATGCCATGTTTATTAATGAACAAATTCATAAAAATGCCCAAGCCACTGCTGTTTTGCTAGCATCTCTGTGCAGGGATGAATACAATAAGGTTAGCGGCTTGGACAATGCAAAGCAGATCTGGGACACCCTTAAGATATCTCATGAGGGAAACGACACCACCATGATCACCAAAATGGAGTTGGTGGAAGGCGAGCTAGGGAGATTCGCCATGGTCAGGGGTGAAGAGCCAATACAAACCTACAACAGGCTCAAGACCCTGGTCAATAAGATTAGAAGCTATGGAAGCACAAGATGGACGGATCACGACGTCGTCCGACTCATGCTCAGGTCCTTTACAGTTATTGACCCCCATCTTGTGAACCTTATCCGTGAAAATCCCAGGTACACAAAGATGACGCCCGAGGAGATACTCGGAAAATTTGTAAGCGGACGCATGATGGTTAAGGAGGCAAGGTATGTAGATGACGCCTTAAATGGCCCTCTGTCCGTCTACGAGCCGCAGCCCGTTGCGCTCAAGGCAACTAGCAGCAAGGAGGCACTACCAAGCAAGGTAGCTCAAGTGGAGGCTGCCGGCCTCAACGAAGATGAGATGGCGCTTATCATCAAGCGCTTCAAGACCACATTTAAAGAACGCAAGGAGTACCCCAACAAGAATAAAACAAGGGGAAAGCGCTCCTGCTTCAAATGCGGTAAGAATGGTCATTTTATTGCTCAATGTCCCGATAATGAAAATGACCAGGGACAAGAAAGACATGGGATGAAGGAGAAGAAGAAAAGCTATAGGAAGGCGAAAGGCGAGGCTCATCTTGGAAAAGAATGTGATTCCGACTGCTCCTTATCCGACTCCGACGATGAGGGACTGGCGGCCTTGGCCTTCGACAAGTCGTCGTTCTTCCCCAATGAACGCCACACTTTCCTCATGGCCAAGGAGAAGAAGGTAAGTGTTTGAGATTCCCCTAAGTACTCTACTTCTAGTGATGAGGATTCCTCCGATGATGAAGTAGATTACTCTAGTCTATTTAAAGGTTTAGATAGAACCAAAGTAGAGAAAATTAATGAATTAATCGATGCTCTAAATGAAAAGGTTAGATTATTAGAAAAAACAAGAGGATATTTTATATGAGGAACATGAAAAATTTGTTGGTGTGCAAAAATCCCTTGCCTTATAAATGAAGAGAAAAGAAATGTTATCCTCTGAATTGTCTGTTTGCCATGAATCGGTCTCTAGTTTAAAGAGTTTAAATGATGAACTAAATGCTAAGCTAGAGGAAGTTAATAAATCTAGTTCCTGTGTAGAACATGTTGTTATTTGCAATAGATGCAAGGACTTTGATGTTAATTCTTGTGATGAACACCTTATTTCTATTGCTAAACTAAATGATGAGGTGGCAAGTCTTAATGCTCAACTTAAGACTTGCAAAATTGATTTTGATAAGTTAAAATTTGCTAGGGATGCCTACACCATTGGTAGACACCCCTCAATTAAGGATGGACTTGGTTTTCGAAAGAAAGCCAAGAACTTAACAAGCCAAAGGCTCCCATTCCCAACAAGGAGAAAGGGAAGGCCCCTATGGCTAGTAGTACTCAAAGGAATCATGCTTTCATTTATAATAGGAAAATTGCTAGTCATTCCAATTATAATAGGAGTTATGATCATGATGCTTTTGATTCACATGCTATGTTTGCCTCTAGTTCTACTTTTGTTCACGGTAGAAGTAGGCCTAGGAGAAATCATGTTGTGCATGATGTGCCTAGGAAAGTGTGTAATGAATTTACTAATGTTTTCCATGCTTGCAACACTTCTTTTGTTCTTTCATGTAAGAATGCAAAAGTAGTTGCTAGAAAATTGGGATCCAAATGCAAGGGAGACAAGACTTGCATATGGGTTCCAAAAACTGTTTTGACTAACCTTGTAGGACCCAACAAGAGTTGGGTACCTAAAACCCGAGCTTAAATTCCTTGCAGGTTTATGCATCCGAGGGTTCAAGCTGGATTATCGACAGCGGATGCACAAACCATATGACAGGGGAGAAGAAGATGTTCACCTCCTACGTCAAGAACAAGGATTCCTAGGATACGATTATTTTTGGAGATGGGAACCAAGGCAAGGTCAAAGGCTTGGGAAAGATAGCCATCACCAACGAGCACTCCATATCGAATGTATTTCTAGTAGAGTCGCTTGGTTACAACCTCCTATCTGTAAGTCAATTGTGTCACATGGGTTACAATTGTCTTTTTACAAATGTTGATGTATCTGTCTTTAGAAGGAGTGATGGTTCATTAGCATTTAAGGGTGTATTAGATGGCAAGCTCTACTTAGTTGATTTTTCGAAAGAGAATGCCGATCTAGATGCATGCTTAATAGCTAAGACTAGTATGGGCTGGCTCTGGCATCACCGTCTAGCACATGTTGGGATGAAGAACCTTCATAAGCTTCTAAAGTGAGATCATGTGTTAGGACTAACCGATGTCTGTTTTGAGAAAGACAGACCTTGTGCAGCATGTCAGGTAGGAAAACAGGTGGGAAGCACTCATCACAGCAAGAATGTGATGACAACATCAAGACCACTGGAGCTTCTTCACATGGACCTTTTTGGACCCGTTGCCTACCTTAGCATCGGGGGAAGTAAGTATGGTCTTGTAATTGTTGATGATTTTTCCCGCTCACTTGGGTGTTCTTTTTGCAGGATAAATCAGAAACCCAAGAGACCCTAAAGCGCTTTCTAAGGAGGGCTCAAAACGAATTTGAGCTCAAGGTGAAAAAGATAAGAAGCGACAACGGGTCCGAGTTCAAGAATCTGCAAGTGGAGGAATATCTTGAGGAGGAAGGCGTCAAGCATGAGTTCTCCGCTCCCTACACACCACAGTAAAATGGTGTGGTAGAGAGGAAGAACAGGACACTTATCGACATGGCGAGAACGATGCTTGGAGAATTCAAGACGCCCGAGCGGTTTTGGTCGGAAGCTGTGAACACAGCTTGCCATGCCATAAACCGGCTCTACCTACATCGCCTTCTCAAGAAGACCTCGTACGAACTTCTTACCGGTAACAAACCCAACATCTCTTACTTTCATGTATTTGGGAGCAAATGTTACATTCTAGTGAAGAAAGGTAGAAATTCTAAATTTGCTTCCAAGGCAGTAGAAGGGTTTTTACTAGGGTATGACTCAGATACAAAGGCGTATAGAGTTTTCAATAAATCATCGGGTTTGGTTGAAGTCTCTAGCGACGTTGTATTTAATGAGACTAATGGCTCTCCAAGAGAGCAAGTTGATCTTGATGACATAGATGAAGATGATGTTCCAACGGCCGCAATGCGCACGATGGCGATAGGTGATGTGCGACCACAGGAACAACAAGAGCAAGATCAGCCATCTTCCTCCACAATGGTGCATCCTCCAACTCAAGACGGTGAACAGGTACCTCAAGAAGAGGGACAGGATCAAGGGGGAGCACAGGAAGAACAAGTGATGGAGGAAGAAGCACCACAGGTCCCTCCAACTCAAGTCCGAGCAACGATCCAAAGAAATCACCCCGTCGATCAGATTCTGGGTGACATAAGCAAGGGAGTAACTACTCGCTCAAGATTAGCTAACTTTTGTGAGCATTACTCGTTTGTCTCTTCTATTGAGCCTTTCAGGGTAGAAGAGGCCTTGCAGGATCCGGATTAGGTGTTGGTCATGCAGGAAGAGCTCAACAACTTCAAGAGAAATGAAGTTTGGAGCCTGGTGCCACGTCCCAAGCAAAATGTTGTGGGAACCAAGTGGGTGTTCCGCAACAAGCAAGACGAGCACGGGGTGGTGACAAGAATCAAGGCTCGACTTGTGACAAAAGGTTATGCCCAAGTCACAGGTTTGGATTTTGAGGAGACTTTTGCTCCTGTGGCTAGGCTAGAGTCTATTCGAATATTGTTAGCCTATGCCGCTCACCACTCTTTCAGGTTGTTTCAAATGGATGTCAAGAGCACTTTCCTCAACGGGCCAATCAAGGAGGAGGTATACGTGGAACAACCCCTAGCTTTGAGGATGACAGGTACCCCGACCATGTGTTTAAGCTCTCTAAGGCGCTCTATGGACTTAAGCAAGCCCCAAGAGCATGGTATGAATGCCTTAGAGATTTCTTAATTGCTAATGCTTTCAAGGTTGGGAAAGCCGATCCCACTCTTTTCACTAAGACTTGTGATGGTGATCTTTTTGTGTGCCAAATTTATGTCGATGACATAATATTTGGTTCTACTAACCAAAAGTCTTGTGAGGAGTTTAGCAGGGTGATGACTCAAAAGTTTGAGATGTCGATGATGGGTACGGTGAGTTGAACTACTTCCTTGGGTTCCAAGTGAAGCAACTCAAGGACGACACCTTCATCTCCCAAACGAAGTACACTCAAGATCTTCTCAAGCGGTTTGGGATGAAGGACGCCAAGCCCGCAAAGACACCGATGGGAACCGACGGGCATGTTGACCTCAACAAAGGAGGTAAGTCCGTTGATAAAAAGGCATACCGGTCTATGATAGGGTCATTGCTTTATTTATGTGCTAGTAGACCGGACATTATGCTAAGTGTATGCATGCATGCTAGATATCAATCCGACCCCAAGGAATGTCACCTTGTGGCCGTTAAGCGAATTCTTAGATATTAAGTTTCTACGCCTTGCTTCGGGATCTGGTATCCAAAGGGGTCTACCTTTGACTTGATTGGACACTCAGACTCCGATTATGCCGGGTGCAAGGTTGATAGGAAGAGCACATCAAGAACGTGCCAATTTCTAGGAAGGTCCCTGGTGTCCTAGATTTCAAAGAAACAAACATCTGTTGCCCTATCCACCGCTGAGGCCGAGTATGTTGCCACAGGACAGTGTTGCGTGCAACTACTTTGGATGAGGCAAACCCTTTGGGACTTTGGCTACAATCTGAGCAAAGTCCCACTCCTATGTGACAATGAGAGTGCAATCCGCATGTCGGATAATCCTGTTGAACACAGCTGCACTAAGCACATAGACATCCGGCATCACTTCCTGAGAGACCACCAGCAAAAGGGAGATATCGAGGTGTACCATATTAGCACCGAGAACTAGCTAGCCGATATCTTTGTCAAGCCGTTGGATGAGAAAACCTTTTGCAGGTTGCGTAGTGAGCTAAATTTTTTAGATTCGCGTAACTTGGATTGATCTATAGCATACATGTGTTCTATGCCTTTGATCGTGTTACTTCATGCATTTATATGAATTGTTGCTTATTTATGGTGCTCAAGTTGTGCAAGGGATCCCCGGACCTCACAAGTCCATGTGTAAATGATGCACATATTTAGGGGGAGAAGTGCTACAACTTGACCTTTTGAGACTAATCTTTGTGTTTGAGTATACTTGATGTAGTCTCAAAGGTGCATTGAAAGGAAAAGGTGAACTTGGATCATGCAAAGACTTCCACTGCACTCCGGTATTAGTGTACTCACCTGCAAGTTCATACTTATGCTCTCATTGACTTTTTGCTCTTAATTGCCATTTTTGGTGAGGCAATGAGGTTCAAGGGCCAAGAATGATCCCGTTTTGGTGCTTAATGCCAAAGGGGGAGAAATTAAGTCCAAAGCAAATGGATCAGCTACCACTTGTGAATTTTGAAAACAATAGAGTTAGAACTTTTGATTTGTCCAAAATACTCTTATTGCAAAATTTGGTCTCTTGTGGAGGAGAATTTTTTATTATGGGAAAGGGGGAGTTTTTGGTACTTGATCAATTTTTCCATTGGAATATCTCTTGATTTGCCCAAACAAGTGTGTTTGACTTAGAGATAGGAAAAAGGATTTTATTTACAAAAACAAACCAAGTGGTGGCAAAGAATGATCCAAATATGTCAAATCTTGTGCAAAAACAATTTGGTCCTCAATTGCATTGATGTTGCACTTCTTTTGGTTGCTTTTGTATGTGTTGGCATAAATCACCAAAAATGAGGAGATTGAAAGGGAAATGTGCCCTTGGGCAATTTCTATAATGTTTTGGTGATTAAGTGCCCAACATGTTTAAATTAAGTTCTAATGTGCCAAAGGATGAAAAGTGCAAATCAAGGCATGAGGTACGTTTCTAGACTTAGTACATTGTTTTGAGTACTAATGTATTTTGTCTAAGTGCTAGAAACAGGGAGAAAAGAATTGGAAAAAGACTTGGCTCTGTGCAGCCAACTCCAGCTCGACTTGGCACACCAGACTGTCCGGTGGTGCATCGGACAGTGTTCGGTGCGCCAAGCTGGTCCGCGTGAAAAGGCCGCTCTCGGGACTCGACGACGGCGTACGGCTATAATTCACCGGACTGTTCGGTGAGTCGTCCGCGATGAACTCGTCGTTCTCGGGAAACGAAAAAGGTGATGTGGCTATAATTCACCGGACTGTCTGGTGGTGCACCGGACTGTCTGGTGAGCCAACGGTTGCCAGTGCAATGGTCGGCCGCGCAATCCGCGGGCGACGCGTGGCCCGCTCCAACGGTCGGTAGGGGGCACCAGACTGTCCGATGCGCCAACGGACCCGAAGCTGCAACAGTCGACTGTGCCTGTTTTGGAAGGCAATCGCGCACCGGACAGCTACAGTGATTGTCCGGTGGTGCACCGGACTGTCCGATGCACCACACGACAGAAGGCAAGATTAACCTTCCAAGATTGTCTTCAACGGCTCCTAGCTGCCTTGGGGCTATAAAAGGGACCCCTAGGCGCATGGAGGAGTCACCCAAGCATTCACTAAGCATCCTAAGACTCCAAGACTCCAACTTCACGCATTCGATTCTTTGTGATAGAGATTTGAGCTCCAATTGAGTTGTGAACTCCATGCTTTGTGTTTCGAGCTCAAGTCGTGACTTGTGTGCATGGTTGTTCTGCATATTTGAGTCTTGTGTGTGTTGCTCTTCCCAACCTTACTCTTGTGCGTTCTTTGTGATCAATATTGTAAGGGCGAGAGGCTCCAACTTGTGGAGATTCCTCGCAAACGGGAAAAGACTATAATGAAGAAAGTCGTGGTATTCAAGTTGATCATTGGATCACTTGAAAGGGGTTGAGTGCAACCCTCGTCCATTGGGACGCCACAACGTGGAAGTAGGCAAGTGTTACTTGGCCGAACCACGGGATAAAAATCGCGTGTCTCTTGTGATTGCTTTCTCTGTGATTGTTTTGTCCACAAGAACTTGTCTCTCAACCACTTAGCCGTACTAACACTTTAAATTAAGTTTTTGTGGCTATTAGTGTTTGATTTTACAGGATCACCTATTCACCCCCCTCTAGGTGCTCTCAATGTTCGTTGGGCTTAGAAAGATCACTAGGGGAGGTTGTTTGCCCAACGATGGTGCCACCGACCAAACAGTGGGAAAATAGATTGGGTGGGGCAAAATTGGGGTGGGGGGTCATGGTGATAGCTCAAAAAAGTTGGTCTAGTACGACGATAGTGGAGGCACAGACCATCACTGGAGCCAGCTGGGAAGCAGTGGTGGTGGTGTTTAGTTGGATATGAATAAGATGATGACAAAATGACACATACATTAGATGATTTTTAGCATTAGGCTGCGACGAAGAACGAGCGAGGAGGCAGGGCAGAGCGGGATAATCATGATCTGGGTCGAGTGTACATCGAGGAAGAAGTAGTAAGGAACATAAGATAGAGATACATAGATTTAATCTGGTCCCCAATATATTGTGTCCGTGCAAAATACTATTTTGCACTATAGACTATACTCTTTATAGAGTAGAGATTGAAATAGAAGGTGAGGATTAGTAAGTTGTTGGAGATAACGTAGCAAAAAAATTGAGAGATGGTTGCCCATAAAATACATAATAGTTTCTTGACAAACTTACCGAAAATGCGGAGGAGAATATTTGGTTAAAATTGAAAACGGCAACTGAAGATGACGATTTCATTAAATTAACGTAGCTAAAAGTGGAGATATATTATAGATAAAAAATATGAGAAAAACTAGTACTAGGACCATGAATTCATGTAGTTCTCTTAACCGATAGAACTATTTTATGGATTCATCAAAATAGACAAAAAACTGAGTTACTATGTTTCAAGTGACTAAAATGCATATTAACAAGTTTTAGCCACAACGGGTACGGTAGCAAAATTTAAAATTAACGTCTACAATACCATAGAACAAGCATTGAGACGGGAGATATATATCTACCTCCCATTTAAATCTTCGAGTAAAAACAAATAATACTGCAACTTTCGTATTTAATTGTTTCATGTTTCATTTGACGAACAATTATCTCTACTACTTATTAAGTCAGCAATAGTAGCCTGCCTTTTTGTGTTCTGCCGGGTAGTCTCTGACAGGTAGGGCCCGCTTGCTCCTGCGTGCATGCTCCCGGTTTATTCCATAACACATTTTTTTACAAAAAATAGAATTACTGCACATGTCACGTGCACAGGAAGATACATGCACCGTGTGATAATAATCGTACTGCTACATGCACAGGAACACATATAAGCAGGTTTCAACACCAATTGGTGGGCAATGTGGTACTAAATTTACCTTACAAAAAAATTAAGACAGCCATATACACCGTGTGAGGCCCATCTGCCGATTTGTGTTCTGCGAGGCCCATCTGTCGATTTGTGTTCTGCGAGGCCCATCTCCGTGAAACCCTATCCCCGCTCGCGACCTCCAGCCCTGCGCGGCTACGCCCCGCCCGCATGCTCGCCTTGCGCCGCCGCCCTCTTGTTCGTCTTCGGTGCGGTCGCGGCCTCCAGTGCCCAGCGCCACCGCCGCTCCACCACCGCCGCTCCATCTTCTATCCCGCCGGCGGCCTCCAGCCCTGCGCCATCCCCATTTGTGCGGCCTCTACCGTCCCTACCCCCGCACAGTTCGTGCAACCGACTCCCCCCTCTTCAGTCCCCACGTCGTCCACTACTGCATGCTTCCTCCCCACGACCTCCACTTCCTCAGACACCTTATAGAGCTCGATGAAGATAAACCGGGAGCATGTGTGGACTCTATCTCGTCCGAGCACGCGTTTTCACCAGAGTCGGGTTCCTGTACCACGCCGCCGCGCCGGGCCTCTACAGTGTTCGAGCGCGCCTGCAGTGGACCGAGGGGGCGCTCAGCAGAGGCGAGGAGGGGCTTGCTCGGCCGACAACTGGGACTGCGCAGGCTACAAGGGGAGTAGTGAAGATCGACGGCGAGTTGCTCCACGACCGATCTCTCCCGCTTGAGGAGTAAGGTAGTTTTTTTATTTAGAATCAAGACTTTAGAATCCAGATTCCTTGAATCCCCTAAATTTTTATGCTGTTGGAATATGTCGTTTCAGCAATGTACATATTTTAAGGCTTCCAAGCCTCAAGCTTACAGTTACCCCCTCAATGTAACTGAGCATTTGTTCATTTTCTTGGCAAATTTAGTGTTCCGTGATCAGGATTTACTTGTATGACACTACTTCATGCAAGCAAGCTTAGCCTTCTGTAAAGTGACCATTCAATTTTAGGAAATAATGCAGTAGTATGGTAACTATGGTTGGTGGTATTTGAGACATTGGGGTATGACAAGACTTGCCATCTTCTTATCCTTTTTTGCATGGCCGGTAACACATGGGAGAAGCAGTTTAACTTATCCTTTTAAAGCTATGTACAGATTTAAGGTCTCCCTAATCCCAAGCTTATAGTACGCCTTCAATGTAACAACATATATTTCATTTGCTTGGTAACTTGGCTGCTTACCGCCGTCGGGGTTACTTGTACTATTGCACTACTCCATATCAGCAGACTTTTTTTTGGTAAAGCTGACCATTCAAAACTAGGCACCAATGCAATATATCATGATTGAACAATTTATGTTATCCAGTTTTATTTGCTTTCAACGCCATACTTAAACTACGTGCTTTCCTGGAAATCTGGTGTATGGCCTTTGGATCCAGCAACCAATTGTCCTAAAATCTAATGCATGGTCTTTGGAGTATCATTTTCGTTGTTTCTTAGTGGTAACTTGGCTGCTTACCGCGGTCAGGGTTACTTGTACTGTTGCACTACTCCATATCAGCAGACTTTTTTTTGGTAAAGCTGACCATTCAAAACTAGGCACCAATGCAATATATCATGATTGAACAATTTAAGTTATCCAGTTTTATTTGCTTTCAACGCCATACTTAAACTACGTGCTTTCCTGGAAATCTCGTGTATGGTCTTTGGATCCAGCAACCAATTGTCCTAAAATCTAATGCAGAGTCTTTGGAGTATCATTTTCGTTGTTTCTTAGTGGTTCCTTCAATATTGCTAGGCCTGCTTGTGTACTTGCTATGCATTGTTTCTGTACCTTCACCTTAAAAAAACAAAACACCATGTATTGCCAGTCTGATAGGGTTGAAATGCAAATGATAAGGTTGCGGTCGGGTCAGTAGACATATACAATACTTTGTTCATCTATTGCCAAACTGGAAAGTTTGAACATTTTTATCCATGTACCCTGACTCTGACTGGGATAGGTGACCTGTTCACTGATTCGGTCCCAAGTGTGCTTGAAACTCTGGTGGATTTTGCCCATCAAATTGAAACAGCGTATTGAGACGGCAAAACATCTGTCAAAATTTGAATTTTATCGGAGCCCGTGTGTTGCTTGTCAATCAAGTTTGAATTGTTACAGTACTGAATGAGCCCTCAAATTGCATAGTGATGTTCTCTTTTTATGTGCCTGATAGTTGGTCCTATTGTATTTCAGTTGCTCTTGCGGTAGTTCCCCCAACTGTCACCATGCAGTACGAGGAGGGTAAGACTGTGGACCTCTATGTCCCCAGGAAGTGGTACGTTTGCCTCATCCTCTTGTAGAAATATTATTGTTGCCTGTAAGTAGCTAATGAAAATCTATACAAAATTAAGGCCGATTTAGAACGAACCGTTGAAAATACTAAATTAAGGTAGGTTTAGAACGAACTGTTGTTGTCCAACAAATTTCTAGGAAGATGGCATGGTATTAAAAATCAATACAATCTAACATTATTATGAAAGCGAGTGGGATTGTCATTGATTCAATAACCTTAATAGGACGTTCTCTTCGACTAGCCTTTTTGCTCACTTGGTCAGTTTGTGTTTATTTCAAATATTTGTTTATTACTGAGCTAGCAAATAGCAATGATTAGTTTCTCAAAACATGTAGTGTGTTGTGTTGCTGCATCAGAATTGAGAATGATCTTTGAATATGTTCATATAGTTGTCACCTACTTACCATTGTGTTTTTTCTTAGAGTTAATCTTTGCTTCTCTACTTACCATTTTGTTTTTCTCAGAGTTAATCCCAAGCAGTGCAGACTCTCAAGCATCAGTGTTGCCTTTTTCTTCTTGTGCCCACAAGTATGGAGCATCTGTCTTTTACAACCTCGTGTTGCTTCCAGTATACTGTCTTTCCATGAATTATGTCTAGCTTTGAATTTTGGAAAATTATAGAGTAATATACTTTATTGCTGATCCCAGACATCTAGGTGGTCCATTTATGGATATGTAGTTCTTTGCTTGGCACACAATCTTCCTTGTACTGTTTACTAAATTTAGGTGGACAAACAAAATGCTTCTGTAGTTTTCTTTGTCCATTAGCAAAATAACAAGTATTATCAGCTTTGATGAATGTTAAATATTGATGAGAAAAACTATGAAACATCTTATTATGTAACCTAATCTAAGATTATTATGGGAGCGAGTGGGATTGTCATTGATTCAGTAACCTTAATATGATGTTCTCTTCGACTTGCCTTTCTGCTCACCTGGTCAGTTTGTGTTTATTTCAAATATTTTGTTCATTATCGAGCTAGCAAATAGCAATGATTAGTTTCTCAAAACATGTAGTGTGTTGTGTCGCTGCATCCGAATTGAGAAGGATCTTTGAATATGTTCCTATAGTTGTTACCTACTTACCATTGTGTTTTCTCATCAACATTTAACATTGTATAGTAGTTCTGTCATCATTGTATAGCAGTTCTGTCATCTTAGTTTGGCGTTGCTATGAAAATTCTGATAGAGAATACCAGTTTCTTTTCTCAGAATGTGAATACTTATGTTTTCTATAATAATCATGGGTCGTTGTGACTATCCAGGGAAATTCGGAATTGTGTTCGCCTCAATTTCTGTACCCATCTTTGCAGCTCTGTATTGTCCAACAAAACTTTGGTTAGTGCTTTCATGCTTTCATTTTGTGTTCTTAATACTATTTCTTTTATATTGAATATTTGAATGACCTGTTCTACTATTACAGTTTGAACATGTTTTGTTATGTCATGTCTATTACCAAATTGTAAAAGCAAATGAATTGTATTGAGAACAAATTTAAATTAAAATTCCAACTAATATATATGGACATGACAAACTTGTGTGTATTAGGGGTATTTATTGGGGTATGAAGTTTATATACAAGCATGCTTCCGGTATATAGAGGTTGATGCTAAATGATAGTTGAAAGGATTAGCTGGTAGTATGCTTTCCGTATGGTGCACTTGCACTTGCGCAACTTCATTCTTCTTCGCTTCTCTTAATTCTTCTTTCTATGTCTACAGTTCAATACAAAGCGAAACACCCTTAAGTGAGACTAGGTGTGTGCCCATGCGTTGCCACGAGAGTTAAAGATTAGTATAAAATATAGATACGGAACGATAAACATCACTATGATATGCAAAATTCATATGATAAAATATCACGTAACACTAATATCATGAACTGATGTCGAATAAACATTATAAGAAGTCGAACAGCCATGCTAAAATATTTATTCACAAGTACGACCAAGTACAGTTCAAGGAACAAATAACAATCCTTTCTCATGAAATGAAATAAAAAAGGGCAACACATACAGACACCTGACCGGACTTCAGAAGCTAGCTCCAGCTTAAACCAGCTATAGAACTCCCCACCTTTCATCATGCTGATCATCAGGAACTGCCCTTTCAAACACACGTCTTTGAACCCTGTTGCTACGATCCTGCAAACTGGACCTGTACAATATTAGCCAATTGCCTCTACCTACACTCTTCATATAGACAACTCCACTCCTAGAGTATGGTCTTGTTGCAACAGTCATTTGTGGTCACAGACGTTGCAGTAGCATAAAAGGTCTCGTTCAGAATTACATAAATTAATGAACTTGATACATAGTTCAATAGATTTTCAATTATTTGGTCAGCTGGTCTCCATAAGTTTGTCAATTGGCCTCTTCATCAGCTTTTCATCGGTGCTCTCTTGATGCAAAGGTTTTTCTCTGGTTTCTATTGATGCAGAACCTTCTCATCTGCATGTCATCTGGTTTGACATGTTGCATAGGCTTCTCCAATCCATAAGAATGAAGTATAAACGCTATTGTTTGGTGCACTGCCAACCTTTGCTTTGCTGGAACTAAGTCCTATGAAAGCTACATCTACTTTTATCTGAGATGGCCTTGTTCTGGAAATAACGAACATGCACGTCAGCATGAAGTTCAGTAAATGATACTGTGGAATATAAATTGAAAAATCTTCAGTTGCTTTCCAGCCATACAAAAAGAAAAGTAGAAAACTGATTGTAGAAAGTGAAGGTATTGATATTTATTTTTATCTAATCTATATTATTATCATATTAACCAATACATTGTTTCGTTTTTCTAATCCAAATCTAGGTAGCACTGATCCATTCCATAGAAAATGGTGCATTACTTTGTGAGGAAAAACATTGAACTAATTTAAGGCAATGCTTGGTGACAAAATGCACCATATAAAAGTTTGAGTGTACTGATAGTCAGAAAAGACCATAAATTGCAAGCAAAGTATCTTTTGATTTATTATTAGCACCGATGTTCCATTAAATTGCAATAAACTTTATAAAAATATATTTAATGGTAGCTCCTATATATATATTTGATTAAAGTTGAATGCATGAGAAGTGACAGGACGTGAAACTGACAATTAAAAAGGATTTAGTCAGAAGTATATTTAGACTAAGCGCCTTGAACAGACCACAAGCTATTCACATATTGTGTTCGATTAGGAATCAGTCATTTGCGATGTCTTAGATGAGCGCCACGTGTACTCTATTTCTTGCACCATGCCACAGAGGCCACCAGCAACATGCTCGCCCTGTGCTGTAGAGGCTGTATCGACGCTCGCCGATACGCTGCTTATCGTATCAGCGCGCGCGACATTGAGGGTCGTGTAGTAGTCAGGCAGAGCATCAGCTTTATTTGTTCCATATCAATTCTATCATATTAGGTCGTCTGACCCTGCAAATGCAAAAGACAGGTTTGAACCACCCAAAAGGCATGTAAGGACTCAGAAGCAGGGGTAAAACCATACAAAATTTCTGCCTTGCTCTTTATTTCTTTGTTGTTACTTGGATAGTCCAATGTATGCAGAGCAGTAAGACCCAACTATGCAACCGTAAATAAAAGCTTCTTACCGTGAGAGAACCTTCAGAATATAATGCTTCATTGAAATCTGCCGCAAACGTCTGTCAGCTTAATTCTTTAATTCCACATCGTGAAAGGTAACCTCTGGCTTCATTGAAATCTGCCACAAAAGGGAAACCAGCAAACGGGAATTACATTGCAGAATTCAATTGCCACAAAAGAAATCTGGCGTTTTCTTAGAGTACCAGGAAGACGATTGTAATCCGGTTCTATTCCATTCCCATTGATATCCTTGTGGTTTGGTGTCATGTATTTGCCAACTGTGACGATAATACCAGAACCATCATGAAGTTCAAATACAGATTGGATTAAGCCCTGCATCACCCTAGACATGAGTTACCAGACACAAAAAGGGCATAATATAATCCTGTTGATCATAGGGAAAGAAAACGTCACAATATCCTCTTTTGGGTGGTTCAAACCTTGCCAAAAGTCCTTTCGCCAACAAGAACAGCTTTGCAATTGTCATGAAGTGCTGAAGCAACCTAAAAAATTATTGGTGCGTGAGCTTTGACTACATGCCATTTCATTACTGTCGGTGGACGAAAATGTGTACTTACTATTTCACTGGCGCTTGCTGTCCTATTATTCACCAGCAACTGTCACAAGATGTAGATAAACATATGAGACATATTATGTTACATTTTATGATTTAACTTTATATATTGTTATATGAAAAATCTTCAATTTGATGCTAGGTTTCTTAAAGAACAAAGACGTAGATAGAGTCTACACTTTCTACAAAATAGTTTCTTGTAATTTCATTATGATGTAAAAGAAATCTATTTGTTTGACAGAGGGACTTCGTCATTTAATCCTTTTAATGATGTTTTCTTTGCAATAATGCCATGATTGGTCCTACAAGATCAATGGCGGGATCAGGTAGAATAAACCAAAATAGGACAGTTCCAGACATTCATCCCTTTCCTCCGTAAGTATATAGTTCACTTGTCACATTTATATATGAATGAAGAACTTAAGCTACAGTTTGTGTTTTATATAGTTTCGTGTTATTTGATGATATTCAAGATTTCAATAACTTACCACACGTAAAGAGTATCTTTTCGAGGGTAGTTGTTAAGTTCCCTAGGCGTCATGATAGTCAACACTTCATCCTACAGGATATCACAGTGAGTTACTTCAAGCTTTAAAATAGAGTCAATATAGTCATGTTGTTATAATAAAATTCTTTGACTCATACGACCTGTATTCCCATATATCTAGGGATCCAAAATGGAAGCAATTTCAAGTCGCAATAATGTTCCACGTTTCGATGCCTTACTCACACAAGGATGCACATATACATTGTATAGAGTGGGATTCTGTCTAAATAGGGAGGGGATTCAATTTCGGAATATTGGACATGGGCTAGAGATCGGACTGATAACACATACTATTGTGGAGCCATTCATTAAGCCAATCCAATTTCCTCCATTTCCAAAGTATCTTATGCCATTCCATAAGGTGTATCAACAACCGCATAAGTCGTTCGTAGGTAATGATCATTCCTTCCATATGGTTTATATATATAGTACTAATGGCTGATGTATAAGTTATTCAAAGATAACTAATCACATGTGAATTGCTCAGACATTATTGGCATAGTTCTTCATTTAGAGCCATTAAAGCATATCGGTGGAAGGCCTTATAGAGAGGCTGTACTAATGGATTCCAGGTGACACTAATTTATAGCTACATTATTTTTTGAAAGTATTAAGTAATTGTTAGGTCTTATTCAGACAACATTAATGTTTTTATAGGTGGGATCTAATCGTCGTGGGGGTATGGACTGACCTCTTGCAAAGAAATGCTCTACGATGGTCGTTAGCTAGAGTTGACAATAACATAATTATTGGAACTATGCTGCGTCGTAACAATAAACACAGTAATTTCTCTTGTACCTAAATTCTTTCAACTTGAACTCAATTCTTATGCTTATTTATTATCCTAACAATAGGATGCTTGGAAACCTCGGATTACAACACCGTTCATTTCAACCCAGATCATCACACTACATACCACTTGAAGAGTGAGTGGTTCTTATAATAGATTTATAAACTATAGCTAAAATTAAAATGATAATATAATCATCTTCTTACAAATTATGTTCTAAATTGCAGCTATTCGACGTTCGTTGATTCAAAATCCAAGGCGTCGTATCGTCGACAAATTTCTTGAGAACAGACGGGCACATCTCACAACTGTGATATCTGATTGAGACGTATTCTAGCTTGTTATAGTAGATACTTTGTTAGTTATGATTTAGATGAAACTTAGTAGTAATGATTTGTTCTCTATTTTGTATTAGTCGTGTGTTCGGTCTCAATGGTGATCACTTTGTATAAAACTATGTGGCCTTTCTATGAGCTAATAAATAAGTTCACCATCATTATTCTTCATTCATCTTTCTTCATCACTGTTAGCATGGTTCTTGATCTATACAAGCCTATGTCATTTGCATTTAGTCCACTGTAATCCATGGCCTGGTAATCACAAAACTATTGAAAACAATATCCGCTTACGAAAGATATGTGGAAAATGCGGTAGGAACGACATAATGATGATAGCATTTTTGCAAATTGAAAGAACAAAAAAATTGCTCACCGAAGAGGATCACTTCATTCTTCATCTCAAAACACTCCAGACGATGCAGCAGTTTTGGAACAAAAACTTGAACCTTGCAACAAAGCAACACTTGAGACGGGTGTTTCCTTCTTTAACTGAAGGCACTCAGATCATACGACACTCTTGGAAAAAAATGAAACCTTTCAAAAAATAAACCAGCAAATATCACCTCTTCCCCTTTTTTTACGAAACTCGCCAGCACCTCTTCGAGGGGGGAGGCAGAAGCAAGATAACACTTAAACGACAGTAAACAATACACAAACCAGTTAAAAATATGAAAAATCACCCATTACAAGAGCTGTAGGCTGTAGCATGGTTATTAACACACAACTGACCTCATATGAACATATCATGAGACAACATTAGTACAATTAACGTGAAAAAATGCATAATATTAATGTTACATCGCCAAATAAATAGAGATAATAACATATGCATTCTGGCTTTTACATGTTGAATTTATGGACATCTACTACATATGAGATTGCTCAACCTATTCGAGCATTTAAATGGAAAACAACTTCCTGCAATCATCAATTAAGGGATTCAAGTATACACCACACTCCACTGCACTAATATTCTTAGCAGCATCAATTGAACATAATCACAAAAGGACTGGCAAGAAGATGCAGAGTAAGATAACATTCTTGGTAGGCATAGAACATAATCTTACTGGAAAAATATATTGTTTTATTGTTTTCCTCTTCGTTTTATTTTTCTTTCTTCTTGCTCTGTTGTTCAGTCAGTCTGTCATCCCCATAAACTAGTTCTAGATAGTAGTACGAAAGGCATTTTCCTCTTCACACTCTTGGTTGCTGCCTTGGCCCCTCCTCAACCCTGTTTTACTTGACTTCAGCTTTGACAATATATTAGTCACTAAGCATTTATTTTCCAACTTGGCAATGTTGACAACATGCAGAAGAGAAAAGGCATAACCTCTGCACCATGGTTTAGCCAACCATTAGCATTTATGTATTCAAACATCATAGCCCACATCTTGATAAGCACCACTTTCTGGTTATATTTATCATAAAAATTGAGCATTATTGTGTGTTAAAATACGCGAACACACAAACAATAATGATATAATGCTCTAAAGCTAAAGCCATAAAAAGGTACTCAATGTCTTCAAAATTAATTTCATAGTTATCATGGTTGTTCGTCTTAAGGTCCTTGAAAATACATAATATTCACAGTACAAAATTCATGAAGTGCTCAATACCACCAGCAATATATTGGTAAGAAAAACCGTTCTATAATTACATTGTTAATTGTACTCCCATAATCCATATCCAAATTCCACCCACGAGTCATATTTCATAAGCACAAAAGCCGTTCTATAATTACATTGTTAATGATACTTCCATAATCCATATCCAAATTCCACACACGAGACATATATCATAAGCACAAGGGGAGAAAGAAATTTCAGATAACATATAATTTCAAATGACAGATAATGCCATGTTCATGAATCTTGATAACAGTAACAACATGACACGACATTAAAGTATCATCTGCAGCACATGACAAGAATTGCATGATCCACGCTTCCACATGTCAAACCAGAGTATAGTGGTGTCAAAAGGGCAGAAAACAAGAAAAGGAGGATATGAGAACAAATAATGAGCATAGAAGAACAATATTGTTATTGAGTGTTGTTTGCGCAGGTCCTCAATTTATTGAACCATATCCATGAAGCATGAACTATAGAAATAGGGGATGTCTACTTTGCAACCTGAAAATAAAACACAAATAAGCACTAAAGAATTATGGAATTCTGTAAAATAATGTAAATTCCAGTTACAAAAAACCACTGAGCATGCAGTTTTGGTAAATCAAAATTGACTCTAGATGTTACTAAAATAGGGAACCCGCTGAGCATGCAATTTTGGTAAATTAAATTGACTCCCCTGCAATGCTAACCCATCAGTGTCTCAATTAGAAAATTTGAGTAATTAAATTCAGAGCATCTCTGAAAATTCAAGTACCTAAATTGTGCACTAAAACTTATACATCATGCTAAGTAAGCAATGTAATTTCAAGATACGAATATTGTCAGCTTTACCAAGATCAATGTCATTTGAAGTACCCAAAATATATTTGGGAAAAACACGCCCGTACCACTTGTTTGTGTGGATTTCATACCCTAAATTTTATGATGTTTTCTTTTGTTCTACGACTAATGGTATGTCTTCATTTTTTTCTTAGCTAATTAGGATCCATTGTAGCAGCATGCTTTTAGGCTTTAATCTTACAGATTGACGGTAAACTGAAACATATTCCTAGAAAAGTGAGTATTCCTTAGAATTTGTTTAGTATCCACTGTAGCAACATGCTATTAGGCATTTAGGCTGTAATCTAATTAAATTCAGTTTCAAAAAGGATCAATCACATGGATGCTGTCCTAGAAGCAAAAAAAAAGAACCCACAGTAAACAGAAGTTACCAAACAGTAAATTCTTTTGTTCTACGACTAATGGACTGCCTTCATGTGTTTTCTTACCTGTTTAGGATCCATTGTAGCAGCATGCTTTTAGACAAAAGAATCTATAGATTGAAGTTAAACCGAAACATATTCCTAGAAAAGTGGGTATTCCTTAGATGAATAGGAACTGAAACATAAACTTTCACGTCGATTGAATTCTCGACAGAAGTACCTGGAGTTGGTTAGATAGTCATTCGATAAGTACTGAGGGAACAAGCAATTCTTCTGTGAGATCCCATTGGATGAGACGAACCATATACCACCATTTGAAGTGCACCAAGTGTTCTTCAATGTCTCCAGCAGCTGGAGATGCTTTAGTTTTCATTTTTATCTGATTGGTTCCAGCAGTAGGTCCTGGTGATGACTGCTCTCTAAAGGATGGATGCACGAATGCACCCTCTTTAGAACAAAATTCGTCCAACATATGTTGTAAATATTCAACAACATCCTTTGTCCACTGAGAGCGTTGGTTATCAGAACCCGCTACTGAAATACTGTTAGGTGTCTGTCGGGTCTGTAGCTATATAAAATTGAATACACATCATCAAAATGGTGCAATGTGGCATTTGATAGTAAATAAGAGAAGGTTACAAGAGATTCCAAACCTGGTTTAGGTATGTGACTTTAATAAACCATGTTGCTCTTAGCAACAGAACATTATATCGAATTAGACCTTCAAAAAGTGATTTCCTACGGTAACCATGAGGAACGTGCTCAGACAATGAACACAGTCGCTTGTTTGGCTGAGCAAGGGCCTGCAAGGCAATAATGGATGTAAAGAAAGAAAACTAACGAATGTAAGCAAACTGAGCTCATTGCTGCAGCACCAGCATAACAAAGTAAAAAACATCATTCAACACCATAAATCGAATATTCCAAGCTGAATAACTTTGAATTCCACAGATGAAACATGTGAAAAAGGCTAATGCTCGCTGTCCCAAGTAACAATGTTGTTCAAGATTTTAAATGCCAAAAGCAACCTCACAGTAAGAATGGTCATATGTCCTTAGTTGTTATTCTAGCAGTACACTATCAATCAAATACTCAAAAGGAAGCCAAACATCTAACTATCAGGCGAAAGCAAGCTTAAAAATTTGCAAACTTAGATAACAAACATGAAATATTTACCGAGGTTCTATTGAACAAAACATTATATTATTATAACAACAAATGACAGGTTAGTCTGCTCGACCTCAATCCATTTTCTGCGGGTGTCCTCATTACATGGTCTTTGCTCTGGGTAAACTCCAGGCTTGATCAGTAGAGATCCATAAAGAGGAACTCCATAAACTTGGCCAGCTTGTTGTGAAAGAAAGAGCATCAGTGTTTTATGTTTAACACAATATCATGTAATAGGAGGCTTGATCAGTTTTTTATGTTCTAGAATTCACAAATGACAGCCCACATTATCTGCTTTTTAAATTTCAGGTAACCTGAATTTGATCAAACCAGATGGATGGGATACACATGTAACTGATTAAATTATAAAAGCTCCTTAAATATCCCATATATATATATTGTCTTAAGGGAAAGAGACCTAATTGAAATCAACTTACTGGAGATTACGCCTACGGATGGTAGACTCTTCACCATTGCCTAGAAGAAGTGTCCTCTAGAGAAAAGTCAATTAGAAACCGATAGCCAAGTTATAATGGCACCTGCGATGCTCTAAAAACGTGGTAGGGTGCCTATAGGTCATTTTCTTGCTAATTTTGCCAGGGAAATTGCAAAAATCTAAAGCAGCATTAGTTTCAATGGTGCTTTTGAACTTAAATGAGTACATAAAAAACCTCTGAGAAGACATACTGCATATAAAGAATATGTCCTTAAAATTTAACATGAATTCTTAATCTTTCACATTGCATTGGTGATTGGTGACACTCTAGGGGCCTGTTTGGTTGCTACCTTGCCAGGCAGCTCGCCGGCCAGGCAATCATCCTAGCCCCATGCGACCAAAATCGGACGCCTGGGATGGATTCCTAGGCCAGGCAGCTCCGTCCAGGAGCCATCCAAATAAACCCTAGAAGCATGTACCACTCAGACAACTCATCACTTGGATTAATATCATCAAAGTCCAGGCATAATCACGTACCTCCTCTTTAGCAGCTTGTCTAATGTTGTCTTTTGCTTATAAGTTAGCATTCCTCAGGCTAATACGAAGCCTGCTAAAATGTTCAAGGTTTATATAAAAAAGTAGGCTAAAAAGGATAACAAAAATAAACAAACTCCAAGTCTCCAAGAATATCTTACTTCTTGTATTGTTCATCCCATGACTTCAAGGTTGCTTGACCAGACTGCACCTCATCAAAAGTGGGAAGCTGCTGTGCTAGAAGATCAAGCTGGAACTGCAGTGACTTCAGCAACTGCAGAGCATCCTGTGCAGAACCATTCAACCTTGGAAGATAATTTGCTTCCTCTGTCCCTTTCCCTGTTTTTCCACATGATTCAATTGCAGTAATGTTCTCATCAAGCTGTGAAACTGCTTGGCCCCATTCTTTCTTAAGATTTTCAACAGCTTGTGTGACTCCATCCATCCTAATATCTTAATGAATCAAAATCAGCAGATTTAACATGCTGGCATGTGAAGAAAGGACAACTGAAAACTTGTAACATAAACAGAATTTAGTCTTGATACATGAATAAGTGCACTCCTGAAAACTTAAGTTCCTTCTGGAGGAACAAAAAATCCTCATGGAGGAGGATTTCCTTAGCAGTACATAAACGAATATCCATGGCATGTGGAGTACATTTCGGGTTGATGTAAAACATCCATATTCCTTACAATGAAATAAGTAATTATAACGCAACTACACAACATGTACCACCATCCTAAGCATTCCCTTGTTGGAGACATCCTAAAAGATTACATTCTCTATATTTCTTTCCTCTTCAACAACATTCTCTAAATCATGTCTTTTATACACAAATACCTATATTAGAGACATTTTTAATTTGTCCTGTAAATTTAGTAGACCGTTTAAAGGACGCGCCGGAGGGAGTAGAGGATGACCTCATCCTCTAAATTTAGGGTATAGGTGAAAGGGAAATGTGCCCTTGGGCCATTTCTAAGTATTTTGGTGATTGAGTGCCAACACAAGTGCTTAAATGTGAATCTATGCCCATGGATGGACAAAGTACAAATCAAGGTTAAAGGTATGTTTCTCAGGCTTAGTACATTGTTTTATGGACTAATGTATTGTGTCTAAGTGCTGGAAATAGGAAAAATCGGATCGGAAATGAGTTGGCTCGAGCAGCCAAGAACCTGCCCAGTCTGGGAGCACCGGACTGTCCGGTGGTGCACCGGACAGTGTCCGGTGCGCCAGACTGACTTGGGCGAACTAGTCGCTCTCGGGAATTTACCGGCGATGTACGGCTATAATTCACCGGACTGTACGGTGTGCACCGGACTGTCCGGTGAGCCAACGGTCGGCCGGGCCAACGGTCGGCCGCGCGATCTGCGCGGGACACGTGGCCGAGCCAACGGCTAGAAGGGGGCACCGGACTGTCCGGTGTGCACCGGACATGTCCGGTGCGCCAACGGCTCCAAGGCCGCCAACGGTCGGCTTCGCTATTTAAGGAAGGAAATCGGGCACCGGACAGTGTCCGGTGTGCACCGGACTGTCCGGTGCGCCAAACGACAGAAGGCAAGAATGGCCTTCCAGATTTGCTCTCAACGGCTCCTAGCTGCCATGGGGCTATAAAAGGGACCCCTAGGCGCATGGAGGAAGATACGAAGCAACCTTAGAGCATTCTTGATCATCCACACTCAGTCTTTGCGCATTCGTTTGTCATTCTCAGTGATTCGAGCTCCGTTCTAGTGAGAACTTTGAGATAGTCTTTTGAGCTCGATTCTTGGCCGTGTGTGTGCGCATTTTGCTGTGGATTTGTGTGTGTTGCTTCCCTCCCTTACTCCGTGCTTCTTTGTGAACTTTAAGTGTAAGGGCGAGAGACTCCAATTTGTGGAGATTCCTCGCAAGTGGGATAAAGATAAGCAAAGCAAAACATCGTGGTATTCAAGTGGGTCTTTGGACCGCTTGAGAGGGGTTGATTACAACCCTCGTCCGCTGGGACGCCACAACGTGGAGTAGGCAAGCGTTGGTCTTGGCCGAACCACGGGATAACCACCGTGTCATCTCTGTGATTGATCCTTGTTGGTTGTTGTGTTTTGTTGAGGATTCCGATCTAGCCACTTGGCAATTATTGTGCTAACGATTAACCAAGTTTTGTGGCTTAAGATTTTGAAGTGTTACAGGATCACCTATTCACCCCCCCTCTAGGTGCTCTCAATTGGTATCGGAGCCGTTCTCTTCAAGAAGGGACTAATCGCCCGAAGAGATGGATCCTAAGGGGAAGGGAATCGTGATCAACGACAAGGAGAAGGAGTCCTTCGTCAACGAGCCGAAGGATGACAAGCCTACTGACTCGGGCTCGGGCCACAAGCGCAAAGATGGGAAGAAGAAGAAGACAAGGCGCATCAAGGAGATCGTCTACTACGACGATAGCGATGAGTCTACTTCCTCCCAAAAGGACGACGACAACGACTACAGGAAGACGGTCAATTCGAACTTTTCATTTGATTATTCTCGTATTCCACATAGTTCGAATTCGCATTTGCTTTCCATTCCTCTTGGTAAACCTCCACACTTCGATGGGGAGGACTACGGATTTTGGAGTCACAAAATGCGTAGTCACTTATTCTCTCTCCATCCAAGCATATGGGAGATTGTAGAGAATGTAATGAAATTTGATAGCTCGGATAGCCCTATGCTTATAAATGAACAAATCCATAGAAATGCACAAGCTACTACTGTTCTATTAGCATCTTTGTGCAGGGAAGAGTACAATAAGGTGAGCGGCTTGGACAATGCCAAGCAGATATGGGACACCCTCAAGATCTCTCACGAGGGGAACGACATCACCATGCTCACTAAAATGGAGTTGGTGGAGGGCGAGCTTGGACGATTTGTAATGATAAGGGGAGAGGAGCCAACCCAAACTTACAACCGGCTCAAGACCCTTATCAACAAAATAAGGAGCTACGGAAGCACGCGATGGACGGACCACGACGTCGTCCGCCTAATGCTAAGGTCCTTTACCGTTCTTGATCCTCATCTCGTAAACAATATTCGTGAGAATCCCAGGTACACGACGATGACGCCTGAGGAGGTACTCGGAAAATTCGTAAGCGGGCGGATGATGATCAAGGAGGCGAGATACGTCGACGACGCTCTAAACGGTCCAATCAATGAGCCTCAACCTCTTGCTCTCAAGGCAACAAGAAGCAAGGAGATGCTACCTAGCAAGGTGGCACAAATTGAGGCGGCCGGACTTAATGATGAAGAGATGGCTCTCATCATCAAGAGATTTAAGACGGCGCTAAAAGGCCGCAAGGGGCAGCCAAGCAAGACCAAGACAAAGGGGAAGCGCTCATGCTTCAAATGTGGTAAGCTTGGTCATTTTATTGCTAACTGTCCCGACAATGATAGTGATCAGGATCAAGGGAACAAGAGGGAGAAGAAGAAGAACTATAAGAAGGCAAAGGGCGAGGCGCATCTAGGCAAGGAGTGGGACTCGGATTGCTCCTCTTCCGACTCCGACAATGAAGGACTCGCCGCCACCGCCTTCAACAAGTCATCCCTCTTCCCCAACGAGCGTCACACATGCCTTATGGCAAGGGAGAAGAAGGTGAGTACTCAAGACTCCACTTATGCTTCTTCTAGTGATGATGAGTCCAGTGATGATGATGACATAGACTATTCTTGCTTATTCAAGGGCTTAGATAGAACTAAGATAGATAAGATAAATGAACTCATTGATGCCTTGAATGATAAGAATAGGCTATTAGAAAAGCAAGAGGACCTTTTATATGAAGAACATGATAAGTTTGTAGAAGCACAAAAATCACTTGCTTTAGAGATTAAGAGAAATGAAATGCTTTCTTGTGAGTTGTCTACATGTCATGATTCAATTTCTAGTTTAAAAAGCATAAATGATGATTTAAATGCTAAGCTAGAAAAATCTAGTAAATTAACATCTTGTGTAGAACATGTTGTGATTTGCACTAGGTGTAAAGATTTTGACATTGATGCGTGTAGTGAACACTTAGTCTCAATTTCCAAACTTAATGATGAATTGGTTAGTCTTAATACCCAACTTAAGACTAGCAAAACTGAATTTGATAAGTTAAAATTTGCAAGGGATGCCTACACAATTGGAAGACATCCCTCAATTAAGGATGGTCTTGGCTTCAAGAGGGAAGCCAAGAACTTGACAAGCCATAAGGCTCCCATCTCCGCCAAGGAGAAAGGGAAGGCCCCTATGGCTAGTAGTGTGCAAAAGAACCATGCCTTTATGTACCATGATAGGAGACAATCTAGAAATGCTTATAGGAGTTGTAATGCACATGATGCTTTTGATTCTCATGACATGTTTGCGTCTAGTTTTTCTTATGTGCATGATAGAAATGTTGGTAGGAGAAATATTGTTCATAATATGCCTAAGATAAATGTTGTTAATATTCCTAGGAAAGTTAATGAACCTTCTACAATTTATCATGCTTTAAATGCTTCCTTTGCTATTTGTAGAAAGGATAGGAAAATAGTTGCTAGGAAGTTAGGGGCAAGATGCAAGGGAGACAAAACTTGCATCTGGGTCCCTAAGGATATTTGCACTAACCTTGTAGGACCCAACATGAGTTGGGTACCTAAGACCCAAGCCTAAATTTGCCTTGCAGGTTTATGCATCCGGGGGTTCAAGCTGGATTATCGACAGCGGATGCACAAACCATATGACGGGGGAGAAGAAGATGTTCACCTCCTACGTCAAGAACAAAGATTCCCAAGATTCAATAATATTCGGTGATGGGAATCAAGGCAAGGTAAAAGGGTTAGGTAAAATTGCAATCTCAAATGAGCACTCTATCTCTAATGTGTTTTTAGTAGAGTCTCTTGGATATAATTTGCTATCTGTTAGTCAATTATGCAATATGGGATATAACTGTTTGTTTACAAATATAGATGTGTCTGTCTTTAGAAGATGTGATGGTTCACTAGCTTTTAAGGGTGTACTAGACGACAAGCTTTACCTAGTTGATTTTGCAAAAGAAGAGGCCGGTCTAGATGCATGCTTAATGGCTAAGACTTGCATGGGCTGGCTGTGGCATCGCCGCTTAGCACATGTGGGGATGAAGAACCTCCACAAGCTTCTAAAGGGAGAACATGTGATAGGTCTAACTAATGTTCATTTCGAAAAAGATAGACCTTGTGCAGCTTGTCAAGCAGGGAAACAAGTGGGAGGCTCTCATCACACCAAAAATGTGATGACAACATCAAGACCCCTGGAGCTGCTACATATGGACCTCTTCGGACCCGTCGCCTATCTGAGCATAGGAGGAAGTAAGTATGGTCTAGTTATTGTTGATGACTTTTCCCGCTTCATTTGGGTGTTCTTTTTGCAGGATAAGTCTGAAACCCAAGGGACCCTCAAGCGCTTCCTAAGGAGAGCTCAAAATGAGTTTGAGCTCAAAGTGAAAAAGATAAGGAGCGACAACGGGTCCGAGTTCAAGAACCTTCAAGTGGAGGAATTTCTTGAGGAGGAGGGGATCAAGCACGAGTTCTCCGCTCCCTACACACCTCAGCAAAATGGTGTGGTAGAGAGGAAGAACAGGACGCTCATAGATATGGCGAGGACTATGCTTGGAGAATTCAAGACCCCCGAGTGCTTTTGGTCGGAAGCCGTGAACACGGCTTGCCACGCTATCAACAGGGTCTACCTTCACCGCCTCCTCAAGAAGACGTCGTATGAGCTGCTAACCGATGAAGAAGACGTTCCAACGGCCGCGATACGCACCATGGCAATTGGAGATGTACGGCCTCAAGAACATTTGGAGCAAGATCAACCTTCTTCCTCAACAACGGTGCATCCCCCAACTCAAGACGATGAACAGGTTCATCAAAAGGAGGCGTGTGATCAAGGGGGAGCACAAGATGATCACGTGATGGAGGAAGAAGCGCAACCGGCACCTCCATCCCAAGTTCGAGCGACGATTCAAAGGGATCATCCCGTCGACCAGATATTGGGTGATATTAGCAAGGGAGTAACTACTCGCTCGAAATTAGTTAATTTTTGTGAGCATTACTCTTTTGTCTCTTCTATTGAGCCTTTCAGGGTAGAAGAGGCCTTGCTAGATCCGGACTGGGTGTTGGCCATGCAGGAGGAACTCAACAACTTCA
This sequence comes from Zea mays, assembly GCF_902167145.1. Taxonomy (NCBI): domain Eukaryota; kingdom Viridiplantae; phylum Streptophyta; class Magnoliopsida; order Poales; family Poaceae; genus Zea; species Zea mays. The sequence continues at coordinate 80,121,152 of NC_050096.1, read as the reverse complement.
AGCGCAATGAAGTTTGGACACTGGTGCCTCGTCCTAAGCAAAATGTTGTGGGAACCAAGTGGGTGTTTCGCAACAAACAAGACGAGCACGGAGTGGTGACAAGGAACAAGGCTCGACTTGTGGCAAAAGGTTATGCCCAAGTCGCAGGTTTGGACTTTGAGGAGACTTTTGCTCCTGTGGCTAGGCTAGAGTCCATTCGTATCTTGCTAGCATATGCCGCTCACCATTCTTTCAGGTTGTACCAAATGGATGTGAAGAGCGCTTTCCTCAATGGGCCGATCAAGGAGGAGGTGTACGTGGAGCAACCCCCTGGCTTCGAGGATGAACGGTACCCCGACCACGTGTGTAAGCTCTCTAAGGTGCTCTATGGACTCAAGCAAGCCCCAAGAGCATGGTATGAATGCCTTAGAGACTTTTTAATTGATAATGCCTTCAAGGTTGGGAAAGCCGATCCAACTCTTTTCACTAAGACTTGCGATGGTGATCTTTTTGTGTGCCAAATTTATGTCGATGACATAATATTTGGTTCTACTAATCAAAAGTCTTGTGAAGAGTTTAGCAGGGTAATGACGCAGAAATTCGAGATGTCAATGATGGGCGAATTGAACTACTTCCTTGGGTTCCAAGTGAAGCAACTCAAGGACGGCACCTTCATCTCCCAAACAAAGTACACGCAAGACTTGCTAAAGCGGTTTGGGATGAAGGACGCCAAGCCCGCAAAGACTCCGATGGGAACCGACGGACACACCGACCTCAACAAAGGAGGTAAGTCCATTGATCAAAAAGCATACCGGTCCATGATAGGCTCTTTGCTTTATTTATGTGCTAGTAGACCGGATATTATGCTTAGCGTATGCATGTGTGCTAGATTTCAATCCGATCCTAAGGAGTGTCACTTAGTGGCGGTGAAGCGAATTCTTAGATATTTAGTCGCTACGCCTTGCTTCGGGATCTGGTATCCTAAGGGGTCTAACTTTGACTTAATTGGATACTCAGATTCCGACTATGCTGGATGTAAGGTCGATAGGAAGAGTACATCGGGGACGTGCCAATTCTTAGGAAGGTCCCTGGTGTCGTGGAACTCTAAGAAACAAACTTCCGTTGCCCTATCCACCGCTGAGGCCGAGTATGTTGCCGCAGGACAGTGTTGCGCGCAACTACTTTGGATGAGGCAAACCCTCCGGGACTTTGGCTACAATCTGAGCAAAGTCCCACTCCTATGTGACAATGAGAGTGCTATCCGCATGGCGGAAAATCCTATTGAACACAGCCGCACAAAGCACATTGACATCCGGCATCACTTTTTGAGAGACCACCAGCAAAAGGGAGATATCGAAGTGTTTCATGTTAGCACCGAGAACCAGCTAGCCGATATCTTTACCAAGCCTCTAGATGAGAAGACCTTTTGCAGGCTGCGTAGTGAGCTAAATGTCTTAGATTCGTGGAACTTGGATTGAATTGTAGCACACATGTATTTATGCTATTGATCATGTTCCTTTTTGCATTTTGTTGCTTAGTATGGTGCTCAAGTTGTACAAACACTCCCTGGACCTCACAAGTCCGTTGCAAAGTGATGCACAGTTTTAGGGGGAGATGTGTTACAACTTGACCCTTTGAGACTAACCATATGCTTGAGTTTGCTTGATTTAGTCTCGAAGGAGAATTGAAAGGGAAAAGGTGGACTTGGACCATGCAAGACTTCCACTGCACTCCGATGAAAAGAGTAACTTTTCCAAGTTCATCTTTTAACTCTTATTGCCTATTTGCTCTTAATTGAAGATTTTGGTGAGGCAATGGGGTTAAAGGGCCAAGATTGATCCCGTTTTGGTGCTTGATGCCAAAGGGGGAGAAAATAAAGGCCAAAGCGATAAATGGATCAGCTACCACTTGAGAGATTTTGAAAATAGTAGAATAGAGTTTTTTGTTTTGTCAAAACTCTTTTATTGTCTCTCTTGTCAAAAGTTGGCTTCTTGTGGGGAGAAATGTTGATTATGGGAAAAAGGGGGAGTTTTTGAAATCTTGAATCAAATACTCTTGGAATGACTCTCTTTATGCCTTAACATGTGTGTTTGACTTAGAGATAGAAATTTGAGGTTGGTTCGCAAAAACAAACCAAGTGGTGGCAAAGGATGATCCATATATGCCAAAATTGAATCAAAATAAATTTGAGTTTTATTTGAAGTGATATTGCACTTGTTCTAGTTGCTTTATGTTGTGTTGGCATAAATCACCAAAAAGGGGGAGATTGAAAGGGAAATGTGCCCTTGGGCCATTTCTAAGTATTTTGGTGATTGAGTGCCAACACAAGTGCTTAAATGTGAATCTATGCCCATGGATGGACAAAGTACAAATCAAGGTTAAAGGTATGTTTCTCAGGCTTAGTACATTGTTTTATGGACTAATGTATTGTGTCTAAGTGCTGGAAATAGGAAAAATCGGATCGGAAATGAGTTGGCTCGAGCAGCCAAGAACCTGCCCAGTCTGGGAGCACCGGACTGTCCGGTGGTGCACCGGACAGTGTCCGGTGCGCCAGACTGACTTGGGCGAACTAGTCGCTCTCGGGAATTTACCGGCGATGTACGACTATAATTCACCGGACTGTCCGGTGTGCACCGGACTGTCCGGTGAGCCAACGGTCGGCCGGGCCAACGGTCGGCCGCGCGATCTGCGCGGGACACGTGGCCGAGCCAACGGCTAGAAGGGGGCACCGGACTGTCCGGTGTGCACCGGACATGTCCGGTGCGCCAACGGCTCCAAGGCCGCCAACGGTCGGCTTCGCTATTTAAGGAAGGAAATCGGGCACCGGACAGTGTCCGGTGTGCACCGGACTGTCCGGTGCGTCAAACGACAGAAGGCAAGAATGGCCTTCCAGATTTGCTCTCAACGGCTCCTAGCTGCCGTGGGGCTATAAAAGGGACCCCTAGGCGCATGGAGGAAGATACGAAGCAACCTTAGAGCATTCTTGATCATCCACACTCAGTCTTTGCGCATTCGTTTGTCATTCTCAGTGATTCGAGCTCCGTTCTAGTGAGAACTTTGAGATAGTCTTTTGAGCTCTATTCTTGGCCGTGTGTGTGCGCATTTTGCTGTGGATTTGTGTGTGTTGCTTCCCTCCCTTACTCCGTGCTTCTTTGTGAACTTTAAGTGTAAGGGCGAGAGACTCCAATTTGTGGAGATTCCTCGCAAGTGGGATAAAGATAAGCAAAGCAAAACATCGTGGTATTCAAGTGGGTCTTTGGACCGCTTGAGAGGGGTTGATTGCAACCCTCGTCCGCTGGGACGCCACAACGTGGAGTAGGCAAGCGTTGGTCTTGGCCGAACCACGGGATAACCACCGTGTCATCTCTGTGATTGATCCTTGTTGGTTGTTGTGTTTTGTTGAGGATTCCGATCTAGCCACTTGGCAATTATTGTGCTAACGATTAACCAAGTTTTGTGGCTTAAGATTTTGAAGTGTTACAGGATCACCTATTCACCCCCCTCTAGGTGCTCTCAATAGGACCCTTTAGAGGTCCGTGTTGGAGTTAGTCTTATATGTTGACTTTGATTCTCATTGATTGTCTACCATTTAACTGAACGTACCAATTTGCTCGTTAGTACTTTCCCTATCTCTAAGGTTCAATGTTATCTGATTAGATTAGAAATTGAGCGTATCTTATCCTTTGGTGAAGTATGATAAGGTGATTCATCCTCTCATATAGGTTTTGTGGCTGCCTGAAATACGTAGATGGATCCGCTCCAAACTAATGATGTTCGTTCTCCATTAAAAGAACTGTCCAACATCACTGTTGAAGGTATATCTACTAATAATATAAGATGCCTTATTTGACATTTCAATAAGATTTTAAAAAATAAAACCTATAATGGTTTAGTAGGATGTGCGGATGCAAGGCAATGTAAACGGGAAAAGGAAAGAGCACGATACGCGGCGATGAGTGATGAAACAAAAAATGAATTGAAGAAACGTCGTGCGTCACACAACAAAGAAAATGTTGTACACCATGAGTATTCAAAAGTGTTAGATCCAAAGGAACGTAAGAGAATCCGAGAAAGAGCTCGATGTGCAACTCAAACTAAGGAACAAAGGACGTTGCGTAATATGAAACCATTTCAAAAGAGAGCAAGGGAAAACTATAGAATAAGACAACAAGTTATGCTAAGTAAGGACTCAATCGCCATTGAGAACCCTACTTTTACCCCGGAGCTTGTGTGGAGTTCAACAGATGCTGAAGCACCTACTGGGTCTCTATTTAGCTCCGAGCTCATGGCTATTCCTGAATTGATCCCAACACCATTTGTTCCTACTCCATCGGTGACTGAGGATGTTGAGACAAAGAAACTGACAAAGTCTCCTAGACGACAAAGACATCTGTGTACAGTCCCTGCCACAAATAGTGACAAAATGACCGAAGGAGTAGACGTTGGGAAGCAGCACTTGACATCTTCGACTATTACCACCAATGGTAATTACAAGCTCATTCCATCATTAGTTCCCTAATTATTCTTAGTGGTTAATATGATTAAGGTGTGCTCTTTATAGAGGATGCTGATGAGACTGTACTTTTTAAAAAAGATGATGATGACGAAGAAGGATACCTATTCGCTGGGCAAGGTACTTACATAATGTTTTTAATATAGGATATATGATTTAAAAGTTTCTAAAGTTGTATGTCTTATCCTTTGTTCTTTCAAAACAAATTTAGATGGTGAATCTGGTGAGGATATTGAGATTGATGAAACCCAAGATGCCTTTACTGTCAACCCTGACGTACCTGACTTGTACGACAAGGTGTATAGTAACATACCTAAAGAAACACATTTGCTGAGCACTGTTGCTGACTGCGATTACTGCAAAGCGAAGAAGTTTCAGTATGAACCACCTGGATTTTGTTGTCGTAATGGACAGATTAATTTAGCCGCATTCGAGACACCGCTCCAGCTTAGGAGGCTGTGGGAGTTTTCAGATGCTGATGCGAGGCACTTTCGTGATAACATTCGATTTTTTAACGGCCATTTCTCGTTCACTTCTATGTACTGTTGTCTTGACAGTATGACTACAAACATGGATTGTGGTATCTATACGTTTCGTGCACATGGCATGATGTACCACAACGTAAGGTCGTTCGGTAGGGAAGTTGGGGCGGAACATAAACACCTTGAACTCTACTTCTACGATGATGATCCCAGCCTCGAGCATAGATATCGTAAATGTCGTCAACAACAATTTGAGAAAGACAAGGTAGTTATTAAACAATTGGTTGAAATACTTAAGGGAAATCCATACTCTGAGCACCTTAGGAGTATGGGGCACGTTGATAACATTGAAGACTACCACATCGCCTTGAACCTTGATCAAACGCTGAACCAGAAGTTATATAATTCACCCATTACTTCGGAGGTAGCTGCAATTTGGATTGAGGGGAGTGAACGTCGAGGTCAATTCAGTAATAGTGTTATGCTACATGGGAAGGATAGGTCAAGCCACGGCATCCGTTCATATCATGGATGCTATGATGCACTATCATATCCATTGTTCTTCCCTAAAGGTGAACTTGGATGGCATGCCAATATTCCTAAGTCCAATGTTTCCATGGACGAAGTAGACGCGTACCGCGATCAACATAGGAGAAGTGATGCAAACAATGATGATACAGGTTAGTTCTTTCTTTGTGATTCTTATATAATCCTTTGTTAAATATGTTTTTAGCAACACTAATTAATAAACCTTGCGGTTGCAGAACGACCTAGCCATCTATGCGTGTCTGTACCTGACTATTACTGCTACAGATTCCAAATTTGTCCAAGTATATTCAATCCAATACTTCATGGGAAGCAGCTTTTCCAACAGTTCGCGGTTGACACCTACATCAAGATTGAGAGCTCTCGTTTGGATTTCATATGTAAAAACCAAGACAGATTAAGGGCGGATCTATACAAGGGTTTGGTAGATAGCTTGCATGAAGGCGAGAACAGAGCAGACAAAATTGGAAAGCGAACCGTGCTGTCTACATCATTTATCGGTGGTCCTCGTGACATGAGACGTCGGTATATGGATGCTATGGCCCTTGTGCGGAAGTTTGGGAAGCCAGACATATTCTTCACTATGACGTGCAACCCCAATTGGGATGAAATAACCAGAGAGCTTCTCCCTATGCAGTCACCATAGGATCGTCCGGACCTTGTTGTTCGCATATTCCATGCAAAACTAGAGGAACTGAAGAAGAGATTGACTAAGCATCATATTCTTGGAAAAATCCGAGCTTATGTCTATGTCATGGAGTTCCAGAAGCGAGGTTTGCCTCATGTCCATTTCCTACTCATCATGCAGAGAAAGTACAAGCTAACTTGTCCTGATCAGTATGATCACCTTATCTCCGCTGAGATCCCTGACAAGAAGAAGTACCCTGAACTATACAAGATGGTTATCAAGCATATGATGCATGGACCGTGCGGGTTGCTAAATCCTAAATGCCCATGCACTAAGGGTCGTGCTTCATGCGAAAACCATTATCCTAGAGCTTTTAGCAATGCAACGTCTCAAGGAAAGGATTCATATCCTATTTATAGGCGTCGTGATGATGGGCGTAAGGAAACGGTTCGAGGTTGTGAATTGGACAACAGATGGGTCGTCCCTTACAACCCTTACCTCCTCCGGCTCTTCAACTGTCACATCAATGTTGAGGCGTGTGGGAGCATCAAGGCTGTCAAATACTTGTTCAAATACATATACAAAGGCCACGATCGTGCGTCTGTGGCTGTGACAGACGCAAACAAGGCTGATGGTGACGTTGATGAGATCAAGCAGTATAGAGATGCTAGGTGGGTGACCCCTCTAGAAGCCCTTTGGAGGATATTCAGCTTTGATCTAAGTCAAAACTCTCCACCAGTGATGCAACTGCAGCTCCATCTTGAAAACATGCATATGGTGTCATTTCACGAGCGTGCTAAAGTAAATCATGTTGTCCAACGTCCAGGTGCCGATAGGTCAATGCTTACGGCATATTTTGAGGCAAATGGGCTACACAAAGAGGCTCGGGGCATCCTTTACCGTGATTTTCCTGAGTGGTACACTTTGCAGCAGGGCAAGGTGTGGCAAAGGAGGAAACGAAACACGGGTGGACAGGTTGGTAGAATAGTCTCTGCTCATCCAGCTGAGGGGGAGCGCTTTTATCTTCGACTTCTCTTAAACCATGTGACGGGTGCTACCTCCTATGCGGATCTAAGGACAGTAGATGGTGACACACTACCAACTTTTCGTGAGGCAGCACAAAGGAGGGGACTGCTTGAAGCAGACGACACAATAGATGAGTGTCTCAACGAAGCCGCTATTTACCAAATGCCGTCAGCACTACGAAGGTTGTTTGCAACAATATTGGTATACTGCGAGCCGAACGATGTGGCAGAATTATGGCAGAGACACCTTGACTCAATGTCAGAGGACTATCACTGTAGTACTCAAAGCAAAATCCATGTGCAGCAGATGGTCTTGATTGACATTAGAAACATTTTGCAGTCAATGGGTAAAGACATAAAGACATTCCCTCTCCCTGCTATCATTGATAGATATGACGATTTACATGGTACTGATAGAGAGATTTATGAGGAGGAAAGTATAGTGCCGACGACAGAAGACGTTGCTCTGAAAGAAACCCTAAACGAGGAGCAGAGATCTGCTTATGATAAGATCCTATCTGTCGTTGACACCAATAACGGTGGAGTGTTCTTTGTGGATGGGCCTGGTGGGACTGGAAAGACCTATCTGTATAAGGCATTGCTTGCAGCACTACGCAGTCAGGACAAGATTGCAGTTGCAACAGCTACATCTGGTGTTGCGGCTTCTATATTGCCTGGGGGGAGGACTGCCCATTCGCGCTTCAAGATACCACTTACTATTGATGATGGTGCTGTATGTAGCTTCACGAAATAAAGCGGGACAGCAAAGTTGCTACAAAAAGCATCGCTCATTATCTGGGACGAGGCATCAATGACTAAGAGACAAGCAATTGAGGCGCTAGACAATAGCATGCGTGATATAATGGGACGGTCTAGGTTGCCCTTTGGTGGGAAGACTGTTGTGTTCGGGGGTGATTTCAGACAAGTACTTCCTGTTGTACGCAAGGGGTCAAGGGCTCAGATAGTTGCTGCCTCTCTACGGAGTTCTTACCTCTGGGAATCCATGTGCCACCTAAAGCTTTTTCAAAACATGAGGGCACAGAGCGACCCATGGTTTGCATAATATTTGTTGCGCGTCGGTGGTGGAACTGAGGAAGCGAACAACGATGGTGATGTTCGTCTTCCAGATGAGGTATGTGTGCCATATACTGGTAATGACCGCGACCTTGATAGACTGATAGATGACATTTACCCCAATCTAAATGAAAACATGTCTAACACAAGCTACATCACTTCAAGAGCAATATTGTCTACACGGAATGACTGGGTGGATATGATAAATATGAGGATGATCGATCGTTTCCAAGGGGAGCAGATGATGTACCATAGTTTTGACACCACGGTGGATGATCCTAATAACTATTACCCATCAGAGTTTCTAAACACGCTGACTCCTAATGGACTACCCCCGCACATTCTGAAGCTCAAAGTTGGATGCCCAATCATGTTGCTTAGGAATATAGACCCTGCTAATGGACTTTGAAATGGCACGAGGTTCGTGGTTCGTGGTTTCCAAAAAAACAGTATTGATGCTGAAATTGTCCTTGGCCAACATGCTGGAATGTGAATTTTCTTGCCTCGTATACCCCTGTGCCCCTCTGATGATGACATGTTCCCTTTCCAGTTTAAAAGGAAGCAGTTTCCGATAAGACTAAGTTTTGCCATGACAGTTAACAAGTCCCAGGGCCAGACGATTCCTAATGTTGGTGTGTACTTGCCGGAACCAGTGTTCTCTCATGGTCAACTTTATGTTGCTCTATCAAGGGCCACCGCTCGATCGAAAGTGAAGATACTTGCCATTCCAGTCCACGATGAGAAGAAGAAGAAGGGGGTTGAAAGGAACTCAGCGATAAATGGCGCAACATACACAAAGAATATCGTTTATAAGGAGGTCCTTACGTCGTAACTGACATTGATGAATGAATGGCAATTAACAACTTGTAATGCATTTAATTATTTTGGTTTTTAGGTGAAGATGTATTTTTGCCTTTTATTTCTCTATTTTGGCTCCTTTTTAGCTTCCTATTGTTTAGTGGTCATTTGGTTGATACAACAAAGAAAGCAGATGAGCATTGAATAGATGTTATTGAATAGACACATTCAAATTTGAAAATGCACATTTGAATTTGAAATGATCTGACAAGCAAGTTGTGATTTCCATCTATCTTAATGATCACCTAAATAACATATTATAAAACTCAGACTGAATTACATCTTCCTTTTCTCCCCAGTTTCCAGGTGTAACCTTGAGCTATTGTTACGGTCGGAAACATTTATAGGCGCTCGTAACAGGGGCTAATTAGGCAAAAGGAGGGGTATTTGGGATCAATCAGGAAGGTCTGGTTCAGCAATAAACAACAATTACAGCCAATCCCATTTTCACCTCCTTTCTCTGTTATCTCATCTCCCTGCTATCTACCTTGCCACCATCCACCACGGGCAGGAAACCGGTGGCCAGCGAGCTCCCACAGCTACATCCTCAGGGACGTGACAGCTGTACTATGATGCTACATCACGGACAGACTATTCGAAGTTAAACAACCACCTTGGTCCGCCTTTGTTTTTATTTCAAGTACATGCCATCAGTGGAACAAAGAAAGTTTTGAAGGGGAAAAATATTCATAATGGTCTACTACTGTACCACATGATGTAGTTTTATAGATTGTGAACTGAAATAGTACTAATTATTATGTCACTAAACCTATAGATTGTTTATTAAGAAATAGAAAATCTTGCAGCATTTGAATCTCATAATATATGGGTGCCATGCAAAATGAAATAGGAGTGTTTACCTCCGATGTGGTTTTGCCAATGGTGATATCTCAACTGGGTAGTCAAGGACAAATGTTGGTTGTACAATAGTGTAGATTCAACAAATGTTTCAAAAACCTGGTATAAGATGTAAAACTTTTAAATGAGATTCATGACAACGTGAAAATTAACTAAAATAATCATGTTTCAATCAACTGAAGGAAACGTAGAACGTGATATATAATATACTAAGGTACAATAATATCTCGTAGTTCAAAATTTTGAGTAGAGAGTACAAAATTACTGGACTTTCAATGCAATAGATCCGACTAAGACATAAAATAGAGTTAAATTCAAGCAAGAATTTTCCTTGGCTGTCCATAGAACGAAGGGTAGTTATCTCCCTCTCAAGAACCAATGGCTATCTCCCTCTCAAGAACCAATGGCTAGAATCCTTGTAATTTTTTGTGTTGTTTCTTTGCTTTCCTGTTTCCTAATATTGTACTATGAACCCAGGGAACTTTTTGTCTGTTCCTAATAATAGAGCAGGAAAGGGAATCTCTGTCCTTTGTTTTTCTCAGCTATGTCTTTTTTCTTTTCCAATTTTTATTTTGGTCTGTCATTTTGGATCACTGCAGAGGGGGTAAAAAACATTATTTGAATCCATGTGGAAATGCTTGTGCATTGCACTGAGAAAGAATGATGTGGCATTTTTTCAGTTTTACTTAGATGCTGAAAACCTGAAACCTTCGAGTGATTATTTGCTTCATGTTGTAGTATGGCTGTTGGCCTGTTGCTGCCCATGTCCATTGGCGTATCACGTATGGCTGTTTGCTTTGTTGAAAGCCTGAACCTGAAGCCATGTCCATGGGTGTGTAGTTATTATATATATGAAGGTTGATCGGTTCCTATAGCTCTGGACGATCAGGATGTCCGATTGACCGATCAGAGCCCGGTTAATCGGGCTGGTCGCCGACAAATCGTGATTAGTCAGCTGATCGCCCCTCTGGCGATCAGGAGCGATCAGCCAATCTGAAAACATTGGTTTGAGCCTAGGAAGCTGCAACTCTATAATACAAGTCTCGAGCAGCCCAAAATGCACAGAACTGGGATTCACAGTTTGAATGAAAGTGACAGAGTTCACAACAAAGCTATATATAACTAGAAAAACCAAAGCAGCCTATAATTTGGGACAGGGAGTGGTAGTAGTAAAAAAACTAAAAAAATATATGTAGAAGGCACATACTCTCTGGCCATGGCAACTAAGAAAATCTCCTGCATGGTCTGCTTTCAAGTGAGATAGAGCAGACTTGAGTGCCTTCCTCACAAGGTATCTTTCTTGTTGAGATCCCTGCTGTTCTTGCATAGCAGTGGCTAGAGAAAATCAAGGATCGACAGAAAATCCACCTTCTACATATAAATTGAAGCTTTCATTGGAAAAAAGGCCTGTGAATGACCAAAAGAGTATGCAGTGCACAGTGTGGAAACTGGATATCATTCATGGTAAGTGTGAATAGCAATATGCCAATACCAATACGAGCAAATGTCATACTATCCCACTCAAGAAAAGCATTTCCTTCATCACCCAGCAAACCTCTTTTTAACTTGAAACCATAGCTTTGCTGGTCTGTGCTCATCAACACATCAAAAGAGGACTGTGATATCTGACAAGGTACAAAATCTTCAAAGTATAGAACCTACAATTGTTGCAACCAACAATGGCATAAACTGTCAGCTTAGTTGAATCATGATTAACTATAATATCACTGGACACGGAAAAGAATGCATCTCATGAGTCATAATATTGTCAGTAAGCAAGTTATAAGTCAAATGAACAAATCATTTCCATTGTCATGGCATAATAAAGATTGTCTTGGCATGGGGAATGTGTCGCCTTCAGCCTGAATTTGGTACCCAGACATGCGCTAGGATCTAGAAGAAACAGCTATTCAGGAAATGAAATGTATGGCTGAAACCTTTGTGGTTCAAACCTGCGTGGACGGGCAATTTACCATACAAGTCAAATCAGATGCAGTGTGTGCAGTACTGCAGTAACTATTACTACTTCAACATGTAGTCCTTTAGCTTTTCTTCTGTCTACATGGTTTGCTGCTCCAGTTCCTATCTTTAGAAGATCTCTGAAGTAAGAGGAAGAAAAAAGGTAAAACTTACTAATTATGTTATTGGCAGCACCGCAACCTGTCCTGAGGATGCATATGCCATAATTAGATGATGCTCCAGTTCCTATCTTTAGAAGATCTCTGAAGTAAGAGGAAGAAAAAAGGTAAAACTTACTAATTATGTTATTGGCAGCACCGCAACCTGTCCTGAGGATGCATATGCCATAATTAGATGATGCACAAATGTTTATTAACATGCCAACGGGTGAATATAGTGACAACAGACCAGACTACATAAGGGTTTGGACACATGAGCTTAGCACATGCATGCCAGAAAAGGCTGAGAGAGAATGGGGCTGCGTGATTAGGAAATGGCCAAATGCACGTGAAGCATGGGATGCTGTTGCATGTGGGCTGCTATAGACATTTTTCACATGGTTTTTAGTTATTTGTTTGACTAAAGGAACCTCAGAGGCTCATATCAGCAAATATAGGCAATTGTTTTTCTGTCCCTAGATGGAAGTGCAACTGTAATTTTGCCCCTCAAAATTCGACTTTGTTATTTCGGGCCTCTTTTTTTGAAAACGAAAAAACAAGTCAGTCCCTGCTTCAGTTAGATGACAGTAACGGTGTGAAATAGGACATACAAAGACAAACTTACCCTTCAGTCGTAATTGTGATTTTATCCCTGCTTTTTCAAAGGAGGGGCAGAATCACAATTACGACCGAAGGGTTAATTTGTCTTTGTATGTCCTATTTCACACCATTACTGTGCGTGCGTTGCAACGGGGACCTATAATATCACGATAATTATGTATACATAGGTTTATGCTCGTGCGGTGCTATGAGTAAACACATGGAATCGTTATCTATGTGGTACAGCAAATCAAACAAAGTATAAACCTATTTTCCCTCTTGTTATTTTGTTTGTTTCAATGCAATAATATTGATGAGCAACATCTTTTTTGGATCTACCATTTAGCACAAGCAAACAAGATCTTTGTTTGCTGCTATCTCTTTTTTCTAAACTCCAAGTTACATGTTTGCTGCTATCTTTTTTCTAAACTCCAAGTTACATGTTTGCTGCTAAATTCTGAGACCTTTAAATTGATAGAGTGACTTTGTTTGTTGCTAAATTCTGATACCTCTAAATTCAGTCATAATAATACAACAATATATTATTCATATTATTTTAGCATTTTTATAAGGAGCAATGTTGTATCTTTGCAATAATGCCATGATATACATCCTATAAGATCAATGGCATCGGGTATACTTAATCAAAATAGGATGGTGGCAGGCATGTGTCCCTTTCCTCCGTAAGTTTATACAAGTTCACTTGTCACGTCTATATGAATGAAGAACTTAAGCTAAAGTTCGTGTTTTATTTAGTTTCGTGCTATTTGACGATGTACTTTATATACTTAAAATACTTTTGTCAATAAAATTATGTTTGACACTTTCAATCTGATGGGTACAGACCAAATCACAATGGATATAGTGGCGGAGGAAGGAAATGCTGATGTTGGCAATACTGCTGAACCATCGTATGAGGTTGTGTCTAGAAGTGGTTGTTCAGCACAATTGTCAACTAATGACACTAATGAACATGAATTGGGTAAGTGCTATTATCAATTACAAAAAACTAAGGTCTGCATATTAAATATTTTTTTGACACTTAATTTTTCTCTTGTGCGCCATAGATATAGAGAGCGAGGATAGTAAGGTCAGTGTTGGTAATGCTGCAAAACAATCACACGATGTTGTGGGAGTAGACATTGACTGTATTTTCAATCATGTAAAAGTGTCAACTGAAGCCGATCTTGGGACACAACCGGGTAGGCTCTCTTATCTACACTCCTAAATGTAAATATTGTCTTATGAGTACTCCTAAAAATGCTTTTGTCAAGAGACTTATGTTTCATTCACTCCTCATACAGATGTGATACACCTGACATCTTTGGATGTTCCAAATGAATCAAGTCAAATAAGTTCTGATGCGGATATGGTAGAGCAGAACAAACAAGATGCTTTGGACACACTTATTAGAATATCACAACATAAGAAACCAAAGAAATTGAATGTAGCTCGAGTTGTCTCTGAAGGTAATTTTTTGTTCTTGCCTTATTGCATCTTATTGGTTTTCGCATATATCATTTGCTTATTAAGTATAATATTTTTCATTGTATAGATTATAAGTGCACCCCAGAAGATGTTCAGCTTATTGAATACATTAAAACATTACCGGGGAAACAAGTTGTGGTGGACATCGACAGCGCATGGTTAAATAGAAATGATATGGAATGTCTTTTTCATGGTGACATCCAAGTGTCTGGCGAAGTAAGTACATCTGTATGTCCATATTATATACAGTAATATAAAGTATATATATTTATAATTATCATATTATACAGTATGGTATACATATTTAAAGCTAGCATGTATATTTGATCTGTTAATTGTATTCTTTTGGTGTACAGGCCCTCAGTGCATATATACACTGTATTAGGGATGAAGAGCATTTACTTCATAGAGAAGGTGGAAAGGTCTTCTTGGAGAACACATTCATTTCCAGTCTGCTTAAGCGTGATGGCGACCCTAAGGTGCTCTTAAATTGTAAGGAAGACACAATTGAAAAAAGGGTGGACAACTATTTACAGTCTGACATGGTTGACCTAAAACTCATCTCATTTTTAATATATGTAATATGTAATTATTGGTGCACAATACTTACAAATTAATGTTAATGTATGTTCTATGAAGGTGTTCATTCCAATGAATATAGAAAATTTTCACTGGTACCTGGCAGTTCTGAATGCAAAAAAAATGAGGTACATGTACTTGATTCTATGGGACAACAAATAACGGATCGCCGAGACCTTTATACTACAGTGAGTAATCATTTCTTTTATATTATGATTATTTCATCATTACATTATTTGTTATCTATAAATCTTGATATGTTTTATATATACACATAGTTAAAAGGTATAGAAAGACAGATTAAACTTGCAGCAGAACATAAAGAGCTTTACCAAGGCAAGTGGTCGAACCTTGATGTTGCATCATGGCCAGTTATAGAGAAGATCACAACACAAATGCAAACCGATGGGTAAAATTCATGTGACCACAACTCTACAAAATTGGTTATATTTATTTTCATATATACATAGAAACTCACCTGATCTGTTAAATTTCATATTAGGGTATCTTGCGGGCTATGGATGATAAACTATATGGAATACTGGACAGGATCCTCCCTATCTGATAACGTAACTCAGGTAGAGGACGTATATTTATTTATAGGAACAATGTTTCTTTTGTTCTAATTTATATACTTGCAGGATGATATAACAATGTTTAGGTTTAAGCTACCTGCAATATTATGGGACTCGAGATTAAACACAAAGAAAAGACATCAAAATCTTGACCACAATGTGGATGAAGATGGAGAGAGTTCAAGTGATGTTCAAATAATTGATACTCCATGTGAGTTATCTAAATCGTCAAATACATCACATCAGATTGAACCATATATATCTCCATATGTTCTGTCTGCTAAAGTAACATCAACAAACACGCAAGAACTGATGTTTGTATTATGCACATATATCATGGGGATAGACAACGACAAATATTTAAAGTAAGTTAATTCTCATTTAATATAGTATATGCATGGTAAATATTCAACACATATGTTCTTGCTTTAACTATAAAAACAAATGTTCATTGAATAGGAAACATTGGATTCAGAGCACTAAACCTTATCCAATTTCGTTAAGTCTTCAAAAACTTAAAGATATATTGGATGTAAATAAGCCGATGGATACCGATTGTTTTAACATGGCTGTTCGGATGATCGCATGCAATGATGCCTTGTTCTTGTTGGAAGACAAATACCACTACATGGATCTACAGTTTTGTGTAAGTTCAAGTAATTAGTCTTTATTCATATAAGTGTGTTCATTATATTATTATTTTACTAACAAAAAGTAGTCCATAACTAAATTTGGTCGAGACCCTCGCCTTCGTGCAAAGCCAGATATCAACATGTTGGCAAAATTATTAGAATGTTGGCCTGTTGGGGACTTGTTCTCAAATGCTATAAATTAAGAACAAGGCAACATGAAATGTTAAATATTAATGCCCTTCGTCCGCGGAAGCATTATTTCCCCAAGGATTTAATGAGCTCCGGACGAAGGCCATAAACGAAATATCACGAAGGTCATATCTTCGTAGTTAGACTTGAAAAACAATATGAAGTAAAATACAAAACACAAGACATTATAGGAAGATATACCGAAAATGAATAACAATATTTATATATATTTTATTATATGAACCTAAATATTGAAACATAATATTTAGGTATATTTGTACCTTCGTTTTAGCAGAAAGCAATAATCCCAGCGTAATGTGCCAATGATTACAAGATTGCGTGAACAGTACAGAGGTACTGTTCACCTATTTATAGGCACAGGGCGTAGCCTGTAAGGATTTACAATTATGCCCTTCATAAGGGATTACAACGGTGACTCAAACATATATGGACTAAAAGGTCATTCTACTTTTATGTCAGTTTGTAAATTCCGAAGCTTCATGAAGAGGAACCTTCGGTCATCTCATACGAACAGCTTCAGCCGAAAACTACTTCTTCCTACAAGACCTTCGGCGACGAAGCATAGTCCCAACAGTAGCCCCTTTCGCGGTGCTAGATCGTTTTTCGTAACGAGCTTGATCCGTGAAAAAAGTCTCCTAAGCTTCAGGAAGCTGAAGGTCCAAAAAACACGTTCCCTGAGCTCGTTATCGAGGAACGATTCAGTTTCCCAGCGCATAGCGGTCCCACCTTGCAAAGTTACTGTTTGGTCTCTGCGGTCCACCGCGCAGCGAGTGCAAGCGGCTGTCCGCCTGGTGTAAAAATCCTGGCGCTTCGCCTTCTTACCTGCAGTACTATATAAACAGACGAGCAGGTGTGAAGTTACCACAGCATTCATTGCTATTTGCACTGTTTTGCTGCCAAAATTTTTAACCATAGCCGAAGCTTGACTCTCGGAATCGAACGAAGCTTCAGCTTGAAGCCTGCTTCGTCAGAAGAAAAAACTTCGGAAGAAAAAGTATTTAATTCCCACAAATTCAGAATTAAATGGCCAGAGTGCATTCTACCGCTAGGGTTGAGCGTGAGGGAGGCGAAGCTGAAGGTTCGGAGACTATTCCCATCTCCAAAGTAATGCAGCGATCCGGGCTGGTAACTTCGGAAAAAATCCCCAGTGCCGATGCAGAACAAGCAACTGCCGAAGTAGAAGAAGAAAACATTGAGGAAACTGATCCTGAAGATGATTATCGTATTGCTATGCCAAGTAAGCCCAGCCACTTGGACTTCGGAAAGTCTACTGTTTCGAAGGCTGATCTCTCCAAGATGGTAAAGTCGGGTTTTTTCAGTGAAAGTCAGAAGAAGCTACTACGCTTCGGTGGGGAAGAAACTACCCCAAAGCCGGAGAAGGATGAAATAGTCATTTTCAAGAGCTTTCTAAAGGCTGGATTAAGATTCCCCCTTCATGGGATTATTGCAGAGGTACTGAAGAGGTTTGGTATCTACTTTCATCAGTTGACTCCTAACGCTATCGTTAGGCTTAGTGTTTATATCTGGGCCCTCCGAAGCCAAGCGGTGGAACCGTTTGCGGACAGCTTTTGCTGAGTTCACGAGCTGCACTATCAGACGAAGGCTAGAAAAGATGGATTGCATGACAATTTTGGTTGCTATAATTTTGCTTATCGGAAAACCACAAAGTTTCCTGTAATCAGCTACCGAAGCAAATGGGCAGCAGGCTGGAAGTCGGAGTGGTTCTATGTCAAGGTTGATGATGACAAGGAGAAGCTTGTGCAAAGTCCACTTGAACTAATCTTCGGAGAAACCCGACCTCGTTGCAACATGACACCAGAAGGTCCAACCCAACAAGCGTTGAATGAATTCAGAATTATTTCAGAGCATATCAGTACAAGAGACCTGGTTCAGGAGTTTTTGGCTTTCAGGGTTTTCCTAGTTTAAAAGAATGGGAAATGCCGAAGCTAGAGGGGGAGAAAAAAGAAGGAGAACTTGTGCGATTACCTTACTATTTCAAGTTTAAGAAATACTTTAAAACACCTTGCCAAGAGTGGCTGGATACAATTGAAGTAATGTGCAATGAAATACTCGGCAATTACTCCAAAAAAGAAGATCAGTTGATGACTGCGGCCTTCGGCACCCGTCCGAAGCGAAGATTGAATCGAGTGCTGGACGCCTTGAGTTTTGAATACCCTGACTACGAAAATTTGAATAAAGGTGTCGAAGGCCGGAAAAGGAAAAGGATAGCCGAAGCTTTAAATGAAGATGAGAAAGAACCATCAAAAGAGAAGAAAATTCCGAAGAAGAGGAAAGTAACATCTCCGAAGCAAAAAGTATCCGACGAAGAGGAGACTCCCGCATCACACTCTGCCACTGACGTGGAAGAAATTTTGAAGGTAATGACTGAATTCCTGCCTGCGAAGCTAAGTCCATTGGGGCCTCAACTGACAAAGTTTTTTCAGAAGGAAAAGGAGCCGGAAAAAACGAAGAAAACGACTAAAACAAAGAGACAAAGAATCATCGCAGTGACAGAAGTCATTGACAAGACACCACCGAGAGCTTCAGCTCAGAAGATACCAGCGGATGAAGAAATAACAAATATTGAAATCACACCTTCGGAGGTCGCGGCTGCCGAAGCTACCTCAATTGAAGATTTGAACTTGGAAAGCACAATCGAACACATCGACAAAATGCTGCTAGACATGGCCACAGAAGAAGCTACTACTG
The DNA here is from genome assembly GCF_902167145.1 of Zea mays. Taxonomy (NCBI): domain Eukaryota; kingdom Viridiplantae; phylum Streptophyta; class Magnoliopsida; order Poales; family Poaceae; genus Zea; species Zea mays. The sequence goes on along the minus strand of NC_050096.1, from coordinate 80,102,279 downwards.
CCGCCGAAGAGGCCATGGCCGCAGTGCCTAGGAAAGAAAAGGAAATTGCTGACGAAGCTGACGAAGCTTCAGAGGACGAGGCCTTCATGTTTCAAAATTTAGTTGGAGAAAAATTGTCAAAATCCGAAATAGAAGAGCTTAAAGAGTATGCCAAATCTTGCGGATATAAACCAGGAGCACTCCTCTTCGGAGGTATTGATGATGAAAAATTAGACTGTATCCGGAATCAAACTGGAGCTAAGGTTATCGGTACTCTGTCAAAGAGTATCGGTTTTCCGAAGCTAGAAACGGACATTAGCCGCTACCGACGACAACATATCGTTGGTAGTTTATTTTATTCCAATTTCAAGGTGAACTACTTTTCCTCTGACTTTTATTGTGTTGGATAATGAAGACATGTCTAACGAAGGTTGTTTTCGTGCAGAGTATGCTGTTGAGCAAAGCTTTGAAAATGCAGCAAGATCTGGAAGACAAGAAACACGAAGTTATAATTGAAAATTTAGAAGGCAAAATAAAAGAGCAATCAGCTACTATTGAAAAGAAGAACTTCGAGCTTCAAGCGACTGAAGGCTTATTGGCGGAAGCCGAAGCTAAAATAACAGAACTGAACACGAAGCTTCTCTGCCAATCTGAACAATTTGAACAAGAAAAGCAAGAACTTAATGCAAAACTTGAAGCCGAAGTCCAACAAAATTCAGATTTGAAAAAACTATTGGCGGGCCTTCAAGACAAATGCTTGGAATTTAGCAACAAATGTATTCAACGACTGAGAAAAATTTTCCACTCAGTCGGAGCTAGCAGTGAGAAATTCACCCCGTCAGCTGAAGATTTACCAAAGACCTTCGAACATATTGAGGGTGAAATTGATGAGCTTGACGAAGTTATAGCCGGGCATGGTGACTTCTGCGCCTGGGTAGCTTCTCGGGGCATTGCTGCAGCTTTCCTAAAAGCTGGCTGCGATCATGGAAAGATTGTCAATAGGCCCAATTTCACTTTATCACCATCAATTCTAGATGACATTCCTGATCTCGCCCGAAGCATTTCCAATAGATTTGTAAAGATGGTATGGACAAAAGGCGGGCGAGAAAAGGCTGGAGACGAAGCTCGGAGTCATCTTGAACCAGTAAGAAATCATACCTTGTGCCTACCTCTTCCTTCAAGCTCGATTTTGACTTACAACAACTTAATTCATGTAGAATGACGAAGCCGAAGCTGATGCTTAAAGAGAATGACGCCGAAGCTGAGGTCCCTTGAAGATTAAATAGGAGTAGCCTGTAGACAGACTCAAGAAACTTTTGAGATAACTTTTGTAAATGTGACTAAACTTGTCTTTAATGAATTCTGTTCATACCTTGTAATATGCTCTTATCCTTCCATTAATGTATGAGAGGTGCTTTGATGTGGACGAAATTATCTTTTTGAGCCGAAGGCGAAAAAAACACCTTCCCTTCTTTTCGTACACAGCGAAGCATAGAAAACAACATTTCTCTTTCTTCCAAAGCTCTTCTTTTCGTACACGAAGAAGTAAAGAAGACAGTTATGCTATGATGATGGTTATCCTACATATGCTTGGATGAATGTTTATGAATGCAAATGCTATGATGTAATGTGATGTGCAAATGAATGTCCAAACACATATCCGAAGCCATAATCACAGCCATTATTTCCTTAGAAACAATCACATATCAGTGCTAACTTTTCGCTGTAAGCTCTGCATTCCCTTAGGAACGACTTTGGAGCTTCTTCGCCTTTTACTTTCGGCGGAATCAGCGTTGACTTTTCGCTGTAAGCTCTGCATTCCCTTAGGAACGACTTTGGAGCTTCTTCGCCTTTTACTTTCGGCGTAATCAGCGTTGACTTTTCGCTGTAAGCTCTGCATTCCCTTAGGAACGACTTTGGAGCTTCTTCGCTTTTTTACTTTTCGGCACTCGATGGTGCGTTCTCAGCTTTTACATTTACATTCCTTGGGGGATTTTGCTCTTATAGAACTAAAAAAGGAAATTACATATGATGGCCCCATTAAAAACCTTTCTCCCCCTCTAGAAAGGAAAAGGGTGCCATGAAAAAGAAAAAACATAAAAATTACATCAAGTTACACATAATATCGCCGAAGCTCATCCGCATTCCAAGATCTAGGAATGTCGTTGCCGTCCATATCCTTCAATCTGTATGAACCGGGTCTTGACGAAGATGCTACCAAAAAAGGTCCCTCCCATTTCAACTGCAACTTGCCCACTGTATCTGGCTTAGCCACTCGCCGAAGCACCAAATGTCCTGGCTCAATATTCTTTAGCCGAACCTTTCTATCACGCCATTTGATTGTTTCGGCTTGATACTTATTGATGTTCTCCACAGCTTGAAGCCTGATCCCTTCTATAGCATCTTTTTCCACAGAATAAACAGCTTCAGAATCTGACTCTGCCGAAGCTACTACTCTTATTGATCCAGTTTTGGCTTCCTCTGGAGTTATTGCTTCGTCACCAAACAATAGTTTGAATGGAGTAAAGCCCGTTGACCTTGATATTGTTGTGTTGTGGCTCCATACCACTTTGATTAATTGATCTGACCACTTTCCCCTAGGCTGATTGAAGATTAACTTCATTATCCCTGTCATTATAATGCCATTGGCTCTTTCAACGAGTCCGTTTGACTCCGGATGCCTGACTGATGCAAAATGGATCTTCGTACCAATTTGATCACAGAAATCTCTGAAAGCTTCGGAGTCAAACTGTGTTCCATTATCTACAGTGATGGCCTTTGGTACCCCGAAACGACAAACAATATTCTGCCAGAAAAACTTTTGAATGGTGGCCGAAGTTATTGTAGCTAAAGGCTTTGCCTCAATCCATTTAGAAAAATATTCTACAGCCACTACAACATATCTTAAGTTTCCTTGGGCCGGTGGTAACGGACCTAACAAGTCAAGGCCCCACCTTTGCAATGGCCAGATGGGTTGTATGAGCTGGGTTAAGGACGAAGGTTGTTTTTGATCTCTTGCACATTTCTGACAACCTTCGCACTTTTGAACTAATTCTGCTGCATCCGAAGCTACCTTCGGCCAATAAAACCCTTGACGGAAAACTTTTCCAAGTAACGGCCTAGATCCAATGTGAGATCCGCACAGGCCTGCATGTATTTCTTTCATCAATTATATGCCTTCGGTTCTAGATAAACACTTGAGTAGTGGAGCACAAACTCCATGCTTGTACAACTCCCCTTCTATCATGACATATGGACGAGCTCTTGCCTCTATCCTCCTGTTATAAGTTTCATCATCTGAAAGGAATTTACCCTGAAGGTAAGAGATGATCTCAGTTCTCCAATCTTCGCTATAAACAGGAGATATATTGAGGACTGCTCTTTCAAGAAGTTCCACTGAAGGTGCTTTTATTGTTTCGAAGAACACATCCGAAGGTAAGGACAGCCCCTGTGCTGCTGACTTAGCTAGCAAATCAGCATGCTCATTTTGTCCTCGAGGGATATTTTTGACAGAAAATCCTTCGAAGGAAGCTTCGACTCTTCGGACCGTGTCTAGATATTTTTCAAGTTTCGGATCTTTAGCCTTGCAACTCTTGTCGATATGACCCGAAACAACCTGGGAATCAGTTTTAAGAATGGCCCTTCTGACTCCCATTGCTTTTAACTTCCGAAGACCCAAAAGCAGGGCTTCGTACTCAGTAATATTGTTTGTACAACTAAAATCGAGTCTTGCCGCATAACAAGTTTTAACTTTGGATGGTGAAACCAACACAGCGGCTGCTCCTGCTCCGAAGGTTCCCCAAGACCCATCGCAAAACACTGTCCATACTTCGGCATCTTTATTTGTTTCTTCATCCTGAGCCCCTGGCGTCCAATCAGCGATAAAATCTGCCAACGCTTGAGTCTGGATCAAAGATCTATGTAAATAATCAATGCAAAATTCATTGAGCTCTGCGGCCCATTTTCCAATGCGCCCAGTAGCTTCTCTATTTCTCATAATATCCTTCAACGGCTGCGAAGAAGGAACAACAATATTGTATGCTTGGAAGTAATGCTGAAGCTTCCTGGATGCCATCAAAACATCATATAACACCTTCTCCAATTCTGTATAGTTTTTCTTTGATATACTAAGAACTTCAGATACAAAATACACTGGGACCTGCTTCTTGACTTGGCCATCAAGCTTCTCCTGAACAAGCGCTGCACTTACCGCTGAGTGCGAAGCTGCCACATATAACAACAAAGGAGCCCCTGGCGTTGGTGGAGTTAATGTTGTTAAATCTATCAGATATTGCTTCAGTTCCTCGAAGGCTTTTTGTTGGCTTGGTCCCCATTGAAAGACTTCGGCTGATTTCAGCACTTCGAAGAATGGTAAATTTCTTTCTGCTGATCTGGATATAAATCTATTAAGAGATGCCAACCTCCCTGTCAATCTTTGGGCCCCCTTTTTTGTAGTTGGTGGCTCCATTCGAAGTATAGCTTCAATTTTACTTGGATTAGCTTCAATTCCCTTTGTTGAAACCAAGCATCCAAGAAATTTCCCCTTCTTTACTCCGAAGACACATTTTTCTGGATTCAACTTTAGGCCAGCTTGTCTGAAACTGGCGAATGTCTCCTGCAAATCAGCAATGTGATTTTCCTGTTTTGTGCTTTTTACAATGATGTCATCAACATAAGTTAGCACATTTCTGCCTATCTGAGACTGGAGAACCTTCGCAGTCATTCTGCTGAAACTTCCTCCAGCGTTCTTGAGCCCCTCAGGCATCCGAAGGTAACAATACGTTCCACTAGGGGTTATGAAACTGGTCTTTGGCTCATCCTCCTTCTTCATCCAAATTTGATGATAGCCTGAATAACAATCGAGAAGACTCATAAGCTCTGACGAAGCTGCTGCATCAACTAAAGAGTCTATCCTTGGTAAAGGGAATTCGTCCTTCGGACAGGCCTTGTTGAGATCTGTAAAATCGATACACATTCGCCATTTGCCATTGGCCTTTTTTACCATAACAGTATTAGCTAGCCATTCTGGGTACTATACTTCTCTGATAACTCCTGCACTGAGGAGTCTTTTGACTTCATTACGAGCACCTTCGGCCTTGTCATCAGACATTTTCCGAAGCCTCTGCTTTCTGGGTCTGAAGGATGGGTCAACATTGAGCGAGTGTTCAATAACATCCCTGTTAACCCCGCAAAGATCATTGGCTGACCATGCAAAAACATCTTTGTTGTTGAACAAAAACCTTATCAAGGTTTTCTCCTGTTCTTCGGATAATTGAGAGCCCAACAGCACCCTCTGCTCTGCTATGTCCTCACATAAGAGCATGGGCTTCGGCTGATCTGCTGAAGCTGCTTTCTCCCTTCTAAATTTGTACTGTTCACAAGCTTCAGCTCCATCTATGTTATGGATTGCTTTTGAGTCAGCCCAGTTTCCCTCAGCCCTTCTGGCAGCTTCCTGACTCCCATGAATAGCAATGGGTCCTTGATCCGAAGGTATCTTCATGCAGAGGTAAGCAGGATGAAGAATTGCTTCGAATGCATTGAGGGTGCCACGACCAATAATTGCATTGTAAGGGTATTCCATGTCAACAATGTCAAACACAACTTGCTCAGTTCTGGTGTTGTTGATGAATCCGAAGGTCACTGGCATGGTAATCTTGCCTAGTGCTACAATCTGTCTTCCTCCGAAGCCACAGAGAGGGTGTGTAGCATCATGAATCTTATCTTCTGGCTCTTGCATTTGCCTGAAGGCCTTAGCAAATATGATATCAGCTGCACTGCCTGTATCAACCAAGACATTGTGGACCAGAAACCCTTTGATAACGCAAGAAATAACCATAGCATCGTTATGAGGAAAATCCTTGAGCTGAAGGTCCTCCTGGGAGAAGGTGATTGGTATGTGGGACCACCTTGACTTGATGAAGGGTCCCTGCACTCCAACATGTTGTACCCTTCTCTGCGCCTCTTTCTTTTGCTTTTTGTTGGCCGGCTCTGAGCACGAACCACCTGTTATCGGGAGCACCAGCTTCGGAGCCGAAGCAGCTCCAGCTCGATCGTTGAACGAAGCCATCAGCTCAAAAAAGTGGAAGTGGGTTCGAGCCCCACGGTGGGCGCCAATGTTGGGGACTTGTTCTCAAATGCTATAAATTAAGAACAAGGCAACATGAAATGTTAAATATTAATGTCCTTCGTCCGCGGAAGCATTATTTCCCCAAGGATTTAATGAGCTCCGGACGAAGGCCATAAACGAAATATCACGAAGGTCATATCTTCGTAGTTAGACTTGAAAAACAATATGAAGTAAAATACAAAACGCAAGACATTATAGGAAGATATACCGAAAATGAATAACAATATTTATATATATTTTATTATATGAACCTAAATATTGAAACATAATATTTGGGTATATTTGTACCTTCGTTTTAGCAGAAAGCAATAATCCCAGCGTAATGTGCCAATGATTACAAGATTGCGTGAACAGTACAGAGGTACTGTTCACCTATTTATAGGCACAGGGCGTAGCCTGTGAGGATTTACAATTATGCCCTTCATAAGGGATTACAACGGTGACTCAAACATATATGGACTAAAAGGTCATTCTACTTTTATGTCGGTTTGTAAATTCCGAAGCTTCATGAAGAGGAACCTTCGGTCATCTCATACGAACAGCTTCAGCCGAAAACTACTTCTTCCTAAAAGACCTTCGGCGACGAAGCATAGTCCCAACATGGCCTGACATGGAGTACGATGTTTCAGATTGCAAACAAGTAAGCTATACTCTTCATCATTTTTGTAATCTTGTTTTTTCTCTTACTTGAACTATTTTTTTAACTTGCAGATTCTATTGCCCTTTTATTTCATGGGTCACTTCACCTTATATGTACTTAACATGGACACTAGAAGCATCTATATAATGGACTCCATGCCTATACCATCATGGTTTAAGGGTGATCATCCTAGCATGCATTATATCCATAATATACATTATATTGCCAACAATATGAATGCTGCCATGGAATTGGCCAATCCTACATGGAAAGACGATATTTATATGTGGCGTCGTTTAGTACCAACATGGGTTCCAAGAACATTAAACTGGTAATTTTTTTTAACCCGAACAACTTATTAATTTTGTCTACATATATGTAACAACGTATTATTTTTATTTGTAGGGATTTATCTGGCTTTCTTGTTATCAACTTTATGCACGATTGGAATGGTATAAGGTTACCCTGCATTTGCACTGTGAGTACCCTATTTGTTCTAATACTTTGTCAATATTGTTCTTCTATAATTGATTATTAATCGAGTTCAATGATATGTAATAATGAATGTGCAGAATGGGAATGACCTGAGGACCAAATTCTTAGTAGAATTATTGAAGTACAAGGACAATGAATCCAAAGACAACATTCCAGAAGAAATATAAGAAATTATTAGGCACATTAGATAGATATGATTTTATTTGTAATGATGCTCAACTTATTATCCTAATTAATTTTATTGCATTTTAGGTTCGTAGTATCGTTAGGAACATTTGCCAACATATATTTTAGTTATATGTTGCAAATATGAAGGCAGTTCAGATTTCTGTACTTTCAACGATGCATTGGTGTTTTAGAAGCTTCAGCTTATCCTACTGTAGTACTGTGCTTAAAAGACTCCTATGGGTTTCCATCTTTTTATTGGAAACGAAGTACCATACTATTGTACTGTACTGTGACTTACAGGTATGGAGGGATAGGGCTCATAACACCTTCTAGCTTCGTGAGTCAAATTTGAAGACTGGTAAAATCATTTTAAGCCTTTTGAAATAACATACCATGTGTTTTTATTCTTTAAAGCTTTCATGTGATAATGTTTCCTCCAAGTTATTGCAATCATTATCAATTCTCATCTTGGTGTTGAACATTAACAATATCTTTATCATCTGTGTTTTTCTCAGCACTGTAGTCTGTCACCACTGCCAGCATATGAGCCTGCATTTGATTGGGAGAATGAGAGGTCTTTGATATTTGGCCAAAGGGTGCCAGAAAGTATACCAGCAATAAGCAACAGGTTGCTTCAGCCCATAGACTAAACCAATGCATCCATCATTTCTCTCTCCCCACCCCTTCTTCTGGTGATCAATGCTTATTAATTAATCCCGTTTTGAATTGTTTTGTACTGATTACAGTGGCTTCAAGATAACTGTCAAGGTACTATCTTTGTCATTCCAAGCTGGATTAGTTGGTGAGCAAAACTAGAATATTTTGTGATTACTTCTTAACTTCTTTACTGTGCTTAAAAAACTACCATTTTGCACTTAGGCAAACATGCTATGCATAAAACATGTATGTAAAATTGTAAATCATGAGTAGCAAGTCAAAGTTTTTGATTCGCATCTTAATAACTATGATTTGGTTCACAACACTCTATTAGCTAAACTACTATACTCATGAGATATACCATGTATGTGCTGTCATTATGTTCCTCAGTAATGATGATGTGAACGTTGGCCAGTCACCCATACCACCTTGTTTCTTCTGGAACAGAACTGTCAGTGTTTGTTCAATGTCCTGTGCTAATGGTTCTACGTTTGTAGAGTGTTTGCGTGAAAATGATTGCTGCCGGTGCCGAACATACTGCTGCAGTAACTGAAGACGGTGACCTCTACGGATGGGGTTGGGGTCGATATGGAAACTTAGGTCTTGGTGACCGTAATGACCGTTTGCTTCCTGAAAAAGTATCTTCTGTGGAGGTAAATTATCTAATTTGGCCCGACCTGTCTTTTTTTTCCAGTTTAGAATCAACAGATCCAAGTATTTGAACGTCTACTAACACCTACATCACTTGATACTGCATGAGAATCGGTCACATATTACAAAAACTGAATGAGCTCTTTATTCCTCACTTGGTTTCTGAGCAACAGTCAGGTGTACTCATAAGAGAACCATTAGCTGTGTTTAGTTCTGTAGGCGTGGTGCTTGAGCCGCCAAACATGCTCGTGTTCCTTTCTTTCCAGATCATCCACCTGACAAGCAAAAGCAGGGAGTCAAAATCACGCTGGATGTTGTCGTCTTGAAACATCCCTCAGTTGAAAACAGTATCAGGGGTAAGTTCTTTTTGCCCTGATAGAAACCGTCAAATGCATAAAATTCTTTCAGCTGATTAGCGGTTTGGTTTACCAACACATGATTACTGGTCTTCCTGTAACTGGTAGGTAGGTATGCAGCTCTTGTGCTGTGAAGTTGTTGAGAAGACTGACGCAGTGGTCTATCGTTGAAAGGTAAACAGCAGCGCACCTTCCTGTAACTGGTAGGTAGGTATTCAGGTGTGGTCGTTTTTCTAAGGTAAGCAATTTTATAAGTTATTACTATCTGGCAGTTCATGATTACTGGTCTTTCTTTTTTCACTGCCTTGGGTTTTCTGATCTATGGAGGAAGGCAAGATCATGAATACTACTCAATGCTTCTTTAATAAAGTCATGAACAACAATGCATGGATTGTTTATTTTATCTTTTTGTTAGCCAATTGCATTGACTAGGTTGTCTGCAAAACATGTACCGCAGAAGTATAAATCTAAAAAGTGTTACGTTAGTACTTAGTGATATGCATTAAGTTCAGGGTTTGATCTAGCTACCGCACTACATCCAAATATGCAGTATGCACTTACATTTCTTGTTTGTTCAAGCTTTTCATCATGCTAAAATATTTTCCTATTGAGTCAAAAGGGAGGCAACAAAAGCTGAGAGAAGTCGGCAGAGTTGCCACCATATGTTTCTGTTGTTTCTCGGCACAATGCATAATGGTAAGGGTTTCTGTCCACTGGAAGTTGTGCAGGTTTAGCTCTTACATTTCGTTCACGAAATTTGCAATGTCATTTCTTGCAGATGTGCTTCAATGCATTTGACGAGGAAGCTGACCTCGATGTTCTTGACCATCCAGTTCTGAATTTGTTCTATTACCTGGTATGTATGAAGTTTGCAAAGCACGAAATTAAGTCTCCTGCTCCAGTATGGCAACTTCGAATTGATACTTACTATAACTCTAATGTTCCACTGTTCTTACCATCGTTTCTGCAGCTTGTGGAGATTCTCCCTTCATCTCTTGTCCTGTACATTCTAAGGAGGATTCCTGCAAAGCTACGGCTATCCCAGTATCACCCCGTCAGCAGCAGCTAGAGACGAGGCATTACCATCTGCTGAGCCAAAAATGGTGACTGCTGTCAAGCTATGAAAAATCAACTGCAACGCCCTCTATATAATATTTGTATTGGTAGCCTCTCTGCAAAATATATATAGCCTCTTTTCTTTTCATTTCTTCCCATTTATATTTCGATGTTCTTGTTGCCCCCTTTTTTTATGTTACATACTTGCGATGCAGCTCTGGAGCCCTTCTTCAGCGCAGCTGCTACTCAGTTTATCCTTGGATAACATTTCCTGGTTTTACATCCCAGGAATATATAACCACTTATATCTTACACAGTCTTGATTTAATTTGCAGATTCACTGAGCACATTAAATTTACCAGAGCAAAGTACAAACCCTATATCTGTTTCTGCTGATGGTGAGGGTAAGCATGAATTTTCATGATGGCCAGTGAATACCCAATCTTCTGTGGTAGAGAAAATGGGTTCCCTTATAGGTCGATATAATGAAAATTTTAGGGGGAAATGTATCTGAGAAGCAGGTCTCCCCTGACAAGCAAATCTGAGCTGCCCTTCTGAGAAGCCGCTTTGCTGATACGATCCTTAAGGCTCGTGAAAAGGCCCTTGATCAGGTGTGTCTGTGAAAATGATTCCTAGAGAGTGTTGTTGTCTGCGTTTTGTGTAATTCACTGTAAGCTCACCTGGTTGTTAATATTAGACTCAGAAGGACCCCGAGAAGCTTCGACGCGAAAGGGAGGAACTTGAGAGGGTACAAAGAGAAGGTGAGATGCAATAGAATCATTTTTAGCTGACAACAGTCATGTGACATAATTTCTGTTACAGAGAGAGCTCGGTTGCAAGCTGAGGCTAAAGCTGCAGAGGACGTTCGCAAGAGGGCTAAAGCAGCAGCTGCTGATGAGGCTGCTGCTGAAGCTAAGCGACAAAGAGAACTTGAGAGAGAAGCAGCTCGCAAAGCTTTGCAAGAGGTAATATCTACTGTATGCTCTCCACATTCAACATCATATGCTCTGCTATTGCCATACTTGTAGTGTAAGTAATGTTGGCTTGCAGATGGAGAAAACTATTGACATCAATGAAGGGAGCCATTTTTTGAAAGATCTTGAAATGCTCGGAAGTGTCACAGGTGAACAGATACCCAACTTGGTTGGTGAAACAAGTCCTGGGTTTCAAATGGGAAGCAACACACTAGAAAAGCTCGGGTTGTACGTGAAAAACGATGAGGATGATGAGGATGGTGATTTCACAGATGAACCAGTGGCTGATGTTGAAGAGGGAGAAATAGCAAGGCAAGTGAGATGTACATGTAGTATTCGGATTGTCGGTGTTCAGTGTTTATCATCTTTGCTTATCGTGGCTTCTTTTTCTATTAGCAGATGAGAGACCCCTTGAATTGCTTGCTAAAGCATATGCTATCAACTCTTTTGACATAGATCCTCAGAACCCCTCTGTAAGCCCTTGTCTTCACCTGCTCAAGTGAACAATTTTTCTTATTTATATATAATGTTAATATTGTTATGGATTTGTGTAGGATGTTGTTTTCACGTTAGAATGGGAACCAATCGGTGTCCTACCTTGTGGCGAGAAGAAAGATAATTTTTACTACCAAGGTATCTCAATCAGAATTCTAGGCTCATTCATACATTCACTACAATGCCTTCGAACTCATGAACATTTATCTCTGGCTCTATTGTGGTGGGTTACATGAATAGAGTTTTTGCATGTTCTTCGTTTTATATGGTGACATACTTGTTACTATGTGACATTGTTTGATGAAACCCTTGCGGCATTGTATTATTTATTCTGTATGACTTTAACCCACACCTAACACATGTGACAACATGGTCTGTGAATAGATCAAACATGAGCTGTTAATCTAATCAAGGCTCTGTTAATTATGGTATCGACTGAGTGCTTTGTTACAGTTATTCTCTTGTGAGCGCCTGCAAGGCGCATTGTTCATACAGTCTGACGCCAACAATAATAACAGTAGAAATTTGAGTGAAAAAACTTGGTTCACATAGTTGATTAGTTCATTACTGGTGCAGCAGGGGTGCCAGGTGTTCAGAACTTTGGATCCGTTTTGAACCAAACCTTTTCATACGGTTGACTTGTCCGTATGGTTGATTAGTTTGCTGGTGCCACATGTCTAGAACATTTTATATCAATTCTGAGGTAACACGGTAAGGGAATATCTTAATGTTGCTTAGATTTTGCCTAGGCAGCTAGGGAAGCTATATAAACGGCGCTTTAGTTTGTTGTTACTGGCATGTTTTCATAACAGTATTCCTTTTCCTCCTACCATTTTTTCCTTAATTACAAAAAACGATGCACGGTTCCTTATTCATTTCTGCTGTTACAGCTTCCGAATGGGTCAAGGGCAAGCAAGTGGAGGAAGTAGTAGCCATCAAGAACACGTAAGTTTCGAATCGGCCTGGATATGGTCGTCCCATTCCATATTTCTTGGGGTTGTTGTACTGATACGTCTATCTACACGCCTTTCCATTGTCTTTTTTTGCAGCGAGATTGCGAAGCACCTGTCTCTTCCACCAGTGAAGCTCCACTGCAGCATGCTCGCTGAGGACGCGATCAAGGCCGCTGTGAAGGATTACGAGGCAAAGAAAGGGAAGAAGATGGCCAAGGCAGAGGAGCAGGACACCCCATGCCCGTAAGAGCGACATGTAGTAACCTGAAGCGAGCAGAGAGTACTGTATGTAGTATGTAACGGGTAACGAGCGAGGTACTCGTGTGTGCCTAAAGAAGCATGTATGTAATGTAAAGCTAGGTAACAACGATGTTTGGGTTTTCATAGAATAAGCAACCTTGTCGCGCGTAGTGTTTTTTTTCCTGCTCTGCACATAAATAAGGTCTGCCCGTTGCTCTTTATCTGCTTAGTCGGAGCATGCATGCTTAGATTGATCAAGCAATGCTGTTGAGATTAATCCCCGGTTTTGCAGTGCTTTGGCTTATTGCAAGGAGCCGGAATTCACACCTAGGCGTCTGACTTCCTGGCACGCGAGTCTAGCTCGCTTTTGTTAGCCAGCCTCCAACCCGCACCCGCCTCACTCCCACATGCGCGAGCGCGAGCCATTTGCGTGTCGGGAGCCTTGTCACCATCCAAACACTCATACTACACTGCATGGTGAGACCAGGGGCAGGGACCTTTACACGGAACCGGGACTCGGTTAAGGCTTGGCCTCCGTCTAGCTCGCTTTACACCGTGTCTGGAATTTGAATATGAAAATGAAAATGAGAATGGGTAAGCTTCTTACCGGAGGATATGCTTTCACTTGGACAGCTGACAGATATATGGATACTCTTCCCAAATTTGCCTTCCGTTTGCAATCCACAGGGAGGATATGTTCAGATTGAGAGTACGTGATACAGCAGCGTACATCAAAGCTCAGCCAAAAGAGATGGACCCTTTTTCCTGCGCATGCTTATATTAAAATCCAGAGCCTGTGAGTATTACAACAACTACCACACCACGGTCCTCTCCCTGGTAGAAGGACAAGGCCGACTTTTATTTTCAAAATGGATAGTTCTATAGAACGATGTTTTATTCAATCATACTAGGTAGGTGCCCGTGCGATGCCACGAAACATAAATTGTGAACCTTCAATAGACTTCATTTGAGACAAGTGATGCCCAAGAAAATGGGGTAAACTGACACAGCTATCACTTGCATTACTTGCCCTATGCGCGGAAGAATCTGACACAGCTATCACCCATGAAGATTTCCGATTAACTTGTGGAAGCGGACTTCATTTGAGACAAGACAACAATACCAGCGTTGAGCTTGCCACTCGGCCATGGCACACACGAGAACACGGGATGATCAAGTAAGAACTGAACATAATGCACTAATACAAAAGGCTGGCTTGTGTTCGCTTCTTTGCTTCACAGGAAGCATAGCTGATATACAAATCGAGATTTATGTTCCGTGGCATCGCACGGGCACCTACCTAGTAATAATATAAATAAGAAAATCATGCAATGCAAAATTGGATGTTTTGAAATTGATATTTCAATCAGGAGTTGTGAAAAAATAAATTGGATGATTGCGCCCCCATAGCTAGCTAGCCTATACAGTGTAACCACATCTGCCGTCTCGAATTACAAGACGCTCCATGGATAACCCTAGTTTAATAGCTAAGGGACACAGGCATAGTACATATAAGTCAAGGGTCAAGGACACAAGCGATTCCTTCTTTGAAATATAAATCCAAAAGATTCACTGTCAAATTCGTCAAAGCTTAGCATGCACGGAGAACGACGGAACTATACTGCCCCAGGTCTCCAGGTGTGCACGACCGCAGCTAGAAAACTCCCTTTCCATTTCGTCTCTACTTGCGGGGCATCTTAAACAAAACCAAGCAAGCTAATCCACACACGCGTACATCATTGATGCGCACATCTGGATAGTAACAACGACAACGCGTAGGGACACGACCACTTGACCCTTTGATCATGCATATGTATATGTTAAATTTAATATAGGTATGATTTACATTTTATTTAATTAAATCAGATTAATACTAGATATATCTCTATTATATTTAGGGCTAGTTTGACAACTCCATTTTTCTAAGAAATTTTTATTTTTCAAATTCCTTGGAAAAATGGAGTTGCCAAACTGTTCGGTTAGGGTGGGATTTAATCTCCTCTAATCCCTCTCAATTCACCTCAAACCGCACAAGTCCTAAGGGTTAATTTGGTGACAAGGAAATATAGAGGATCATTGAATAGCAAGGAGATTCCTCCCCATAGACCCACTCCATTTTTCTGGTTACAAAACCATCTCTAAGAGCTTGTTCTGTTAGGGGTGAATTGAATAGGATTGGAGTGGATTAAATCCCCTCCTATTTAAATTTGAATAGGAGAGGATTTAATCCCCACTAAGCCCCTCAATCAAGATCCAATCGAATATACCCAAAGGCCTTGTTCGGTTATTCCTATACCTTATGGATGGGAAGGGGATTGAAAAAAGGTACGAAGAATTTGACTTGATATGGATTTAAACCCACTCAATCCCCTCCAATCCATATAGATTTAGAGGGAACCAAACAGACCCTAAGGCCTTGTTTGGTTATTCCCATTATATATGAATTGGATGGGATTGGAAAAAATTTAGAAGAATTTTGACTTGCTTGGGATTGAAACCCACCCAATCTCACTCAATCCACATGGATTGAGAGCTAACCGAACAAGCCCTAAGTGTGAATTTCTTCCCGCGTCTCCCTCCCACATGCACCACCAGAAACATACAAAAAAGTGAAAACTTGGGGTTTGACTCTAATCCTATCTCTCTCAGGCTTAGCTTTTAACCACTAGAATACATATTTGTTTGTGTTCTACAAAAGATACATATTGTGAATACAGAAAGCGTAGTAAGACACGGGCAACCGACTAGTATTAAATATATTCGAGGGCATTGGGGTGCCCAAGGCTATTCTGGGGCTTAGGGCCATCCAAAGTTATGCGGAGGCATTGGGGCTGTCCGACGCTAGGCCTCTATGGCTCACAGGATCCTCTAGGGCTGTTTGAGGTGTTAGGGCCTCCAAAGTTGTCCGATGGCATCAGGGCCGTCGAGATCTTCGGGGTCATCGGGTGTGCCATAGCTGTAACACTGTTGACGCACACACATACGTGAGGTACCTTAAAATAGTGTAAAAGACCACTCTAAGATATAAGAGCTTTATGTGGCATGAGATGACCTCGAGCAGGGTAGACCCCACCTCACCTCAACCAAGTTAGACCCGACCTTGACAAAACTGACCAGAGTTTTCCCAACGTGAACCCTCGAGGTTGGTCCCGACCAGAGATTCTCTGATCTAGACCCTCCAACAGGTCGGTCCCAACCTCTATCACCTCAGACAAGCTCTGATCTAGGTCTCCCCGATCAGTCGACCCCAACCTTAGTCAGGGCCAATGTAGACTATATATTTTCGATGAGACACTATGGCCCAAAAGTAACATATAAGGCTAACACATTTAAGACTCATTGACCTTTTAATACATGCCTCTAACATAAGTTACATGGCAAGTGGGCACGGGTACTGTACGAAGGACTCCAAGAACTCTTTACCTAACCACCTAGCCTCAAAAGCATGAACAAGTAGCCACGAACTACGACGGCCCTCACCTTAGATATAAGAAATTCAAAAGACATGGACAAGACATGAGTATAAGAAGGGAACTACGAGGAAAACTACTTGTACGGCCCCTAGAGACGTATCTCATGGTAAGGCTCCAAGCACCTACAGGGCCCAATTACCACATGGTTTGGTCGGCTTAGGAATGACATGGCAAGCACGCTTGCCATGGCAGGAACTTCAAGGAGGAACCAAAGAAGATTGTATCCGAAGGCAGAGAATGGCATACCCTATCAAAATCTCCATGTAACGATGGCCACCCATTCCCTTGACTATATAAAGCGATGAGGGGCCATTGTAAGGGGCAAAAGAACTTAGCCCAATGCTCCACCGTGTAACACTAAAACCAGTAACAAAGACTTTAGCACCATTTGGACATAGGAGTTCTCTTCATACTAGTCTAAATCTCCTCTCTCTCTCAAGATCGTGAAGAGCAAGGCCATTGGACAATGACATCACAAGCCCCTTTCCAACCTTCAAATTTACTTGTTGCGGGCGCACTACCATGACATTTGTCGCACCAAGTAAGGAGAAATCATGAACCACAATTTGCTTTTGATGGCTCTAATCACTTCATGTGGCGCCTTCGCCCTCGAAACCAAGGTCACCTTTGGGACCTTGGATTTCGTCGCCATAAGGGATGGCAGCTTGAAGCTCACTATCGCAACCCCTCAGACAATAGTAGATCCAAGTGTCCCTAAAGGCTCATCCAATGGTCGGGCCATGGGAGGGTCGGCCAAAAGAGACCTATGTTCATAGGCTGATGCCACAGTCTGACACTCTGTGTGTGGCCTGCAAGAAAACAACATGGGGTTATCTAATTCCAAATACCTAAAGGGTCACAAACCCAAGTAGGGCCATTAGTGGCTGACGAAATGAGTCTGGTCCCAAACCCACGTGACATTGCACGAAGTGGGGCGGTCATCGATGTTGCACCACCTAGAGCTCATCAGGCATACGAGCCTGGTCTCATCAACGTAATGAGTCTAGACCCCTCATCTTTCTACAACAGCCTGAACACTTCTAGTGATGGTTCCTCGTTAGAGCCAAAGGACACCTCCAACGAGCCATCCCTCTACATATGCTACGTCATTAAGGGGGATGGTGCATCAACTCTGTTGAGGGCATACCTCACCAAGGAGTAGCACTCTCTTGTACAAGAGGTGGAGTACCTACAAGCCCATGCTAAACAACACCTGAGGCGGAGCAAAGGGGCAGCATGAAGAGCTAGCACTAATAATGCAGCCTGACTCAACGACCTCCAATAGGAGGCTGAATGACATCACTTGCATCACGCTAATAGCGTCGGCGCCCACTGCAGTCCTTCCTACAACGATAATGATGTTGGTAGGAGTGATGGGCCGCAATATTTTTCGTGGGCCAGCCAGAACATTGCCGTCATGGTTGTAATGTTGTGGGCAATCCTAGAACCGAAGGGTCCCCAGGCAAAAGCCACATACCTCAAGCTCTAGGGCTGAGCGAACATGTGGCCACCCAGCACACCCATGATGCCTCTAGATAGGTCATCTCCTCATCAAGGGGAGTCAGTCAATGGATAGAGGTCCATGACATGAGTGTCACAGTCAACACGTGACACCCAAGTGAATGACCTAGGGCACAAGCCATAGCAAAGACAACATCCACAATAACCTGAAAAAGTGCTTAGGGCCTCGAGCATTTGTACATGCCATCTAGGCTGCAGAGTTTCCCTAGCATTTCTTTCCCTAGCCAACATTGCCAAATATGATGGGATCACCAACACATCCATCTGGCTCAAGGATTATTGCCTCATTTTTCATATGGGAGGAGCAAGTGACAACATGATAATCATCTAGTACTTTCCCATTCACCTAGCAAAGTTGGCTTGAACTTGTCTCAAGTACCTCTCGAAAGGATGCATCTAGGGGTGGCCCAACCTAGACAGAATTTTTGTTGGTAACATCCAGGGGACATGTGATGCCCTGGGTACCCTTAGGACTTGAAAAGTTGCATGCAATGGCTGGATGATACCCTAGGAGAATAAATCAGACTATTTTCTAAGTGGTGCAACGACTTGTTCGGTGTCAGCAGTTTTGATATCGTTGGGTCATTTATCTATGGTACCACTAATAAGGTGCTAGTGCATAAACTTGGCTGCAGCAGTCCTAAAACCATCACCGAACTTTATGGCGATTACTACCAATCATGCCTCCAGAGAAGAAGAGGTTGGCGTCCTCTTCAGTGACTAGGTGTGGAACCACCCAGATCATAGGGATGAGCCACACAACCCTAGCAACACGGGGGACAAACGATGTCAACATCGCAACCTCCCCTGACCATGTGATAGGAGAATGGTGTGGTCCCTATGACCAGTGTAACCAGATGACTTGGCTACAGTGGATCACAGATAATTTGAAAGGCTCATGAATGCATTGTGCCTACATAATGGCCACCATATAGGGCACAAATATCATTACTAAGAACTCCTTAGATGTTTCCTCACACTACACCAGTCGTTGCACCAACCAATGATGCGCCATCAAATGAGGCGGTGGAACGGGACAACAATCGTTTCCCAAAATCGACGAGTGCATAGCAATTTGCGACAACCTCATGTAAGGACTCTTGACCCAATGACCCAAGAGGGTTTGGCAGTGACGAGTCCAACCAAGGACATTGTTGGGGTCACTAAGGAAGTTTTATTAAATGATATGATGTTTTTTTAACTTTAACAGTATTTTGCTAAAGGATTTATAAATTTTATCGGGTTTGACTTACCCCAATAAAACCCCCTAAATTTCCCCCTAGGGTTCAGATTTACCGCCACCTGACCAAAGGTCCATCCAACCTCGAATAACCCGACATAGAGAGAGAGAGAGAAGGCAAGACACGCCACAAATTTGACTAGGCCGATCTATCACTTATCACTTTTACGCATGCATAAGCTTACAAGTTACAGCAACTCAAAAATCCCTAAACCCTAAACCATGATGGCCCCTAAAAAGTACCATAAATTCCATAACAGGCCATGTTAGGGCTTATGATGTACATTTGCATGGATCGAACATAGCCACCACCACCATAATGGTCGTAGACGAGCCAACCACGAAGACCACCTCATTCATCGCCTACTGCCACGTCGCCTCCCCTCGCACCAATGGCACCCCCACTCGAGGACATCGTGCCCACTACTCGCTGCACCCTTGAAACCTTGGAGTACTTGGAATGTCTAGATCGAGGAAGATAGACCCCTAGCTAACCGTGCTAGTTGATTATCTATACCATCATCAACTATCAGATATTATTGCAACCACCTATAAAAGAATCAATATGCTGACATGTAATCTAGGGCTCAGACTTACCCCAGGTTTTACAACATAGGAAGTTCTTATGGTCATCAATATATGTAGCCACCAAACAAGACTATTGAAGTATCATGTAATGTGTTTCATTGAATGAAAAAATACTATTAGTTTATATTGTTTTCATTCCAAGTGACCCTTTTCATGCTAGTCTGTCCTCATGACATGACAATGAAACACCAATTGGCTTAAGTTTATTGATGTAGTCAGCACATAACTCAATCACCTCTTCCATCTCGTAACCCTTAGAAAAACATCCTTCAGGGCTAGGGATGACAATCAAGCGAGTATGACATGGATAGATGGTTCACGAACCCATGCTCGCAAGACAAAGTGCAACCCATACCCATATACTCTTGTGGATATGGATCTATACCCATACTCATACCCGCTATCCGACGGATACCCATTACCCGCCACCCACTACATTTTCAGCTACTCTATCTCTTACCTGAGAAGGAAGGTGTCACGACAACTCTATCCATTCGTGTGTGGAGGAAGGCTGCATTGAGTGAATGGGGGCACTAGTGTGGCATGGAGATGGAGACACTACGATGAAAGGTGGCACGACAAGTCGATGAGGTGGAGAAAGGTGGCGTGGCAAAGCGGCTAGCTGCGGCACGCGCTGGACGGCTGGAGGATGGGGGCACGACGGAGCGAGTGGGAGGAAGTAGGATGGGGGTGCTACGGGTTGTGGAAAGTGCTGATCGCGCTAGGGGTGGAGGATGGGGTGTGATAGGCGGCAACTAAGCACTAGAGGATGGGGTGGTAGTTGCACGGCATGGGCTTGGCCCACTTGGGTTAGGATTGAATGATTGAAGAAGAATTAGGAATTGGGATAATGTATAGGGGTTGAATCCGAATGGCCCACATGTCAGATATCCATCGGGTAACAAGTATGGATATTGCATATCCGATCCATACCCACCAAAAATTTATCCATGATACCCCATACCCGCGGGTAACAAATTCCACCTATGCTTGTGCCTGACTGATACTTACCCAAGTTATTTACCCATATGTGTACCCACTGCCATCCCTATTTAGGGCTAGAACGTTTGTAGACATACTTCTATAGAATTTCCATGTACATCTCAAATTGGAACATATTATATAGTAAGACAAGTTCAAGAATACCAATCTCTTTGACAACATGGACCATGATGCGTGTCATAATATCATAGAAGGATGGAAGAAAAATTAGCTTACAACCGATCAGTCATTGCATAATGTTGTTATGTAACCTATCTAGGCTACATGGACCGATTACCTTATGTGACACTGCATTCAGGAAAGTGCATAGCTTTGTGATTGTTTTTTCTAACATTGTTTGAAAGAACGTCCCTCAATACAACCGAAAGCGATTGTGTCATTAGCACCTGACTATCATGAGACTTTATATGCACAAATTTTTTTCTCCTTCATATTTATCAGTCTTTTACATTGGAGCAGTAGCCAGCTGGGTTATCCATTGATATGTTTATGCCACTACTTTGTCACTACTTTTGGTTTGTGTCATTTGGACTACGCACATGGACTATGTGATATTTCGAACAATTGAACTATGTGGTTTCAAAAGTAGATTATTTGAACTGTGTGGATTGAATTGTGTATATATGTGATATGTATGTAGATCCACATCAGATATGTGATATCTGATGTAGATTGAATTGTAAATCTAGAATAGAGGTTAAAACCCTAGAAAACATTATTTTCGTCGATAAAAAAACCGACAAAACAATGTACATTGTGTCATTTAAATTCACCAGGCATGTGATCGACGAAATTAATGTCCGAGTGGCGAAGTATTTTTGTTGGCCACTTGGTCGACAAAATAGCATCAGTTTATTTCATAGGTTTAGCAAACCAGTGAAAAAACTTTTTCCGTCGACTTTCGTGAATTGATGAAAATATATTTTTCGTGGGCCCCGACAAAAAAACATGTATGATTCCGTCGAAGTTTCTTTAATCACATATTTTTGTCGATTTGCCAACAAAAAACATGTTTTCGTCAGTTTACTCTTTATTTTCATTGGTTTTTGGCCAACGAAAAAATGGCATGTTTATTTAGTGAACGCAATGAAACTCGTAGTGGAAATAGCCTAACGTCCAATAACCCATTATTTGGCTACATCTTAGTTTCGGTTTGGGATCAGTGAGACTAGAAAATGGGCCTTTAATACCTAATCCGTGTGTCCATCTTAGTTTTGGTTTAGGATAACTGAGGCCCAATGTCTATATGTAGCCCTGGACCTTCGGTTGTTCTCCGGTGATGACTGCACTTCTTTTAAGTACAAGTAGAGGTTAAATTCCTGTATGATATATGCGACTATAATAATTAGATTATATAACTAAAATTTAATTCAAACAAGAGACAAAATAGTATTACTTTTAAACTAAATTAAATACTATAGAAGCCGCAACCGCTATCGGATTAAAGCCACAGCGAATATGACGTACTAAAATAGTATTCTTTTTAGACTAAATTAAATACTTCCTTTATACTAAAATAATATCCTTTTTAAACTAAATATATATTCATTAGTAAATCTAAGAATGTGGTTGATATGTATACAATGATATGTTATCATTCATTTGAATATAAAAAAAAGAGGGCTGGAAAAAACTATATTTTAAGACGGAGGAAGTACGAGATATAACACACATAACCTAAATATAGTCTTACAAAATTCAAATAAGCAAAGTGTAATTACGATTCTTTCGGTTGAGCGAGAATAGAAACCGGAATAAGAATAAAGTTTGGCTCCTTGTATCTGCAACCAAACAAATTAAAGAACAATTTTTTTCCGGATCTAATTATTTTCTTTTTTTATTTTGACCGGATCTAATTATTTTGTTTTTTATTTTGGTTAATTATGCCTACTTTTATCATATGACGATGTCATGTACGGTAATACATTCACTAGGCGCAGGCGCGCGCGTGATGTCCGGCGAGCAACCGAGCGCGCGGCCGCAGAGCAGGCAGCAGCGCATGCTGCAAATCAGCCACCAATGGCAAGTGGCTGAGATTAGGAAAGAGGGCTAAAATCAGGTGCTGCAAATCAGCCACAGATAGCAGGGGCTGAGATTAGGAAAGAGGGATAAGAATAGGAAAGAAGCAATCAATCAGGCTAGAGAAAATCAAGGAGACTTGCTCCATTTGTAGGTGGCCGACGGCCATATATACCCAGCTATGCTGCACGGTTATAGCAATAAGGAATTTGTCTCTTCTTCCACCTCCAGCCTCACAAGCCTGCGGTTAGGGGGGCATAACCCCAACCGGAGAGGACGGCCGACGGCTACGAGCTACGTAGCCGTGGTCCGGCAAGTCGGGGATTCCAGGTCCTTGACAGCTTGGTATCACGAGTCCGGCGATCTTCGTCCAGCAATTCCCAGTCCACCGAACCCCCCACCAGCCGCACAACACCACCATCTCCCACCCGCTCCTCTGCCCCCAGCACCATGTCGGAGTACACCCTTGCCGACGTCGTGAAGATGATGCAGGAGATGCAGGCCGACATCTCCGGCCTCAAAGAGAAGTCCGCGTCGTCGTCCGCCGGCGGCACCATGCAGGAACGCCCTCGCGACACCGACCGCCTGCCTAAGTTCCAGAAATGGGACTTCCCTCGGTTTGATGGCAAGACCGATCCTCTCCTCTTCATCAACAAGTGTGAGTCATACTTTCGCCAACATCGTTCCTCGCCAGAGGAGCAAGTGTGGATGGCCTCATACAGTCTCGAAGGCACCGCGCAACTATGGTACATGCAGCTGCAAGAGGATGACGGCACCCCGTCCTGGCGCCGGTTCAAGGAGCAGCTCAACCTGCGCTTCGGGCCGACCAGCCGGTCCGCGCCTTTCTTCGAGCTCACCGAATGCCGCCGCACCGGCTCGGTCGAAGAGTACTCCAACCGTTTCCAGGAACTCCTACCCCACGCCGGTCCGATGGAGGAGGCGCAGCGCGTCCAGCTCTACACGGGGGGGTTGCTGCCGCCGCTCAGTCACTCGGTGCGCATCCTACACCCCGACACTCTCAGCGCCGCGATGAGCCTGGCGCGGGAGGTGGAACAGCTGGAGATCGCCCGCGTCCAGGCGGCGACAAGACCGGCAGCGCGGGGTATTCTGCCGGCGCCCCCTCCACGACCAGCCGCTCCGACACTACCGGCGCCACCTCCTCCCTTGGCCCTGCCAGCGCCGCCGGTGGGTGCAGCACACGCGCGCGGCGAGGGCGCTCGCCGCCTGTCACCCGAGGAGATGGCGGATCGTCGTCGGCAAGGCTTATGTTTCAATTGTAACGAGAAGTACTCTCGGGGCCACAATCGTTTTTGCAGGCGTCTCTTTTTTGTGGATGGGGTGGAGATCGATGACACCGGGGTCGACGGGGACACGGGCGCGGCCGAGCCCAACGCCCCGCTCTTCTCCCTGCAGGCGGTGGCCGGGGTGGCGCCGACTGACACCATGCAGATCGCGGTCACCCTCGGTCCGGCCTCCCTGGTGGCGCTGCTCGACTCGGGCAGTACACACAACTTCATCTCCGCGACGGCAGCACACCGGTCGGGCCTCCCCATCCAGCGCCGTCCACGTCTCACGGCCATGGTGGCTAACGGCGAGCGGATCTCCTGTGCCGGCGTCCTCCGCAACGCGCCGCTCCTCGTCGAGGGCGAACCATACCCGGCCGATCTCTTCGTCATGCCGTTGGCCGGGTACGACGTCGTCCTCGGCACGCGTTGGCTGGGGGCCCTGGGACCGATCGTGTGGGACCTCGCCACCCGCCGCATGACGTTTCAGCGCCCAGGGCGCTCGGTCTCCTGGACGGGTACCCCACGCGCAGCGCAGCCGGCGGTGCGCACCATGACAGGGGGGGATGCGTTGATGGAGGCTCTCCTGGACTCGTTTGGGGGGCTCTTCGCCGCTCCTTCGGGCTTGCCTCCCAAGCGCGCCCACGACCATCGCATCCTCCTCAAGCCCGACGCATCGCCGGTGGCTGTCCGCCCGTACCGCTACCCGGCTGCCCACAAGGACGAGCTGGAGCGTCAGTGCGCCGCGATGATCGAGCAAGGGATCGTGCGCCGCAGCGACTCCCCGTTTTCGTCACCGGTTCTCTTGGTCAAGAAGCCCGATGGCTCCTGGCGTTTCTGCGTCGACTACAGAGCCCTGAACGCCCTCACCATCAAAGACGCGTTCCCGATCCCGGTGGTAGAGGAGCTGCTCGACGAGCTCCACGGCGCCAAGTTCTTCACTAAGCTCGACCTTCGGTCCGGCTACCATCAGGTGCGGATGCGGCCGGAGGATGTGCACAAGACCGCCTTCCGCACGCACGATGGCCTGTACGAGTTCCTCGTGATGGCGTTCGGACTCTGCAACGCTCCGGCTACGTTCCAGGCGCTGATGAACGACGTGCTCCGACCATTCCTCCGCCGTTTCGTCCTGGTATTCTTTGACGACATTCTAATTTACAGCAAAACCTGGGCCGATCACCTCCGCCATCTCCGGGCGGTTCTCGACGAGCTGCAGCGCCACCGGCTCTTCGTCAAGCGCTCGAAGTGCTCTTTCGGCGCGCCGGCCGTCTCCTACCTCGGCCACATTATCTCGGCAGCCGGGGTGGCTATGGATCCGGCCAAGGTGGCCGCCATCCGCGACTGGCCGCCACCTCGCTCGGTCCGGGCAGTTCGCGGTTTCCTCGGCCTTGCCGGGTACTACCGCCGCTTCGTCCACAACTACGGCACCGTGGCTGCCCCGTTGACGGCCCTCCTCAAGAAGGATGGCTTCGTCTGGGACGACGCGGCTATGACAGCGTTCGCAGCACTCAAGGCAGCCGTGTCCTCCGCCCCGGTGCTCGCCATGCCGGACTTCAGCAAGCCGTTCGTGGTGGAGTGCGACGCGTCCGCCACAGGGTTCGGCGGGGTGCTTGTCCAGGAGGGACACCCGGTCGCGTTCTTCAGCCGGCCAATCGCTCCCCGGCATCGCGCCCTCGCCGCCTATGAGCGCGAACTTATCGGCTTGGTCCAGGCCGTTCGCCATTGGCGGCCATACTTGTGGGGGTCGGCACTTCACCGTCAAGACTGACCATTTCAGTCTCAAGTACCTCCTCGACCAGCGGCTGGCCACCATCCCTCAACACCATTGGGTGGGAAAGCTCCTGGGCTTCGACTTCGAGGTGGAGTACCGCTCGGGTGCCACGAACACCGTCGCCGACGCCCTGTCCCGAAAAGACACCGAGGAGGGCGCGCTGATGGCTATATCCGCACCCCGCTTCGACTTCATCACGCGGCTACGCCAAGCCCAAGCTACGGACCCGGCCCTCGTCGCCATCTGCGAGGAAATTCGCGCGGGCACACGTACGGCGCCGTGGTCCATCATGGGCGGGATGGTCGCCATGCATGGGCGCCTCTACATCCCGGCATCGTCCCCTCTCCTGCAGGAAATAGTGGCTGCCATACACGACGATGGCCACGAAGGCGTCCTACGCACCCTACATCGGCTGAAGCGCGACTTCCATTTTCCAAACATGCGCCGTGTTGTGCAGGATTTCGTCAAGGCATGCGGCACGTGCCAAAAATACAAGTCTGATCACTTGCGGCCGGCCGGTCTTCTACAGCCCTTGCCGATCCCCTCGGCGGTGTGGGCCGACATCGGCATCGATTTCATCGAGGCGCTGCCCAGCGCCCAAGGCAAGACGGTCATCCTCACCGTCGTCGACCGCTTCAGCAAGTACTGCCATTTCATCCCGCTGGCGCACCCGTACACGGCAGAATCGGTGGCGCAGGCGTTCTTCGCCGAAGTGGTGCGGCTGCACGGCGTTCCGCAGTCCATCGTCTCGGACCGCGACGCCGTGTTCACTTCGGCCTTCTGGACAGAGCTGATGGAGCTCACGGGCACCAAGCTCTTCATGTCCTCCGCCTTCCACCCCCAGACAGACGGCCAGTCGGAGGCAGCCAACCGCGTCATCGCCATGTACCTTCGCTGCTTCACCGGCGACCGCCCTCGACAGTGGCTCCGGTGGCTTCCGTGGGCGGAGTACACCTACAACACTGCCTTCCAGTCATCACTCCGCGACACGCCATTCCGGGTGGTGTACGGCCGCGACCCGCCAACCATCCGATCCTATGAGCCGGGCGATGCACGCATTCCCGCGGTGGCGCAAGAGATGGAGGAGCGCGCTGCTTTCCTCGACGACGTCCGCTACCGTCTCCACCAGGCTCAAGAGTCCCAGCGCCGCGCCTACGATCAACACCACCGGCGAGTCATCTACCAGGTGGGCGACTGGGCCCTTCTTCGCTTACGGCAGCGGCCGTCCGCGACACTGCCACGCTCGGCAGCAGGCAAGCTCAAGCCGCGCTATGTCGGGCCCTACCGCGTCAAGGAAGTCATCAACGACGTGGCAGTCCGCCTACAGCTTCCGGCCGGCGCCAGACTCCACGACGTCTTCCACGTGGGGGTTCTCAGAAAGTTTGTGGGATCGCCACCATCCGAACCGCCGGCGCTGCCAGCCACGCTCAACGGCGCCGCCGTGTCTGCACCTGCACGGGTCTTGGCTGGCCGCCTAGCTCGCGGCGTTAAACAGGTCCTGGTTCAGTGGCAGGGTGAACCAGCGACGGCAGCGACTTGGGAGGAGCTTGAAGACTTCACGGCCAGCTTTCCACAGTTCCAGCTCGAGGACGAGCTGGTTTTCGAGGCCGGGAGAGATGTCATGTACGGTAATACATTCACTAGGCGCAGGCGCGCGCGTGATGTCCGGCGAGCAACCGAGCGCGCGGCCGCAGAGCAGGCAGCAGCGCATGCTGCAAATCAGCCACCAATGGCAAGTGGCTGAGATTAGGAAAGAGGGCTAAAATCAGGTGCTGCAAATCAGCCACAGATAGCAGGGGCTGAGATTAGGAAAGAGGGATAAGAATAGGAAAGAAGCAATCAATCAGGCTAGAGAAAATCAAGGAGACTTGCTCCATTTGTAGGTGGCCGACGGCCATATATACCCAGCTATGCTGCACGGTTATAGCAATAAGGAATTTGTCTCTTCTTCCACCTCCAGCCTCACAAGCCTGCGGTTAGGGGGGCATAACCCCAACCGGAGAGGACGGCCGACGGCTACGAGCTACGTAGCCGTGGTCCGGCAAGTCGGGGATTCCAGGTCCTTGACAGACGATCGCCGTGGTGTGAACTAGGCCACTAGGGATATTAGTGGTAATGTACCTAATGGGTACACAAAGCCATACTATACCCACTAAAGAAAAAAGCTCTATACTCTACCCACTATCCACCATTGATACAAGATTACATCATATACATACCCACCACGGGTAGCGGGTACCTATCGGGTACCAATTCCCACTAACATTACAATAGACATGATCATTTGAATCACTAAAATAAGTAGCAAATACAAAATGTTGAAACCATATACCTCATCAATATTGAAAGATGCTAAAATAATATATTATCTTTATGCCAGCAAGACAAATTCATCGAACCCAACATAATTTCATCACAAGGTCAACAATATTCAGCAACATTTAGCGTTAATTAAATAACAACACCACACAAGCCCGTGCATGAGAGAACAAGACCTTTAAGCTAAACCCACATGTCATATGTTAACGGGTTTTTTATTGGGTAGCGAGTATAGGGCAAAACCGCAAGAGAGAACTGAAAGTCGCCTAGAGGGGGGTGAATAGGAAAATCTTAAATTTATAAACTTTAAGCACAACTACAAGCCGGGTTAGCGTTAGAAATAAAACTGAGTCCGTTAGAGAGGGCGAAAACAAATCACAAGCAAATGAAAGCGGATGACACGGTGATTTGTTTTACCGAGGTTCGGTTCTTGCAAACCTACTCCCCGTTGAGGTGGTCACAAAGACCGGGTCTCTTTCAACCCTTTCCCTCTCTCAAACGGTCACCTAGACCGAGTGAGCTTTTCTCCTTAATCAACGGGTCACTCAGACCCCTTATAAGGACCACCACAACTTGGTGTCTCTTGCTTGATTACAAAGGTGTTGAGAACAAGAATGGGGAAGAAGAAAAGCGATCCAAGCGACAAGAACTCAAATAAACACAAATATCTCTCTCTCTCACTAGTCACTAATTGTTTGGAGTGATCTTGGACTTGGGAGAGGATTTGATCTTTTGTTTGTGTCTTGGAGTGAAGTCTATAGCTCTTGTATTGAATGCAATGGCTGAAAACTTGGATGCCTTGAAGTGTGGTGGTTGGGGGGTATTTATAGCTCCAACCACCAAAATGGTCGTTGGGGAGGCTGTCTGTCGATGGGCGCACCGGACAGTCCGGTGCGCCACCGGACACTGTCCGGTGCACCAGCCACGTCACCCAACCGTTAGGGTTCTGACGGTTTTGACCGTTGGAGCTCTGACAGATTGGGGCACCGAACAGTCCGGTGTCGCACCAGACAGTCACTGTTCACTGTCCGGTGCGCCTTCTGGCGCTGCTCTGACTCTGCGCGCACTGTTCACGTTCACTGTTCACTTTTGCAGACGATCGTTGCCGCAGTAGCCGTTGCTCCGCATGGCACACCGGACAGTCCGGTGCTACACCGGACAGTCCGGTGGATTATAGCGGATTGGCTCTCCAAAAACTCGAAGCTGAGCAGTTCAGAGTTGATCTCCCTGGGTGCGCCAGACCAGGGCAGCCTTCGGTTGGTTTTGCTCCTTTCTTTTTGAACCCTAACTTTAACTTTTTATTGGTTTGTGTTGAACCTTTGGCACCTATAGAACATGTAATCTATAGCAAACTAGTTAGTCCAATTATTTGTGTTGGGCAATTCAACCACCAAAATCATTTAGGAAAAGGTTTGACCCTATTTCCCTTTCAAGAACATACTCATGCCCACTATACCCGTTGGTATAACAAAGGATCCAATAAAATATCCATGTGCATCAAAATTTGTCATACCCATGCCTAATAAAGTTTTTACCCATTGGATATCGGGTTTTGGGGTATCATTGTCATCCCTAATCAACATGATTGGTTGAGTGGCCGAGTGTGGACTGAGTCGTGTGAGCATGGCTCGCTGGAAATGAAACGATCGTGCGTATCTGTGTATGCAGCCCGGAGAGGTGATTTTGGTAAACGCTGCAGCTGCGGGTGTAGGTTTGGCGTCGTATGCGCAGGCAAGCAAACATGAGTTGTCCCTTGGTCAATGCACCTAGAGTGTCTGGATAGATGTGTGCAGCCAACCAATCACACCGAGGGCTTGTTCGGTTAGCTCTCAATATATGTGGATTGAGTGGGATTAGGTCAGTTTAAATCCCAAGCAAGTCGAAGTTCTTCTATTTTTTTTCAATCTCACTCAATCTATGTATAATGGGAATAACCGAATAAGGCCTAAATGTGAACGGACTCGAGCGGCTGATATATCCTATAGCGTAATAAAGATTTTGCAGCTTCGAGTAGTTAAATGAGAATGCGGAACATGTCATGTCCAATGTAATAAAGACACTAGGATAATACCCGTGCGTTGCAACAGTATCTGAAATGAAAATATCTCCATCTAACAGTATTAACTTCTTCATGGTCCGGTATCAGGAGAAATTGTAGATCATATGTCATTTCAACAAATAACTTGTTTTTTATTCAATTGATAATAGAACAACGTTAAATAGAAGGCTGCAATGCAAGGGAGACAAAACCACACTATCATCAAACATGTCAGCATTATACCATGGATAGACATGTATAGCTCTAAAGAACGCACGTCGTGCTGCAAAAGAGTTATAGGTTATTTCTGCCTCAGGCTAGATAACAGTGCCACAACAGGACAAACTTCTACAACTTATCATCAGCTAGGGCTCTCTCAAACAGGCTATGTATTCTATTATCAGATCCGGCTTTACCCCATTCAAAGGACAAAGCAAAGAGCAAGGTAATTACATGTGGACTGTGGTACAAGTGAAATGAACTCAGTCATGAACGTGGATTACCCACAATGTACACAAAATTTCAGAGCACAACAGAAATAGCTCATTACATTTTCAAAATACACTGACAATGCACATAATGAATGACAAGCTGCACAATGAGTGTTGAAACCCATAACATTTTAGAATACAGAGAGAACTCACTACAAGGCTTTGCCAGACATTCATATGTGAACTTCTTTTACAATTATGTCTTCACCTACAGAAGACGTCCGAACAAGGATACAAACATCAAACAAGATGGTGTATGTGATGCAGCAACTTGTTTGCAGACTTTGTGCTCGGGTATGTTTTGTCGTACTAACTTTAATACTTACATAGGTATATACCATGTGTTGCTACAAAATTAATATGATAAAGTACATTAATATGCAAAACACTAATTTTTATTCTATACTTTTGTTAGCATAACTAAAAGTATATGTTTACCTACCTTAAAAGATATAGTAAGGTACTCGTGCGTTGCTAGGATTTAGATTTCTTTGTGCGTGCGACACAATCAATGCCTACTGGTTTCTACGATTTTTTCTTGACAGTGAGTATGTTGATAGTTTCTTTTTTTTTTGCTTCCTATCTGACATGTTTGTTGTTTTAAATGTTTGTTGTTTTAAATTCTTGAGGATGGGTAAATATAACTGGAAAAACTTTCTATGTGTTCATGCCCTTATCTAATTATGCCATCTTTGTCAATCATGTAAATACTAAATTGGGCATATCATATAACTTTGATTCCTTTTGAACAATTTAGTTTACAGAAAAAACTATATGTTTGTATATGAGGATAGTCATAGCACTGTACGGGTACAATCTTATATATCTTGGTATGTAAAGAT
Source organism: Zea mays (assembly GCF_902167145.1). Lineage (NCBI taxonomy): Eukaryota > Viridiplantae > Streptophyta > Magnoliopsida > Poales > Poaceae > Zea > Zea mays. Next base: position 80,070,901 of record NC_050096.1, on the reverse strand, counting down.
ACAGTTTTAGTGATGCTAACAAAAGTATAGAATAACAATTAATATTTTTGCATATCAATGTATTTTATTATATTGATTCCGTACAACGTACATGTATATACCTAGTAATCTGATTATTAAGCTATTGTTTTGATTCTGCAAGGGCGTAGTCGTAGGCTTCCCGCACTGTGCGGGGTCTAGGAAAGGGTATATTTAAGCACCAAGCCTTACCCGCATAATATGCTGGGACATTCTCTTCTCCAGGAAAGTTTTTCTATTCAATTGTGCTTGATTCAGTCCGTGTTTGTTCTTCCTTTTCAGATTCAGTATCCGATTCTTCACTCTTTTTAGTAGCAGTCTCCACGTCTTCCCTCTTTCTACATCTAGCATCTTCAGCCTTCGCACCTGAAATGCTTCCTAGGCATTTTTGCCTGCTCATCTAAAAAAATCTTACGACATGTGTTTTCACCACCTGGTAGCTGCGCTAGCTCGATGAAGTCACTTGCTTCACTCGGGGATTCACCAAGATATGCTACATCATTATAATCTTGCTGCCACTTTCCTGAAGTTTAAGTGAAGTGAGGAAAAGAAGATGTTTAACTCCACCCAAGATGTGAAAACCTTTAAACAAGATTAACTCATACAAACTTTATTGATGAATACCTAGACGTTTCATACCAAGATTCAGAGCTGAAGACATGAACCTTGATGATCTATCCATCCATTGTTTCCCCTGTATATAGAAGACAATATAAGGAAATAAGCAGAGGAAGTACAATCAGTATGTTAGATTTGTATAACTAATGGGGCAGTTGACAATAGGAGCTTTGTAACCACCATATGCAGACAGACAAAAAGGGACATAAATTTGTAAACACTATTGATATCATAAATACGATGCAAAACCATCAAGCATAACATTAATACAATGAAATATTTATCTTGAAGGTTATTTTATGTTGTTAATTGTCCAATAGGTTCATAAATCAGTTAAGAGGCTGCTCATTGTCGGATAGATTCTTAAATAAGCAAAGAGGTTGTAAATGACAGAAAATTGTCACATATTTGGACAACCTTATTGGTGCTACCAAACATTAATTCCAGAATTTGGTTGCGAGTTTCAGACACTAACACATTGTGGATGATAGGACATGATTGCTAGAATGTAACTGGTGTCGACAAAAGCAAATTGGAGCCTTACTTAGTGGGTATAAGGGGACTACTAACATCTTAAGAGCAGCTATTTGCAGAGAAGGCTTTTCAAATTAAATTATAGCAGTAATCATGAGGCAGTCTGAAAAGTGGCAGTAAATAATATCATCTACTACTAAGGGATTATCCCATAGCATTAAGACAATAAATTCAGACTTTCAATTATATGGATTTACTTGAGGTTTAAAATATAGTTCATGTTCTTGCTCAACCACTTTCTTTCTCGTCCAATTCCTATAGCATTTTAGTACATAAAACCAACCACTCACCATAGCTATGTCGTATGCAGATCCACAGACTTCACCCTTTCCGACCTCTGCGCGAGCTTCCTCTGATCCAAACAAACAGAGTACCACTGATAGCTACATGACCCAAAAACATTCACCGCTGAGACAAAACGGGGAGTAGAAAGCCAAACGGATCCGAGGAAGATGCGTTGAGATTACCTTGCTATTCTACCAGAGCGGCTACCAAAGAACGCTCGTCGCCTGTCCACCACATGCCAACCTCCAAACAAGTGAGGCAAAGTGATGTCAAGCATCTGCAAGGATGAGACAAATTACCGAACAAATCTGAAAGGAGCATTTGCTTCTAGGTTATACATATCAAACGGACGTGACCAAGGTGTGCAAATAAAAGGAAAACTTTTAGCAGAGAAAACCTGACTGATTTGTACCTAGTACCTATAGGGAACCTATGTTTGCATTGACCATTGAGGTTTTTATACTGCCAAAAAATGAATTTCCAGAGTTTGTCCTCAATGAAAATGTTACGCAGCTGCGTGTGATGTGGAGGCTTTGGGGTCTTTTCACTTTGTTTGTATTTGATTTTGTATTTTCTTTTTTTTTTCTTAATATAATGATACACAACTCTCTTGCGTGTTCGATAAAAAATGTTACTCATTGGAAGAAATAAAACGTAGTCACTTAACAAAAATACTATTGCATCAAATATAAATCTTAATTCAAGTATTATTCTTCTAAGTATACCTCTCCACATAAAAGCATAGGGTTAACCTAACCACCATGGAGGCACTCATGACGGCGGCAGATAGCTGAAACCCTAGATCTGTTGGTCCCTGTTTAGGCCATGTTGGTAATGTAGGCATCAAAATCATCTTGTATCCTAAGCTATTGTATTATGTTCTCTGAAACTCTGAAGTTATGTTGGGGGTATCAGGTCCATGCGCTGATGGTATAGAATTCTTGGAACATCTAGAGTTATGTTAGGGGGGTAAGAGGTTCATACATGGATGGTATAAAATTATTGGAAATCTATATGTCTTTGTTTAAAGGAGAACTCTCTGGAAGCATAAAATGAGTGCTTAAGAAACATTACCAATTCCACATTCACAAATGACTTGGACATAACCAGCCTGTAGGCGTATGATACAAATCCAATTATAAAATGAAAGATACAACTATATAATCCAATGCAGCAGATTATTATACAACAATCCACACATCCTACCACACCCATTGAATTAGATTAGTTGGGGGGTCGAGGCCACATACCCAAGAACGGTGGTCAGGGGGGAGATCCATGGTCGTGCAGGGGTCCCTTGTCATCGGAGTCCGCGGACGGCAGGGTTGGGGAGGAGCGCCCAATGTGGCGCTTGACGGTCGTCGATGGGAGGCGCGGTGGCTGGAGGTCCGGGCCGCGAGCTCCATGGCGACCAGAGGGGCGCTCATATAGCTGTAGGTAGGGAGAGGACGCCGAGGAAGATCCGATTCGTCATTGGAAGGTGAGCGCCGTCAGTGGAAGGGGATTCCATCCACCATGGGGTTGATTGCGAGGGCGGCCGCGGACCATCAGCACTTCCATCGATAGAGCGGGGCGTGAGAATGAGCACGGAAGGGGAGCGGGGCGGCTGCGAACGTGGAAGGTGAGCATGAGATCGGTGGAAGGGGATCTGGGTTGAGCGCCCGTCGATGGAAGGTGAGCAGGGCGGGTGCAACATCCGGGCGAGCACCATCGGTGTCGCGTTGATGGCAGGGAGGAGAGATCGAGGAGGGTGGGGGATCCACGACAGTTGATGGTGGATCGAGGAGGGCGGTGGGTGGGGTGGCCCCGTCGATGGAAGGTGAGCGGGGCGGGCGCACCATTCGGGCGAGCACCATCTGGGCGAGCACCCTCGGCGTCGCGTTGATGGCGAGGAGCAAAGATCGAGGAGGGTGGGGGATCCGCGACACGTTGAAGGCGGATCGAGGAGGGTGGTGGGTGGGGCGGCCCTGGATCGGTGTTGATGGCGGATCGGCGTCGCGTTGATGGCGGGGAGCAGAGGGGGAGGTGGGTGGGCAGAGGGATCGGACCAAAATAATCTGTGGACGCCTACAATAACGTCTTAAGAAGTAGTATAGAGATTGGAGGAAGAAATTAACACTCTCTTTAATATTAGATACGGAAGGTATGGATATGATTGGTGAAGATTGAGATTGATTGATTTATCGATATGTTGGGTAATTATTTTTTGATGGAAGGAGCAACTAGATAGCTATATCCTGAGGCTCTGGATGAACCGTGTCCCTTGCTCCAGCGCGTTGAAGTTGCCCTTGATGTACTCCTCGATCTCAATGGACCTGTAGCGCGCGCGCGCGCCCTGCTGGTCGAGGAGCCCCGGCAGCGGCGCCACCAGGCCCCCGACGGACGCCTCCTGGAACACGACGACGGTGGTCCGAGCCCTCTCGGCGTCCGGGAGCACTCGGTGCTCGACGCTGGCGTAGGCGCCGTTGGTGAGCACGTCCAGGATGTCGGCGACGTTGACGACGAAGGCGCCCGGCAGCGGGCGCACGGGGAACCACCTGCCGCCCCTGCGGATCTGCAGGCCGGGCGTGTCGTCCACGTGCAGCAGCAGCGTGAGGCCCAGCCCGTCCGTGTGCGGCGTGATGCCCATCACCTTCTCCCGCTGGCGGCAGGGCGGGTAGTGGTGGACCGCCATGCTCTGCCGCTTCCCCGTGAAGGCGTCCTGCAGCGCCTCCGGCTCCACCCCGAGGTCGGCCGCCATGAACCCCAGGAGCCGCATTGCGAGGCCGATCATCTCTACCGAGTAGACGTCGAGCGCGTCCCTGATTAACAAACAGAGTCCGTGCGTGCGTGCGTGCATGGGAGACGTACGTACGTGTCAGATGATTGACTAGTAGAGACAGAGAGAGGCCAGGATATGCGTACTGCAGACCTGAACGTGGGTGGATTTGTAGGCCACATCTCCATGTTCCTGTCCTTGACTGGCTGCGTGATGAGAATCATGCTCTCTGCCCAGTCCAGCTTGCCGCTGGACGCTCTGCTGTAGTGGTGCCCGAATCCTTCGAAGCCGTTCCCTCGGACCGCCACCTTGGCCTTGCTGTCCAGCGGGGAGCTGAAGAACTGCACCGTGGCGTCTTTCATCCGCTGCACCACCGCTTCGTCCACTCCATGGTTTGTCAGCTGTAGACATGCATGCAGACGGGACAAATGTGATTAATTAATCGATTCTAAACAGATACTAGCAGCTGGCTACTAGAAGTTTAGAACTGAAGGAATCCGGGCGGGCCACGGGACGACCTGAAAGAAACCCCAGTTTCGGCAGGCGTCGCCGAGCTTGGCGACCTCCGACGGCGCCAGCTCCGGGTCGAGGAGCCTGGCCATGTCGACGACCGGCAGCTCGTAGCTCTCGTCCGCGCCGACGACGACGCCGTCAAGGACCTCCTCCGTCCGGACGTACTTCTCCGGGACCTGCTCCGGGTTGGCGAACGCTGCAGCTGCAGCGTCGGTGATCTCATCCCTGTTGACAATACTGTCATAGTTAGGAGCCTCGGCGGCCTCCATTGCTCTGCGTCTGCTATAACTGCACCTCCTAACTCCAGCGACTCCTTGTACTGAGATGATTGATCTGCTCCTGATTTATAACTGTTTTCTGGCGGTTGTTGCCGGGTTCCATCGCCTTACCTAACACATCATATCACTCGAGCCATGGCGCATAGGTGAGTGGTCTGCCGGCCCGACCTAAGTCCTAACACACCACGGAAGGCGACAACACGTTTGGTTGGTGGAACAGAAGCCATGAGTTCATGATGTGGAGACATCGCAATGTTATCTACATGAAAGCTTAGCGGAGACAGGACAAAGTGTGCACTTTTTCAGGTGCTCATGGAGTTAAAGCAAGATTGGTGCTATATACCATAAGACTTTCGGTTCCTTTCAAGTTCAGGAATCATTAGGACGGGGAACACCCGAATTATGCTTCCTAACTACGTAAATTTTTTGAACTGCCTTCCGTTGGAAAGTACATTACAACACACATGACCAACGAGGCGTTTGCTGTAATTTTGTGTTACCACCGCCGTGACGGATATATCTATACTATACCACGGTATAATTCATCAGTTTAAATTTTATAAAATACATTTAACTAAATTACTCTCACACTCGTAACATTCACAAAATTCACCAAATAAATTACACTCAAACATAACATACCATTAAAACCAACGGTTCATATCGCTGGATAATCATCTCTCTCTTAACCATTCAAATTCAATGAACAATATTATTCATCGCTCCCCTACCGTTCTCACCCTCCTCCCTCTCCCTTCGCGTCATCGCCGCTCCTCTCCCTCACTCGTGTTGCCGTCAGTGTCAACCTCTCGCCTAATGTCGATGTCGCTGTCGATTCTATCTGTTCTCGGGATCACAGCGTTAACACGAGCTATATGCTAGTTATTAGTAAGTATAATTGAATCCAGATTTCAAGCAACTTGCTCGCCTCGCAGTCTCAGTCACCCATTGGCACGGTTCAGAGTTCTCGTCTCCACGCTCAAGGGTACAAGTACAAGAGGAAGACCTGGGATGGGCCTTGTTCTCTTGATTGGGTCACACCTCTGTGACACTATGAAAATCATTAAATAAAAATAATACATTTAGTTAATAATGATATTTATGGTAATTAATTTTCTCTGAAGTGTTCGTTATTTATTTGCCTTTGGAATAATTTTTGATTGCGCATGATTGATTTTCGGATATTTAATAGCATTTCTTGTTAAATGAAAATCCTAGTAAAATAATAATATAATTATTGGTCCAAAAATAAATATTTTAGTTATATGAATTATTATGATTTTTTTGAATTATTTAAAAATATAGTTATTTATATTTTAAATAGAAAAGAAAAGAAAGAAAAAAAAGAAAAGAAAAAAAACGAAACCCTAGCCGTCGCGGCCGAATTCGGCCCATTTGGCCCAACAGCGCCGCCGCCACCTATTCCCTCCCCTTCCTCTCACTGACGGGCGGGCCCCACCCGGGCCCCCTCTCTCTTCTCCCTTTCTTTCTTCTCCCAGCCGCCGACAGGAGCTTCAGCTAGCCGTAATTTTCCCTGTTGCCGCCGCCGCCCTGGCTCTCCTTCCCCCTCGTGTCTCTCTCTACCGCTCACCTCTCTCTCCACCTCCCTCCCTTTTCTCTCACTTCCAAGCGGCCCCACCCGGCCACCTCCTCTCTCCCTGCCGCGCCCCGGCCCTGCGCGTTCGACGCCGGCCGAGCGCCCCTGCCAGGCCGCGCCCCACCGTGACGCGCCGAGGACCGAGCACGCGACCCCGGCCAGCCGCACCGACCGCGCCCATGGAGCCGAGCGCCGCCTGAAGCGACCCCGAGCCACCCCGACGCCCAGCCCCTGCACCCGAAGCCCCTGCGCGCCAGCGACCAAAGCCCCGCGCCCAGGACGCCGCGACCGGCCACCCAGCGCCGCGACACCGCCCGACCGAAGCCGTCGAGGACCGAGCCCGACCGCGTCCGAGCAAGCCAAGACGTCGACCCCGCAGCCGTCCGTTCGTCTTTGGCGTTAATGAAGCTTGAATGCCGTCGTTTCCCACCATTGATGGACGCCATTCATGGCAGCCATGAAGACCCCAACGCCTCTCTCTCCTCGCCTATAAATTAGACGTCGAGCTTCCTCCCTCCCTCCCCTAAGTTCTCCCTCGCTCCTCACATTCGTGTCCTGCTCTTTGAACCACGCCGAACCGCGTCGCCGGAACCTCGCCAGTGTCAACGCCACCGCACCAGAGCCCGCGCAGCAACCCGTCAAGAACCCCTGCCCATGCGCAGCAGAACCACCGCTCGCCGTTGTGCCTCGCCGGAGTTCGTCCACACCGTTCGTCATCCGTGGAGACGCACCGGAGTTTGTACCTCGTCGTCCACCGACGACCGCGCCCGTTCCCCTGCTCGTCGGAGACGCGCCCGCACCCCGTCCAAACCTCGTTGTTATCTGTCCGTCGAATCACTCACGCTCGTCGATGTTCATCCCTGCGCAATATATTTCATGATAAATCTAATGATACTTATTTTATATCATGAACAATAGAGCTATTTTGAATAATTTTGGTTAAATTTGAAGTAGTTTGAATTAGTATAAACCTAAAACATCATTTATTTGAGATAGATATGTTCAAAAGTTAGATCATGGGTTATTTAGTATGGTCCGTGTTCGAACTCTGTCTAGTGTCATATCAGATTGGATTAGCCGGTGCCTTTCTGTTGGACGTGTCAGGTCGGGATTTTTGGCTTTAGGTCGTGTTTTTCGTGTTTGGTTAGAATTTGGGTTAAAAATTATGGCATGTGCCTGGTCCATGAATTATTGTCACACCCTGATTTAAGGATAAATTTATATACATCTCATATGTCTGTCAGGATCAAGTTTCACACATATGACGACTGAGTGGATAGAAACCAGTGTCACAATCTTTTAGTATATAAGTATAATGCCTTTAAAAATAACCAAACATTAGAAACTAAACGAGGGCGATGAGGATAACGAGGACGACGATGATCCCGATAATGAGCCACAACCACAGAGAGTGATGACAGCCTTGACCTCCTCGAACTTCTCATAATAATCTTCCTTTTGTTGACCTAATTCTGAGGAAAATCTTACATCGCTTGAGCTCACTTATGGTAGGAACTCAATAAGTATGTAGGAACAAATATAGTGTAAGGCTTACTAAGGATCGGATATGCTTGAGGCTAAGCATTAGCTTTTAATTAAGTTGATCAAACTTTTGTTAGCAATTACTATGTATAAATAAATATCATCTCAATTAAATAATGATCATTTGTACCGGACACTTCACCATATAATCCTTTAATCATTTAGTCTTCATCCACGAATCTTTGCAACCATCCATACATATTTCTTCTTCAAATAAAAACTTGTTTCTCTATAATAGTATAACTAAATTACCGCTATGGAAAGACATGGGACAGTGTCTCTTAAACCCATGGCCTCGTGTCCTCATCCTCTACATTCTCGTATACCGGTGGTCAAATGGGTCGCACGGCGCGACATTAACACTAGCACTATTAGGCATAATATTATTAGAGACTTAGTAATCGTGTCATGATGTGTTGATACTAGCTTCAAGATATCGGCCCAAGTACAAAACTATAGTGCATAATTGTGTCGTGTCGATACTATACGACGCTAATACTAATAGTGCTCATGTCACCTCAGACACTATTTCACTTTGAAAGCTCAAAAATATGGAAGATCTTAAGACGATATATAATTTTAATACTTGAACATTCATATCATTAACAAGTGAATTTATTATGTTTAAAATCATTACAAATTACAACTCACAATCATATGCACATGTTACAATCACAATTATAGACCACCAATTGTCTAAGCCGTGTCTAATCGTGCCATGTTGTGCCAGCTCATTATGCCCAAGTGACGGCCCAAGCACGACACTAGATCCGTATTGTGCCGGCACTGTCACTATATAAATCATGCTCGTATTGTGCCGAAGCACTACGGGTCGTGTTGTGTTTAGCGCCATTCCATTTAACATGACTGTGTCATCTATAGTCACTAGTGTACATGGCCACATGGGGGTGCCTGGCAAATATTTGTTACAATGGATAAACAGAAAGTTGAAACAAATGATTTATGTATTTCACGATTTGTATCCATATTGGATCAAGTTGCGTTTCCCTTAATATTTAATGTCGTTGTTTCTTCTACTTATACTGGACCGTTTGATAACATTGTGTATAATTCAATTAAAAACTTACAGTTTGTTCATAACGTCCATGACGCTGGGAGCCTGATTGTGCTGCTTCACAAAATTGTTTCTCCTACAAGCGTACTGCATTTTGTTGTATGTCAGCACAACTGAGTACGTAAGGTGTCCATGCATAGGTACTGCTCTATTGAAATGCTCAATGGTACCTTTTTTTGCTGAAACTCCTCTCGTTCCGTTTCTTTATATAGCTATGGATCTTTTCCTTTCTCCCTTCAGGTGACAAGTGGACAACCTTAAACGTGGAGTCTTCCAATCCTAATAGTTCTGTCGGAGGTAATGTTGCTGGGTTCCCATTGCATCCATTTAGTGCTTGTTTGCAAGAAAGAGTATTGGAGGGAATCAAAAGGGTTATAATCTCTTGCTATTCAAAATTGAATAACAAGGAATTATAGCCTACTCAATCCCCTCGAGTACTCTTGTTTCCAAACATGCCCTTATCAGGTGCTGATTACTTCTACCTACATGTTTAGTTAACACAATTCTAAGGACTAAAGTTTAGTATATAAAGTTTAGAAGGGTGACTAAAGCAACCAAATACTGAAATACCCCCTTAAATAGATAAATAGATGAGGGGGCAGGGTTACGCCTATGTGTGGGGGCATGACTTAGCCACTAAGTTTAGCTTTAATTACTAGCGAAAATATGTTTGGGAATCATACATCAGATTCAAGTACAATAAATTTTGGCTCGTTTGGTAGAGCTCCGCTCCATGATTCTCTAGCTCCGAGAGCCGATTCTCTAATAAAGTGATTCAGAGTGATTCTCTAGCGGAAGTGAATCTATTTGATGAAAATCGTTTGTCAAATAGGCTGTGAAGTGATTCCTGAGAGGTTAGAGACTTAGAGAGTGGAGAGCAGGTTGAGAGTGGTGAGAAACATGTTTTTTTGGCTCACACACAAAATAGAGACTAGATTTACTCCAATTTTACATTGGCTACGAGTTTCAACCTTCATATCATAACTTGCAAGTTGAAACTCGCCTCATAACTTCAACGATTTGCCAACTTACGTTAGGTTACATTTAAAAACACACACACTTGCGTTATATTAATTCGATCTCTCATCTTTTCTACGTACTAAAATTTGAGGAAACATTTGTAACTGGTTGATGTGGATCGATTAAAGGATAGCAATAAGACGTGATGAATGATTGGGGGAGTTAACATCAAATTTTATTGCTTTCATCTAAACGTAAAACCATAAATACGTTCATATCTGGACACAACACTGTTTTAATGTGCTTGAATTCATCGTGCGGATCTGCTTTTTATTTCGTTTAGCTATGGCGACATCATGTCCAACGCTCCCATTTGATGAAGCACGGTGGATCGTCCGAATTCGCCGGATCTTCGATGAGGAGATCGAGGTCAGCGAGGATCAGCCCATCTGCGTGTTTGATGTTCCCAAGCCTCTGCTGATCACGAAACCTGAAGCTTACGTCCCTCAGCTATTGGCCCTTGGCCCATACCACCATTGCCGCGAAGAGATCTGTGACATGGAGAGGTACAAGCTCTCGGCGGCGAAGAGAGCCCAGAGCCACCTTCCGGACATGGACTTCCAGAAGCTTGTTGACGTCTTTACGAAACTGGAGCATCTGGTTCGTGCTCATTATCACAGGTGAGGTGAGGTGAAGCACGCATCGTTATCTTGGTCTCATGCCTGAAGAGTTCCTGATTTTTCTTTTCCTTTTTGTAGGCATCTGAACCTAAGCAACGAGGCACTAGGGTGGATGATGGCCATCGACGTGTCCTTCCTTCTCGAGTTCCTGGAGACTCTGAAGAACAGGAACGGCAACCAGCAGAGAGCGCTGCAGAGGATCCCCTCCAGGATGTCACATTTGGTAGACCCCTCTCGCAGGACGTCCTCGCACAGCATGCTGCTCCGTGACGTAGTCATGCTGGAGAACCAGGTCCCTCTCTTCCTGCTCCTGAAGGCGATCGAGGCCCGGTGCTCGACGGCGGCGGCGCAACTACCGCCGCCACAGTCCGTGCTGAGCTCCATGCTGGCTGGGCTCTTCCAGGAGGTCTCCACGTTCAGAGGGATCGGCCGTCCGTGTACCGACGTCGATCGCCACGTCCACCTGCTTGACTTCCTGTACTCAAACATGGTACCCAGATGCACCGAAGAATCACATGGCGCGGAAGAAGGCGGAGACGCGTCGTGCCATGACCACGGAAAGAGCGCACTGAATTCAGCCATGGACCTGCTCGTCAGCCGTGGCTCGAAGATCGTGTCGGTGATGGCAGACTTCGTGCTGAGGGTCCTACTCAAGTTCGTCGCCAGCCTCCCTTGCCTCTCGGTGCTCGGAGACCCCATCGAGCAGCTGACGCAACACGCGGCCGCGCCAGGCGTCCCGGACAAGGACGCGTCGCCTCTGCTCGAAGAGATCGCGGTGCCGTCCGTCGCCGAGCTGGCGTACACCGGCGTCAGGTTCTGCCCGACGGTCGGCGGCCTGTCGACGGTGGACTTCTGCCCGGCCACCGCGACGCTTCACCTCCCGGTGATCGGCGTGGACGTGAACAGTGAGGTGGTGCTGCGGAACCTGGTGGCGTACGAGGCGGCGGCGGGGCTCGGGCCGCTCGTCCTCGCGCGCTACGTGGAGCTGATGAACGGCATCGTCGACACCGCGGAGGACGCGCGGGTGCTGAGGGAGTGCGGCGTCGTGCTCAACCACCTCAAGAGCGACGGCGAGGTGGCCGAGCTGTGGAACGGCATGACCCGGTCCGTGAGGCTGACCAAGGTGCCCGCGCTGGACAGGGTCATCGACGACCTCAACAGGCACTACGGCAGCTGCTGGAAGGTGAGGGTCAGGACGTTCGTGAAGGCGCGCGTCTTTGGCTCCTGCAGGGAGCTGCTCGCCTGCGTCGCCCTGCTTTTGCTCTTCCTCTTCGTTGGCCTCCAGTCCATCTGCGTGCTTCATGGCTGCGTCCCTGTCTCGTACGGGATGCCCAGCAGAAGATTTGGTGCCTCGTGAGAAGTATATACATTTTGCTTCTGGTAAAGCGAGCTCCCTACTAATCAATATTGATCAGCTGTAGATACTGCACTTCGAATACACGTCTCCCCATTCATACACCACGATTCATACACCACGGATCCAAAGTTTTGTGTTTTCTTTTCTGCCACTTTCTTCAAAAATTGAATAGGAGGTTTAGTCCACCTCAATTATCTCCGATCCTATTATAACCGAACAAGTTATAAGAGGTGTTACCGTGTTAGTTCAAAACCATAGCTATGACTAATCCCAAAATGCATATAATTCTTGAATTAATCCAACAAGAATCATGTCGCTGATATTTATAGATCAAGATACATTAAATTTGCAATCGTCGCGATTTATACTAGTTTAGGTATCGGAGCCCTACTTCCACTCATGTGTGTCTATCTATGTTCCTTAGCTCAAGCACTCAAATGTTTGCAATAGTGGTTACAAACAAAAGCGCGGGAGAGCTTGTCGGTGTTTCGAATAAACACCAGCTAGTAAATTTGCAATGCACGTTCCAGGGCTCAGATGGTGTGCAAGTAGGACACAAGGGTTTATACTAGTTCGGGGAAACATCTCTCTCTAGTCTTCGGTGGCTTGTGCTATCGGCAATTGATTGCTCTTATCAGGGGAGTTGCAAGTTGGGCAAGAGAAGGAAGAGTTCCCAAATGCAGTGACGGACGCAGGACAAAAATTCATGTAGGACCAAACAAAATCATAAGGCGTCTAGATCAGACTGTAAAACAGATGTAACATTACATATAGAAACTAGTGATCGTATAATAGAAATTAGAATTTGAAATAAGAGAAACTTATGAACAAGAAAAAACTGCGTGTCGACGTTGTGATGACAGAACAACAAAATCACGCGGGTGGGTGAGCGCATGCAGAAGGGGGATGGGCGGGTGATGACGACGTTGGTGCGGCGTTAGAGCGGGTGAGCACAAAAGGGGAACTGTGTGCAGTAGTGCGTTGGGGTGAGCAAGCGTATAAAGGGGCTAGCGACAAAGTCAGGGCGAGCACAGCAAGGGGCTGGCAATGGCGGAGTCGAGCGCTCCTACCTTGTGTCGATCGGATACATACAGTAACAGAACAAAAGTGGAGTTGGCTGTTTTAGCAGGGATGGAGTTGAATTGTTAGGCGGGATGGTGGATGTGTGCTATAGTTTTGCCCTCATATACTTACTAGTTTTTCAATTTGTATCATATTCAACATTTATATAAGAAGACAAAAAAATTGAGGTGGGGCCACGACCCCCTTTGCCCATCTCGTGGCTCCGCCACTACGTGTGTGTCCCCCCTATTTGTCAGTTGCTAGTACTCCCATTTATATCTCAAGGGTAGGGCTGGTTACAATCGTCCATATAATGAGAATGTAATACTCAAATTTGTATACCAAGAATACAGGGTGAATTCCTCAATTTCATGTGCCAAATTTGCATCATAAGAAAAGAGCACACACACAATTTAGGGATTAATTCAAACAAATGAGAAAAAATGCATCATGTTGGAGTTTTATTGTTTGTGCATTAAATAAAAATAATAACAATATGAAAATGACTAGAAATTGGATTAAGCCCTACATTGAAAACTAGGGTTTAAGAGAAAGAAGAGAAATGAAGATAAAAATAATATAAATATATTTCTAGAATTTGTATTTTTCATTACATAACATGATTAGAGAATAAATTTGCACAAGGTTTGAAACTAAATTTGAATTTGAGTTTAAAGTAATCCTTGAAATGGAGAAAGAAAATAAAAAGAAAAGAATAAAACCTCATATGGGCCAGCAACTAACCAATTTGGCCCATCTCTGCTTCATTCGCCTCCCGCGCGGCCCATCAACCCAGGGGAAGCGCCGACAACACGGCCCCACGCGTCAGACGCCGTCCCCGCTCGACTTTCTCTGGATCTCACTGAAATGCGGGGCCCGCCCGTCAGTCTCTCGCCCGCTTGCGCTGTCTCCCCATCACTGTCTCGCGGGGTCCCCTCGTCAGAGCCTCCCTCCCCGAAGAACGCGCGCGTTCCGCCCACTCTCGCTTGCCACTGCCGCATGGGCCCGCGTTCCGCTGCGCAACGCCTCACTTACGTGTGGGACCCAATTGTCAGCATTACCTCCCACGCGTACTCTGACCGGTTCTTCCCCAACGGCGTGCGCGAACCTTGCGGGGGAATCGCGGGCTTTCGGTTGAAGTGGAGGAGCTCGGGGAATAAAGCTACCCTGCGACTACGTCTACCTCTCGCCTTCCTCTATCCATGCGCCGACCCGAGCACTGCTAGCCCCTAAACGCGCCACCACACCGAATCGCGCCGCCGCCGGAGAACCTTGTCGCTGCCGGATCTCTGTCCTCGGATTGGGGACAGGGAGGGCCATCGGTACCTGGGGCAATCGTCCGCGGCCACTGTGGGAGGTCGGGACCTACGGTGCGCGCGCAATTCCTCGCCGGAGGCGCATCGTCGCCGCGGACCCGCCATTCCCCGTGGCCAGGCTCGCCTGCGCAGTAATCCGCGGTGAGAACTCCACCCCTATCTTCACCATGTCAGTCTCATCATGTAGAGCGGGCCAATTTTAGGTTTGGGGCAGGGATTAGCCGGATGGCGTGCCGCCGGCGAGCACTCCGCCGTGTGATTTGGTGCGCCGCCGCGCTCGGTATCCAGGGTGGGGGAACGGTTGCGCGTCGTTGGATTCGCAGTGAACGGCTGAGATGAAGCGCTGCGTTTTCCCTTTGCTCGGATTGATCCACACCGTTGGATCTTCATCGCGCGGATAGGTTTAGATCCCGCACTAATTAAATTCTTGCCGTAGATCTTTGATCCAACAGTCAACCGAGCGTACCGCTTCGGCGAAATCCCGATCTGATCTGAGCCCTCGGCTGTTGATCCAACGGCCGAGATCTAACCGTAGCCCTTCGCCGTGGTAATTTTTCTAAAGAGCCCCCGAAGTATTTAGATATCAACCCGCAGTCCGCGGTACAGAATTCTGAGTCTAGGAATTTATTCGCGTAGCCCCCTGCATTTTCCAGAAAATGACGCCCAGTCCAGAGGACAAATAAAACCAGAGAAATACATTTAAAAATAAATTTTTAGTATTAATTAAATGCCAGAATTTGTATAATTCATAGAAAATTCATGTTAACTCCAAATTGACCCATTACAATTTCTAAAATTTTGTAATATTATTCTCTATCATTTAGAATCACTGTTTTGACATGAACTCTGTTAGAAAATTAATTTATCATCTAAACCTATTATAATCACCTTAAATCTTAGGAAATTCATAACTTGAAAGCTATAACTCCAAATTTAGTGATTCCAGTTCCTAGGATTGCACTTTAATGTGTATATCTTTACTGTATATTTTATTTACATGTTTGGTGTGATGTTGATTTTGGCTATACTATGTATGTATTGTGTTGATGCGAATAGACGAGCAAGCCACTGTGGAAACTGAGGTTCAACAAGTAGAGATAGCTGAGCAGGAGCTCGTGGAAGGCAAGTTGTGCCCTTGATCACTTCTTTTACCCATTCATGTTCTTATTAATCATAATGATCTGCATAGGTTAATTTTGATGGGACCCAATAGGATACCCTAGATTTTGACTATCTTTATACCTTGCTTCACCACTGGTTTTACTACTAAAGTTTTGGGTAGTACATGCTATTGCTTTATGTGGATTTGGGTATAGAGATATTCATCACTCATTGTTATACTATTTATTGTTATCTGTTTTATTCTTCCTTGTTCATGTTAAGATCATTATGTTAATGGGAACATGGAGAACCACCCGGGAAAACAGTGCTACCACAAGGGTTTAATGGGACGCCCTTGGCTGACTAACTAGGAAAGCTAGTGGAAGACTACCTTACCCGAAAGGGGCAAGGGCAGTAGGGGAGAGGTCAGTGCGGGGAGGTCCCTGGTTGATTTTGCTGCGATGGCTGTCAGCCAGGAACCCTGTACTGGATCTTCCTATAAACTGTAGCGGGTTTTCGGAAGCTAGTGGAACTTTGTAAAGGCCTCGTAGTGGATCCCTAGCCATTCACCTCGGTAGTGTCTAAGGGCCTTGCAAACCCAGGCGACATGGGATACACGACTTGTGGGTAAAGATGTGCAACCTCTGCAGAGTGTAAAACTAGTATACTAGCCGTGCTCACGGTCAAGAGCGGCTCGGACCCTCACATGATTAATTATGGAACTTAAATTCAATTTGACATTTGCATCGCATTTGGGATTATTTTACTATTACTGTTCTTTATTATTATTAAGGTTTGGTATTTACTTACACTTAGTAATTGCTAATAAAATTTTGACCAACTTATAAAAGCAATGCTCAGCCTCAGCCTTTATTCCATTGATTAGCCTTACACTACATGAACTCCCACCTTTGGTGAGTTTATGCCACATTATTCCCCACGACTTGTTGAGCTATGAACGTATGTGAGCTCACTCTTGCTGTCTCACACCCCCCCCACAGGAGAAGAACAGGTGGTCGAAGAGGAGCCGCCTAACACTGAGGAGTTCGATCTGATCTAGGTGGCGTTTCTCAGTTGACATTGGCGCCGACGATCCTTAGTTCGTTTTACATTTATTCCTTTATTTTGTAATAAGTCTTCCGCTATGTAATAATTACTCTGATGTTTTATGACATTTATCTCTATACACTCTGTTATTATATATGTTGTCTTCTTGGCGCATGTATGAGATGCACCCGGCTTTGTCCTTTAAAACCGGGTGTTACAGAAGTGGTATCAGAGGAAATGTTGACTGTAGGACGAAACCTAGATAGAATGGACAAACCCTTATCTACTTATCTTACTCTGATTCATTCCATACTTACCTTATCTTGATCCTATCTCACCTTCTACTGTTCTACTCTGATCATTCTTACCTTTTCTACTCTGAGACAAGATGGATTTCAAACCTTGGAATCCCTACCCCTATGACATTCTTAAGAGTTAGGGAACCCGAAACAAAAGTTAAAACTATTTTCTTAAAAAAAATGTTGGTTGATTGTGCTGATGCTAAATGTCTGATTTGCTTCTTTGATTGATTGAATTATTATAGTTGGGCATCTTAGCATGTACCACCATAAGGTAATGTATTAGCTTTAGTAGGTAACACACTAATCTACTTAGCTAATAAATCCTCCAAAGTAACATGCTTCGTAATTACATGCCTTGTCTACAAACCTTTCTTTCTTACCTTATGTTTCTAACCCAGATGAACTACCCCTATAGTGTTAGAAGAGAGCACTATAGACGTGATCCTTGGTATGTTATGGTTAAGAAAGGCAAAGGCAGTTTATACACTGCACTAAAGGAACCATAGAACTCCCCAGTCCCAAAGGAGAAAGATTTGAAGTTGAAGTTGCAGTAACTACCACCATCAGATTAGCGACATTCTTAGAAGATGAGAAGTTTGTGGGTGACAACATCTGTGCAATTAGAGATTTTTCGGATGTCTTTCCAGAGGAGTTACCAGGGATGCCACCTGATAGAGAAGTTGAGTTTGTTATTGATCTCTTACCTGGAACCGCCCCTATTTCTAAACGGCCATATAGAATGTCCGTAGAGGAGTTGAAGGAACTGAAGAAGCAGTTGACGGAGTTACAAGAGGCCGGTTACATTCGTCCGAGTTCCTCACCTTGGGGAGCGCCGGTTTTATTTGTGCAGAAGAAGGATGGATCACAAAGAATGTGTGTGGATTATAGATCTCTTAATGATGTTACGGTAAAGAACAAGTATCCGTTGCCCCGTATTGAGGATTTATTTGATCAGATGCGAGGTGCTAGAGTATTCTCGAAGATTGATCTCCGATCCGGTTACCATCAGATGAGGATTAGACCATCGGATATTCCCAAGACGGCTTTCTCGACTCGATATGGATTATATGAGTTCACTGTTATGTCGTTTGGATTGACCAATGCACCAGCATATTTCATGAATTTGATGAATAAGGTGTTTATGGAGTATTTGGACAGGTTCGTCGTGGTATTCATCGACGATATTCTTATCTATTCTAAGAATGAAAGTGATCATGAACAACATCTAAGGTTGGTGCTACAGAAGTTACGAGATAATCAACTCTATGCTAAGTTCAGCAAGTGCGAGTTTTGGATTGACAAGGTGCCATTCCTTGGTCATATTATTTCTAATGGAGGAATAGCAGTGGATCCTGCTAAAGTGAAAGAGATTATGGAGTGGAGAGTGCCCACTACAGTTACTGAGATTTGGAGTTTCTTGGGACTCGTAGGATATTATCGGAGATTTATTGAAGGGTTCTCTAAGATTGCCAAGCCTATGACCTCGCTTTTGGAGAAAGGGAAAGAATTCAAGTGGGATGAGAAATGCCAAGAGAGTTTTGATCAACTAAAGGAGAGATTGATGTCACCTCCAGTATTGATTATGCCAGATCTGCAGAAGGGATTTGACATTTACTGTGATGCATGTGGCCAAGGACTTGGATGTGTGCTTATGCAAGAAGGTCATGTGATTGCCTATGCATCTCGTCAGTTGCGGAAACATGAATTGAACTACCCCACTCATGACTTGGAATTGGCAGCGGTTGTGCATGCACTTAAGATTTGGAGACACTACATTATGGGAACTAAGTGCCAAGTATATACGGACCATAAGAGTTTGAAGTACATATTCACTCAGAAGGATCTCAACCTTAGGCAACGCCGTTGGTTGGAGCTCATTAAGGATTATGATTTGGAGATTCACTATCACCCAGGCAAGGCAAATTTGGTTGCAGATGCCTTGAGTCGGAAGGAGCATGTTCACTCTGCTTGTGTCGTCCAACTGCCCGATGAGTTAGCTAAAGATTTTGAGAGACTCAACCTGGGGATTGTTACACATACGGAAGGAGTTACTATTGAATTGGAACCTACCTTGGAGCAAGAAATTCGTAAAGGTCAGGTTGGTGATGCTAAGATTCAAGAAATCAAGGATCTTATTACTGAAGGTAGAGGCCCAGAGTTCACAGAGGATGAGCAAGGCACGATATGGTTCAAGAATCGGATCTGTGTTCCCGATATCGATAGTCTTCGGGAAACCATATTGAAGGAGGCACATGATTCAGTTTATTCTATCCACCCTGGGAGCACTAAGATGTATCAGGATTTAAAGCAAAAGTATTGGTGGTATGGACTAAAGAGAGATGTGGCTGCACATGTGGCTATGTGCGATGTATGCCAAAGAGTTAAAGCTGAACACCAGAGGCCAGCCGGGCTATTGCACCCACTAAAGGTACCTGAGTGGAAATGGGAAGAGATTGGCATGGATTTCATTGTTGGATTACCCCGCACGTCTGCTGGATATGATTCTATATGGGTGATTGTGGACAGGCTAACCAAGGTAGCCCACTTTATTCCAGTAAAGACCACGTATTCAGGAGCCAAGTTAGCAGAGTTGTACATGGCACGGATTGTCTGCCTACATGGTGTGCCAAAGAAGATTGTGTCAGACCGGGGACCACAGTTTACCTCTCGATATTGGAAGAAGTTGCACGAGTCATTGGATACGAGATTGAATTTTAGTTCGGCTTACCATCCACAGACTGATGGGCAGACTGAGAGGACTAACCAAGTACTGGAAGATATGTTAAGAGCTTGTGCTCTTAAGCATGGTGGTAGTTGGGATAAGAGTCTACCGTATGCGGAGTTCTCATATAATAATAGCTATCAGGCCAGCTTGAAGATGTCACCGTTTGAGGCTTTGTATGGCAGAAAGTGCAGGACTCCCTTGTATTGGAATCAAACTGGTGAAAGGCAGTTGTTTGGACCTGAGATTATACAAGAAGCAGAGGAACAAGTTCAGCAAATAAGGGAGAATTTGAGAACTGCACAATCCAGGCAGAAAAGTTATGCTGATACCCGGAGAAGACTGCTTGAGTTTAAAGAGGGAGATTATGTCTATTTGAAGGTGTCACCACTCCGGGGCATGAGAAGGTTTAAAGTCAAAGGAAAATTGTCCCCTCGCTTTATTGGACCCTTCTTAATCTTAAAGCGAGTGGGAGAAGTTGCATATCAATTGGAGTTACCGGATCATCTTGCGGATGTTCATGATGTATTTCATGTATCTCAGCTGAAGAAATGTCTTAGGGTACCTGAGGAGCAATTACCAACGGAAGACCTTAATGTTCAAGATGACCTGACGTATGCTGAGTACCCCATCAAGATTTTGGATACATTGACTCGAGTTACGAGGAATAAGGTTATAAAGATGTGCAAAGTGCAATGGAGCCACCACAGTGAAGATGAAGCAACTTGGGAAAGAGAAGAAGAGCTTCGTATAGATTTTCCCCACCTTTTCCCTAGATCTCCTTAAATCTCGAGGACGAGATTATTTTTAAGGGGGGTAGGATTTGTAATACTCAAATTTGTATACCAAGAATACAGGGTGAATTCCTCAATTTCATGTGCCAAATTTGCATCATAAGAAAAGAGCACACACACAATTTAGGGATTAATTCAAACAAATGAGAAAAAATGCATCATGTTGGAGTTTTATTGTTTGTGCATTAAATAAAAATAATAACAATATGAAAATGACTAGAAATTGGATTAAGCCCTACATTGAAAACTAGGGTTTAAGAGAAAGAAGAGAAATGAAGATAAAAATAATATAAATATATTTCTAGAATTTGTATTTTTCATTACATAACATGATTAGAGAATAAATTTGCACAAGGTTTGAAACTAAATTTGAATTTGAGTTTAAAGTAATCCTTGAAATGGAGAAAGAAAATAAAAAGAAAAGAATAAAACCTCATATGGGCCAGCAACTAACCAATTTGGCCCATCTCTGCTTCATTCGCCTCCCGCGCGGCCCATCAACCCAGGGGAAGCGCCGACAACACGGCCCCACGCGTCAGACGCCGTCCCCGCTCGACTTTCTCTGGATCTCACTGAAATGCGGGGCCCGCCCGTCAGTCTCTCGCCCGCTTGCGCTGTCTCCCCATCACTGTCTCGCGGGGTCCCCTCGTCAGAGCCTCCCTCCCCGAAGAACGCGCGCGTTCCGCCCACTCTCGCTTGCCACTGCCGCATGGGCCCGCGTTCCGCTGCGCAACGCCTCACTTACGTGTGGGACCCAATTGTCAGCATTACCTCCCACGCGTACTCTGACCGGTTCTTCCCCAACGGCGTGCGCGAACCTTGCGGGGGAATCGCGGGCTTTCGGTTGAAGTGGAGGAGCTCGGGGAATAAAGCTACCCTGCGACTACGTCTACCTCTCGCCTTCCTCTATCCATGCGCCGACCCGAGCACTGCTAGCCCCTAAACGCGCCACCACACCGAATCGCGCCGCCGCCGGAGAACCTTGTCGCTGCCGGATCTCTGTCCTCGGATTGGGGACAGGGAGGGCCATCGGTACCTGGGGCAATCGTCCGCGGCCACTGTGGGAGGTCGGGACCTACGGTGCGCGCGCAATTCCTCGCCGGAGGCGCATCGTCGCCGCGGACCCGCCATTCCCCGTGGCCAGGCTCGCCTGCGCAGTAATCCGCGGTGAGAACTCCACCCCTATCTTCACCATGTCAGTCTCATCATGTAGAGCGGGCCAATTTTAGGTTTGGGGCAGGGATTAGCCGGATGGCGTGCCGCCGGCGAGCACTCCGCCGTGTGATTTGGTGCGCCGCCGCGCTCGGTATCCAGGGTGGGGGAACGGTTGCGCGTCGTTGGATTCGCAGTGAACGGCTGAGATGAAGCGCTGCGTTTTCCCTTTGCTCGGATTGATCCACACCGTTGGATCTTCATCGCGCGGATAGGTTTAGATCCCGCACTAATTAAATTCTTGCCGTAGATCTTTGATCCAACAGTCAACCGAGCGTACCGCTTCGGCGAAATCCCGATCTGATCTGAGCCCTCGGCTGTTGATCCAACGGCCGAGATCTAACCGTAGCCCTTCGCCGTGGTAATTTTTCTAAAGAGCCCCCGAAGTATTTAGATATCAACCCGCAGTCCGCGGTACAGAATTCTGAGTCTAGGAATTTATTCGCGTAGCCCCCTGCATTTTCCAGAAAATGACGCCCAGTCCAGAGGACAAATAAAACCAGAGAAATACATTTAAAAATAAATTTTTAGTATTAATTAAATGCCAGAATTTGTATAATTCATAGAAAATTCATGTTAACTCCAAATTGACCCATTACAATTTCTAAAATTTTGTAATATTATTCTCTATCATTTAGAATCACTGTTTTGACATGAACTCTGTTAGAAAATTAATTTATCATCTAAACCTATTATAATCACCTTAAATCTTAGGAAATTCATAACTTGAAAGCTATAACTCCAAATTTAGTGATTCCAGTTCCTAGGATTGCACTTTAATGTGTATATCTTTACTGTATATTTTATTTACATGTTTGGTGTGATGTTGATTTTGGCTATACTATGTATGTATTGTGTTGATGCGAATAGACGAGCAAGCCACTGTGGAAACTGAGGTTCAACAAGTAGAGATAGCTGAGCAGGAGCTCGTGGAAGGCAAGTTGTGCCCTTGATCACTTCTTTTACCCATTCATGTTCTTATTAATCATAATGATCTGCATAGGTTAATTTTGATGGGACCCAATAGGATACCCTAGATTTTGACTATCTTTATACCTTGCTTCACCACTGGTTTTACTACTAAAGTTTTGGGTAGTACATGCTATTGCTTTATGTGGATTTGGGTATAGAGATATTCATCACTCATTGTTATACTATTTATTGTTATCTGTTTTATTCTTCCTTGTTCATGTTAAGATCATTATGTTAATGGGAACATGGAGAACCACCCGGGAAAACAGTGCTACCACAAGGGTTTAATGGGACGCCCTTGGCTGACTAACTAGGAAAGCTAGTGGAAGACTACCTTACCCGAAAGGGGCAAGGGCAGTAGGGGAGAGGTCAGTGCGGGGAGGTCCCTGGTTGATTTTGCTGCGATGGCTGTCAGCCAGGAACCCTGTACTGGATCTTCCTATAAACTGTAGCGGGTTTTCGGAAGCTAGTGGAACTTTGTAAAGGCCTCGTAGTGGATCCCTAGCCATTCACCTCGGTAGTGTCTAAGGGCCTTGCAAACCCAGGCGACATGGGATACACGACTTGTGGGTAAAGATGCGCAACCTCTGCAGAGTGTAAAACTAGTATACTAGCCGTGCTCACGGTCAAGAGCGGCTCGGACCCTCACATGATTAATTATGGAACTTAAATTCAATTTGACATTTGCATCGCATTTGGGATTATTTTACTATTACTGTTCTTTATTATTATTAAGGTTTGGTATTTACTTACACTTAGTAATTGCTAATAAAATTTTGACCAACTTATAAAAGCAATGCTCAGCCTCAGCCTTTATTCCATTGATTAGCCTTACACTACATGAACTCCCACCTTTGGTGAGTTTATGCCACATTATTCCCCACGACTTGTTGAGCTATGAACGTATGTGAGCTCACTCTTGCTGTCTCACACCCCCCCCCACAGGAGAAGAACAGGTGGTCGAAGAGGAGCCGCCTAACACTGAGGAGTTCGATCTGATCTAGGTGGCGTTTCTCAGTTGACATTGGCGCCGACGATCCTTAGTTCGTTTTACATTTATTCCTTTATTTTGTAATAAGTCTTCCGCTATGTAATAATTACTCTGATGTTTTATGACATTTATCTCTATACACTCTGTTATTATATATGTTGTCTTCTTGGCGCATGTATGAGATGCACCCGGCTTTGTCCTTTAAAACCGGGTGTTACAGAGAAGAAGGAGCATAACAAAAGGAAATGGTAGAAGCGCTACTTCGGTTGGTAACGTCTATTCTCCATGTCATTTGTTTGTCCTGTAGTCTCGTACTTGTTGACTCATCTCGGCCAAGACGGTTCCACACCCCGCATGTGAGTGCTATGACCTATACCGACGTTTGTCACTGGCTTTTATTGGGGTCCATGCTGGAGTTGACAGTTGTCGATGTTTTGAACAAGCACCAGCTAGTAAATTTGTGTATGCGCGTTTTAGGCCCGGATGGTGTGCTCGGAGGATGCAAGGGTTATACTGGTTCAGGCTGAATGTCCCTTACTATAGTCTTTGGTGGCTCGCGCTACCGACACCTGATTGCTTGTGGTTAGGGATGGCAACGGGGCAGATTCAGGTCGGGTATAATAAATACCCGGCCGCGACCGTACCTGTGGGTATTAGCCATACCCGCCCGCAACTGTACCCGGGGGTAAAAAATTGTACTCGTGCCCGTACCCGTCGGGTATCGGGTATATATATATATATATATATATATATATATATATATATATAT
Source organism: Zea mays (assembly GCF_902167145.1). Taxonomy (NCBI): domain Eukaryota; kingdom Viridiplantae; phylum Streptophyta; class Magnoliopsida; order Poales; family Poaceae; genus Zea; species Zea mays. Next base: position 80,046,398 of record NC_050096.1, on the reverse strand, counting down.
ATATATATATATATATATATATATATATATATATATATATATTTATATATATATATATATATAAACAATACCGAAAAATTATAGAAAATGTAATCATAACCAGCAAAAATTCCAGAAAACGTATGCGTACAAGGAACACTTCAAACAAGTCTTCATGAATTATGCATCAACACAAGCATACAAAACATAATATGGAAACACTTCAAGTCTTCATGATACATGCGCACTAGTTTTTTAGTTTTTACGGATATCCACGGGTAACCCGCGGGCGACAAAAATATACGTACCCGACCCAATTTTATCATGGGTCGGGTACGGGCAACACCCATGGGTACAAATTCGTAATCGAAACCGAACCCGCGGGTAAAATTGCCATCCCTACTTGTGGTAGGGGATCCAAATCTTTGAGTGGGTGTTGCTGTTGTTCTATGTGTTTGCTCGTAGTCACTTCTATGCCGTATCCTTCTTCTCTATTGTCCTGAGTAGGGATGGCAACAGAGATTTCCCCATCGGGTTTTAGCTCCTCATCCCCGTTCCTATGACGAAAACATACCCGTGGGGATCCCCACGAACGCTTGCGGGGGACATTTCTTCCCTATCCCAGTTTCTCGTGGCGACAAATCCCCATCGGGGATCCCCGTCTTCGCTAATTATAATTAGGACATACTTCGTATCTTATTAATGCAAAACGTTGTCACTTATACACATTGTTAGATGTAAGAATCATTATGTGTACATCAAAATAAACACATGAAAGGGAATTAGGCTTACACCTATTTCCTAAACTGATTTTGGTGGTTGAATTGCCCAACACAAATAATTGGACTAACTAGTTTGCTCTAGTTTATAAGTTCTACAGGTGCCAAAGGTTCACAAAAGGCCAATAAAAAGACCAAGAAAAGGGTTCAACAAAAAGAGCAAGGGATAACCGAAGGCAGCCCTGGTCTGGCGCACCGGACAGTGTCTGGTGCACCACCGGACAGTGTCCGGTGCACCAGGGGACTCCAAGCTAAACTTCGCACCTTCGGGAAAACTCAGAGTCGCCGCGCTATAATTCACCGGACTGTCCGGTGCTCCAAGGAGAAGCGACTCTGAACTCGCCAGCTTCGGGAATCCGCTCCGCTATAATTCACCGGACATGTCCGGTGTACACCGGACTGTCCGATGTAACGGCGGAGCAACGGCTACTTCGCGCCAACGGTCACCTGCAGAGGCATTAAATGCGCGCCAGAGCGCGCAGAGGTCAGGCACGCGCGAGACGGCGCACCGGACACTCTACAGTACATGTCCGGTGCGCCACCGGACATCTAGGCGGGCCCAGCAGACAGAGCTCCAACGGTCGGAACCCGATGGCCTGGTGATGTGGCTGGCGCACCGGACACTATCCGGTGTGCACCGGACTGTCCGGTGCACCATGCGATAGACAGCCTCCACCAAACGACTAGTTTGGTGGTTGGGGCTATAAAAACCCCCAACCACCCCTCATTCAAGTCATCCAAGTTTTCCACCTTTCAACCACTTACAAGAGCTAGGCATTCAATACAAGACACACCAAAGTGATCAAATCCTCTTCCAATTCTACACAAGGCTTTAGTGATTAGTGAGAGAGATTTGTTGTGTTCTTTTGAGCTCTTGCGCTTGGATTGCTTCTTTCTTTCTCATTTGTTCTTGTGATCAAAAGCTCAATTGTAACTGAGGCAAGAGACACCAATTGTGTGGTGGTCCTTGCGGGGAAGTTTTGTTCCCGGTTTGATTTGAGAAGAGAATCTCACTTGGTCCGAGGGACCGTTTGAGAGAGGGAAAGGGTTGAAATAGACCCGGCCTTTGTGGCCTCCTCAACGGGGAGTAGGTTTGCGAGAACCGAACCTTGGTAAAACAAATCCACGTGTCTCACTCTTTATTCGCTAGCGATTTGTTTTGCGCCCTCTCTCTCGGACTCATTTCTATTTCTAACGCTAACCCGGCTTGTAGTTGTGATTAACTTTGTAAATTTCAGTTTCGCCCTATTCACCCCCCCTCTAGGTGACTTTCAATTGGCATCGGAGCCTGGTGCTTCATTAGAGCCTAACCGCTCAAAGTGATGTCGGGAGATCACGCCAAGAAGGAGATGGAGATCGGCGACAAGCCCACTACAAGCCACGGGGAGACTTCATCGAAAGAGTCCTGCAACAAGAGGAAGGAGAAGAAAGACTCCTCCAACAAAGGGAAGGGGAAGGAGAAGAAATCCTCTTCCCACAAGTCGCATTGGAGAGGCGACAAGCACAAGAGGATGAGGAAAGTGGTCTACTACGAGACCGACTCTTCATCACCATCGACCTCCGACTCCGATGCACCGTCCGTAACTTCTAAGCGCCAAGAGCGCAAGAAGTATAGTAAGATCCCCCTACGCTACCCCCACATTTCAAAGCGTACTCCTTTACTCTCCGTTCCATTAGGCAAACCACCGGTTTTTTACGGTGAAGATTATAACATGTGGAGTGATAAAATGAGGCATCATCTAACCTCACTCCACACAAGCATTTGGAATGTTGTTGAGTTTGGTGTACAGGTACCATCCATAGGGGATGAGGACTACGACTCGGACGAAGTAGCCCAAATCCACCACTTTAACTCCCAAGCCACCACTATACTCCTCGCCTCTCTAAGTCGAGAGGAGTATAACAAGGTGCAAGGGTTAAAGAGTGCGAAGGAAATTTGGGACGTACTCAAGACCGCGCACGAAGGAGACGAGGTGACAAAGATCACCAAGTGGGAGACGATCGAGGGGGAGCTCGGTCGTTTCATGCTTCACCAAGGGGAGGATCCACAAGCTATGTACAACCGCTTGAAGACCTTGGTGAACCAAGTGCGCAACCTCGGGAGCGAAAAATGGGATGACCATGAAATGGTCAAGGTTATTCTTAGATCCCTCGTTTTTCTTAACCCTACACAAGTTCAATTAATTCGAGGTGATCCTAAATATAAGCTAATGTCTCCCGAGGAAGTTATAGGAAAATTTGTGAGCTTTGAGCTAATGATTAAAGGCTCAAAGAAAATCATCGAGCAAGGCACCTCCTCAACGCCCGAAGCACAACCGGTGGCATTCAAGGCGACGGAGGAGAAGAAGGAGTCTACATCAAGTAGACAACCAATCGACGCCTCCAAGCTCAACAATGAGGAAATGGCACTTATCATCAAAAGCTTCTGCCAAATCCTCAAGCAAAGGAGGGGGAAAGATTACAAGCCCCGCTCCAAGAAAGTTTGCTACAAGTGTGGTAAGCCCGGTCACTTTATAGCAAAATGTCCTATTTCTAGTGACAGTGCCAGGGGCGACGACAAGAAGGGGAGAAGAAAGGAGAAGAAGAAGTACTACAAGAAGAAGGGCGACGATGCCCATGTTTGCCGGGAGTGGGACTCCGACGAGAGCTCCACCGACTCCTCCTCCGACGAGGACGCCGCCAACATCGCCGTCACCAAGGGACTTCTCTTCCCCAACGTCGGCCACAAGTGCCTCATGGCAAAGGACGGCAAAAGGAAGAAGGTTAAATCCAAATCCTCCGCTAAATATGAGTCCTCTAGTGATGATAATGCTAGTGATGAGGAGGATAATTTGCGTACCCTTTTTGCCAACCTAAACATGCAATAAAAAGAAAAATTAAATGAACTAATTAATGTCATCCATGAGAAGGATGAACTCTTGGACTCCCAAGAGGACTTCCTAATCAAGGAAAATAAGAAGCATGTTAAGGTTAAAAATGCTTACGCTCTAGAAGTAGAAAAATGTGAAAAACTATCTAGTGAGCTAAGCACTTGCCATGAAACTATTGACAACCTTAGAAATGAGAATGCTAATTTGTTAGCTAAGGTTGATTCTAATGTGTGCAATGTTTCAATCCCCAATCTTAGAGATAACAATGTTGATTTACTTGCTAAGATTGAAGAATTAAATAATTCTCTTGCTAGCCTTAGAAATGAAAATGAAAAATTAATTGGTAAGGCTAAAGATTTTGATGTTTGCAATGTTACTATTTCTAACCTTAGAAGTGAAAATGATATATTGCATGCTAAGGTTGTAGAATTAAAATCTTGCAAACCCTCTACATCTATCGTTGAGCATGTGTCCATTTGCACTAGATGTAGAGATGTTGATATTGATGCTATTCATGATCATATGGTCTTAATTAAACAACAAAATGATCATATAGCAAAACTAGATGCTAAAATTGCCGAGCATAACTTAGAGAATGAAAAGTTTAAATTTGCTAGAAGTATGCTCTATAGTGGGAGACGCCCTGGCATCAAGGATGGCATTGGCTTCCAAAGGGGAGACAATGTCAAACTTAATGCTCCTCCTAAAAGATAGTCTAATTTTGTTAAGGGCAAGGCTCCCATGCCTCAGGATAACGAGGGTTACATTTTGTACCCTGCCGGTTATCCCGAGAGCAAGATTAGGAGAATTTATTCTAGGAAGTCTCACTCTGGCCCTAATCATGCTTTTATGTATAAGGGTGAGACATCTAGCTCTAGGCAACCAAACCGTGCTAAGTTGCCTAAGAATTAAACTCCTAGTGCATCAAATGATTATAGCATCTCATTTAAAACTTTTGATGCATCTTATGTTTTGACTAATAAATCCGGCAAGGTAGTTGCCAAGTTTGTTGGGGGCAAACACAAGGGCTCCAAAACTTGTGTTTGGGTACCCAAAGTTCTTGTTTCTAATGCCAAAGGACCCAAAACCGTTTGGGTACCTAAAGTCAAGAACTAAAATTGTTTTGTAGGTTTATGCATCCTGGGGCACAAGTTGGATCATCGATAGCGGGTGCACAAACCACATGACAGGGGAGAAGAAGATGTTCTCCTCCTACGAGAAAAACCAAGATCCCCAACGAGCTATCACATTCGGGGATGGAAACCAAGGTTTGGTCAAAGGTTTGGGTAAAATAGCTATATCTCCTGACCATTCCATTTCCAATGTTTTTTCTTGTTGATTCCTTAGATTATAACTTGCTTTCCGTTTCCCAATTATGTCAAATGGGCTACAACTGTCTGTTTACTGATGTAGGTGTCACTGTCTTTAGAAGAAGTGATGATTCAATAGCATTTAAGGGAGTGTTAGAGGGTCAGCTATACTTGGTAGATTTTGATAGAGCTGAACTCGACACTTGCTTAATTTCTAAGACTAACATGGGCTGGCTCTGGCATCGCCGACTAGCACATGTTGGAATGAAGAATCTTCACAAGCTTCTAAAGGGTGAACACATTTTAGGACTAACAAATGTTTATTTTGAGAAAGACAGGATTTGTAGCGCATGCCAAGCAGGGAAGCAAGTTGGAGTTCATCATCCACACAAGAACATCATGATGACTGACAGGCCACTGGAGCTCCTACACATGGACCTATTCGGCCCGATAGCTTACATAAACATCGGCGGGAGTAAGTACTGTCTAGTTATTGTGGATGATTATTCTCGCTTCACTTGGGTATTCTTTTTGCAGGAAAAATCACAAACCCAAGAAACCTTAAAGGGATTCTTGAGATGGCCTCAAAATGAGTTCGGCTTAAGGATCAAGAAAATAAGAAGCGACAATGGGACGGAGTTCAAGAATTCACAAATTGAAGGCTTCCTTGAGGAGGAGGGCATCAAGCATGAGTTCTCCTCTCCCTACACGCCACAACAAAATGGTGTAGTGGAGAGAAAGAATCGAACTCTATTGGACATGGCAAGAACCATGCTTGATGAATACAAGACGCCGGATCGGTTTTGGGACGAGGCGGTTAACACCGCGTGCTACGCCATCAACCGGTTATATCTACACCGAATCCTCAAGAAGACATCATACGAACTCCTAACCGGTAAAAAGCCCAACATTTCATATTTTAGAGTCTTTGGTAGCAAATGCTTTATTCTTGTTAAAAGAGGTAGAAAATCCAAATTTGCTCCTAAGACCGTAGAAGGCTTTTTACTAGGATATGATTCGAACACAAGGGCATATAGAGTCTTTAACAAGTCCTCGGGACTAGTTGAAGTTTCTTGTGACGTTGTGTTTGATGAAACTAACGGCTCCCAAGTAGAGCAAGTTGATCTTGATGAGATAGGTGAAGAAGAGGCTCCGTGCATCGCGCTAAGTAACATGTCCATTGGGGATGTGTGTCCTAAGGAATCCGAAGAGCCTCCAAATGCACAAGATCAACCATCCTCCTCCACGCAAGCATCTCCACCAACTCAAATTGAGGATGAAGCTCACAATGATGAAGGAGAAGATCAAGAAAATGAGCCACCTCAAGATGACGGCAATGATCAAGGGGGATATGCAAATGATCAAGACAAGGAGGATGAAGAACCAAGGCCGCCACACCCAAGAGTCCACCAAGCTATCCAACGATATCACCCTGTCGACACCATCCTAGGCGACATTTATAAGGGGGTAACCACTAGATCTCGTATTGCACATTTTTTGTGAGCATTACTCTTTTGTTTCCTCTATTGAGCCACACAGGGTAGAGGAAGCACTCCAAGATCCGGATTGGGTGATGGCGATGCAAGAGGAGCTCAACAACTTTACTAGGAACGAGGTATGGCATTTAGTTCCACGTCCTAACCAAAATGTTGTAGGAACCAAGTGGGTCTTCCGCAACAAGCAATACGAGCATGGTGTGGTGACAAGGAACAAAGCTCGACTTGTGGCCAAGGGATACTCCCAAGTCGAAGGTTTGGATTTTGGTGAAACCTATGCACCCGTAGCTAGGCTTGAGTCAATTCGCATATTATTAGCCTATGCTACTTACCATGGCTTCAAGCTTTACCAAATGGACGTGAAGAGTGCCTTCCTCAATGGACCAATAAAGGAAGAGGTCTACGTTGAGCAACCTCCCGGCTTTGAAGACAGTGAGTACCCTAACCATGTCTATAGGCTCTCCAAGGCGCTTTATGGGCTCAAGCAAGCCCCAAGAGCATGGTATGAATGCCTAAGAGATTTCCTTACAGCTAATGGCTTCAAAGTCGGAAAGGCCGATCCTACTCTATTCACTAAAACTCTTGACAATGATTTGTTTGTATGCCAAATTTATGTTGATGATATTATATTTGGGTCTACTAACGAATCTACATGTGAAGAATTTAGTAGGATCATGACACAGAAATTCGAGATATCAATGATGGGGGAGTTGAAGTATTTCTTAGGATTTCAAGTCAAGCAACTCCAAGAGGGCACCTTCATTAGCCAAACAAAGTATACTCAAGACATCCTAAACAAGTTTGGAATGAAGGATGCTAAGCCCATCAAGACACCCATGGGAACCAATGGGCATCTCGACCTCGACACGGAAGGTAAATCCATCGATCAAAAGGTATACCGGTCGATGATAGGTTCATTACTCTATTTATGTGCATCTCGACCGGACATAATGCTTTCCGTATGCATGTGTGCAAGATTCCAATCCGACCCTAAGGAATCTCACCTTACGGCCGTAAAACGAATCTTGAGATATTTGGCTTATACTCCTAAGTTTGGGCTTTGGTACCCTCGGGGATCCACATTTGATTTAATTGGTTATTTGGATGCCGATTGGGCAGGGTGCAAAATTAATAGAAAGAGCACATCGGGGACTTGCCAGTTCTTGGGAAGATCCTTGGTGTCTTGGGCTTCAAAGAAGCAAAATTCGGTCGCTCTTTCTACCGCCGAAGCCGAGTACATTGTCGCAGGCCATTGTTGCGCGCAATTGCTCTAGATGAGGCAAACCCTGCAGGACTATGGTTACAAATTAACCAAAGTTCCTCTTCTATGTGATAATGAGAGTGCAATCCGCATGGCGGATAATCCCGTTGAGCATAGCCGCACTAAGCACATAGTCATTCGGTATCATTTTCTTAGGGATCACCAACAAAAGGGGGATATCGAGATTGCATACATTAATACTAAAGATCAATTAGCCGATATCTTTACCAAGCCACTAGATGAACAAACTTTTACCCGACTTAGGCATGAGCTAAATATTCTTGATTCTAGAAATTTCTTTTGATGTCTTGCACACATAGCTCATAAATATACCTTTGATCATGTCTCTTTTATATATGCTATGACTAATGTGTTTTCAAGTGAAATTCAAACCAAGTCATAGGTGTATTGAAAGGGAATTGGAGTCTTCGGCGAAGACAAAGGCTTCCACTCCACTCTATTACTCATCCTTCGCCGTCGCTCCGAGCAATTCTCCATCTTTGGTATAATCTTCACTCATATGTTTTATTTGCCAAAGGGGAGAAAGTAGTTAAAAAGGGCTTATATTTCACTCTAAGTATCCGTTTTTGGCGATTCATGCCAAAGGGGGAGAAAGTATTGGCCCAAAGCAAAAGGACCGCACCACCACCCTAATTTTAAAACTAATGATTTTCAATTGGTATATTTCAAATTGGTATCTTATTGTGTTCTAAAGGGGGATAAAGTAGCACTTTCAAAAATTAGTATCTTAAAAAACTCTCTTGAACACTAAGAGGAGAATTTTATTAAAAGGGAGTTTTTGTTTAGTCAAAGGAAAAGCATTTGAAACAGGGGGAGAAAATTTCAAATCTTGAAAATGCTTCTCAAAATCTTACTCATTTACCTTTGACTATTTGCAAAAAGAACTTTGAAAAGGATTTACAAAAAGAATTTTCAAAAACAAAACATGTGGTGCAAGCGTGGTCCAAAATGTTAAAAAATAAAGAAACAATCCATGCATATCTAGTAAGTAATATTTATTGGCTCAATTCTAAGTAACCTTTGCACTTACATTTTGCAAACTAGTTCAATTATGCACTTTTATACTTGCTTTGGTTTGTGTTGGCATCAATCACCAAAAAGGGGGAGATTGAAAGGGAATTAGGCTTACACCTATTTCCTAAACTGATTTTGGTGGTTGAATTGCCCAACACAAATAATTGGACTAACTAGTTTACTCTAGTTTATAAGTTCTACAGGTGCCAAAGGTTCACAAAAGGCCAATAAAAAGACCAAGAAAAGGGTTCAACAAAAAGAGCAAGGGATAACCGAAGGCAGCCCTGGTCTGGCGCACCGGACTGTCCGGTGTACACCGGACAGTGTCCGGTGCACCAGGGGACTCCAAGCTAAACTTCGCACCTTCGGGAAAACTCAGAGTCGTCGCGTTATAATTCACCGGACTGTTCGGTGTACACCGGATAGTGTCCGGTGCTCCAAGGAGAAGCGACTCTGAACTCGCCAGCTTCGGGAATCCGCTCCGCTATAATTCACCGGACATGTCCGGTGTACACCGGACTGTCCGGTGTAACGGCGGAGCAATGGCTACTTCGCGCCAACGGTCACCTGCAGAGGCATTAAATACGCGCCAGAGCGCGCAGAGGTCAGGCACGCGCGAGACGGCGCATCGGACACTCTACAGTACATGTCCGGTGCGCCACCGGACATCTAGGCGGGCCCAGTAGACAGAGCTCCAACGGTTGGAACCCGACGACCTAGTGACGTGGCTGGCGCACCGGACACTGTCCGGTGTGCACCGGACTGTCTGGTGCACCATGCGACAGACAACCTCCACCAAACGGCTAGTTTGGTGGTTGGGGCTATAAAAACCCCCAACCACCCCTCATTCAAAGTCATCCAAGTTTTCCACCTTTCAACCACTTACAAGAGCTAAGCATTCAATACAAGACACACCAAAGTGATCAAATCCTCTCCCAATTCCACACAAGGCTTTAATGATTAGTGAGAGAGATTTGTTGTGTTCTTTTGAGCTCTTGCGCTTGGATTGCTTCTTTCTTTCTCATTTGTTCTTGTGATCAAAAACTCAATTGTAACCGAGGCAAGAGACACCAATTGTGTGGTGGTCCTTGCGGGGAAGTTTTGTTCCCGGTTTGATTTGAGAAGAGAAGCTCACTCGGTCCGAGGGACCGTTTGAGAGAGGGAAAGGGTTGAAATAGACCCGGCCTTTGTGGCCTCCTCAACGGGGAGTAGGTTTGCGAGAACCGAACCTCGGTAAAACAAATCCACGTGTCTCACTCTTTATTCGCTAGCGATTTGTTTTGCGCCCTCTCTCTCGGACTCATTTCTATTTCTAACGCTAACCCGGCTTGTAGTTGTGATTAACTTTGTAAATTACAGTTTCGCCCTATTCACCCCCCTCTAGGCGACTTTCAACACATTTGTACAATGAATAATCTCTCGATAAAGTAATTATTTATTTTTATAATTAGCTATTGCATGAAAACATCATCACATGTAAATTTAATGGGTCCCCGCGGGGAACGGGGATGGGGAATGCTTCCCCTTCCCCATTTACCCGTCGGGGGAGAACTTTCCCCATTTACATCCCCGCGGGGAAGAAACTTCCACATCCTCATTCCCTAATGGAAGAATTCCCCATGGGGAATCGAGGATCGGGTCCCCATTTCCATCTCTAGCCCTAAGGCTGACCCCTCATTTTATAGAACAAGGAGGGTGCATGTTACAATGGATTCTCCCGGAAGAGAGCATTAATAAAAGGTAAAAAACATTCACCCTCTGGTAATTCTTGTCGTGTGCCGGTACCTTTCCCCTCATGGGTTTTCAATCCTGTCCTAGAGATTTTGTAGAAGATGGCACGATTTCTACCAGAGGTGTGAGTCTCACACGGTTATTAATATGGGTTTTTGTCCGCATCCTTCTAAGCCTATCTCCCTAGCCTATTTGCATGTCCTTCCCCTATTCCTCTTATGGGGTCACGGGACTTCTTAGTAGGATTAGACCTAAGGATCGTAGGTCAATAGTGGAAGAAAGTCGTGCTCTGCTCGTGTTGTACCATGTCGAGTGACGTGATGATGGCGAGCACGTAGAGCTAGGGGTGAAGTCGGCTTGCGTACACAAAATCCACTTGACTGGAATTTGTCTAGTTTGTCTGACCCCTCCATAGGTTTCCACCTCGTCTGACCCCCACATTCCTCGTCTGACCCGAGGGGCGCTCTATGGGAGAGGAGGACGTTAACGGCCTATAAGGTGTGTTTGGATAGAGGAACGAGGAAGGACGAAGAGGGATGGGATGGGATCATTTTAACTTGACCCGCGTTTGGTTTGGAGATCCAGAGTCAGGGTCAAAGAATATTCTTAAAAAATGGTGGATGAGGCCATCCCTCAAAAAATAAGGGACGAGGTCAGCCCAGGGTTGATCCTGTCCCATCCCTCATTGACACCGAACCAAACACTACCTAAACGATCGTTTAGGGTCATATTTTACCTTACTAACTCATGAGCTCAAGGGGCTGAGGCTTTGTACCTTGACAATAGCCCTCAAGCCTCTGAGGGGAGAGTGTTCTCCCTTCAGTGGCTTTTCTCGTGCTTGAGTCAGTCGACATACGTATTTGTCTTGGATTAGGGGATGGGCTCCTCGCCTGCGGGCTCCCGTAGTCCAGTGCTTAAGCTTACCAGGCTTCTCTGGTCCAGTCCAGTCACCGCCAGACTTTGAGGTAGCTTTCATATATGTGGGAGTTTCCGTGGTTACGACATATTTGGAGGTGAAAAAATGTGTGTGGGGTCGTTCCCGACCGCTAGAGACTGAGCCCCGCATTTATAAGTAGGGGGATTCCGAGATCAATCCTTATTCATTTTCCACTTTTGCTTTCCTAGCTTCCAAAAGAGGCCTTGGCGAGAGCCTTCCACAAAAAGGGTTTTGTCCCTAGTCCTTGTGCCTTCCTGCCGACTCATGGGCATGACAAGCGTCATGCAGTCAATTATGTCTCATAAGGACGATCCAAAAGGTGCTTTTTTGGGAGGTAGGATAAAGCCTCCCAGGAGTTAGTGAACGCCTCTTTCCTTTTTTGAGTCATTTTCTTATGCCTTGTGATTTTGTTTAGGGAGACGTCTGGTGCGGGTGTCTCAATGTGAGTTGTTTCCCCATCCTTGTCTCCCATGGTCCCTCAGCCAAAGGACCAAGGGCTAGATAATGGATCGGCAACCCTGGGACCATCATCCAAGGGAGGGTCATCGCTCTCCCTCTCCCTGTCAGTTGTCCTTTGCCTACCACAACTCAAGTCGGACCTTAGCGTGGTATGACTCACATCATTATTTAGGGAAGGGTTGTTGCTCCCTATTTGGGGAATTCCTTTGCCGAAGATCCTCAAAAGTAACTAATATTAATCCTCTCATAATTTGGTTCAGGAGTAACTAATTTATGATTATCGAATGACATTTATACGGTTGAAAGGAATCCGAAAGAAGCTTTGGTTTTGCTTGTCCAGACGAAGCACGACCGAAGCAGAAGGCCTAGAGCCGAAAGGGGAACCTGCCAACGCATGCACCACCGCTTCATGAAGAAATGACGATGCTAGCTGTGTGTATAGGGTTTAAGGGTATGGTTGTAATTTCATACAAAATTGTACGGGGTCGTTCCTATAAATAGGTGAACAATGCTCATGCACAGGACGTGTTGGCCCAAATACTCGCGTTTCATCGAACTGCTCCACATTCAAACCTGTATTTTTTCTTACCTTCAAACTGTTACCTAATTTGTCAAAGGTATAATTGTATTCATTTGTAACAAGGGAAGAGTAATAAAAGGAATATGACAATAATGTTTTTTAATTATGTTTATTTATCTTATTTCTCTCAGAATCATGATTAAAATGATCCTCTCACTACTACATAACATAGCTTTAGTAACACCAACTTGTGTTACTATATTTCAATAAAGGTGTTACTAGTTGTATTAGGAACACATCTTGTTTGTGTTGCTATATCAAATGTTACTAGTATCTAACCTATTGGAACACAAAATAATATGTTCTTTTTTATGAAAAAGTGTCACTACTCTGCAACTCAATTACTTGTTTATTGGAACATTTATTAGTGTTACAATATTTCTCTAGCGTAACAAATATTTTAGCTCTAGTAACACTTTTTCATTACAACAGTAAGACTTTATGACCACATACATTGGAATTTTCGGAACATGTTGTTTGTAACACATGCTTTACCTATTGTAACACATTCAAATTTCAAATGAAACGCTATTTTTAAATCGCACATATTACATAACATTGACATGAATTTATTAAGGGATCATGACACATTGCACAACCACAAAAATCACAACTTTGAGTAATCACTTGCATTGATTGGAGAGGAAGGTAAAAACATAGTACTTGTTCACAAAATACAATTGTATATTTACACAATGATACATTTCTAGGGAATAAATGTAGCAAGTAGTAGAGAGTACAAGTCTATAAAGGTGGAAATGAAATGTAACTACAAATAAGAAATATTCTTGGAATTCATGTTTCTTGGTCCTGTCTAATGCGCATCCAAATCTACAAATTCATCCATTGACCATTTGAACCTACATAGAGAATGTTCATTGTATCATTGATCATTTCAGCCTACCTAGAGAAAGCAATATGTAACATTATGTATTCATAAAACTTGTTGTAGCATACACAAAGCGAAGGCCAAGCAATTGTTGCTCCTTTTGTGTGGGCATCACCAATTTTGTCGTAGCTAGGCATGGGCCTAACCAAAGGCTCATCTTGTACAACAAGATGATTGATTTGGACTTTGTAGAATTGTTTTCCTATCTCAACTCCACAAACACTTTCTTTTGGACTAGAGCCCAGAATGGTTGCATAGACCACAATTGCCTTATTTGGATGACTTGTTGTCTTAATTATCACTGTGGTTCCATCATACATTGGATTCACAGAGTCACCAACGAGCACTAGTTTATTGTATAGTAACAAGCATAAATTGTGTTAAAGTAATGCAACTATACTAATTGAGGTTATATTTGCTCACCTTAATTGGACAAGGTTGTGTATATTTTGAAGTATCTATGGCTCGTAACTTCATTCTGAGCAATTTTTTGTGCCATGATCCTATTCTCTTTGAGTACTCCTTATCGGTTCTTTGTCATTTGAAACAATATATGAAATCATACACTAAACAATACCACATTTTTGGCAAATGGTGCAAAAACGTGGAGAAGGATAATTCTTGCATACCTTTGTTTTTCTTCTTATTCTATGATCAATTGAATTTTGTGTACATTCATCGACCTGATAGAATCTTAAATGGATGAAACTTTGCATGACTAATACATAAAATGTTAATGATTTATATAGAATAGTGTACCTCTTTTTGTCCAAAACCAATACTAGAGCATCGTGGCGGGGATGGCTCTTCTGCTTGATGTGATAATTGCTTGCGATTTGCATCACCTTTACACTAGATACAACAAAAAATCATGCAGACCTAAAATAGTAAACCCAAATATCAACACATAATCGGATATGAGTAGACTATTGTGAAATGATAGGAACATCATGATAACCTTTTTGTTTGACATAATTAGATCGGCATTGTCGTTGTATTCGGATACACATGTACGGATGTTCTAGTAAATAGTAAAAAGGGTGTGTCATGAGGTTTTATATACATTAAGTAGAGAAAATGGGTAACAAGTATAACATGAATGGTATTTACTAGTGCATCATTTTGTTGATAGATTGCATCTCCATGGTCTAGTTTAGTGCATCGAACTCTCTACATATTTCAAGTAACATTAAGGTCAATAGAGACAATTCTGTGAGAACCTGATAACAACAAAACTACCTTTTTGTTGGAATGCGCTACATGATTCTGAAGGTTAGCATGGCCAGTCTAAAAACCACCATGAGCAGTTAGTTCCTACAAGTGATATTGAATGTTAGTATATGTTCAGTACACAAAGTTAAGTGAAAGGCATGAGAACCTCTATTTCTTCTTCATTCTCATTGTGTCTTTTCTGGTTTATGAGTTCATCAATAACTTTGTCTTGTTTTCTTCCATGCTCCTTGAGTTGTTGTATTTCCTCCAACAAATGTGTGTCATGTCAGATGATGATACTTCTATTGTAGCTATAGTAATGTATTTAAACTGTCGTGTTGTTTGGCCATAAACTTGTTTAGGAATTGGAAGCAAGCCCATGCCATGTACTTGTCCAGATTTCTCCTCTCCCAATACTTGATGTAGTGCATCACCTTCCCATGCAACCCTTCGCTCACAATTTTGTGCTAATTCTTGTTGTTTTTCTAGCAGGTTTTCCAACTGAACCTTTATGCAAAAGACATAGATAATTATCTTATTTGTACATTAAAGTACTTGACATTTTAAAATATGATATATACATCTTTGTGTCAAAATAGCATACCGTAGGATGATTTGTTCCCTTGACCCTTTTCTTGTGAGTTGCTAAGTAAACTTGTGCTCTATGTGGTTGTTTGTTATGGGATCAACTTGTCTCTAGATAAAAACCAGTACCAAAATGGTAAGAAATTAATAGAAAAAATATTTAATAAAAAAATACTCACCATGTCCTCGGACCAACGTGCAAAGCTCTTTACATCCCCTGAATGTGTTGTCTTCTTGAAAGGGAAATGTGCCCTTGGGCCATTTCTAAGTATTTTGGTGATTTAGTGTCCAACACAAGTGCCTAATTCTAAAATGGTGGACAAAGTGTAAATCAAGGATAAAGGTATGTTCCTCAGACTTAGTACATTGTTTTATGGACTAATGTATTGTGTCTAAGTGCTGGAAACAGGAAAAATCCAATTGGAAATGTCTTGGCTCGAGCAGCCAAGAATCAGCTGAGTCTGGTGCACCGGACAGTGTCCGGTGGTGCACCGGACAGTGTCCGGTGCGCCAGGCTGGCTCGAGCGAAGTGGCCACTCTCGGGAATTCACCGGCGACGTACGGCTAAAATTCACCGGACTGTCCGGTGTGCACCGGACTGTCCGGTGAGCCAACGGTCGGCCGGGCCAACGGTCGGCCGCGCAATCTGCGCGAGACACGTGGCTGAGCCAACGGCTAGAAGATGGCACCGGACTGTCCGGTGTGCACCGGACATGTCCGGTGCGCCAACGGCTCCAAGTCTGCCAACGGTCGGCTTCGCTATTTAAGGAAGGAAATCAGGCACCGGACAGTGTCCGGTGTGCACCGGACTGTCCGGTGCCCCCGATGACAGAAGGCAAGAATGGCTTTCCAGATTTGTGCTCAACGGCTCCTAGCTGCCTTGGGGCTATAAAAGAGACCCCTAGGCACATGGAGGAGACAACCAAGCATCCTTTGAGCATCATTGATCACTCTCACTTCATTCTTGCGCACTTGTTCGACATTCTAGTGATTTGAGCTCCGTTCTAGTGTGCTAGTCTCTTGAGCTCAAGTCTGGGTTTTGCGTGTGCGTATTCGCTGTGATCTTTGTGTCGTGTGTGAGTTGCTAATCCCTCCCTTGCTCTGTGATTCTTCGTGAACATCTTTTGTAAGGGCGAGAGGCTCCAAGCTGTGGAGATTCCTCGCAAACGGGATTAAGAGAAGCAAAGCAACACCGTGGTATTCAAGTTGGTCTTTGGACCGCTTGAGAGGGGTTGATTGCAACCCTTGTCCGTTGGGACGCCACAACGTGGAGTAGGCAAGCGTTGGTCTTGGCCGAACCACGGGATAACCACTGTGCCATCTCTGTGATTGATATCTCTTGGTTATTGTGTTGTGTTGAGATCCTTCTCTAGCCACTTGGCAAATTACTGTGCTAACAAGTAACCAAGTTTTGTGGCTTAAGTTTTTGAAGTGTTACAGGATCACCTATTCACCCCCCCTCTAGGTGCTCTCAATTGGTATCAGAGCCGTTCTCTTCAAGAAAGGGACTAACCGCCCGAAGAAATGGATCCTAAAGGCAAGGGGATGGTGATCAAAGACGGGAGGAAGAAGAAGACAAGGCGCATCAAGGAAATTGTCTACTACGACAGCGACGAATCTTCCTCCTCCCAAAAGGACGACGACGACTACGATAGACGAAAGACGGTTAACTCAAACTTTTCTTTCGATTATTCGCGCATCCCGCATAGTTCAAATGCTCAATTGCTCCCCATTCCACTTGGCAAGCCACCTCACTTTGATGGAGAGGATTACGGATTTTGGAGCCACAAAATGCGTACTCACCTGTTTTCTCTCCATCCAAGCATTTGGGAGATTGTGGAAAGTGGAATGAAGTTTGATAGCTCGGATAGCCCTGTGTTTATTAATGAACAGATTCATAAAAATGCACAAGCTACTACTATGTTGCTAGCCTCTTTGTGCAGGGACGAGTATCACAAGGTGAGCGGCTTGGACAATGCCAAGCAGATCTGGGACACCCTCAAGATCTCTCATGAGGGAAACGACGTCACCTTGCTCACCAAAATGGAGTTGGTGGAGGGCGAGCTTGGACGGTTCGCGATGATAAGGGGCGAGGAGCCGACACAAACATACAACCAGCTCAAGACCCTTATCAACAAAATAAGGAGCTACGGGAGCACGTGATGGACGGACCACGACGTCGTCCGCCTAATGCTAAGGTCATTTACCGTTCTTGATCCTCATTTGGTGAACAATATACGTGAAAATCCCAGGTACACCAAGATGTCGCCCGAAGAAGTTCTTGGGAAATTCGTTAGCGGGCGAATGATGATCAAGGAGGCGAGGTACGTGGACGACGCCTTGAATGGTCCGATCAACGAGCCGCAACCCCTTGCTCTCAAGGCAACACGAAGCAAGGAGGCGCTACCTAGCAAAGTGGCACAGATTGAAGCGGCCGGACTTAATGATGAAGAGATGGCTCTCATCATCAAAAGATTCAAGACGGTGCTTAAAGGTCGCAAGGGACAGCCAAGCAAGACCAAAGCCAAGGGGAAGCGCTCATGCTTCAAATGCGGTAAGCTTGGTCATTTTATTGCTAACTGTCCCGACAATGATAGTGATCAGGATCAAGGGAACAAGAGGGAGAAAAAGAAGAACTATAAGAAGGCAAAGGGCGAGGCTCATCTTGGCAAGGAGTGGGATTCGGACTGCTCCTTGTCCGACTCCGACAATGAGGGACTCGCCGCCACTGCCTTCAACAAGTCATCCCTCTTCCCCAACGAGCGTCACACTTGCCTCATGGCAAGGGAGAAGAAAGTAAGCACTTCTAATACTAGTACTTATGCTTCTTCAAGTGAGGATGAGTCTAGTGATGATGATGAGATAGATTACTCATGCTTATTCAAGGGATTAGATAGAACTAAGGTAGACAAAATAAATGAATTGATTGATGCCTTGAATGATAGAAATATACTTTTAGAAAAGCAAGAGGATTTGTTGTATGAAGAACATGATAAATTTGTAGAAACTCAGAAATCTCTTGCTCTAGAAATTAAGAGGAATGAAATGCTCTCTAGTGAATTATCTTCTTGTCATGAAACTATTGCTAAGTTAAAAAGTTTTAATGATGATTTAAATGTTAAACTAGAAGTAGCTAGTAAATCTAATTCTTGTGTAGAAATCGTTGAAACTTGTAATAGGTGTAAAGATTTTGACATTGATGCTTGTAGTGATCATTTAGTTTCAATTTCTAAATTAAATGAGGAATTAGCTAGTCTTAATGCCCAACTTAAGACTAGCAAGAATGAATTTGACAAGCTAAAATTTGCAAGGAATGCCTACACGATTGGTAGACACCCCTCAATTAAGGATGGACTTGGCTACAAGAGGGAAGCCAAGAATCTGACAAGCCATAAGGCTCCCATCTCCGCCAAGGAGAAAGGAAAGGCCCCTATGGCTAGTAGTGTGCAAAAGAACCATGCTTTTATGTACCATGATAGGAGACAATCTAGAAATGCTTATAGGAGTTGTAATGCATATAATACCCTTGATTCTCATGCCATGGTTGCTTCTAGTTCTTCTTATGTGCATGATAGAAATGTTGGTAGGAGAAATGCTGTTCATAATGTTCCTAGGAAAGTAAATGAACCTTCTACAATATATCATGCTTTAAATGCTTTTTTTGCTATTTGTAGAAAGGATAGGAAGATAGTTGCTAGAAAATTAGGGGCAAGATGCAAGGGAGACAAAACTTGCATTTGGGTCCCTAAGGATATTTGTGCTAACCTTGCAGGACCCAACATGAGTTGGGTACCTAAGACCCAAGCCTAAATTTGCCTTGCAGGTTTATGCATCCGGGGGTTCAAGTTGGATTATTGACAGCGGATGCACAAACCATATGACGGGGGAGAAGAAGATGTTCACCTCCTACGTCAAAAACAAAGATTCCCAAGATTCAATAATATTCGGTGATGGGAATCAAGGCAAGGTAAAAGGGCTAGGTAAAATTGCGATCTCCAATGAGCATTCTATCTCTATTGTGTTTCTAGTGGAGAGTCTTGGATATAATTTGCTATCTGTTAGTCAATTATGCAATATGGGATATAACTGTTTGTTTACAAATATAGATGTGTCTGTCTTTAGAAGATGTGATGGTTCACTAGCTTTTAAGGGTGTACTAGACGGCAAGCTTTACTTAGTTGATTTTGCAAAAGAAGAGGCCGGTCTAGATGCATGCTTAATGGCTAAGACTTGCATGGGCTGGCTGTGGCATCGCCGCTTAGCACATGTGGGGATGAAGAACCTCCACAAGCTTCTAAAGGGAGAACACGTGATAGGTCTAACCAATGTTCATTTCGAAAAAGATAGACCTTGTGCAGCTTGTCAAGCAGGGAAACAGGTGGGAGGCTCTCATCACACCAAAAATGTGATGACAACATCAAGACCCCTGGAGCTGCTACATATGGACCTCTTCGGACCCATCGCCTATCTGAGCATAGGAGGAAGTAAGTATGGTCTAGTTATTGTTGATGACTTTTCCCGCTTCACTTGGGTGTTCTTTTTGCAGGATAAGACTGAAACCCAAGGGACCCTCAAGCGCTTCCTAAGGAGAGCTCAAAATGAGTTCGAGCTCAAGGTGAAGAAGATAAGGAGCGACAACGGGTCCGAATTCAAGAACCTTCAAGTGGAGGAGTTCCTTGAGGAGGAGGGGATCAAGCACGAGTTCTCCGCTCCCTACACACCTCAGCAAAATGGTGTGGTAGAGAGGAAGAACAGGACGCTCATAGATATGGCGAGGACTATGCTTGGAGAGTTCAAGACCCCCGAGTGTTTTTGGTCGGAAGCCGTGAACACGGCTTGCCACGCCATCAACAGGGTCTACCTTCACCGCCTCCTAAAGAAGACTTCATATGAGCTGCTGACTGGTAACAAACCCAATGTATCGTACTTTCGTGTATTTGGGAGTAAATGCTACATTCTAGTGAAGAAGGGTAGGAATTCCAAATTTGCTCCCAAAGCCGTAGAAGGGTTTTTATTAGGTTATGATTCAAATACAAAGGCGTATAGGGTCTTCAACAAATCATCAGGTGTGGTTGAAGTCTCTAGCGACGTTGTATTTGATGAGACTAATGGCTCTCCAAGAGAGCAAGTTGTTGATCTTGATAATGTAGATGAAGAAGATGTTCCAACGGCCGCGATACGCACCATGGCGATTGGAGATGTACGGCCTCAGGAACAACTGGAGCGAGATCAACCGTCTTCCTCAACTATGGTGCATCCCCCAACCCAAGATGATGAACAGGTACCTCAAGTGGAGGCGCACGATCAAGGGGGAGCACAGGATGTTCAAATTGAAGAGGAAGAAGCACCTCAGGCACCTCCAACCCAAGTTCGAGCGACGATTCAAAGGGATCATCCCGTCGACCAGATATTGGGTGATATTAGCAAGGGAGTAACTACTCGTTCAAGATTGGTTAATTTTTGTGAGCATTACTCTTTTGTCTCTTCTATTGAGCCTTTCAGGGTAGAAGAGGCCTTGCTAGATTTGGACTGGGTGTTGGCCATGCAAGAGGAACTCAACAATTTCAAGCGCAATGAAGTTTGGACACTGGTGCCTCGTCCCAAGCAAAATGTTGTGGGAACCAAGTGGGTGTTTCGCAACAAACAGGATGAGCACGGGGTGGTGACAAGGAACAAGGCTCGACTTGTGGCAAAAGGTTATGCCCAAGTCGCAGGTTTGGACTTTGAGGAGACTTTTGCTCCTGTGGCTAGGCTAGAGTCAATTCGCATCTTGCTAGCATATGCCGCTCACCATTCTTTCAGGTTGTACCAAATGGATGTGAAGAGCGCTTTCCTCAACGGGCCGATCAAGGAGGAGGTGTACGTAGAGCAACCCCCTGGCTTCGAGGATGAACGGTACCCCGACCACGTGTGTAAGCTCTCTAAGGCGCTCTATGGACTTAAGCAAGCCCCAAGAGCATGGTATGAATGCCTTAGAGACTTTTTAATTGCTAATGCTTTTAAGGTTGGGAAAGCCGATCCAACTCTTTTTACTAAGACTTGCGATGGTGATCTTTTTGTGTGCCAAATTTATGTCGACGACATAATATTTGGTTCCACTAATCAAAAGTCTTGTGAAGAGTTTAGCAGGGTGATGACGCAGAAATTCGAGATGTCGATGATGGGCGAGTTGAACTACTTCCTTGGGTTCCAAGTGAAGCAACTCAAGGACGGCACTTTCATCTCCCAAACGAAGTACACGCAAGACTTGCTAAAGCGGTTTGGGATGAAGGACGCCAAGCCCGCAAAGACGCCGATGGGAACTGACGGACACACCGACCTCAACAAAGGGGGTAAGTCCGTTGATCAAAAAGCATACCGGTCCATGATAGGTTCTTTGCTTTATTTATGTGCTAGTAGACCGGATATTATGCTTAGCGTATGCATGTGTGCTAGATTTCAATCCGATCCTAAGGAGTGTCACTTAGTGGCGGTGAAGCGAATTCTTCGATATTTAGTCGCTACGCCTTGCTTCGGGATCTGGTATCCAAAGGGGTCTAACTTTGACTTGATTGGGTACTTGAGAGCACCTAGAGGGGGGGTGAATAGGTGATCCTGTAAAAACTTAACTTATAGCCACAAAAACTTGTTAAGGGTTAGCACAATAATTGCCAAGTGGCTAAAGAGGAGATCTTGCACAATATGACAATCACAAAGAATTTAACACAGGGAAGACACGGTGATTTATCCCGTGGTTCGGCCAAGTACAAAACTTGCCTACTCCACGTTGTGGCGTCCCAACGGACGAGGGTTGCAATCAACCCCTCTCAAGCGGTCCAAAGACCCACTTGAATACCACGGTGTTTTTGCCTTGCTTATCTTTATCCCACTCGCGAGGAATCTCCACAAATTGGAGTCTCTCGCCCTTACACTTAAGATTCACAAAGAAGCACGGAGTAAGGAAGGGAAGCAACACACACAAATCCACAGCGAAATGCGCACACACACGGCCAAGAATCGAGCTCAAAGACTATCTCACAGTTTCTCACAAGAACGGAGCTCGAATCACTTAGAATAACAAACGGATGCGCAAAGACTGAGTGTGGATGATCAAGAATGCTCAAGAGTTGCTTGGTGTGCTCCTCCATGCGCCTAGGGGTCCCTTTTATAGCCCCAAGGCAGCTAGGAGCCGTTGAGAACAAATCTGGAAGGCCATCTTTGCCTTCTGTCGTCGGGCGCACCGGACAGTCCGGTGCACACCGGACAGTGTCCAGTGCCCGATTCCTTTCCTTAAATGGCGAAGCCGACCGTTGCAGATGCGGGAGCCGTTGGCGCACCGGACATGTCCGGTGCACACCGGACAGTCCGGTGCCCCCTTCCGACCGTTGGCTCGGCCACGTGTCCCGCGCTGATCGTGCGGCCGACCGTTGGCCCGGCCGACCGTTGGCTCACCGGACAGTCCGGTGCACACCGGACAGTCCGGTGAATTTTAGCCGTACGCCGTCAGCAAATTCCCGAGAGCGGCCTCTTCGGCCGAGGCAGCCTGGCGCACCGGACACTGTCCGGTGCACCACCGGACACTGTCCGGTGCACCAGACCGAAACAGCCTGTTGGCTGTACACAGCCAACTTTCTTCTCTTCTTCTTCTTCCTGTTTCTAATACTTAGACAAGTATATTAGTACACAAAACCAATGTACTAAGACTTAGAAACATACCTTTGCTCTAGATTTGCACTTTGTTCATCCATGGGCATTGATTCACATTAAAGCACTTGTGTTGACACTAAATCACCAAAATACTTAGAAATGGCCCAAGGGCACATTTCCCTTTCAATCTCCCCCTTTTTGGTGATTTATGCCAACACAACATAAAGCAACTAGAACAAGTGCAAAATCACTTCAAATAAAACTCAAATTGATTTTGATTCAGTTTTGGCATATATGGATCATCCTTTGCCACCACTTGGTTTGTTTTTGCAAATCAAACTCAAATCTCTATCTCTAAGTCAAACACACATGTTGAGGCATAAAGAGAGTCATTCCAAAAGAGATTGATCAAAGATTTCAAAAACTCCCCCTATTTCCCATAATCAACACTTCTCCCCACAAGAAACCAACTTTTGACAAGAGAGACAATAATAAAAGAGTTTGACAAAACAAAAACTCTATTCTACTATTTTCAAAATCTCTCAAGTGGTAGCTGATCCATTTTTCACTTTGGCCTTTATTTTCTCCCCCTTTGGCATCAAGCACCAAAACGGGATCAATCTTGGCCTTTTAACCCCATTGCCTCACCAAAGTCTTCAATTAAGAGCAAATGGCAATAAGATTTCATGAGATGAACTTGGAATTAGTTACCCTCTCATCGGAGTGCAGTGGAAGTCTTTCATGGTCCAAGTCCACCTTTTCCCTTTCAATCCTCCTTCGAGACTAAATCATCAAACTCAAGCACATGGTTAGTCTCAAAGGGTCAAGTTGTAACACATCTCCCCCTAAACATGTGCATCACTTTGCAACGGACTTGTGAGGTCCAGGGAGTGTTTGTACAACTTGAGCACCATAATAAGCAACAAAATGCAAAAAGGAACATGATCAAAAGCATAAATACATGTATGCTACAATTCAATCCAGGTTCCGCGAATCTAAGACATTTAGCTCACTACGCAACCTGCAAAAGGTCTTCTCATCTAGAGGCTTAGTGAAGATATCGGCTAGCTGGTTCTCGGTGCTAACATGAAACACTTCGATATCTCCCTTTTGCTGGTGGTCTCTCAAAAAGTGATGCCGGATGTCTATGTGCTTTGTGCGGCTGTGCTCAACAGGATTCTCCGCCATGCGGATAGCACTCTCATTGTCACATAGGAGTGGGACTTTGCTCAGATTGTAGCCAAAGTCCCGGAGGGTTTGCCTCATCCAAAGCAGTTGCGCGCAACACTGACCTGCGGCAACATACTCGGCCTCAGCGGTGGATAGGGCAACGGAGGTTTGTTTCTTAGAGTTCCATGACACCAGGGACCTTCCTAAGAATTGGCACGTCCCCGATGTACTCTTCCTATCGACCTTACATCCAGCATAGTCGGAGTCTGAGTATCCAACTAAGTCAAAGGTAGACCCCTTTGGATACCAGAGTCCGAAGCAAGGCGTAGCAACCAAATATCTAAGAATTCGCTTCACCGCCACTAAGTGACACTCCTTAGGATCGGATTGAAATCTAGCACACATGCATACGCTAAGCATAATATCCGGTCTACTAGCACATAAGTAAAGCAAAGAACCTATCATTGACCGGTATGCTTTTTGATCAACGGACTTACCTCCTTTGTTGAGGTCGGTGTGTCCGTCGGTGTCGGTGTTTTGGGTCCGACCGCACACCCGGGGTTGCCCCTCAAGGTGTTTTCTAGGAGTAGGACGGTGTCAACGACTGTAGCAAAATGGTTCGTGTCGATCGCACGAGAGACAGTGGACAAGATTTACAGGTTCGGGCCGCTTAGAGATGCGCAACACCCTACGTCCTGATGAGAATTCGGCTGTGGTTACAAGAGGGCTCTCTGGGTTGAAGGCACAGAGAGTTCACGTGGGTGGCTAAGTAGGATAGGGTCGATCGTTCTGAAGGGGTGCCCCCTAGGCCTTATATACTCGACCGTGGGGCAGTACACGTGGGTAAGATAACAACAAGTAGCTAAAAGATAGTGAACCTCTTGAGATTATCCCTACGTAACCCTCGCCGACTTATCCTCGCATGGCTTCGTTGCATGGAGACTCCAGTGCGGGAAAGTCGGATCTCTGTTGCAGCCATTCGCTCGACGCTGTGGGCCGTCCGGGTTTGCACCAATCCAGCCTCATGCCGTTCTGCTTTGCCAGTTGTTTCTCCCCAGGCCCACGAAAGAATGACCTTACGATTTATTGGGCCCTTGGGCCTTTCGTGAGGTCCTTTACTCTTTTAGTGGACCCGGGGGATATCTATCTCCCACAAGCCCCCGATCTTTGGGTTGATTTGGAGGTAATCAACTCAAAGATCCAAGGTCCAAAAATGACTCCCTGTTGTTTTCTCTTGCTCTGATCACTTGTTCGACCAAAGTTTAGTTTTGTGCCTGTGCCTTAGAAATCAGCATTTTGGATTGTAAGATTCTGGACTTCATTGGGTGCACCGGAGGTGCACCCAATGGGTGTAGCCCCCGACCTTTGAGTAGATTTTAGAAGATAATCTACTCAAAGGTCTTCTCCAAAGATTATCTCCATTCGCGCTCCTGCATCTCAGTTGAGGATTGATCTTTCCAATCTTGTTCCACGCCTTAGAGGTCGGCACTACATTGATTTAGAATGATAATCCATGGGTGCACCCAATGGGTGTAGCCCCCGACCTTCAAGTGGATTTTTGAGGATAATCCACTCGAAGGTCTTCCTTCTGTGTCCTTTTGCTGAAAATTATCCTTTCTGCTTGTAAAAAATTGGCATGATGTCATCCGCGCTATGTCATCAATATTATGCTTTAGAGGTCAGCATGTATTTTGTCTTTTGCAGCCGAGTTCGCAATCCATCCATATCTCGCTAGGTAGTGTAATTTATTTGCTCTGTGACTGATTGGACATTTGATGGACGTTCTCTGTCTAGTCTTCAAGTCATTTCTGTCGACCATATTTTGCACTCTACTGGCTATATTTGGCTTCCCTCTAACTCTTGTTGATATCTCATTTTTGTCTTGAGGTATTCACTGCGTGCCCTGCACGGATGTGACCGTTTTGAAAAATGTACTGATAATTCCTAGGCGTCCCCCCCCCAATGGGTGTGGGCAAGGGACGGCTTGGTACGCTGAGTGTTTTAGCCGGTTGCCTCTGAGTAGTAATGCGATGGGACGGCTAGTGTAATCATATCCTTTGCGCTGTTGACTGGAGTCCCAATGGGTGTAGTGATGCATGAAACGGCGTCCGCTGTCTGACGTGTCTTCAGATGGGTGGGAGTGCTTATTGAATGCTTTGCGACTGTTCAGTGACCGCGGTTGGAAGTGAGCGGTTGCTTTCCCCTCTATAAATAACGCCTTTGCTTCTCTGGTTTTTTCACATCTCTTCGTCGTTACTTACTGCCTTCTTCTCCTCCCTTCTGTCTGCTTCCACCATGGGCAAGGGCACCAAGCGCAAGCGCGAGCCGACTCCTCCGTCGGATGAGTTCAGTGACTCGGAATACTCAGAGGAGGAGTTCTCCTCTGAGTCCGAGGGATCTCCGGCCCCCGTCTCTCCCCCGGCGTCGTCCGATGACTCGGACGACTCCCAGGGGATAGCTGCGGAGGTCTGGACGTACATCCGGGCTGTCGAGCGCTCCGGGCTCGAAGGCTCGGATGAGTCGGAGTACTCCTCGGATGAGGAGGACTCGGACGGCGGCGACGAGGGTGAAGGCGACGACGACGATGACGACGACGACGACGACGGCGACGGTGACGGCAGCGGCAGTGGCAGGGGCGGCGGCGACGGCAGCAGGGACAGCACCAAGGGTGGCAGCAGCAAGGGCAGCACCAAGGGCGGCAGCAGCAAGGGCAGCACCAAGGGCGGCGGCGGCGGCAGGGGCAGGGCCAGTGGCTAGGCGCCACTGGTCTTCTTAGATGTTAGTATAGTTTAGTATAGTTAGAATAATGTAGTAGTAATTAGTATAGTTTAGTAGTAGTAATAATGTAGTAGTAGAAGTAGGGAAGTACCAACTCGTGAAGAGTTGGTTTGTAAACTCGTTAACTTCCCTTTAATGAAGAACTATCGTTGATCCCCCCCTTTTTGATGACTTGTCGTTGCCTTTCCTGAGTGTTGAACTGATTCTTTTAATGTAGTAGAAACAACGCCGAGCGATGTGTAGGTTGTCATCAGCGTTTTAGAAGTAACACCAAGCAATCGAACACAAGATCCGCGTTTTAGAAGCAATGCCGAATGATAGAAGGTCGGCATCGGCATTTTAGAAGTAATGCCGAGCGACAGAATACAGGGTCGGCGTTTTAGAAACAATGCCGAGTGATTGAAGGTCGGCGTCGGTATTTTAGAAGTAATGCCGAGCGATTGAACACGTGGTCGGCGTTTTAGAGGCAACGCCGAGTGAGTGAAGGTCGGCATCGGCATTTTAGAAGTAATGCCGAGCGATTGAACACGTGGTTGGCGTTTTAGAGGCAACGCCGAGTGATTGAAGGTCGGCATCGGCATTTTAGAAGTAATGCCGAGCGATTGAACACGTGGTCGGCGTTTTAGAGGTAACGCCGAGTGATTGAAGGTCGGCATCGGCATTTTAGAAGTAATGCCGAGCGATTGAAGGTCGGCATCGGCATTTTAGAAGTAATGCCGAGCGATTGAACACGTGGTCGGCATTTTAGAGGTAACGCCGAGTGATTGAAGGTCGGCATCGGCATTTTAGAAGTAATGCCGAGCGATTGAACACGTTGTCGACGTTTTAGAGGTAACGCCGAGTGATTGAAGGTCGGCATCGGCATTTTAGAAGTAATGTCGAGCGATTGAAGGTCAGCATCGGCATTTTAGAAGTAATGCCGAGCGATTGAACACGCGGTCGGCGTTTTAGAGGTGACGCCGAGTGATAGCCAGCTTTACAAGTTATTTTGAGGAAAATAACCGAGTGATGAGGTGACACGTCGGCTCTCTTGAAAATAACTGTCAGATATCCACGTGGCATGCTGGAATTTCGGAGATGACCGCCGGGTGATGACTGGGCACTTTTTAAAAGGGTATCTGGCTCAAGAATATCCCTTAAGAGTCGCGCTTTTAGCCGCCTTTGCTTTCTGTGCCCTAGTTCTTGCATTCCTGCATCTGAATTTTCTCTGCCACTCGCCTCCTACTCTGTTCGCCAGTGAGAAGCAAGATGGCGCCCAAGAGGAAAACTGCGAGCTCGTCTGCTGCGGTGATCCCCGCAATCGACCCCAACAGTCAATTACCTTTCGCAGGTAACCACATGTCTGTTATTTCCGAAGATGAGCTTCTCCGTCTTGTCTCCATCGGGGTTCTCCCTCCGCGGGAACTCTGTTCTTGGCGAGTTTGCCACGGGACTACTGTCCCAACCGAAGATACCCACGAATCAGTAGTTTACGCTCCTTTCCTTCTCCGCGGCCTCGGCCTTCCAATCTCTCCTTTTTTCCGTGGCCTTCTTGACTTTTATCATATCAACTTGACCCATTTGAACCCTAATTCTATTCTCCAAATCTCCATCTTCGTCCACCTATGCGAAGCCTACCTCGGTGTGCTGCCGCATTTTGGTTTGTGGAAGTATCTGTACCATTGTCGCCCTGGGATGGCAGGGGGGCAACATCAGTTGGTCGGAGGTGCCAGTTTGGAGATGCGCCGTGGACGGAAGACCGAGTATCTCGAGATACCCCTCAAGGACAGCATTAAAGGTTGGCGTCTGGAGTGGTTTATAATTGATAATTATGGAAATTCTCTCCCTCCCCGCTCAGGAAGACAGCCAGACGTTCGTACTCTGAGTTGGACTGAGTCTCCCACAGATCAAGAAGTGGCCGAGGCAGGCGTGTTGCTTACTGAAGTCGGATTACTGAAAGAGAGAGGTCTGACTGCCGAAGCTGTGGTCACAGATTTTGTTTTCAAAAACATTCAGCCGCTGAAAGACAGGGCCTATCCGGCATATCTTTACCGAGGGCTGGCCGACTCAACCCGAGTTACCAATAGGAGAATTCCTTCTGTTGATTTGGTAAGCCGACTTGAAATGATCCTCAGAGGTAAAGTTTCGAATGTTGGTGCTCCAGTGGCATACTCGGCTTGGAACCTGCCTCCTCCCAAAGATTTCACCCTTTTTGTGTCAAATCCGCCTGTGACTGACAGCAATTTGGGCCTTAGAGTGCGACCCTCTGCTGAGGAAGTCAATTCTTTAGTTGCTTCGCTCGGGGCGATTCCTGATGATGAACGGCAGGTTTATTTTGAAGTGCCTCTGAATCCCAGTGATGCTGACATAAATGATATGCTTGATCTATTAGCTGAGGATTCGTCCGATGCTGCTCCTGTTGGTACCTTGGCAGTGGTGCCCCTTCCAGAGGTTGATACAACTTTGGATGTCTCAAAAACTGTCAGCACTCGTCCGAGGCGCCCTAGCCGAGCTAGTCGTCCCGAGCCTTCTGCTGATGAGCAAAAGAAAAAGAGAAGACGCCTCCGGCGAGTATCCAGTTTTGATGAGGACGCCGGCATTTTAGCTCCTGCTACTGAAGAAGTGCCTGTTATCGGTCTTACTGATACTGATCCCAATGGGTGTGCCCAAACTGTCGTTGATCCCAATGGGTGTGCCCAAACTGTTGGTAATCCCAGTGGGAGTGCTGCTTGTGTTGCTGTTGTAGAGGATGAAGAGGAAGAAGATGAAATTCCTTTAACTCGGAAAAACAGTCAGCAATTCATTGCTAGCGGTGGAAGTAGTGGAGTTCCTTCTCCTGCTTTGTCTGCCCTTATTGGCTTGCAAGAGCTGTCCATGGCCGACTTTGATAAAACTCTAGAGGATATGGTCCCAGAAGACTTGCTATTGGAGCCTGCAGATGCTGATGCGACAGAAACTTGTGCAGCCGTGCCAGATGCTGGGTTGAGGTCATCCCGTGCCTCGTCGACCTTAGAGCATGATCTCGAGGGTCGGGATGCTGACTTGGATCGTTCTGATCCCATGGAAGTAGCTGAAGGTCCGTCAACCTTAGAGGTGGTCACGGCAGAGAGCCTGGGTCCCAAGAATGGCGCTGATATATGCCTAGCCCCCGAGGATGTCGTCGGGAGTGACTTAGCTCGGGCGAAGAGTGTAGGCCACTGCCCAGCCCCCGAGGGTGTTGCCGGGGATGATCCGGCTCAGGTGGGCAGCGCCGACTGTGACCCAGCCCCCGAGGGTGCCCGAGCAGGGTCTCCTTCCTGCACTTCTATGGACGTTCACGCGGGTTCACCTCCACACTCTGGCGGCATGGTGGTGTCTCAAACTCCAGATCAGGGGGTCGCTTTAGAAGGCAGCATCCCCACTGGTCTGGCGTTAGGCTCCGCTGAATGTACTGAGCTCGTTCCTGCTGGTCTGCTGCAAGCTGCTTCGGGTGGTGGTCTGGCACCTGATTATCAGCTGATTTCTCCTGACTTGGGGATCCCTTCGTTCTTTTCCAACCTCCAGGTGTTGTGCTGTGCTTTAGTTTGATCTTTATGTTGCATGAATTGCTGTCATTATGTTCATCCGCTCTTTTTATCAGGCTTTGGTGAATGGATTGGCCAGTCAACTGAAATCGCAGGGTGCTTCCATCCCAGAAGTGGCTTCATCTCTTGAGCGTTGGAATCCAGTGTTGCTTCATCGTCGTGTATCCGAGTTGGAGGCAACTAATGCTGGTTAGTGCCCTTTCTTCTTCTTCCTTACCCTTGCTCGTGGATTGTTTTACCTTCTAACCTCACTTCATTTGATTATCTCTTGATAGGAATGACTCGGCAGATCGTAGTTCTTGAGGAAAAACATTCTCGAGATCAAGCTGAAATGGCTCAACGGTGCGCTGACTTCGAGGATAAGTATCTTCAGAGCCAGACTGAACTGAATCAGGTTTCCGCTGCTTTGGATGATGCCAACGCTCTGAGTTCTTCTCTTCATGCTCGGCTTGACTCCGAAAAGGTAACTTACGAAACCATGCTTCGCCTTATTACATGCTTGGATTCTGAATGAGTTGATTTTTGCTTGTAGGAAGAAAAACGCATCCTTGCCGCCTCTCGCGACAATCTGGACAGATTGTATCGAGATTCTAGCAACTCGCTAACCATCTTGGAGAGGAGCCACCGTTTTACGATGGAAGAAATGGACAATCAGCGTCGCCAGCTGCAAGAATCTGCGGACGAAATGACCCGCCTCAAGCAACTGGTATCAGCGAAGGATGCCACCATCAAGGGACTTCGAGCTTCTAAGAAATCCATTGCTCAGGAGTTAGAAACTGCTCATCTGGCCGCTAAAGCCGCCGAAGAAACTGCTGCTACTCTCAAAGCCCAACGCGATAAAGCCATGGACAAGGCTATTCGAGCGGGACGAATCTTGATGAGGAGACCCAGAGTGGTAGTTCCTGAAGATATAAGAGCCGACGTGCATGCCGCCCCCGATTCTTCGAATCACCCTTCTTCGTCGGTCGTTCCTGAGAAAAATATTGGAAAATAGAGAAACACTTTGCGTGCCATGAGCACGCGGTTAGTATGAGCAATTATTCATTTAGAGGACATCAGCTTATCATTCGAATGTTATGATTTCTTTCTTATCGTATCAGAATTTATTAGTTCGCAAGTTTGTGGTAATGCTGCACGATAATTATGAAGTTTGTTTGTGGGATATGGAAGTCATCCCCTGAATTGCATAAGCGCGAGTATGCTATACCGGCTTAAGCCATCAATGACTTTAGCCAATAACTCCGTTGGTAGGGCATAGTGGTCGCCCTGGGTTTGAGTAGGCGTGAGCATGTTGCACCGGCTTAAGTCGTTCCTGACTTAAGTCGATTGCTCCATTTTTAGGGCATAGTGGTCACCCTGAGTTAAGTAAACGTGAGCATGTTGCACCGCCTTAAGTCGTTGCCGGCTTAAGTCGATTGCTCCGTTTGTAGGGCACAGTGGTCACCCTGAGTTAAGTAAGCGTGAGCATGTTGCACCGCCTTAAGTCGTCGCCGACTTAAGTCGATTGCTCCGTTTGTAGGGCATAGTGGTCACCCCGAGTTAAGTAAGCGTGAGCATGTTGCACCGCCTTAAGTCGTCGCCGACTTAAGTCGATTGCTCCGTTTGTAGGGCATAGTGGTCACCCCAAGTTAAGTAAGCGTGAGCATGTTGCACCGCCTTAAGTCGTTGCCGACTTAAGTCGATTGCTCCGTTTGTAGGGCATAGTGGTCACCCCGAGTTAAGTAAGAGTGCAAGTCGATCATAAACGAACCAAGTATCTTTGAAATCTATCTTTATTGATGACATATTTCCACTTTACAGAGTACATGGTCGCCCGAGCTGTTTTGAAATACAGCTAGGGGTAAAACTTTCTGAGGTGCTCTATGTTCCAAGAGTTCCCAACTTCTGTGCCATCCATCTGGGTGAGGCGATACGATCCGGGCCGAGTAACCTCTGCTACTATGAAAGGCCCTTCCCATAAGGGTGATAACTTGTGCCGTCC
Organism: Zea mays; assembly: GCF_902167145.1. Taxonomy (NCBI): domain Eukaryota; kingdom Viridiplantae; phylum Streptophyta; class Magnoliopsida; order Poales; family Poaceae; genus Zea; species Zea mays. Next base: position 80,014,178 of record NC_050096.1, on the reverse strand, counting down.
CTCCCCCGTTAGAATTCGGCGGAGGACGAGGTCTCCTATCGAAAAGAAACGTTGTCGTACAGCCTTGTCATGATAACGCCTTAGAGTTTGCTGGTACCGTGCTGATTGGATCACTGCATTCAGTCGTTCTTCCTCAAGTATATCAATATCCTCCAGCCTGGTGGCCTCGGCTTCTGCTATGCTTTCGAAGATCAATCTTGGCGCCCCAAACTTGAGATCAGCAGGTAGCACTGCCTCCGACCCATAGACCATGAAGAAAGGAGTATTTCCATATAGGGCTCGGCTGGGTTGGGTTCTCAGGCTCCAAACAACATAAGGCAGCTCTCTTATCCATTTTCCAGCGAATTTTTCATTCTTATCGAAGACCCTTTTCCTGAGTGCCTCTAATATCATTCCATTGGCTCGCTCAACCTGCCCGTTGGCTCTTGGATGTGCTACGGATGCATACTTGATCTGAATGCTCTTTTGCTCGCAGAAGTCAAAGAATTCTGAACTGGTGAAGTTGGATCCCAAGTCAGTGATGATACTGTTTGGTATCCCGAATCTAAATATTATGCTTTGTATGAATTCCACGGCTTTAGCAGAGGTTAAAGAAGCAATAGGCTGAAACTCTATCCATTTAGTGAATTTGTCAATTGCCACCAACACATGGGTATATCCTCCTTGAGCTTTCTTGAAAGGTCCAATCATATCCAGTCCCCAGCATGCGAAAGGCCAAGTTACTGGTATGGTCTGCAGCTGCTGCGCTGGCATGTGCTGTTGCTTTGACAGGTATTGGCAAGCTTCGCATCTCTGAACTAACTCGGCTGCATCGTTCTTCGCCGTCGGCCAATAGAATCCTGACCTGAAAACTTTCCCGACTAGTGTTCTGGATGCTGCGTGTACTCCACACTGCCCTGCATGGACTTCCTCCAGAAGTTGCTTCCCGGTGGACGGGAGAATGCATTTCATGAGGACGCCTGACGCGCCCCTCCTGTATAATACCTCCCCAATGAGGGTATAGTGAGCCGATTGTCTGGCAATACGCTTTGCCGAGTTCTTGTCATCTGGTTCTTCCTCATTCTTTATATACTTAATAATCGGCCGTCTCCAGTCATCAGAGTCTGACTCGGGTTGATCTACGATGTTGCACTCTTCTGTTTGATCTATTGAGATACTCGGCCGTAGGATTTCTTGCACGAAGACTCCGGGTGGGACCTGAGTTCGACCGGACCCGAGTTTGGATAGTATATCGGCTGCCGTGTTCCGATCTCTTTCTACATGGTGAAATTCCAGACCCTCGAATTTATCTTCCAGCTTTCGGACGGCAGTGCAATATTTTCCCATTGAATCACTTGAACAATCCCATTCTTTGTTTATCTGGCTGATGACTACCAGAGAATCTCCATATACCATTAATCTCTTGACGCCCAGTGATATGGCGATGTTTAATCCGTGTATCAAGGCTTCATACTCGGCTGCATTGTTTGAGGCTGGGAATAGCAACTGGAGAGCATACTTGAGGTGTTCGCCTCCCGGTGCAGTGAAGAGAATCCCTGCTCCTGCTCCCTGCAGCTTCAGCGAGCCATCAAAATACATTCGCCATACTTCTGTTGTCTCTGGATTGTCTGGAACTTGCTGTTCTGTCCACTCTGATACGAAATCAACCAGTGCCTGAGTTTTGATTGCAGTGCGAGGTCGGAACTCGATATCGTGGGATCCCAACTCGCAAGCCCACTTGGCTATTCGGCCAATGGCTTCCTTGTTGTGAAGAATATCTCCTATTGGAAAACCAGTAACTACTATGACTTTGTGGTCGTCAAAGTAGTGACGCAGCTTGCGGGCAGTTAGAAGTACTGCATATAATAGCTTCTGAACCTGAGGATATTTTTTCTTCGAGGGACCTAGAACTTCACTGATGAAGTAAACAGGATGTTGTACCGGGTAGGCATGCCCTTCTTCCACTCACTCGACTACCAACGCAGTGCTTACCACGTGAGTCGTGCAAGAGATATACAACAGCAAATCTTCAGCCGGTTGAGTTGGCGTAGCTCGCCGGGGCGGCTTCAATACTGGTGGTGTTGTCAAGAATTTCTTCAGTGCATCTAAAGCTTCTTGTGCCTCTGAAGTCCACTGAAACTTGTCCACCTTCTTGAGTAGTTTGTAAAATGGTAAACCTTTCTCTCCCAGTCTGGATATAAATCTGCTCAGAGCTGCCATACATCCAGTGAGTCGCTGAACCTTCTTTTGTGACCGAGGAGCTTCCATCTTCATGATAGCTTCAATTTTTTCTGGATTAGCCTCAATTCCCCGGTGGCTGACAATAAATCCGAGCAGCTTTCCTGCTGGTACCCCGAAAACACATTTTTCAGGATTGAGCTTCCATCTATATCTCCTCAGGCTGTTGAAAACCAGCTGTAAATCTTCGATGAAGTTTTCCGAATTCTCTGTTTTGATCACCACGTCATCAACGTAAGCCTCCACACGCTTGCCCCAGTGATCGGCTAGGCATGTTTGAATGGCTCTCTGATAAGTCGCTCCAGCGTTTTTGAGGCCGAACGGCATGGAGGTATAACAGAAAGCACCAAACGGGGTGATGAACGCCGTTTTTTCCTCGTCTTCTTTTGCCAAACTGATCTGATGATACCCGGAATAGCAATCTAAGAAAGACAGCACAGAACATCCAGCGGTGGAATCCACTACTTGATCTATCCTCGGGAGCCCGAAGGGATCCTTCGGACAGTGTTTGTTGAGATCGGTGTAGTCGACGCACATGCGCCAATCCACTTTATTCTTTTTGAGTACAAGAACAGGGTTGGCTAACCACTCGGGATGTAATACTTCTCTAATAAATCCAGCCGCGACCAAACGAGCTAACTCGGCACGAATGGCCTCTCTCTTGTCGAGCGTGAAACGACGCAACTTTTGTCGAATCGGCCTCGCCTGGGGGTAGACTTTCAGTTTGTGCTCGGCCAGTTCTCTTGGGACTCCCAGCATATCCGCAGGTTGCCACGCGAATACGTCCCGGTTATCTTGCAGAAACTGGACGAGCGCGCTTTCCTATTTGTTGTTCAAACTGGAGCTGATGACAGCCGTCTTGCGCTCGTCAGCGAACCCCAGGTTGATTCTTTTGGTTTCTTCAGTCGGCCGCATAGAGGTCACGGCCTGAGTTTCATTCGCCGGTACCGTGAGGCCTTCCTCAGGCTTAGAGTTCGCCGATGTAGAAGGAACCGCCGACGGCTTGGTGGTGAGGGCTGCCTGAATGGCCACTCGGAAACACTCTGCGGCACCTTGGAAGTCGGCACGCACAGTTATGATTCCTCGTGGTCCCGGCATCTTCAGTATCATGTATGTATAGTGCGGAATGGCCATGAATTTGGCCAATCCCGGCCTCCCGATGATGGCGTTGTACCCGCAGTCGAAGTTCGCCACCTCGAACCTCAGGAACTCGGTTCTGTAGTTCTCCGGAGTTCCGAAGGTGACCGGCATGTAAATGTGGCCCAACGGGTATTCCCCTTCCGTCGGCACGATGCCGAAGAAAGGAGTGTCCGACTCGTGGAGCTCTTTGAGGTGAACTCCCAAGCCTTGGAGTGTACGGGGGAAGGTGACGTTGATGCTGCTCCCCCCGTCCACTAGCACCTTCTTTACCCGGCTCTCTCGGATCACCGGATCGACGAGGAGTGGGTATTTGCCTGGATGGTCGAAGTTGAGCCACTGATCCTCCCGAGTGAAAGTGATCGGGTGCTCCGACCACCGGTATGGGGCGGGAGGACCGGTGGTCGCCACCAGTATCTGGCGGTCGTTGAGCTTTTGTTGTCTTTTGTTCTCCTGCGACCCATGTCCGCCGAAGATGACGTTGACCTCCCTGTCAACGCGCAGGAAAGCTCCTCCTCCCCCCTCCTCCTGCCGATGGGGCTGTCGTGGTTCATCTGGTCCTCCCCTCGGCGGAGGAGGCGGTAGAGGTTGGAAGGGTCGGCCGTGCCCGACGGAGTGCTTGAAGTCCCGGCAGTTTCGAAGGGTGTGGCGCATGTCCTTGTGGTACGGGCACTGGGCGTCGAGGATGTCGTCCAGCGTGCGCTCGCCTCCACGAGGTCCTCCTCGGGCGCGAGAGGCGGGTGGTCCGGCGGCGTGTACTTCTTCTCGAGGCCTCTTCTCCCAGCGTTTGTCGGACGGCTGGTTCGCGTCACGTCGTGGCGCTGCTGGTGCAGGCTTTGCTCCTCCGATGAGATCTTGGGCCCGCTCGTCGGCGGTGATGTAGAGGTCGGCTTCCCGGAACAGCTCCTCGGAGGTAGTCAGCGCCTTTTGTAGTATGGCTCGGACGAAAACCGAGTCATTGGATCCTCTGTAGAAGTCCTTGATCACGGCCGCCTCCGTGACCTCGGGGATGCGGTTTCTCATGGTCTGGAACCTTTTAAGGTATGACCGGAGAGTCTCATCCCCCCGGCGCTTGATGGATTTGAGGTCCCATGGTTGTGCCGGCTTGTCGGAGAGGGACTGGAAGTTGGCGATGAAACGTCGACTGAAGTCTCCCCAGTCGTCGATGCAATGTCGGGGTAGATGTCGCAGCCACTGCAGCGCATCTTGCCCAAGGACGATGGGCAGATATGCGGTCATGACGTCTTCGGATGCTCCGGCAGCTCGAGCGGCAGTGGTGTAGACAGCTAACCAACCCCCTGGATCCTGCTTAGGTTCATATTTGTCGACATTGGATACCTTGAAATTGGGAGGCCATTGGATGGCCCTAAGGCGCGGAGTAAGTGCAGACACTCCGCACGTGTCCTCCTGTCGTCGGGGATGTCGTCTGTCCCGGGGAGGGGAGTGGTGGTGGCGGTTCCTCGACCGTCCCCGGGTGGTACCGCCAGTTGAAGCTGTTGCCGACTCAGTCCTGGTGGCCTGGCTTTGAGTCGGGAAGCCATGATCTCGGTCATACTCCTCCCGACGGCGAATTTCATTCTCATGCCACCGTTCGCGCGAAGCATTGATGGAGCTTCGCGCGTCTCGGCGACTGTTGATGGTGTGTCACAAATCGTTCGGCGGGTGAGCGAGCGGTAGAAGATGGTTGGCCGCCTGAGTAAACAGGCGTCGGTATCCCTCGGCGTCGGGAGTCCGAGGAAGTCCGTCAGCTATCCGAGCTAGAACGCCTCCGACTTCGCTCGGCGTGTTCATAGCTCGAGCGAAGTCGGGGTTCAAGTTGCGCCCGAAGAGCGGATTCTCCCGGCGTTGTCTTGCATCTTGCTCGGCTTGCTCCTGAATCCGTCGGCGATCACGTCGTCGGGAGTTCCTTCGTTCCCTGAAGACGCGTTCTTCCGGAGTTTCTCCTACCTCCGAGACCTCGTCTCGCGAGACAGGCTGCTCCGGATCCCGCTCTCCGGCCGCGTGATGTCGTCGAACGTTCCTGCGTCGGTTCCTTCGTCGGCGGGATTCTCGCTGAGGCGGTTCTTCTCCAGGCGCGGTCGGTTCATCGTCGGAGACGACGAGCGACTCTGCTCTCCCGATGAAGAGGACGTCGGGGTAGAACGGCATTGCTGCCGCGGCGACTTTCTTTCCGTTCTCCTTTGAGGTCGGAGGAATGGGAAGAACGATTTGCCTCTCCCTGGTCTCCTTCTTTCTCACGACCCGTGTCCATTCTTTCGTCGGGGAAGTAGACAGCGGACTCTCCCGGGTCAGCGAGCTTCTAGCTCCAGCTTCCCCGGAGACGATCTTTTTCCGAAGAGCCGGAAGTAGCGTCTTTCCAGCATTTTCGGAGTTTGTTGGAGGAGACTTCTGTTCCGGCAGATCTACGAGGCGGTGTAGAATTCCTTCTTCATCTGCTACGGACGAGATTGTCCCGAAGCAGAATACAGATCCGGGACGCACGGCGATTTTGCTGTGGAAGGTGACGGCCATTGAGCTAGCTTGGATCGTCGACACACCCCCTACCTGGCGCGCCAGCTGTCGGTGTTTTGGGTCCGACCGCACACCCGGGGTTGCCCCTCAAGGTGTTTTCTAGGAGTAGGACGGTGTCAACGACTGTAGCAAAATGGTTCGTGTCGATCGCACGAGAGACAGTGGACAAGATTTACAGGTTCGCGCCGCTTAGAGATGCGCAACACCCTACGTCCTGATGAGAATTCGGCTGTGGTTACAAGAGGGCTCTCTGGGTTGAAGGCACAGAGAGTTCACGTGGGTGGCTAAGTAGGATAGGGTCGATCGTTCTGAAGGGGTGCCCCCTAGGCCTTATATACTCGACCGTGGGGCAGTACACGTGGGTAAGATAACAACAAGTAGCTAAAAGATAGTGAACCTCTTGAGATTATCCCTACGTAACCCTCGCCGACTTATCCTCGCATGGCTTCGTTGCATGGAGACTCCAGCGCGGGAAAGTCGGATCTCTGTTGCAGCCATTCGCTCGACGCTGTGGGCCGTCCGGGTTTGCACCAATCCAGCCTCATGCCGTTCTGCTTTGCCGGTTGTTTCTCCCCAGGCCCACGAAAGAATGACCTTACGATTTATTGGGCCCTTGGGCCTTTCGTGAGGTCCTTTACTCTTTTAGTGGACCCGGGGGATATCTATCTCCCACAGTCGGTCCCCATCGGAGTCTTTGCGGGCTTGGCGTCCTTCATCCCAAACCGCTTTAGCAGATCTTGCGTGTACTTCGTTTGGGAGATGAAGGTGCCGTCCTTGAGTTGCTTCACTTGGAACCCAAGGAAGTAGTTCAACTCGCCCATCATTGACATCTCGAATTTCTGCGTCATCACCCTGCTAAACTCTTCACAAGACTTTTGGTTAGTAGAACCAAATATTATGTCATCGACATAAATTTGGCACACAAACAAATCACCATCACATGTCTTTGTAAAAAGAGTTGGATCGGCTTTCCCAACCTTGAAAGCATTAGCAATTAAAAAGTCTCTAAGGCATTCATACCATGCTCTTGGGGCTTGCTTAAGTCCATAGAGCGCCTTAGAGAGCTTACACACGTGGTCGGGGTACCGTTCATCCTCGAAGCCAGGGGGTTGCTCCACGTACACCTCCTCCTTGATTGGCCCGTTGAGAAAAGCGCTCTTCACATCCATTTGGTACAACCTGAAAGAATGGTGAGCGGCATATGCTAGCAAGATACGAATTGACTCTAGCCTAGCCACAGGAGCAAAAGTCTCCTCAAAGTCCAAACCTGCGACTTGGGCATAACCTTTTGCCACAAGTCGAGCCTTGTTCCTCGTCACCACCCCGTGCTCGTCCTGTTTGTTGCGGAACACCCACTTGGTTCCCACAACATTTTGCTTCGGACGAGGCACCAGTGTCCAAACTTCATTGCGCTTGAAGTTGTTGAGCTCCTCCTGCATGGCCAATACCCAATCCGGATCTAGCAAGGCCTCCTCTACCCTGAAAGGCTCAATAGAAGAGACAAAGGAGTAATGCTCACAAAAATTAGCTAATCGAGATCGAGTAGTTACTCCCTTGCTAATGTCACCCAGAATTTGATCGACGGGATGATCCCTTTGAATCATCGCTCGAACTTGGGTTGGAGGTGCCGGTTGCGCTTCTTCCTCCATTCCTTGATCATCTTGTGCTCCCCCTTGATCACACGTCTCCTTTTGATGAACCTGTTCATCGTCTTGAGTTGGGGGATGCACCGTTGTTGAGGAAGAAGGTTGATCTCGTTCATCTTGTTCCTGTGGCCGCACTTCTCCAATCGCCATGGTTCGTATAGCGGCCGCCGGAACATCTTCTTCATCTACATCATCACAATCAACAACTTGCTCTCTTGGAGAGCCATTAGTCTCATCAAATACAACGTCGCTAGAGACTTCAACCAAACCCGATGATTTGTTGAAGACCCTATACGCCTTTGTATTTGAGCCATAACCTAACAAAAACCCTTCTACAGCTTTGGGAGCAAACTTAGAATTTCTACCTTTCTTCACTAGAATGTAGCACTTGCTCCCAAATACACGAAAGTAAGATACATTGGGTTTGTTACCGGTTAGTAGCTCATACGAAGTCTTCTTGAGGAGGCGATGAAGGTAGACCCTGTTGATGGCGTGGCAAGCCGTGTTCACGGCTTCCGACCAGAAACACTCGAGGGTCTTGAATTCTCCAAGCATTGTCCTCGCCATATCGATTAGCGTCCTGTTCTTCCTCTCTACCACACCATTTTGCTGTGGTGTGTAGGGAGCGGAGAACTCGTGCTTGATCCCTTCCTCCTCAAGAAATTCCTCCACTTGAAGGTTCTTGAATTCGGACCCGTTGTCGCTCCTTATCTTCTTCACCTTGAGCTCAAACTCATTTTGAGCTCTCCTGAGGAAGCGCTTGAGGGTCCCTTGGGTTTCAGACTTATCCTGCAAAAAGAACACCCAAGTGAAGCGGGAAAAGTCATCAACAATAACTAAACCATACTTACTCCCTCCTATGCTCAGATAGGCGACGGGTCCGAAGAGGTCCATATGCAGCAGCTCCAGGGGTCTTGAAGTGGTCATCACATTCTTGCTGTGATGCGCTCCTCCCACTTGTTTACCTGCTTGACAAGCTGCACAAGGTCTATCTTTTTCGAAATGCACGTTAGTCAAACCTATCACGTGTTCTCCCTTTAGAAGCTTGTGAAGGTTCTTCATCCCCACATGTGCTAAGCGGCGATGCCACAGCCAGCCCATGCTAGTCTTAGCTATTAAGCATGCATCTAGACCGGCCTCTTCTTTTGCAAAATCAACTAAATAAAGTTTGCCGTCTAATACACCCTTAAAAGCTAATGAACCATCGCTTCTTCTAAAGACAGACACATCTACATTTGTAAATAGACAGTTATATCCCATATGACATAATTGACTAACAGATAGCAAATTATATCCAAGACTCTCTACTAAAAATACATTAGAGATAGAATGCTCATTAGAAATTGCAATTTTACCTAACCCTTTTACCTTGCCTTGATTCCCATCACCGAATATAATTGAATCTTGGGAATCCTTATTCTTGACGTAGGAAGTGAACATCTTCTTCTCCCCCGTCATATGGTTTGTGCATCCGCTGTCGATAATCCAGCTTGAACCCCCGGATGCATAAACCTGCAAGGCAAATTTAGGCTTGGGACTTAGGTACCCAACTCATGTTGGGTCCTACAAGGTTAGCACATATATCCTTAGGGACCCAAATGCAAGTTTTATCTCCCTTGCATCTTGCCCCTAATTTCCTAGCAATTACCTTCTTACCCTTTCTACAAATAGCAAAGGGAGCATTGCAAGCATAATAAATGGTAGAAGGTTTGTTCACAACTTTTCTAGGAACATGAGCAAAATTTCTCCTAGGCATATGCACAACATTTCTCCTACACATATCTCTATCATGCTTATAGGAAGAACTAGAAGCAAACATGGCATGAGAATCATAAACATGTGAATCAAAATCATTATAAGCATGTCTCCTATCATGGTATAAGAAAGCATGGTTCCTTTTAGCACTACTAGCCATAGGGGCCTTCCCTTTCTCCTTGACGAAGATGGGAGCCTTATGGCTTGTTAAGTTCTTGGCCTCTCTCTTGAAGCCAAGACCATCCTTAATTGAGGAGTGTCTACCCACCGTGTAGGCATCCCTTGCAAATTTTATTTTATCAACTTCACTCTTGCTAGTCTTAAGTTGAGCATTAAGACTAGCCACTTCATCATTTAGTTTTGAAATTGAAACTAAGTGTTCACTACAAGCATTAACATCAAAATCCTTACACCTAGTGCAAATTGTAATATTTTCAACACAAGAGTTACTTGCTACTTCTAGTTTAGCAGTTAAAACATTAATTTCACCTTTTAAAGAAGAAATGGTTTCATTACAAGTAGAAAGTTCACCAGAAAGTATTCCATTTCTTTTAACTTCTAGAGCAAGTGAATTTTGTGCACTAACAAATTTATCATGTTCTTCATATAAAAGGTCTTCTTGTTTCTCTAAGATTCTATCCTTTTCATTTAAGGCATCAATCAACTCATTAATCTTAGCTATCTTAGTTCTATCCAATCCCTTGAATAAACTAGAGTAATCAATTTCATCCTCACTAGATTCATCATCACTAGAAGAATCATAAGTATTAGCATTATGAGTGATTACCTTCTTTTCCCTTGCCATGAGGCAAGTGTGATGCTCGTTGGGGAAGAGAGCCGATTTGTTGAAGGCAGTGGTGGCGAGTCCTTCGTCGTCGGAGTCGGACGAAGAGCAATCCGAATCCCACTCCTTTCCAAGGTGTGCTTCGCCTTTGGCCTTCTTGTAAACCTTCTTGTTCTCTCTCTTCCCATTTTTCCCTTGCTCCTGGTCACTATCATTTTCGGGACAGTTAGCAATAAAATGACCAAGCTTACCGCATTTGAAGCATGATCGCTTTCCCTTGGTCTTGGCCTTGCTTGGCTGTCCCTTTCGACCTTTTAGCGCCGTCTTGAATCTTTTAATGATGAGGGCCATCTCTTCATCATTAAGACCGGCAGCCTCAATTTGTGCCACCTTGCTGGGTAGCGCCTCCTTGCTCCTTGTTGCCTTGAGAGCAACGGGTTGAGGCTCGTTGATCGGACCATTCAAGGCGTCGTCGACGTATCTTGCCTCCTTGATCATCATCCGCCCGCTTACGAATTTTCCGAGTACCTCCTCGGGCGTCATCTTCGTGTACCTGGGATTCTCACGAATATTGTTCACGAGATGAGGATCAAGAACGGTAAATGACCTGAGCATTAGGCGGACGACGTCGTGATCCGTCCAACACGTGCTTCCGTAGCTCCTTATTTTGTTGATAAGGGTCTTGAGCCGGTTGTAAGTTTGAGTTGGCTCCTCTCCCCTTATCATGGCGAATCGTCCAAGCTCGCCCTCCACCAACTCCATCTTGGTGAGCATGGTGATGTCGTTCCCCTCGTGAGAGATCTTGAGGGTGTCCCATATCTGCTTGGCATTGTCCAAGCCGCTCACCTTATTGTACTCTTCCCTGCACAAAGATGTTAAGAGAACAGTAGTAGCTTGTGCATTTCTATGAATTTGTTCATTTATAAGCATAGGGCTATCCGAGCTATCAAATTTCATTCCATTCTCCACAATCTCCCATATGCTTGGATGGAGAGAGAATAAGTGACTACGCATTTTGTGACTCCAAAATCCGTAGTCCTCCCCATCGAAGTGTGGAGGTTTGCCAAGAGGAATGGAAAGCAAATGTGAATTCGAACTATGTTGAATACGAGAATAATCAAATGAAAAGTTCGAATTGACCGTCTTTTTGTAGTCGTTGTCATCATCCTTTTGGGAAGAAGTAGACTCATCACTATCGTCGTAGTAGATGATCTCCTTGATGCGCCTTGTCTTCTTCTTCTTCCCTTCCTTCCGTCTATGCCCCGAGCCGGAGTCGGTAGGCTTGTCGTCCTTCGGCTCGTTGATGAAGGATTCCTTTTCTTTGTCGTTGATCACGATTCCCTTCCCCTTAGGATCCATCTCTTCGGGCGGTAAGTCCCTTTGTGAAGAGAACGGCTCCGATACCAATTGAGAGCACCTAGAGGGGGGTGAATAGGTGATCCTGTAAAAACTTAACTTATAGCCACAAAAACTTGTTAAGGGTTAGCACAATAATTGCCAAGTGGCTAAAGAGGAGATCTTGCACAATATGACAATCACAAAGAATTTAACACAGGGAAGACACGGTGATTTATCCCGTGGTTCGGCCAAGTACAAAACTTGCCTACTCCACGTTGTGGCGTCCCAACGGACGAGGGTTGCAATCAACCCCTCTCAAGCGGTCCAAAGACCCACTTGAATACCATGGTGTTTTTGCCTTGCTTATCTTTATCCCACTCGCGAGGAATCTCCACAAATTGGAGTCTCTCGCCCTTACACTTAAGATTCACAAAGAAGCACGGAGTAAGGAAGGGAAGCAACACACACAAATCCACAGCGAAATGCGCACACACACGGCCAAGAATCGAGCTCAAAGACTATCTCACAGTTTCTCACAAGAACGGAGCTCGAATCACTTAGAATAACAAACGGATGCGCAAAGACTGAGTGTGGATGATCAAGAATGCTCAAGAGTTGCTTGGTGTGCTCCTCCATGCGCCTAGGGGTCCCTTTTATAGCCCCAAGGCAGCTAGGAGCCGTTGAGAACAAATCTGGAAGGCCATCTTTGCCTTCTGTCGTCGGGCGCACCGGACAGTCCGGTGCACACCGGACAGTGTCCGGTGCCCGATTCCTTTCCTTAAATGGCGAAGCCGACCGTTGCAGATGCGGGAGCCGTTGGCGCACCGGACATGTCCGGTGCACACCGGACAGTCCGGTGCCCCCTTCCGACCGTTGGCTCGGCCACGTGTCCCGCGCTGATCGCGCGGCCGACCGTTGGCCCGGCCGACCGTTGGCTCACCGGACAGTCCGGTGCACACCGGACAGTCCGGTGCACACCGGACAGTCCGGTGAATTTTAGCCGTACGCCGTCAGCAAATTCCCGAGAGCGGCCTCTTCGGCCGAGGCAGCCTGGCGCACCGGACACTGTCCGGTGCACCACCGGACAGTCCGGTGCCCCAGACCGAAACAGCCTGTTGGCTGTACACAGCCAACTTTCTTCTCTTCTTCTTCTTCCTGTTTCTAATACTTAGACAAGTATATTAGTACACAAAACCAATGTACTAAGACTTAGAAACATACCTTTGCTCTAGATTTGCACTTTGTTCATCCATGGGCATTGATTCACATTAAAGCACTTGTGTTGACACTAAATCACCAAAATACTTAGAAATGGCCCAAGGGCACATTTCCCTTTCAGTACTCAGATTCCGACTATGCTGGATGTAAGGTCGATAGGAAGAGTACATCAGGGACGTGCCAATTCTTAGGAAGGTCCCTGGTGTCATGGAACTCTAAGAAACAAACCTCTGTTGCCCTATCCACCGCTGAGGCCGAGTACGTTGCTGCAGGACAGTGTTGTGCGCAACTACTTTGGATGAGGCAAACCCTCAGAGACTTTGGCTACAATCTGAGCAAAGTCCCACTCCTATGTGATAATGAGAGTGCTATCCGAATAGCGGAAAATCCTGTTGAGCACAGCCGCACAAAGCACATTGACATCCGGCATCACTTTTTGAGAGACCACCAGCAAAAGGGAGATACCGAAGTGTTTCATGTTAGCACCGAGAACCAGCTAGCCGATATCTTTACCAAGCCTCTAGATGAGAAGACCTTTTGCAGGCTGCGTAGTGAGCTCAATATCTTAGATTCGCGGAACTTGGATTGAAATTTAGCATACATGTGTTTATGCTTTTGATCATGTTCATTCTGCATTTTGTTGCTTATTGTGGTGCTCAAGTTGTACAAACACTCCCTGGACCTCACAAGTCCTGTTTGCAAGTGATGCACATATTTAGGGGGAGCTGTGCTACAACTTGACCCTTTGAGACTAACCATGTACTTGAATTGAAAGGGAAAAAGGTGGACTTGGACCATGCAAGACTTCCACTGCACTCTGATGAAAAGAGTAACTCTTCCAAGTTCATCTTTATACTCTTATTGCCTATTTGCTCTTAGTTGAAGATTTTGGTGAGGCAATGGGGTTAAAGGGCCAAGATTGATCCCGTTTTGGTGCTTGATGCCAAAGGGGGAGAAAATAAAGGCCAAAGCAATAAATGGATCAGCTACCACTTGAGAAAGTTTGAAAATAGTAGATTAGAGCTTTTGGTTTGTCAAAACTCGATTAGAGCTTTTGGTTTGTCAAAACTCGATTAGAGCTTTTGGTTTGTCAAAACTCGATTAGAGCTTTTGGTTTGTCAAAACTCTTTTATTGTCTCTTATGTCAAAAGTTGGCCTCTTGTGGGGAGAAGTGTTGATTATGAAAAAAAGGGGAGTTTTTGAAATCCTTGATCAAATTTCTTTGGAAAACCTCTCTTTATGTCTCTACAAGTGGTTTTGACTTAGAGATAGAAATTTGAGTTTGATTTGCAAAAACAAACCAAGTGGTGGCATAGAGTGATCCATATATGTCAAATTGAATCAAAACAATTTTGAGTTCTAATTTGAATTGTTTTTGTACTTGTTCTACTTGCTTTATGTTGTGTTGGCATAAATCACCAAAAAGGGGGAGATTGAAAGGGAAATGTGCCCTTGGGCCATTTCTAAGTATTTTGGTGATTTAGTGTCCAACACAAGTGTCTAATTGTAAAATGGTGGACAAAGTGTAAATCAAGGATAAAGGTATGTTTCTCAGACTTAGTACATTGTTTTATGGACTAATGTATTGTGTCTAAGTGCTGGAAACAGGAAAAATCCAATTGGAAATGTCTTGGCTCGAGCAGCCAAGAATCAGCTGAGTCTGGAGCACCGGACTGTCCGGTGGTGCACCGGACAGTGTCCGGTGCGCCAGGCTGGCTCGAGCGAAGTGGCCGCTCTCGGGAATTCACCGGCGACGTACGGCTAAAATTCACCGGACTGTCCGGTGTGCACCGGACTGTCCGGTGAGCCAACGGTCGGCCGCGCAATCTGCGCGAGACACGTGGCTGAGCCAACGGCTAGAAGATGGCACCGGACTGTCCGGTGTGCACCGGACATGTCCGGTGTGCACCGGACATGTCCGGTGCGCCAACGGCTCCAAGTCTGCCAACGGTCGGCTTCGCTATTTAAGGAAGGAAATCAGGCACCGGACAGTGTCCGGTGTGCACCGGACTGTCCGGTGCCCCCGATGACAGAAGGCAAGAATGGCTTTCCAGATTTGTGCTCAACGGCTCCTAGCTGCCTTGGGGCTATAAAAGAGACCCCTAGGCGCATGGAGGAGACAACCAAGCATCCTTTGAGCATCATTGATCACTCTCACTTCATTCTTGCGCACTTGTTCGACATTCTAGTGATTTGAGCTCCGTTCTAGTGTGCTAGTCTCTTGAGCTCAAGTCTGGGTTTTGCGTGTGCGTATTCGCTGTGATATTTGTGTCGTGTGTGAGTTGCTAATCCCTCCCTTGCTCTGTGATTCTTCGTGAACATCTTTTGTAAGGGCGAGAGGCTCCAAGCTGTGGAGATTCCTCGCAAACGGGATTAAGAGAAGCAAAGAAACACCGTGGTATTCAAGTTGGTCTTTGGACCGCTTGAGAGGGGTTGATTGCAACCCTCGTCCGTTGGGACGCCACAACGTGGAGTAGGCAAGCGTTGGTCTTGGCCGAACCACGGGATAACCACTGTGCCATCTCTGTGATTGATATCTCTTGGTTATTGTGTTGTGTTGAGATCCTTCTCTAGCCACTTGGCAAATTACTGTGCTAACAAGTAACCAAGTTTTGTGGCTTAAGTTTTTGAAGTGTTACAGGATCACCTATTCACCCCCCCCCTCTAGGTGCTCTCACTTCTTCATTTGACAACTTAGTTTGTTCTTCTCACTAAGAGCCTATAGATATTGAACTAGTATATAAAACAAATAGAGCATACCCAATAATGGTGCACTATTGTACTAATCTTTCCCCCTTGATGACTTCCAATATTTTACTAAGGATTTCCACTGGTCTTCATCGATATCATCTGGACAAAGCTTATATAAAGATGACCTTTTCTTCTCTGGATTAAATAACTTCTTTTTCAGTATTGACTTGTATTTTCTCCAATCTTTCCCAATCGATTTCAGTATCCATTTCTCACATGAGTGAGGATACAAGAACTTGGTCTAAAATAAGATATACAACATTATTAAATTTATTACTTTCCTACTATTGTACTTAATTAGATTTCATAGCAGCATACCTGAATACATTGAAGTATAGTATCCTTCCTTATCTTTCTCCAATCATTGACATCTATTGGGCAATAACCACCATTCCGTGTTATAGTTCCTAAAAACTGGCATAAAAGACCACCTTCTTTTGCAATAGGTTGCCCAAGTTGGTTGCATTTCACTAATATATGTTTATCCTTTGGACTTCTAACTAAAGCAACTCAACAGCGAAGGCTGGATTTCTAACCAGCTCATTTCCTTTAAATGACATTAGTCGCAACTCCACAGCCCCAACACCACATACACGACTTAGCGGCCAGACCCCATAAGCCACAAACTCCTCAACCAAATTCTCGTTGCTGCTCAACCCTTGTTGTCCACCTTAGGGCTACCTCGTCAGCGTCCCCTTTATTAACCTTGAAGCGAAGAAAAGACACGGAATGATGTGATGACATAACACTTGGAGGCACCCTTGGAACACCCTCAACTTCACCAATTTGGACATAAAACCAGAAAATCTCCCCAGTTGCCCCAACTATTCTTGGTGCATGACATAAGTTCAATCAGTTTGTCTGAAGTATTCCCAGTCTTCGTCATGAATGTACAGGCGCCGAACTGCCCAATCTTGTTACCAGCAACCTTCTTCTACCAATGCAGACAATAGTGCTTCACGAAGACCTCTGCTGATGGCTGGCCTCCGTAAGTCACCACCTCCCACACAAATTTTGCTAGAGCCACCATGGCATTGGGCATAAGTTGATGAAGTTGGACCCTAAAGCGATCTAGAACCTCGACAACGAAACAATGGGTCGGAAGTCGAAGACCAACAACGAAAAACGCTTCAAACACAACCAACTCCCCACTCGGCTCTAGTGTCCAATACCCGATCCAAAATATCCCAACTACTGCATCTCTTGCACGCGCCCCGAGGAAATACATGACCGCCTAAATTCCACTATGTCTCCCTCTGATAAGAGGGTGGCGGTCGACGATGCGCTAATCGTCTCCTCCATCGACAACGTTTTCGTTGATGCGGCCACACTGTGCGATGATGAAGAGGAGGGTGGCATGATGTACCATTGACAACGGCAAGCAGTCTGCTTCACGCGGGCTAGCACGTCGAGGGCGCAACCGATCGGCAGCGAGAGAGCTCCAAGAAAGAGCGAGATCGACCATGCTGGTGGCAGCGTGCACGAGAGCGGACGTAAGAGAGAGAGAGTAAAAGAGACCCTACAAATAGGGATGGAAATGGGTCGGGTTCGGGTCGGGTGACGCAAAAAACCCGCCCGCGATCGCACCCGCGAAGTCTACCTAAACCCACCCGCGATCGCACTCGCGGGTGCAATTCCAAACCCGAACCAATCAAGTTTCGGGTGGATTTCGGGTCACCTGCGGGTTTTACTCATTGTACACTTTTAAACAATAGCTCAACTATAATCAATTAAGTACCAACACTAATTGAGTTATATCTACAGATTTTAAGCTTCTCATGTTGAGCAGCAACACAACATTTCATGAACCATTAGTTAAATTACTTATTCAAAATAATTACTATTGTATCTTAATTATTTTTGAACAAAATAAAGAATGAATCAATTTTCGGGTCGGGTGCGGGTCACCCGCGGGTTGAAATAGAAACCCGCACCCACACCCGTGAAACTTCGGGTCGGTGCGGGTCGCACCTGTGGGTCAAAATCGTCACCCGTACCCACACCCGTCGGGTCAGGTACTCATTGGGTTTCGGGGTTTGCGGGTTAAATTGTCATCCCTACCTACAACCCCCCTTTATAATCACATATGCATCAAAACTCAAAAGGTCACACGGTGAAACATCACATGTCGAACGGTCACTTCACAAACACCCTGGAGAGCAGCTCAACTTGTGATCGAGGGCAATGTTCAACCAACCTCTCGAAGGGACTTCGAGACCGGCTCAACAAGTTGAACTATTCCTTCAGGGGGCTACTGTTGGGACGGAGATCAAACCAGATCTCGATCAGCCCTGCACAGGAGCAACCCCAAGCCAAAACTAACCATGTTTGAGTACATGACCTAGCACACCAGGAGACTTCGCTAGGCCCACACCACCAAAGGGGCTTTCGTTGGTCACACTCAACGGTGAACACATGAAGGCAGGCACACGCGGGGGCTCGTCGACGGTTAAGGCTCGAGCGAGCAAATGCACGTCAGCTAGCGAAGGCCCACAACAAAGGTGTCCACGTACGAGTCTGCGTCATAGAGCGAAGGCCTTCCCCTAATTCTCAACGAGGAGTTGGACGACCTCGTTGCTTCGTCGAGAAGAGCGTATTCTCGGAGGCAAAGACCACGGGCCTGCCGTCGAGGGTCCACCTTCGACCAGGCAATGGTGGCCCCCACTTGTAAGCCTCTCAGGAGGGTGGAATGCTTGGTGTGGTTAGGTCCGCATAGTTGTACTATAATTATCCCGTTGCATAGAATATTTCGGAAATGTAGCAAGTAACTAGAGGACATGGGTGTATTGGTTCTGTAGTTGAATGGAACATGCTTATCAGGACATTTGAGGTCTCAGCCTTCTGTTCTGTCCCAACAATCAATTTATCTCTAAAACTGAAGATAAATTGAAAGGGAAATGGTCATCATTCTTAATACGTGCTGCCTCATTTTGATGCCTTTCAGGAATTGGAACGAGTGACCAATATCATCCTCGGAGGCCCGAGGGCTACCATCAGCTGGGTCGATCTCTGGATAGGCATCCTGCTGTGTGACGTGTTCGACGACAACCTGCTGTTCCGCGACCTGCCGCTGCCCAAGCCGTCGAGAGCCAACATGCGCTCCTTGTGGAGAGGAAGCCCGCACGGTTTTACAGGGATATCACTGTCGTAACGCTGCTAGAAGGGCACTCCGCCGAGATCAAGTATATTGAGATGGAAACTAGGCCCCGGACAGCTCTGACGACGACGCTGACGAAGACATGGATGTCGCCCCGTACTGGAAAGCCACCATCTAGACCATGCTGGTTCCGATTGGTTCATGGAAGGATGGGCACCGTCTGAGTGCAAATTCTTTATTTGTTTGGTTAGCGCTAGTATATGTCTGTGGTCAAAACATTGATAGAACAGTAGTATATGGTCTTTGTTGGTAACAATAAAACTATAAAAGAGACACAGTTGGCTCCATTGTAGTGGATCGGGGAGCATCACATGTTGCAGCAGGATCTGAACCATCCAGTATATGGTGTTTGGAACTGACCCATATCGTGGAAGCTTTTTCACCATTTTCAGAAAAAATGGATAAGTTGTGTGATCATTCGCACCACGGCCGGCCAAGCCCAGGTCCCGGCTGTCCTCGCGCACGCTCCCAGTGGTCGGCTGGTCGCGGACTTCGCGCCGCCCTCGGCGCCGAGGCGTACCTTCTCTCCCCTCCCTCCCCGCTGCTGCTAGCCGGCGCTGCACACGAGCTCGGCGACGATTTCTCCCCAGCGTCTGCGCCTAGGGTTAGCGGCTCCATACGGGAGTTAAAAAAGGAAACTTTTTTTAATCAGTGGCAGTAATGGTGAGTAATTACTCCCTAACTTTACTAGGTTTTTTTAGAAGCACACTTTTTACTAATTCATATAAGGAGGTATTTGGAATGACTTAGGTTACAGCTTCAAAATGTCTTCTAAAGACTTATAACTTTATCTCCACACGATTTTCTAGAGCATATAATGACCTACTTTATTAACTCCATAAAATTTTCTAGAGCTGGAACCGTCCCAAACAGGACCTAAGAAAGGACCTAAGAAAGGTGAAGTTAACTCCAACTTCACCTTTTCTTGGTGAAGCAAATATCACGAAGCTATGGTGTTTGGCTTGACGTATTCGAAGCTAAGTAGATTTTTTCAAAGCTGACTAGTTCCAAACATCCTCATAAAAGCAATTTAAGGAGGTGTTGACATGGCTTCGCCATACTTCAGAGCAGCTCAGCTCTAAAACTTGAGGGTGGAGCAAGTTTGGGACTTTGGAGTAACAAAGTAGGTACTAAGAAAATATGTATTATAGCTCCGAAAACTCGATGGAATTTGCAACTCTAGAGTTGGCAGAACCCAACTCACCCTTAGAGTTTTACATTAAAACCATGTCAAATACCTTCCTAAAATGAGTAAACTCTAAGCACACATGCATCTAGATTATATATGATGTGAGTCAAGGTTTTGTTATAACTTATAAACATCTTTTGAATGAGATGAGAGGAGTTATGGTGGTGTTAGGAATACATAAAAAATGGCTTGGGGAGGTTGCGTGGTGAATTCTCAGGAGGGTCAAATTCAACCAAATCTTATTTTTCTTCTAAAAATTATTTATTACGAAAATACCTTTGTTATGGTGTTTACTTGGTCATCACCATACAAAGGAGTTGTTGTTGCAAAAATAATTTCAAAATCGGGATTTCAAATACTAGGTCAAAAGGGAAAGAATCGATTTAAGTTTCACCTAGAACTACATGAAACACATCGCATGTTTTTTAAAGTATATTTCTGTGCTTAAAAAACCTTGTGTTGTTAGAGACAAAATCAGAAGGATTTATCCAAATCGTTTGTTGCTAGCTAATTTCGACTATGTTGAAACCTCATACTTTTTTTAGCAACACTAAATTATCGATGGTTTATTTTCCTATCGTACTTTATGTATTACTAAGTATGTGTCCGTGCGTTGCCACGGGAGTTAAAACAATGAATCTGCACTTTATAAAGACAACATCAGCGACCACACAAAGTAAACTTAAAAGAATATGTGATGTAGCCAACAAACATTCAATTGATAGGTCCAACCAAACACATTCTTAAACCAATCATAACTACAGAGCTAGTTACTATTAAATTCACGATGACTACACACTACATGTGCCGCCCCCATAGCCATAATGGACTGTAATGCAAAAACACACTACATCGGTTAAAAAATAAAAATCGTTCTACATCCAGTTGTTACAAGCCATTGGTGAAACCCTTGACGAAAGAGGAAGAGCTATTCTCGATGACAAACCAGAGAACACCATAACATGCCCTGAAAATCAAACGAGCCAATTTAGTATAAGATTAAATACCAGAGATAAACAAAAGACACAAAATCCTATTAGGCTACCAAAGAGAAGGCTCGTACAAGACCACAGTTGGCACAGAGAACAACTGAAGACGAGTATAAACACCAAGATAATCAACACAATGAAGTAATAGAAATAATAGAAAAGGACACAGTTCTAAAAGATTAGTAAAGAAGAGTAGAGAAGTTAAAAAACATTCATTATAGTAACTACAGTATTCAAATTCATTACCACGGCTGCTGAAAAAAAGATGTATGTTAGCCGACCGTTATCCTATTCCATTCCTCCCAAACTTTTAGAACACTGCCTAGATGTAGTATGAACCAAGCACTAAACAACAATACTAATTATAATCGACACTAAATAATATAGGCAAACAACAATATGCTATCTTGAGACTAAGACTTCACCCCTAACAATCCTAAAAATTGAATAAAGCACACATTATAATAGTAGAAAAATGTTTGGGAAGAATGGTGCCAAACATCTTTATGGTGCCCAACATAAAAATTGAATCTTTATGGCTGCATTATAATAGTAGAGAAATGTGGTCAAAACTTAGAACGTCAAGTGCTCTAATACAAAGTTTATAATAGGCTACTCTTTTTTGTGGGAAGCACATAGAATAAAGCACGCCTCGTACTCTAATGATGGATTATATAAGCACCCTATATTTGCACACAACGATTTATTCAAGAGAGATGCTTTCTATAGTACTCGATTAGAAGCACCAGGAGCTGAAGCAGTAAAACAATGCAGAGGAGGTGGCAAGAAAATAATTTTAGCTTTCCGATAGCAACACTGAACTAAGCAAAAGCTTCAACCTAAAAGAACTCTAGCAACATTTGCATAATTCATTTATGTCAAGATATACAAAACTCGAGTGGGCAAACTATATAAGACTGCTTACTTATCTTGTCCCATCTGGATGGCATCATGCTCTGTCACTGATTAGCGCTGCTCTTGCCTGTTCTAGTCTTCCTCCTTGGCAATCCTCACCAAACAGTGTTGCAGGCATCGGAGTTCTATCCAACTCATCAGCAATCTTCCTCTGCATATGAGCTGGAGGGAGGGATACTGTCTCCGCGGAGGCCCGCTCGACGTCGGGGCACTCAATGGCCAGATCTGGCTACTGTCTCCGTGGAGGCCCGCTCGGCGTCGAGCTCGTGCCGCAGCCCCCGTGTGGCGTCCTTCGCGGCCTCCTCCCCACGTCGCCGCCACCTAGGCGTCCTGTGTACCCGTCTCTTGCCATTGTGCGGCCACGAACATCCTCCTGAGCCCACGCATCATGGCAGAGAAGAAATGGGGGCAGTGGGGAGTTCAGGCAGACAATGAGCTAGCAAAGAAGTTGAGAAAGAAGTAGCTTCCCTCAGACATCATGAGCCATGGAATGGCACCCATACCAAACGAGAAGGTAATTACGAAAGACTGAACATATATAGTTGCACGGGTCATTATTTTGGCATAGGTTCCACATCTGTATCCATTTTTTCAGAAGAAACAAAACTGACACATACCACAATACCAACAAGGGAGATCATTGTTAAGATGTAGTACAAGTTAGAATCCTGTGAAATGTTATCCTAGAAAAAATGAACCATGAAAAGGATTAGAAGGAACCTCAGTAGATATTGTACAGGATCTGCATAAGGCACGCATTACTAATAAAGTTTTATCATCTTCTCACTCGAATCCTAGATAAAGAAACCTGAACATACCTTGAGAAAAAATACCACAGAAACGACAAGAAGGCATAGAGTCATGCCAGAGGTAGAAATCTATCATTTGAAGACAGTGTTAAGTCAATAGTTACAGAGAAAGCATGTAGGCTAGTTATTTCACAGGGAAGCGACAGTTACAATGAGAAGGATGCGTTGTCCAGTTCTGTCTAACAGCCATGTTGTAACTCCAGTAGCAAGGACCTGACGAAATGCAGTGATCGGCTCAATAAAAATTACAGATAAATTTTATGTCACACCCGGATTTCAGGGGCACCAAGACCCGGGCGCGAACATAATCACCAGGTGTGCTGGGACCAAGTCTCACACATATGATGAATCATGGCACAGGATCGAATGTCACATCTTTACTATATAACAGGAGTTTTATGCAAAATAAATAAATAATTACATTATAAGGAGACAACGGTCCAGCAACCCAAAGTTGACTGGGAGACGACGGCCTAGACCTCTCACGAACACATCGCAGCATCCTCCATGCGCCTCATCCTGTGGTACCTGTTCTTGACCTGTGGGGGGTGTGAGACAGCAAGAATGAGCTCACATACGTTCATAGCTCAACAAGTTGTGGGAAATAATGTGCATGAACTCGCCAAAGGTGGGAGCTCACGTGAAGTGTAAGGCTTACCAAAGAGGATGGTTAGAGCTGAGCATTGCTTTTAGAGTTGGTCAAAATTTTATTAACAGTTACTAAGTATAAGTAAATACCAACCCAATTAAGTAGTAGAACAAAAGTAACAACATCACCTGCGATGCAATGCATATGACAAATTGAATTTAGTTCCATAAATTAATCATGTGAGGGTCCAAGCTGCTCATGACCGTGAGCACGGCTAGTATACCAGTTTTACACTCTGCAGAGGTTGCGCATCTTTACCCACAAGTCATGTTACCCATCTGCCAAGAGATCACGACTTCCCATACACCTCTACCGAGGAGGCGAGGCAGGGTAACACTATGAGGCCTTTACAAAGTTCCACTAGCTTCAGAAAACCCGCTACAGTTTATAGGAAGCTCCAATGCAGGAATCCCTCGCATGACCGCCATCGCAGCAAAATCATCCCAAGGGCCTCCCTACACTGACCACTCCCCTACTGCCCTTACCCCTTTCGAGTAAGGTAGTCATCCACTAGCTTTCCTAATTAATCAGCCAAGGGCATCCCATTAAACCCTTGTGGTAGCACTGTTTTCCCGGGTGGTTCTCCATGTTCCAATTAACATAATGATCTTATCATGAACAGCAAATAACAACTGATAACAAAAGTGTAATCATGAATAATGTATCTCCATACCCAAAACCACATATAGCACTAGCAAGTACTACCCAGAAAGTTCAGTGGTAAACAAGGTATAAAGATTGACAAACTAGGGTAACCTATTGGGTCCCATCAAAATTAACCTATGCAGATCATTATGATTAATCAGAACATGAGTGGGTAAAAAGAAGTGATCAAGGGCACAACTTGCCTGGGACTTGAGATTCCAGGTACCAGGATGATCTTCAGATGACTCGTGACCTCACACTAGTCGTAGCAATACAAATAAACATGTATAGGCAAAATTAACATCACACCAAACATAAAAATAAACTACGTAATAATAATCTACGCGTCGTAACGAAACTGCGGGTTCGCGAATCACTAGAATCGGAGTTAGGGTTGAAGAGAGGTGGTTTTCGGAAGATCAACGTGGTTAAATACAACATAGACTAAATGCAACATTTTAATCTATATTTCATGACTAAACAAAGTTATCAGATGATAATAAATATTATTGTGAGACTAATGCAACTAGAATGGATCAAAATAGAGTTATGGTTATTGAGTTATGAATTCCTGAAATCAATTAGCACCTAGAATAGATTAATTCAATTGAGCAATTTTAATTCCAGTTTCATGGTTAAACAAAGGTACTAGGTGATAAACAATATTAATATAAAATTAATGCCACTGAAATGAATTAATTTGGAGTTAAAATGAATTAAATATGAATTAAACAAGTTTTAAGATTTATTTTTATACTAAAAATCAATTTCTAGTATTAATTATCTAGTTTCTCTGTTATCTGGACTGCGCGTCATTTACTAAGAAGCTTGAGGCTCAATTCGCAAAATCTACCAGACTCAGCCCCGACCCGAGGTGGACGGCGGGTTGATATCTTAGAAGATCGAGGTTTCATATGTAAAGTTTCCAAGCCGAAGGGGTACCCCTCGACCAGGACCGTTCGATCAAGATCTAACCGCCCGGATTAGATCCCAAGCCCCGCGAACCGGTATGTGCCTATAGCCGTTAGATCTAAGATCCACGATCTCGATTTAAAATAGCATGCCCCGCTCTCGGCCGTAGATCAACAGACCAACGTCCTGATTTCAATCGCCGAATAGCTCACCTAGTCGATTCAATTCCATCCACTAATCATGGAACGGACGGCTAGCTCACCTTCCCCCTTCCCTCGTCGGCCTGAGGCGGCGCCAGGACCTCCCCACGGCGGAGTTCCACCGGCGTGCAGTCGATTCGACGCCCAGGTACCTAATCCTCCCACCGGAAGCGAGAAACACGCAGAGCAGAGGACAGGGAACATCCTGGGGGCGACTACTCACCGAGAAGGAGCTGTGACGTAGTTGGCCACGGAAACAGGCGGAACCGCGGCGACGACGTATCCATGGCAAGCGATTCCAAGAGCTCCGTCCACGATGAGGCCACGGCGGTATTCTGAGCGGCATGATGAGGCCCGTGGGTCCAATTCCAAAGACCCGCCATTGCCATTAGCTCAAATCTCCCGCAGCGGCATCTCACGTTTTCTCTCTCTCTCTCTCTCTCTCTCTCGGGTGCTACAATGGTGAGGGCTTCACGGCGTTCGATGGCTGATGGGCGAGCGAGGTGCCCCGGCTTTATACCCCGAAGCTGAGGAAAGCGGAGTCCGAAGGGGAACGATTGATGCCCAGCCGGAACTGAATCCCGAGATCTCCGGCGGCGGCTTGCAACAGCACGAGCACGCTTCGGTTTCGGTTGAAGACGACCCCGACCACGAGGGCCCACCTGGCAGTGCCAGAACGCGGACCGCGCGCGGGATTAAGTGACTGGAGCGCAGGCCCCCACGTCAGTGAACGGAGAAGCTGGCCGAAGCGAGCCCAGTTTTCAGCGAGAAAAGAGAAGTGGGTACGTGGAGAGGGAAAAACTGGGCAGCGGGTCCCGCCCGTAAGTGTGGGGTGTGGAGCGGCCAGGCCTGAGGAGGTGGGACTGGGCCGACCAGGTGAATCCGGCCCACAAACAGTTTACTCCTTTTATTTCTTTTCTATTTCTATTTTCCTTTCTTATTTCAATTTCAAATCAAACCAAGTTTTAAATTCTAAATTTCAATTTATGCACGAGAAAACTCCACATGATGCACAATTTCTACATAGTAATTCTTTATTTATTTTATTATTATTTTAATTAGGTAATGTTTTCAACATGAAGTACACACACCACATTATAGCAATATATTATTATTTTGAGTGTGTAATCAAATTAAAGGTATATTCAAAAATTCTCCCTTTGTTTTGATAGGAATATTTTTCCAATGTCTAATCTTTATTATGATTTATTTTAACCATCATTATTTTATTATGATCATTTACCTTCAAAAAAGTGAATTATAAAGTTTAATTTTTTTTATCAAGGGTACTTTGCTCAGATTTCTTCTACCAATCCCAAATTCAGAATTTGGGTGTTACATTTTACTACCTCTGTTCTTAGATATATGACATCGTTGACTTTTGAAATCAGCACTGGTAACTAAAGAAAAATCACAGGTATGCTAGGTGATGTTGTTGTCTGATCGATCAACAAGAGAGTACACTTAACTATAGGTTGTAGCGCTAGATCTTAAGTTACATGATCAAGATGTACTGCAACTGCAAGCATCCGTAGGCATACAAAACTCACCATCACCACTGCTGCGCTCTCACCATCCACCGTAGACACCCCAAACTCTTCAAAAAGGAACGTTCTGTACTCGACATTGTCAACAAACATGCCAGCTGCCGATCTTCTTTGCCCGTAGACAATCTGTGAAGCTGTCGGTAAGCAGAAAGTGTCATTGCATCTTTAAAGTTTGACCTACAAATATAATACAAATATTTCAAGTATAGGGGTAGTTGCGACACATCCAGGGTAGCATAAGCTGTAACAAGATAGGCCTTAAAATATCTCAAAGCACTAAACATTCTTAAGCGGAGGCAACAACGACATAAAGATTGGACCTCCTCTTGGCCAAGCTCCTGCTGTGGCGATCTCTTTGTTCCTTCAGCCTCAAACTTCTTCTTAGCGATCCTCTTCTTCTTGTCAGCGATTCTAGCGTGCTTCCTCTGAAGGGTCAAGGGGTCACAAGCTATTGGATCTTAGGTGCCTTGCTCACATTCTTGCCTGCAAAGAAAATAGGTTAGCTTGGAAAACTTCAGAAATTAGTGGCTCATTGTCATGAATCCTATCCAACATATAACAAGCACAGAGTACTAATAGAAGAGTAAATAACCAAGACATTTAAGTTTACTTTCAAGACATCGAGAGATTGAACTGCAGCTAGAAGCACACTGAAATACAATAGCAATGCAATTAGATACAAGAAAAGCTCACTGTTATTGGTAGTGAATGTCTTGCCGTATATGTTCACGTACTTGCGTACATCATCATCCTTGGAAAGGTTGAACAACTTCCTAATCTTGGAGGCCCTCTTGGGACTCCTCATCCTTGCCTTCTCAGTGTCAGTCAAACAGGAACATTATAACACCATATCAATCAGTTAAACAATTCTGATACATAAGAGAATGTGGTAATCATTAACCTGAATATGCTCCACTGAATTTTGATGATCGCCACCCGCCGTATATAGGCAAGACCCAGCAATGCAGTTCCATTCATATCCTCCATTACAAGAAGAGAAACAATAAGAAACTTATTCTAACATCAGTTGCCCAAACTTGAAAACCAACAAAAGCATGAAACAACATAAAAACAATTTTTGTGTTACTTATCTCATAGCATTTAGAAATGTCATACCATGATAGCAGCTAGGTAACAAATTATTTAAAACAGATTGTTGATCATAAGGAAGTAGGTGGACTGAGATGTCTGCTTGCACTTTAAAATTGCACCAAATCGATGCAAAAATTAAGGTCTAGTCCCAACCGCTTCTTGAAAGTTGATCACACCAGGATGTAGATGTACAGGGAGACAAAAGATAAGGATTGAAGCTAAGATCAAGAAGGGGGAAGATGGAGCTAAAGAGAACTGAGATCATGGCGAAAAACACACATGCAGATCGCTCCAAATTGATGCTCTGCTAATATTATGGATGATCCCAAAGCTAATACTTTCTCCTTTAAAACAGTAGCTGTAGCACCAGAGTAAACCATGATGTATTTAGGATTTACAAACTGCTTGTCATGTACAAACCAAGGTTCACATTTCCACAAGGGATGCAGAGTCTGGTTGCTGGAAGAAAAGAAAAGGTTCCGTATTATAAGGTGTTCATGCAAAATGAATTAAGATATAGTGCTATCTAGCATCTGATCTAGTGGCCATTAAGTTTAATTAAGCTACGGTTTTTCTGAAAGACAGTGACCAACTGGTCAAGTACTTTTATGCAATGAGCTATGTGATTTATTGTGAAACATTACTACCTACTATTCCCTCCGTTCCAAAATAGTAGTAGTTTTAGCTCTTGATTTTTATGTCTATGTTCAAACGGATGGGGATGAATCTAGACACATATACAAAACACATGCATCAAGAACTGTATGAACGTACTAATTCCCTAAAACGACTACTATTCTGGGACAGAGGGAGTAATATGTTGTTGTCAACTTGTTAACCAACCTAAATAATATATGGAAAAGGGTATATGAAATCCAAGCTTTTTCAAGACATGCTTGTAGCGATTGTGCCATAGCTGTAAAAAAAGAGGTTGAAATAGAGACTTGTGCACCTGATCAATGAGGAGCTCTATTTTCTTTTCCATACCAATGCATCTTCAATATCATGCGCACTGATCTGCATTCGAAAACTTCGTCACTGGATCAATGGTATAAGGCATAGTAAATGTAAGTCTAACTAATGAGAAGTCCAACAAAGTAGAAAGACTAACTAATACAAGTGCAAAATGAAATTTCCCCCAAACAGCTATTCATCAGTAATTAAACCAATACGTATAAGAGCATAAACGAATTAACGTTGTAAGGCTACAGCTAGCAGGGTTGATAGGGGGGCTAGGGAGGACGGGCATCGACGAGACGACGATAGCACTTCTTGCCGCGAGAAGGTTTGGTCGGCGAGCGACCGGGTCGATGCGAGCATCGCGTAGATCGCGTCCGTGTCCCTGGCGCATTGTGCGACCATTAGGCGCTGAATCGCCGCTGCCAGAACCGATGCGCCTCCCCTGTCTACAGCAAGCGCGACGACGACGGGGGGTCACACCTGCTGGTCGAGGTCGGACGACGACGACATCTGCTGCATGTCAAGCTGGCACAGCGCGGCCACCTCCCCCGTTGCCGGGCCACCGGTGCCGGCCTCCTCGCCGCGCCCAAAGCGATGGACCGTGCCCAGGGAAGGGCAGCTTAGCACAGACATGGTTGTGGTGGTGGCTGCTAGATCCGCGGCGACGGCGCTAGGGTTTTGGCGATTTTGGTGAGGAGCGAGGGGGGCAGGGTCGACGGCGCGAGGTGGTGTGAGCTGTGCCGATGGTGTAGGACACGGGAGGGGCGCGGAGCGGGGTTCTGGTGGGGAAGGGCGGGGACGGCGGAGCTCGCGACGGGCGTGGCGGTAGAAGGGGGCGGCGGACGTGGAGGCGACTTTCACGGCGGAGGAGGCGAGCGGAGGGCATCGTGAGCAGGGCGGGGGCGCGTTCGGGCGGAGGCGCGTTCAGGCGGAGGCATGGTGTAGTATGGTGGACGCCTACTTTAGAGCCTTATCGGGATCCCCCGCGGCGGCTCCTGCGGCAGCCGCGACGGCGAGCAGGGCCAGCGCCGCCACGCTGATCCCCGGGGCACACCGCCCGCGCCACATCCCCTACGCAGCCCATGCGCAACCTGAAAGGGAATTAGGCTTACACCTACTTCCTAATTGATTTTGGTGGTTGAATTGCCCAACACAAATAATTGGACTAACTAGTTTGCTCTAGATTATATGTTCTACAGGTGTCAAAGGTTCATCTACAACTATACTAAATCGACTGTCCGGAATACCGTAGATTATTCCGGACAGGAGAAGCTTTTTTGAAAAACAGGCCAAGCGCGGACCGTCCGGGCCCTTGCGGCGGACCGTCCGCGACACAAGGATGACCCTCGGACAGAACCAATGCAAAAATCCGTGTCTGCACTATGGACCGTCCGGAGGATAAGCGCGGACCGTCTGAACCCTCGCTCGGACCGTCCGGCCTCAGGCGCGGACCGTCCGGTAGGCAAGGATCCGAAAAACCCAAAGGTGACGGGTTTGGAAGAATGAATTATAGCGGCCTCGCGGACCATCCGGGGTGCACGACCGGACCGTCCGCGACTGGGTCTGTCTGACATCTGACGATGCATTAAATGCAATATAGCCGTTGATATAGCCGTTACTGCTGACCGTTGCATTTTCAGCCATTGATCTACAGGGGCGGACCGTCCGGACCTGGCGGGCGGACCGTCCGCGCTCAGCAGAATGGAGTAACGGCTAGGAAGTGGTTGGTGGCTATAAATACAACCCCAACCACCTCCATTCATAACATCCAAGCATTCCAACCTTCAACATTCAATACAAGAGCTAGCAATCCATTCCAAGACACATTCAAAGCCTCCATCTCTCCAAGTTTCACAATTGAGAAAAGAGATCATTAGTGATTAGTGACTTGAGAGAGAAAGTGATCCGTGTGTTATTTGTCGCTCTTGTCGCTTGGTTTTTGCAATCGTGCTTTCTTTCAATCTTCATTGCGATCAAACTCACTTGTAATTGAGGCAAGAGACACCAATCTTGTGGTGGTCCTTGTGGGAACTTTGTGTTCCAAGCATTTGAGAAGAGAAAGCTCACTCGGTCTAAGGGACCGTTTGAGAGAGGGAAAGGGTTGAAAGAGACCCGGCCTTTGTGGCCTCCTCAACGGAGAGTAGGTTTAAAAGAACCGAACCTCGGTAAAACAAATCCGCGTGTCTCACTTCATTATTCGCTTGCGATTTGTTTTGCACCCTCTCTCACGGACTCTATTATATTTCTAACGCTAATCCGGCTTGTAGTTGTGATTATTTTTTGAGAATTTCAGTTTCGCCCTATTCACCCCCCCTCTAGGCGACTTTCAATTGGTATCAGAGCCCGGTGCTTCATTAGAGCCTAACCGCTCGAAGTGATGTCGGGAGATCACACCAAGAGGGAGATGGAGACCGGCGACAAGCCCACTACGAGCCAAGGGAGCACTTCATCGGAAGAGTCCCGCACCAAGAGGAAGGAGAAGAAGAAGGACTCCTCCAAACGGAAGGAAAAAAGATCTTCTTCCTCACACCACAAGGAGAAGAAGGAAAAATCTTCTTCGCACAAGTCGCATCGAAAAGGCGACAAAAGGATGAGGAAGGTGGTCTACTACGAGACCGACACTTCATCAACATCCACCTCCGACTCCGATGCACCGTCCGTAACTTCTAAGCGCCAAGAGCGCAAGAAGTTTAGTAAGATCCCCTTACACTATCCCCATACATCTAGACATACTCCATTACTTTCCGTTCCATTAGGCAAACCGCCAACCTTTGATGGCGAAGATTATGCTAGGTGGAGTGATTTAATGAAATTTCATCTAACCTCACTCCACAAAAGTATATGGAATGTTGTTGAGTTTGGAGCACAGGTACCATCCATAGGGGATGAGGATTATGATACGGACGAAGTGGCCCAAATCGAGCACTTCAACTCCCAAGCCACAACCATACTCCTCGCCTCTTTAAGCAAGGAGGAATATAACAAAGTGCAAGGGTTGAAGAATGCAAAGGAGATTTGGGACCTACTCAAGACCGCGCACGAGGGTGATGAACTCACCAAGATCACCAAGCGGGAAACAATCGAGGGGGAGCTCGGTCGCTTCCGTCTTCGCCAAGGGGAGGAGCCACAAGATATGTACAACCGGCTCAAAACCTTGGTGAACCAAGTGCGCAACCTCAGGAGCAAAAAGTGGGACGACCACGAGGTGGTTAAGGTTATTCTAAGAGCTCTCATTTTCCTTAACCCCACTCAAGTTCAATTAATTCATGGTAATCCTAGATACCCACTAATGACCCCCGAGGAAGTTATCGAGAATTTTGTGAGCTTTGAATGTATGATTAAAGGATCAAAGAAGATCAACGAGCTTGACGAACCCTCCACGTCCGAGGCGCAACCGGTGGCCTTCAAGGCGACGGAGGAGAAGAAGGAGGAGTCTACACCGAGTAGACAACCAATTGACGCCTCCAAGCTCGACAATGAGGAGATGGCATTAATCATCAAAAGCTTTCGCCAAATCCTCAAGCAACGGAGGGGAAGGACTACAAACCCCGCTCCAAGAAAGTGTGCTACAAATGTGGTAAGCCCGGTCATTTTATTGCAAAATGTCCTATGTCTAGTGACAGTGACAGGGGCGACGACAAGAAGGGAAAGAGGAGAGAAAAGAAGAAGTACTACAAGAAGAAGGGCGGCGATGTCCATGTTTGCCGGGAGTGGAACTCCGACGAGAGCTCCACCGACTCCTCCTCCGACGACGAGGACGCCGCCAACATCGCCGTCACCAAGGGACTCCTCTTCCCCAACGTCGGCCACAAGTGCCTCATGGCAAAGGACGACAAAAGGAAGAAGGTTAAATCTAAATCCTCCACTAAATAGGAAAACAAAAAGCATGTTAAGGTTAAAAATGCTTATGCTCTAGAGGTAGAAAAATGTGAAAAATTGTCTAGTGAGCTAAGCACTTGCCATGAGACCATTAACAACCTTAGAAATGAAAATGCTAATTTAATTGCTAAGGTTGATTCTCATGTTTCAATTTCCAATCCTAGAAATAATGATGATGATTTGCGTGCTAGGATTGAAGAATTAAACATTTCTGTTGCTAGCCTTAAGATTGAGAATGAAAAATTGCTTGCTAAGGCTAAGGATTTTGATGTTTGCAAAGCTACTATTTCCGACCTTAGAACTAAAAATGATTTGTTACATGCTAAGGTTGTAGAATTGAAATCTTGCAAACCCTCTACATCTATTGTTGAGCACACTTCTATTTGCACTAGATGTAGAGATATTGATGTTAATGCTATTCATGATCACATGTCTTTAATTAAACAACAAAATGATCATATAGCAAAACTAGATGCTAAAATTGCCGAGCATAACTTGGAAAATGAAAAGTTTAAATTTGCTAGAAGTATGCTCTATAATGGGAGACGCCCGGGCATCAAGGATGGCATTGGCTTCCAAAGGGGAGACAATGTCAAACTTAATGCCCCTCCAAAGAATTTATCTAACTTTGTTAAGGGCAAGGCTCCCATGCCTCAGGATAACGAGGGTTACATTTTGTACCCTGCCGGCTATCCTGAGAGCAAAATTAGGAGAACTCATTCTAGGAAGTCTCACTCTGGCCCTAACCATGCTTTTATGTACAAGGGTGAGACATCTAGCTCTAGGCAACCAACCCGTGCCAAGTTGCCTAGAAAGAAAACTCCTAATGCATCAAATGATCATGCTATTTCATTCAAAACCTTTGATGCATCATATGTGCTTACTAACAAATCCGGCAAGGTAGTTGCCAAGATTGTTGGGGGCAAACACAAGGGCTCCAAGACTTGTGTTTGGGTACCCAAAGTTCTTGTTTCTAATGCCAAAGGACCCAAAACCGTTTGGGTACCTAAAGTCAAGAACTAAAATTGTTTTGTAGGTTTATGCATCCGGGGGCTCAAGCTGGATACTCGATAGCGGGTGCACAAACCATATGACAGGAGAAAAAAAAGATGTTCTCCTCATATGAGAAAAACCAAGATCCCCAACGAGCTATCACATTCGGGGATGGAAATCAAGGTTTGGTCAAAGGATTGGGTAAAATTGCTATATCACCTGACCATACTATTTCCAATGTTTTTCTTGTAGATTCTTTAGATTACAATTTGCTTTCCGTATCCCAATTATGTCAAATGGGCTACAACTGTCTATTTACTGATGTAGGTGTTACTGTCTTTAGAAGAAGTGATGATTCAATAGCATTTAAGGGAGTGTTAGAGGGTCAGCTATACTTGGTAGATTTTGATAGAGCTGAACTCGACACTTGCTTGGTTGTTAAGACTAACTTGGGTTGGCTCTGGCACCGCCGACTAGCCCATGTTGGAATGAAGAATCTTCATAAGCTTCTAAAGGGGGAACACATTTTAGGGCTAACCAATGTTCATTTTGAGAAAGACAGGATTTGTAGCGCATGCCAAGCCGGGAAGCAAGTTGGCACTCATCATCCACACAAGAACATCATGACTAGTGACAGGCCACTGGAGCTCCTACACATGGATTTATTCGGCCCGATTGCTTACATAAGCATCGGCGGGAGTAAGTACTGTCTAGTTATTGTGGATGATTATTCTCGCTTCACTTGGGTGTTCTTTTTGCAGGACAAATCTCATACCCAAGAGACCTTAAAGGGATTCTTGAGACGGGCTCAAAATGAGTTCGGCTTAAGGATCAAGAAAATTAGAAGCGACAATGGGACGGAGTTCAAGAACTCTCAAATAGAAGGCTTCCTTGAGGAGGAGGGCATCAAGCATGAGTTCTCTTCTCCCTACACCCCACAACAAAATGGTGTAGTGGAGAGAAAGAATCGAACTCTATTGGACATGGCGAGAACCATGCTTGATGAGTACAAGACACCGGATCGGTTTTGGGCCGAGGCGGTCAACACCGCCTGCTACGCCATCAACCGATTATATCTTCACCAAATCCTCAAGAAGACATCCTATGAACTCCTAACCGGTAAAAAGCCCAATATTTCATATTTTAGAGTTTTTGGTAGCAAATGCTTTATTCTTGTTAAGAGAGGTAGAAAATCTAAATTTGCTCCTAAAACTGTAGAAGGCTTTTTACTAGGATATGACTCAAACACAAGGGCATATAGAGTCTTTAACAAGTCCTCAGGACTTGTTGAAGTTTCTTGTGACGTTGTGTTTGATGAGACTAACGGCTCTCAAGTAGAGCAAGTTGATCTTGATGAGATAGGTGAAGAACAGGCTCCGTGCATAGCGTTAAGGAACATGTCCATTGGGGATGTGTGTCCTAAGGAATCCGAAGAGCCTCCACATGCACAAGATCAACCATCCTCCTCCATGCAAGCATCTCCACCAACTCAAATTGAGGATGAGGCTCAAGATGTTGAATAAGAAGATCAAGAAGATAAGCCACCTCAAAATGACGGCAACGATCAAGGGGGAGATGCAAATGATCAAGAAAAGGAGGATGAGCAAGAACCAAGGCCGCCACACCCAAGAGTCCACCAAGCAATACAACGAGATCACCCCATCGACACCATCCTCGGCGACATTCATAAGGGGGTAACCACTCGATCTCGTGTTACACATTTTTGTGAACATTACTCTTTTGTTTCCTCTATTGAGCCACACAGGGTAGAGGAAGCACTCCAAGATGCGGATTGGGTGATGGCGATGCAAGAGGAGCTCAACAATTTCACAAGGAACGAGGTATGGCACTTAGTTCCACGTCCTAACCAAAATGTTGTAGGAACCAAGTGGGTCTTCCGCAACAAGCAAGACGAGCATGGTGTGGTGACAAGGAACAAAGCTCGACTCGTGGCCAAGGGGTATTCACAAGTCGAAGGTTTGGATTTTGGTGAAACCTATGCACCCGTAGCTAGGCTTGAGTCAATTCGCATATTATTAGCCTATGCTACTTACCATGGCTTCAAGCTTTATCAAATGGACGTGAAGAGTGCTTTCCTCAATGGACCGATCAAGGAGGAGGTCTATGTTGAGCAACCTCCCGGCTTTGAAGACAGTAAGTACCCTAACCATGTTTATAGGCTCTCTAAGGCGCTTTATGGGCTCAAGCAAGCCCCAAGAGCATGGTATGAATGCCTTAGAGATTTCCTTATTGCTAATGGCTTCAAAGTCGGCAAAGTCGATCCTACTTTATTCACTAAAACTCTTGACAATGATTTGTTTGTATGCCAAATTTATGTTGATGATATTATATTTGGGTCTACTAATAAATCTACATGTGAAGAATTTAGTAGGATCATGACAAAGAAATTCGAGATGTCGATGATGGGGGAGTTGAAATATTTCTTAGGATTTCAAGTCAAGCAACTCCAAGAGGGCACTTTCATTAGCCAAACAAAGTATACTCAAGACATTCTAAGCAAGTTTGGAATGAAGGATGCCAAGCCCATCAAGACTCCCATGGGAACAAATGGGCATCTCGACCTCGACACGGGAGGTAAGTCCGTGGATCAAAAGGTATACCGGTCGATGATTGGTTCATTGCTCTATTTATGCGCATCTCGACCGGACATTATGCTTTCCGTTTGCATGTGTGCAAGATTTCAAGCCGACCCTAAGGAATCACACCTTACGGCCGTAAAACGAATCTTGAGATACTTGGCTTATACTCCTAAGTTTGGGCTTTGGTACCCTCGGGGATCCACGTTTGATTTGATTGGTTATTCGGATGCCGATTGGGCAGGGTGTAAGATTAATAGGAAGAGCACATCGGGGACTTGCCAGTTCTTGGGAAGATCCTTGGTGTCTTGGGCTTCAAAGAAGCAAAATTCGGTCGCTCTTTCTACCGCCGAAGCCGAGTACATTGCCGCAGGCCATTGTTGCGCGCAATTGCTTTGGATGAGGCAAACCCTGCGGGACTACGGTTACAAACTAACCAAAGTTCCTCTTCTATGTGATAATGAGAGTGCAATCCGCATGGCGGATAATCCCGTTGAGCATAGCCGCACTAAACACATAGCCATTCGGTATCATTTTCTTAGGGATCACCAACAAAAGGGGGATATCGAGATTTCATACATTAACACTAAAGATCAATTAGCCGATATCTTTACCAAGCCACTTGATGAACAATCTTTTACCAGACTTAGGCATGAGCTTAATATTCTTGATTCTAGGAATTTCTTTTGCTAATTTGCACACATAGCTCATAAATATACCTTTGATCATGTCTCTTTTATATATGCTATGACTAATGTGTTTTCAAGTATATTTCAAACCAAGTCATAGGTATATTGAAAGGGAATTGGAGTCTTCGGCGAAGACAAAGGCTTCCACTTCACTCTACTACTCATCCTTCGCCGTCACTCCGAGCATCTCTCCAACTTTGGTATAATCTTCACTCATTTATTTTATGACCAAAGGAGGAGAAAGTACTTCATTAGGCTCTAATGATTCCGTTTTTGGCGATTCATGCCAAAGGGGGAGAAAGTATGAGCCCAAAGCAAAAGGACCGCACCACCACCCTAATTTTAAAATTGATGATTTTCAATTGGTAAATTTCAAAATTGGTATCTCTTTGTGTTCTAAAGGGGGAGCAAGTAGTATCTTCAAAACTTAATATCTCAAAACTCTCTTGAACACTAAGAGGAGAATTTATTTGAGGGGGAGTTTTGTTTAGTCAAAGGAAAAGCATTTGAAACAAGGGGAGAAAATTTTAAACTTGAAAATGCTTTGCAAAAATCTTATTTCATCTACCTTTGACTATATTGCAAAAGGACTTGAAAAGCATTTACAAAAAGAATTTGCAAAAACAAAACATGTGGTGCAAGTGTGGTCCAAAATGTTAAAAATAAAGAAACAATCCATGCACATCTAGTAAGTAACATTTATTGGCTCAATTCCAAGCAACCTTTGCACTTACATTATGCAAACTGGTTCAATTATGCACTTTTATATTTGCTTTGGTTTGTATTGGCATCAATCACCAAAAAGGGGGAGATTGAAAGGGAATTAGGCTTACACCTACTTCCTAATTGATTTTGGTGGTTGAATTGCCCAACACAAATAATTGGACTAACTAGTTTGCTCTAGATTATATGTTCTACAGGTGTCAAAGGTTCATCTACAACTATACTAAATCGACTGTCCGGAATACCGTAGATTATTCCGGACAGGAGAAGCTTTTTTGAAAAACAGGCCAAGCGCGGACCGTCCGGGCCCTTGCGGCGGACCGTCCGCGACACAAGGATGACCCTCGGACAGAACCAATGCAAAAATCCGTGTCTGCACTATGGACCGTCCGGAGGATAAGCGCGGACCGTCTGAACCCTCGCTCGGACCGTCCGGCCTCAGGCGCGGACCGTCCGGTAGGCAAGGATCCGAAAAACCCGAAGGTGACGGGTTTGGAAGAATGAATTATAGCGGCCTCGCGGACCGTCCGGGGTGCACGACCGGACCGTCCGCGACTGGGTCTGTCTGACATCTGACGATGCATTAAATGCAATATAGCCGTTGATATAGCCGTTACTGCTGACCGTTGCATTTTCAGCCGTTGATCTACAGGGGCGGACCGTCCGGACCTGGCGGGCGGACCGTCCGCGCTCAGCAGAATGGAGTAACGGCTAGGAAGTGGTTGGTGGCTATAAATACAACCCCAACCACCTCCATTCATAACATCCAAGCATTCCAACCTTCAACATTCAATACAAGAGCTAGCAATCCATTCCAAGACACATTCAAAGCCTCCATCTCTCCAAGTTTCACAATTGAGAAAAGAGATCATTAGTGATTAGTGACTTGAGAGAGAAAGTGATCTGTGTGTTATTTGTCGCTCTTGTCGCTTGGTTTTTGCAATTGTGCTTTCTTTCAATCTTCATTGCGATCAAACTCACTTGTAATTGAGGCAAGAGACACCAATCTTGTGGTGGTCCTTGTGGGAACTTTATGTTCCAAGCATTTGAGAAGAGAAAGCTCACTCGGTCTAAGGGACCGTTTGAGAGAGGGAAAGGGTTGAAAGAGACCCGGCCTTTGTGGCCTCCTCAACGGGGAGTAGGTTTAAAAGAACCGAACCTCGGTAAAACAAATCCGCGTGTCTCACTTCATTATTCGCTTGCGATTTGTTTTGCACCCTCTCTCACGGACTCTATTATATTTCTAACGCTAATCCGGCTTGTAGTTGTGATTATTTTTTGAGAATTTCAGTTTCGCCCTATTCACCCCCCCTCTAGGCGACTTTCACAACCAGGTCTCCTCGACCCAGATCTCTGCCCCGGAAGCGGAGGATGGGAGTGGTGGACGACGCCGGGTATGGAGGATGGGAAGGGGGCGCCATGTAAGGAAGGGAGCGCAGATGGTTGGGACCTCGCCGTGTAAGGAAGGGATGGCGCTTGGGATTGCCGTCCATTTTCGTCTCGGTGGAGGGTGGGAATGGTGGACAACACCATCAGTGGGGGAGCAGCTCTGATGGTATGAAGGGAGGGCGCCAGGTATGGAGGATGGGAAGGGGGCGCCATGTAAGGAAAGGATGGCGCGTTCTATGGAGATGGGAATGGTGAACGACGCCATCAGCGGGGGAGCTGCTCCGATGGGTTGTGGAGCGCTGTGGGGAGGATCGACGTGGGCTGGGACAGTGGGGCCTAGAAGGCATAGAGTAAAGCGCTGGAGGTCCATAAGGCAGAGAGAGGGGAGCGCTGGATGGCGTGGGCAGAACCGTGCACCATGGTCTACACTATGTTCTTATAGAGTAGTAAAGATTTGCTACCGGAGTTAATTGTTCGTGATTGCAGTAGAATCTGTCTGTTCAAACAAAACGCATCCTAGGGGAAAGAGAAAATTGCTGTCTCAAGAAAGAAAAAGAGAATTAAAATAGCCGTAAGTAACGTGAAGGGGCAAGAATTGCTCCGGTGGAATGGGAAAGCGAGGAAAAATAAAATAAACCCAGTAAAATAGGCAGTCGGCAGACCACGGGCCCCTTCGTCCACCTCCGGCCGAGCAGTGCCGACTGCCGCCACCTCTGAAAAACCCTAGCAAAAAAAAAAAAAAACATTGCCCAATCCAAATCCCCATTCCCTCCACTCCCAAAATTTCGAACTCCGAATCGAAGCTATCATGTGCGAGCGCTCACCTACCCCACGTTGACTAGAAGAACCGTCCGACTTCAACTTCCCAATTTTGCCTCCAAAAAATTCAAAATATTATTCGACCCCGCCGCCATCCCGTCCGCCCTACAAATCCCGCCAGCATGCGCTCCATGTTCGCCACTAGGTCGCTTCTCGCCGCTGCCGCCTCCGCCCCCACCGTCCTCCGCGCCAGCGCTTTCCCATCGCGTTCGCTGCTCCTCTCTCTGCCTTTCCCTCGGGGTCGTGCTGCCAGAAATATGCTTGGCGCGGCGAGGTCGATCTCTTCGGCCGCCCCGTCGCGAGTCGGAGGCCGTGCGGCTATGGAGGTCCGGGCGGCTCAGTCCGGCGAGATCCATGTCATCGTGGGCCCCATGTTCGCCGGCAAGACCACCGCGCTCCTCCGCCGGGTCCAGGCCGAGGCCGGCAACGGGAGGTACGGAAAAAAAACGCAGGCGACGCTGTGCCTTTCCCTTGCGATTACTTGTTTTGCTGACAGAGCGGGCCCGCCAGCTCGTGACCTCTCTTCCATGGATTTTTTTTTGGCTAAGACGCCAAGGTTTGGCTACGAGGAAAATAGGTCTTTTTGGTGTAACATATAATGTAATTACTTACTATCTGACCGTCACATGTTATGAGCTTACATTTGTCAATATGTTGCTATGGAAGCATTGTATTTGTCTTTTGTCCTGGTCTTCACCGTCCAGTGACGAAACGGTACATAATCTTAGCGTTTGTTATACGAAACTTCTGTAGACTCAGTCAAAGTACTGCCACAACAAATGAGCTTCTTTGGTAAGATATGTTGTTTTTTAGACTCCAAATTTCTGGTGCTTTTTCTGCAAGTCTTTACAATGAAATTTAGACAGTTTGTTTGACCATTCTCTAGGTTCTAGAACAGTTTGAAATTTCAGGTGTTCTGAGGTCACTGCTTTCGTGTTGAATTCATATACATCAATACATGTAATGCTAGGTGTACATCACAACATGTGAATACTGAAATTTGGTTGCCTTGACTGCTTCTATCTTGCATAAAAAAAATTCATTTCTGACCTTTTCATGGTGCCATTATAGGAGCGTGGCACTAATAAAGTCCGACAAAGACAACCGCTATGGATTGGATTCTGTTGTGACTCATGACGGTACAAAGATGGCGTGCTGGGCCTTGTCAGAACTGTCAAGTTTTCATGACAAATTAGGAATTGAGGCCTATAATAAGGTTTGATCAAAGACACGTTCTCTTAATTTGCATGCTGGTATCCTATCCATGAAGTCTACTATCAAGTACCATGCATATATTTTGAATAGTTCAGATTGGTGCATCTGGCATTATATTGTTAGTGCCCAACTGCCCATCAATAATATTTCTTGAACAACGAATTATTGAGAATCATGACAGTAAATTCAGCTGCTGGTGCTGGGGAAGTACACCACTTTAATTTGGAGTAATCATAGATTAAAAACAAGGGCAAGTTATAAAGAAGCATATGATGGTATTCTACTATAGCTTGAATATCTTATTATGGGTCAATTCTGATTCCAGAGTTTTAGTGACCCACCAAATTGAACAACTAAGCTTGTAGCTTTATAAATTTAGTTATTATGTTTAAGAGATGTGGTTATTTCCTTACTGGTTTACTGATGTTGTGCAATCAATTGCCAGTCCTTGTTCGATTGCTATTGGTTGTCTATTATGATCTAATCCCATTAGAACATATCACTAGCTGTAGTGCCTCAGCAGTGTTTCTTTAAAACTGAAACCTTCTGATGATAGACCTCTACAACATGTACAGCACAGGTAAACAGGCCTTCCAGAATATTAGGGCCCAAAAAGCAGTAGTTAATTGGATAGTTGTATAAATTGAGATTGTGAAGTAAAGCAGGACTGCAGCAGTCTTTACGCCAACCTTAATCCATCTCTCTGGCTTACTTCACCTCACAGACACGCATACTTCTTTTTCTATTCTCATTTTCTTGTGTCCTTTTACTCTCTTCTCAACCCTCATCTTTTAGCCCATAGAAGGGAAAAACAAGAAGGGAAATCATTTCTCATCTTAGTTTTGTTGATCATTGTTCTGTGGCCTCCTCTTTGTTGAAACTTGAGCTAAGCTTTTGCGTATTTTGCATGTTGTGTCTCCACAAATTCGGACATACATTGAACAACTCTTTCTTTAGCCATACACATAAGATGCCATGAGATTATGAGAAACTTTGCACCTAGTTCAGATGTAAGGCATGTTTGGTTCACGGCAACACTTTGCCTAAGGTTACTCGTCCTAATTGAAGAACTAATCTCTAGGCAGAAAAGTTAGGCAAAATGTTGCAAGTTAGGCAGCGAACCAAACAGGCCCGTAGGCTTGCAAAAGTTACGTCCTTGGGTGGTGCCGTTGCCACTATAATGCACAATGCCTACCTGTCTCCCAGCTTGCTTATTGCTCATTATGCTCTAGGTGCTGTACTCAACATGTGTCTAAAAGGCAGACTTTCTGTAGGAAAAGCAAAAATACTTCAACAGTCGTGCATTAGTCATTTTTAGGCTGAGTAACATATTGTGAAGCCAAACCTAAAGTCCCATCCAGTTGGATAAAATTAGCTGTAACTGATATGTTTCTTCCAAGTGGATGCTTTAGTTTTGCTAAGTGAATTTGCCATCTTCTATTGTTTCTGTTTTTGTTTTGTTGCAAATTTCACCACTATGTGTATAAGATTAAAGATTGTCTGATTGAACAGATGAAAAGTACTAGTTCATTTGTTGTCAAAAGTGTGGTTTGTTTGCAAGTTTTTCATAATATAATATAGTTATAAAACCAGTGCTTCGAGATGTTGTGATTGTGTGTTATCCAAAATGATATACAGTTATGAATTTATGATGAGGCAGCGATTCATTAGAATGTAGACTTGCTCTCTTCATGTTACAGTAATTGGTATCAACA
Organism: Zea mays; assembly: GCF_902167145.1. Lineage (NCBI taxonomy): Eukaryota > Viridiplantae > Streptophyta > Magnoliopsida > Poales > Poaceae > Zea > Zea mays. Next base: position 79,971,738 of record NC_050096.1, on the reverse strand, counting down.
AAACAATGAAAGTTGAGCCTTGATACTGCTGAAAAGCTGTAATCATCAATGTATCTAGGAAGTTTATGGCCTACTCCATCTAGTCCAGTTTATCATTTCACATATGTCAAGAGTCAAACTTTATAATCTTCGATTGATAATTTGGTTAACATATTTTAACTTTTGTAATATAAACTTGATGCTATTGGATTTGTAATCAAATGTAATATCCAATAATCATAAGTTTATAATCATAAACAATATAATATAAAATAAATGAATGGTCAAAGTGTAATTTAGGAGGCTGTGCCATGTCAGAAGACACCTTATAAACTGATTAAGGTGTGTTTTTTGTTTTTAATATTATTAATTTATATGTGTAATCTGAAGCGAAAGGGCCTCTGTGTAATGGTTAAGGCTTCTCCGGTTCCCGGGTTCGATCTCACTCCTGGGTTACGTCCTGCGTGCCACCCTCCAGCTGAGCAGTTGTAGAGTGGGTGGTGACATCCTGCTAGTGATGAGGCGCTAGGGTTCAAGGATTTTCTTAGCTAGGACCATATGTTTCGGTCTCTTCTTAGTATAATACCGGGAGGGCGGTCTATCCCTCCCTAGCCGAGTTTTTTTATATGTGTAATCTGAATCATTCAATAGGGAACCCCACTAGCAATGTTATCAAGTTGACTAGTTAGTCTAGTTGGAGAATAAAAACCCTAACCCTAATTGGGTTGGGAGTGCATATATATATACACACTGAGTAATTGGGACAAGCCCATTACACTGAGAGTATGCAAGTAATTACATAGGGACTAGCCCTGTAACCCTAACAGTACTCTAACAAGTCCTAGTTGTCATTGCCGGATTGACCAGGTTGTTAGCTGCTATTAGTCGTCGACCAGGGTGACTACTCGGCTTTGGTTGTTCCTAGTCATCCTTATATATCAGGACCAATATACCAAATATATACTAAAATACTATATGTTCTAGAGTACAAATCAAGCATGAAGAGGCGCGTCGGCATCTGCATGTGCAGTTTCAAATTGGGCTGAAAAACCTGATAACCCTGCCTGTAAGCTTTCTTAGGGGGTGTTTGGTTTATAGGGACTAAACTTTAGTCCCTCCACTATTCCATTTTAGTTCATAAATTATTAAATAGGGAAACTAAAATAGAGTTTTAGTTTCTATATTTAGTAATTTAGGGACTAAAATGGAATATAATGGAGGGACTAAAAATTAGTCCCTAGAAACCAAACACCCCCTTAATTTATGGGTGGGGTGTTCTCTAGATGGTGCTGTCTATTTGTATATTGGAGCCTTTTTTATATGGAAATGTTCAATATTGAGAAGGATTGATATAATAAGAAAAATGGCAAATACCCTGATCAAAAGACATAGTTATGTTTAGTGTCATTAGCAGAACTCATGTATCATGCAGTCATGCTAACAATGGTTCACGGATTCTATGTTCTTGCATAATCCTAGGAAAACGTATTTGATCTTTTAAGCTTCGTTTGTCTGCACTTATTACATATTCAGCAACCTCATGGCCCCACTGTTCCATCAGTGATGCCATGATACCCAGCCAAAAGTCTGGTTGAGATATTTGCTGCTGATCTTACTGTGCACATGGCATGGCTATTGAAATAGGTCCTCTTCTCTAGACATTTTGTAAATCACTGAAATTTGATTTGTGCAGGTAGATGTTATAGGTATCGATGAGGCCCAATTCTTCGACGATCTTTATGATTTCTGCTGCAAAGCTGCAGATCGTGATGGAAAAATTGTAGTTGTTGCTGGCCTAGATGGTGACTACAAACGGTAATCACTGGGCTCTGAGTTATAGGCTTTGACTTACCGCATCCAGAGCTATGTGATGCAAAATAAATTATCAGAATGAGTATTTTGCCAGAGAATACGCCACATGGTGCCATAGTTTGATTTTGTGGATGTGATCTTGGCAGGAGAAAGTTCGGTTCAATTCTTGATATTGTTCCTCTGGCTGACTCGGTCACCAAGCTAACAGCACGCTGTGAGCTATGTGGTCGCCGGGCGTTCTTTACACTGAGGAAGACGCAGGAAACCAAGACTGAACTAATTGGAGGAGCAGATGTGTATATGCCTGTGTGCAGGCAGCACTACATGGATGGGCAGATTGTTATTGAGGCCACAAGGATTGTGTTGGACCTTGACAGATCCACCGTGACGGCGAAAGCCTTGAAATAGGCCAATACCTGACTTCTGCATGCAGATTTGCAGTGTGTAACGATTTATTTATGATGACATTGGTTGCTGTCGAGTGTTGAAGACGCACACCAGTTGGTGAAAAGCTGTTGGCCTTGAGATGCTGCCACCAGCGAGGGAAGCCAAATGAGTTGATCCCACAAAGTACTGTTGAGAAGTTTGTAAATATCTAACAGTGTTTGGGTTTAAAATGCGGACATGTATCGCTTTTCTTATGCAATTGGCATTGTCATTTTTATTAAGCAATCAGATGCTTGGAATCAGCTGTACGAATTTGTACCACAAAGGAATTGCATTCAAGTTTGAAAGTAAACTAAGGCTATCTCCATCATGTAAATGGATGTGTAAAGTACTGTTTTTCACTGTAGATCGTACTGATTGTAGAGTGTGTAATTTGAAATGGAGATTGAGACATAAAATGAGATAAGGAATATGTTAGAGATAGTCTAAGTGGGGATCTTTGAAACGGCACCTCCATAACAACTGCGCTGTATTTTTACAGCTGTGCTTTGAAACGGCACCTCCATAACTACTGCACTGTATTTTTACAGCTGTGCAGAATTAGGAGGTGAGCGCGAACAACTAACCCGAGAAGTGTCCGAACTGACGAGGGGTTTGCCGGTGTCGTCGGTGCAGACTAGACGGCTAGACCTACGAACAGGTCATGGGCATGGTCAGGCTCCTTGATCCAGGGTCATTGGCAGTATGTTCCTTCTTGCTTTTATTTGATTTTGGATGTGTAACGGAAGCCGAAGAAAGTTTTTTCTTCCCATTTACATCATGTAGAGTTACTATAGGTATAGAGTTTATCCTAAAACATTCGGCTTTTATAAAGAAATAGTATGATAACCGTGACTTACGACGACACATAAATATTCCATAAAATAGTACCGCAGAACGATTGCATGAAAATAAGCAAGATATATAGTAATATTGACCTTAATATTTCAAAAATTCTTTGCCAACAACAAATACAAAACAAAAATTACTAAACTCAGGATATGGAGCGCCGCCTCCTCTTCCTCGTCTGTTAATGCCCATGGACTACATAGGCGCATGGCCATGGAGAGTCAACAGTGGTTCGAGGCGCTTGCCGACGGAGAAAGCTAAAGGTGACGCCGTGGATGGGGCGCGACGGATGCTAGTAGAATGGCATGCTCGATGTCCTCTATGGTAATATAGAAGAATCTAGGTGAGAGAGGAGGAGACGAAAAATAAATGGAAATGGGGGGTGAGGGTAATATAGGACCGCACATGACAACGGAGAGTCGCCATAGGTGTTGGAGGCACTTATCGATGGAGGAAGATAAAGACGGCACCGTGGATGGGACGCACCGGATGCCAGTCAATGTCATCTACGGTGATGTGGAAGAATCTGGATGACAGATACAGATACAGGAAAGAACTAGAAAGTTGTGAAGTTAATATATGACGACAACCATGAAACTCGTGCTTCAAAAGAGCAGAGATGTAGATTACAAAGATTGTAGAGCCGGAGAACCTCCTCCCTTCGTTATCAACATGATACATCCCCACTTCATAAGCAATGGACCATCTAGCGCTGGGTGCTCGTGCACACCGAGGAGCCGAACAACAGTCGTGATATTCTAGTATGATTCTATTGAGAATTTTTAAAACCCTTTTTAAAAATAATATCAGAGATTTTTTTCTAGAACTACTATGCTGGACAGCATCAATCTTCTTGATGCGGCCAAAGGTCCTACCGACTCCTGATACGGCTGGTCTGTCAACATGACAGGTCAGTCACATGTTGACTCATAACATGATCCTATTATTGTGCCACCAATTTGGGCACGACAGCTACCACACCCCCATGTTTGGTGCAACACCTATTGCGCCAACCCATTGGATGCGACATAAAGATACAAACCTTGCACTCGGTCTCTCCCATCCTTTTTTTCTTTCTCAATCCTTTCCTTTCTTCTTCCTCCCTACCAGCGCTATTGGCTTCGTTGGCCATATCGTCCATTGAGACAATGAGTTAGTCCCCTAAACTTCTACGACTAAGGACAATATAATATCTCATATTTTTTGTTTTCATGGTGGATTTGAAGATTACTCTTATTTGCTAGGGTTTGAACAAAAAATATATTTGGTTAGAGATGTAACGAATTTTGGGTAGATCGAATATATTATATAATTTTTGTTGAATTTAGCTGCGTGTAGTTACATGTGTTCTATGTCTAGGTTAGTTATTTAGTTTAAAATTTGAGTTGGCATATTTATGTTTATGTTTAAGTTAAATTTGATTAGTATTTTTTGGTTTTAGTTTGTTAGTAATAGTGTTTAGGTTTAGATATAATTTTAGTTCAATAAATTTGTTAGCACATGTTATATGTCTCTATTAAATTGAAATACTTACATTGTTGTATAGGAGAAATAGATTTGTTCTTTTAGAATCCAATGCTTTGGTAGACACATGTAGGAGGATAATTGGCAGAACGAGTTCATCCCAAAGATTTATATTTTGTTGTATTTATTATGGGTTAGGCCCATTTAAATTTGATAGATCAATAAACTCTACGGCCTGTAATTGTGGACAATACTAATAGTATCAAATTGGAATTCCAAGGGTCGTTGGCTTGACTTATATGGTGGGAATTATTCCACTTAATTTGAGATGTTAAGAAACGAACAAAGGCGTGCCACACGCGCGCACCGCCGGCCGACCGGGCGTGGCGAGGCAGGCGGTGAGTGGGCGAGGCATGGTGTGGTTGTGTTATTTTTTAGCACTCATTAACCGCGGGAGTTTCAACTCCGGGTCAAACTTTTCAGATGCTCGTCTCTTGAATAGCCGCACGCAAGACCCTTCTCCTTCTCCTTCCCTTCCAGCGATGAGAGGTTAAAGGTGTGAGAACTCCTGTCTCTTCGGTACGAGAGAAGAACAAACATAAGCACAATCCAGCCGCAAGTATGGGTATTTCCATCTCGTAACTTTGCGCGCACAGAGGAGCGAGAGGGCAGGTGCCTCCAAAGCTCTTGCCGTTCGAGACATTGCACGTGGGATCGGCAATCAGGTTTTTGAGGAGCGTCTACACGACTGCCCGTACCGGAACCGGAACCACCGTTCGTTGTTGTCTTCCTCACGGGTGACATCTTCTTCTTCCTGGCGGAGAGACGTCTTCATCTCCTATAAAATGACGAGAGAAGTTGGACAAAGATTTGGATCCTCGGAGCGCGTGGAAGGATTGTTATGGATACATTTGACATCATGATTTCTATGATTAATTATCTTTTATATGTCATCATCATAATGTTAATTTATGGAATTAAAATAACATGGAAATTGCCTATATTTCTAACATTTAAAACCCTAATATTAGGCATTTTCTGTTAGAGGTTTGCTGCTGTGTTAAAGCCTGATCCTTTTGATGGTAAAAACTTCTTGATCTAGAAAGCTAAGATGGAATTGTGGCTTACTACAATGTTCTGTTATCATGCTGCCGAGGGAAAGCCTACCAACTTACCTCCTAAGGATGAGGCTAAGTTTAAGGCTGACGACAACCTCTTTCGAGGAGCAGTGATTCACACCTGATATAAAATTCCAGAAAAGCTATATCATCCTTCCTACAGGGAAAGAGCTATGGGATGCACTTGTTAGAAAGTTTGGAGTAACTGATGCTGGTAGCGAGCTGTATCTCATGGAGCACTTGTATGACTACAAGATGGTTGAGAACCGATCTGTAGTAGAACATGCTCATGAGTTTCAGGCACTAGCTAAGGAACTTGAGCTTTTTCCTTGTCCTTTTCCTAACAAGTTTATGCTTGGCAGTATAATCGCCAAATTGCCACCTTCTTGGAAGGACTTTGCTATCTCTCTCAAACTTAAAGAGACAAGAGTTCAATGTGGAAAAGCTCATTGGTACTCTTGATGTTGAGGAGATGGCTAGAACAAAGGACAATGGAAAAGGTGTTGAGACCTCTACTGCTAATGTAGTGCAAAAGAGAAACTTTTGTAAGTTTAACAAGAAGAAAATCAGAACAAGCAAGAGAACACAAATAAACCCGTTCAAACGGCATAGTTTAAAAAGAAGAGCAACAACAACAACAAGGGAAAGGGAGGATGCTTTGTTTGTGGCATGATTAGCATTGGACTAGAGAGTGCCCTGGTTGCAAGTTCACAGAGGACAAGAAATTGGCTAATGTTGTAACTATTGAAACTAGAGATGGAACATGTGGGTATTTCTGATGAGTCAGATTTATGGCACTCACGTTTTTGTCATGCAAGTTTTGGCTCTCTTATGCGGTTAGCAAATCTAAATTTAATTCGTAAATTTAACTTGGTCAAAAAGTCTAAGTGCCATGTGTGTGTTGAATCAAAACAACCCCGCAAGCCCTCACAAGGCTGCTGAGGCGATGAATTTGGAACCTCTAGAACTTGTTCATTCTGATTTGTGCGAGATGAATGGAATTTTGACCAAAGGCGGTAAAAGATTCTATTTCACTTTTATAGATGACTCCACCAGATTTTGGTATGTGTATCTCTTAAAAACAAAAGTCAAAGTGTTTACTTATTTTAAGACATATAAAGCTAAAGTTGAGAATCAACTTGAGAGGAAAATAAAACGGTTAAGGTCCGATCGAGATGCTGAATATTTCTCTAATGTTTTCGATGAGTTCTACATGGAACATGGTATTATTCATAAGAGGACACCGCCATTCTCACCATAATCTAATGGGATTGCTGAAAGCAAAAACCGCACTCTAACAGATTTGGTGAATGCCATGTTGAGTACAACGGGATTATCCAAGGAATGGTGGGGTGAGGAAATTTTGACGGTATGTCATGTCCTAAACAGAGTTCCAACAAAGAACAAAGAGATCATGCCATTTGAGGAATTGGAAAAGAGAAGATTAAATCTCTCATATTTGCACACTTGGGGTTGTTTGGCTAAAGCGAATGTGCCAATCAACAAAAAACGTAAACTTGGGCCTAAAACTGTTGATTGTGTATTCCTTAGGTACTTTTTCACAACACTGGATATAGGTTCTTCATTATAAAATCTAATGTGCCTGATATGTATGTTGATACTATCATGGAATCAAGAGATGTCACATTCTTTGAGAATGAGTTTCCCATGAAGAATACACCTAGTGATACAAGTCATGAGACTATAATTTCCCATGAGCATGAACTGTCTATTCATATAGATCATGCTGAGGATTCTCACGTGCACATCCCTGAGGAGGATGACACTATAGTCACTCGAAAGAGCAAGAGACGGAGGGTTGCAAGATCCTTTGGTAATGACTTTATAGTGTACCTTGTGGAAAACACACAAACTACCATTAGTGAGGTATATTCTTCTCCTGATGCTGACTTATGGAATGAAGCAGTAAGGAGTGAGATGGAGTCTATTATGTCCAATAAACTTGGGAGGTCGTTGACCGTTCTTATGGTTGTCAACCTATAGGCTGCAAATGGATCTTCAAGAAAAAAGATTAGGCCTAATGGTACAATCGAGAGGTACAAGGCAAGGCTTGTGACCAAAGGATATACCCAAAAGGAGGGTGAAGATTTCTTTGACACCTACTTACCAATTGCTCTATTGACTACAATTCGCACATTAATAGCCATGGCAGCCTCTTATGGTCTTATCATTCGTCAGATGGATGTTAAGACAACTTTCCTAATTGGAGAGTTGGATGAGGAGATCTACATGGATCAGCCAGAAACGTTCTTTGTGGATGGTCAAGAGAACAAGGCATGCAGGTTGATAAAATCATTGTATGGCCTAAAGCAAGCACCTAAGCAATGGTATGAAATGTTTGATAATACTCTTACAACTACTAGTTTTGTTGTAAATGAAGCTAACACATGTGTGTATTATCGCTATGGTGGGGATGAGTTTGTTATGCCGTGTCTTTATGTTGATGACATCTTGATCTTTGGATCAAATCTCAATGTGATTGAGGAAGTAAAAAAATCTTCTATCGAGCAATTTTGAAATGAAAGATTTGGGAGAAGCTAATGTCATTCTAAACATCAAGCTAGTTAGAGAAGGTGATGGTGGGGTAACTTTGTTACAATCTCATTATGTGGAAAATGTATTGAGTCGCTTTGGTTTTAGTGATTGTGATCCCACTCGTACACCTTATGACCCTAGCATGCTATTGAGAAAGAATCAGAGAATAGCAAGGGATCAATTGACATACTCCTAAATCATTGGCTCGCTCATGTACCTTGCGAGTGCAACAAGACTGTACATCTCATATGCTGAGTAAGCTGAGTCAGTTTGTGTCAAAACCAGGAGATGATCACTAGCGTGCTCTTGAGAGGGTGTTGTGGTATTTGAAAGGTACTATGACATACAATATTCATTATACTGGAAAGCCAAAAGTGCTAGAAGGCTATTGTGATGCCAACCGGATTTTAGAGGCTGATGAGCTTTATGCCACAAGTGGATATGTGTTTCTGTTTGGAGGATGCGTTGTTTCCTAGAAGTCTTACAAGCAGACTATCCTAACGAAGTCTACCATGGAAGCAGAACTCACAACATTAGACACTGCTGAGGCTGAGGCCGAGTGGCTCCGCGATTTCCTATTGGATTTACGCGTAGTTGAAAATCCGATACCTGCTATTTCCATGAACTGTGATAACCAAACTGTGATTACAAAGGTCAATAGTTCTAGGAATAACATGAAGTCTACAAGGCATGTTAAGAGAAAATTAAAATCTATCAGAAAGCTAAAAAACTCCAGAGTTATAACAGTGGATTATGTCCACACGTCGAATAATCTGACAGATCAATTCACTAAGGGTATGTCACACAATGTGATAGAAAGTGCATCAAGAGAAATGGGTATGAGACCCATGTGAAATCTACTATAGTGGTAACCTGCTCTATGTGATCGGAGATCTCGTGAAGTAGAGTGGAGAAACAAGCTAGGAGTAGGTTGCGAGGAAAGATCCCTTTCTTAACTCATTTCTAATGCACATCTTTCCCATTTGTAAGGCAGGATGGTATTTACCTTAATGTATTCTAGAGCCTTATAAAGGTGAGATGTTTTCCTACATAACATCGTTTGAGGAGTACACCTATATGAGTCAGACTGCTGGTCACAGTCTATGGGACTTGGTTAATCCCTAAATACTCATGAAAAGCACTGAAGTGTGACGTATATGCTTCAAAATAGCGGGGATGCCTTTTGCAGCTTAGTATCAGCAAAGGATTTGAGCGAATCTCATCTCGCACAAAAGTGTCAATTCAAGGCTTAGTCCATTGTTCAATTGTGAATGAGTAAACTCTTATTCTAGATGGATGTTGAACTTAGTACCGAATTGAAATTCCAAGGGTCGTTGGCTTGACTTATATGGTGGGATGTATTCCACTTAATTTGAGATGTTAAGAAACGAACAAAGGCATGCCACGTGCACGCTGCTGGTCGTCCGGGCCAGGCCAGGCAGGCGTGGCGTGGCAAGGCTAGGTAGGCAGGCGGCGAGTTGGCGAGGTGTGGTGTGGTTGTGTTAATTTTTAGCACTCATTAACCACGTGAGTTTCAACTCTGGGTTAAACTTTTCAGATGTTCATCTCTTGAATAGCTGCACGCGAGACCCTTCCCCTTCACCTTCCCTTTCAGTGATGAGAGGTTAATGGGGCGAGAACTCCTGTCTCTTCGGTACGAGAGAAGAACAAACAGAAGCACAATCCAATCGCAAGTATGGGTATTTCCATCTTGTAACTCTGTGCGCACAGAGAGGCGAGAGGGTAGGTGCCTCCGAAGTCCTTGCCATTCGAGACCTTGCACGGGGGATCAACAATTAGATTTTTGGGGAGCATCTATGTGGCTGCCCGTACCGGAACCAGAACCATCGTTCGTTGTTGTGTTCCTCATGGGTGACATCTTCTTCTTCTTCTTCATGGCAGAGAGACATCATCTCCTATGGAATGACGAGAGAAATTAGACAAGGATCTAGATCCTCAGAGCACATGGGAGGATTGTTATGGATACATTATACATCATGATTTCTATGATTATTTATATTTTATATGCTATCATCATAATGTTAATTTATGGAATTAAAATGACATGGAAATTGCATATATTTCTAACATATTTGACATGTCTTGCCAGGATCCACATGTTTTGCCTAAGCTATCGGTGTCAAATTTTTATTGTGGTGAGCCATCCTACATTACAAAGACATAGAAGCAATTAGATATAATGTACCAAAAAAATAATTCAATGTGAAGGGACCATGACGTCTAAAAGAGGGAGTGAATTAGGCAACTTAAAAATCTACTTAATTTAAGGCCTCTATTTTCTATATGTTCAAAACCAATACAAGAAAGTAATCTACCTAGATGTGCAACTATGATTTTGATAGGTTTGTTGCTATCTCTAATGCAAAAGAGTTATGCAACCTAGGCTACAATCCTATTACTAGCCTGACAAGCTAAATTAGGAAAGTAAGCACACAACGTAAGTAATTAATAAATAATGTAGAAAAGCTTAATTAAGATAGAGATGCAAACTCTGATTGATGACTCCTGAATTTTTACTGAGGTATTGAGAAAGTCATGGTTCTCCCTAGTCCTAGTTGGAGCCTTTCACAAGGGCCAAGCTTCTAACTAGGTAACTATGTGGATAGCCCTCGGGCATTCCCCATGCACAAGTGAGTCTCGAGATGGTCTTTTTTGGACTGCTCTCTATCTTGAGTATCGAGCTTTCAACCACGCTGTTGTTAGCCTTGTTTTCTCTAGTACATGGTGGTGGCCACATCATAAATACGATTGACATGGTCTCACAAGACTAAAAGCCCCTTCAAGTATAATAATGGTATGTGTAAGCACCAACTAGCTAGAGGTAAATACTAGGCGTAAACTTAGAGCAAGCTCTTAAACAATGGTCTAACTAGTCTAAGCACCCCGCAATCACCATGTGTATCACTAATCACTATGCAATTAGAGAAAATTAGAATGGAGCACCAACTCCATTGATTTGTTTCTTAGCTCCCACACACTTCAAATGTCTAGTTGGGATGATTTTTTATAGGCCCCATGTCCAAAACTACAATTTCTGTAACTAAAGCTCAAAGTACTCAAAATAGAATTAACTTACCATTCCTGGTGATGGAGGTGGCTGTGTTGGCCATGGAACATATCTCCAAGGCATTTGTGACTGCCCCATATAAGGATATCCTCATGGTATCTACAACAGTGGCATCAGCGGTGGCATCTATGTTATCATCTGTGGCATTTGAGATGGCATCTGTGATGGCCATGGAGCAAATCTCCATGGCATCGGTGGCAGCATCACTTGGTTGTGGGAACCAGTCTTGGAATCCTATAATAAGAGAATTAGTTTCATGTTTATGATTTAGAACTCTAACTTGATCGAAATACACAAGTTTACCTGTGATGCGTCACCATGTTAAGGCAAGGGGTTCGCTAGTGGAATCAGAGTCATGTCGTACGGAGGTCTGACACTACCGTACACTTGCAACTAAATTAATCATAACTTGTGCATTTAATTAGAATCATTTGGAAACCTAACAAATGACTAAATTGAAGTTGAGCTATTACCTGCTGCTTCATCCACATACCCTACATCATCTGTTGTGATTACAACATTTGCATCTACCGTTGCATTTGCTGCACAATCTCTTTAAGTTGTCGCTGCTCCTCAAGGAGTTGTTCCTCCTGTGCAGATGGTCACTAGGGCCAACTACTCCCGATAGAGGGAGATGACTGCCTACTATAACTTCGGTGGTCCACAATACTATCACCGATAGGAAACCTGCATAGAGTACAATAAGACTATGTAGATGGTGTTGACCAAATCAAGATGGTGATTTACCAAGTCAAGGAAGGTGTGTGAGGACTTGTTGACCAGACGATCAAGGATAAGTAGTGACACACGTCGAGATTATGGAGGAAGCATAGCAGGTACACGACTTAAGCTAGGTTTGGTGGTTTCAGCTTCAAAACTAAAAATGACAGGTTAGCGGGTTTGGTCCTAAAAACCCATGGCAAGACCTTGGGGTGTCATGTGGCATCATCGGGGGATCTTGCACCGAGGCAAAGCTACTTCATGGAGGGATCTTCATCGTCCACTACTCAAAATGGAACTTGAACCATTTTGCCCCTAGGATTAAGTGGTTGAGGGAAAATATCTGAATGTTATCTTATGATGTGTAGTAGTCATATAAATAAGGATATAGAGTCTATCAAAACAACCATCTCTCGCATCTATCCCATAAGCACGGGCTAGCCAAGTTTTCACTGTCTATGGGATTAGATGTAGCTTAGAGTTTGTAGATCTATAAGAGGGAGGATGAAGGGTGTGGGGTAGGCCATTTCTTTGAAAATTGTTTTATGCTTATTCAATCAAGTTGACCTTTGGTCTTGTGAATCTTACTCTCCCTTTCATGATCTTGCCTCTGATTATATGATTTTGGTGGTCACTTACTCACTGTAACACCTTAAAATCTTATTCTATGTACTTCATAAAATTTTGGATAAAAATACCTTTTAATAAGAAATTCCTTTACCATTGAAGTCCCTCTCCTAAAATAAACAGGTTCACAAAAAAATCATATGAAAGGGTAGCCACATGAATTTGGTTATTTATTTGGAAAATCATATATTTCTAATTATTCTCTTAAGGAAATGAATTTGTTTCTTAACATACATAATCTTGTATGTCCATATAAAATCAACCGTTGAACTGGTGGGCAACCGTGTTGATTTGATCGGCTGATTACTTGGGTTGTGGCCGATCGATCGTAATCGGGCAGCTCCGGGAGGATTTCAGGTATTTAAAACCTCCACCGTTGGATTCTGATCTTGCGGTTAGTGATGCATACCTGTTCATCATATGGACCTACCTAATTGTGACATTTAGATAGAAATCCAACGGCTCAAGACTGAGGATACCACTTCGCGCGCAATAGTTTGCAAAAGAAACCCCCAAGTTATTGAAATCAACCCGCAGTTCGGGTATGTCTAGAGATCAGTACGATTAGGTCCAGATTTTTCATGGGATAAACCCTGAAGACTTAAAGAATAGTGCCCGCAGCCCATCTAGTTTGGAAATAATAAAATAAACATGGAAATTGATTTCCAAGTATAAAAATAATTCTTGAATCTTAGAAAATTCATAATTTACATGTTTTAACTTCGTTTTACTCCGTTCTAGTTGCGTTGGCTTCGTAATAAAATTGCCTACGCAATAACAACATTATTTACAACATATTACTTACTTTTATAATTAGATATTGTTTATCCTATATTTAGTGATTTATCTTGCTAATCAAAGTTAATTGTTCATGGTTATAACCTGAATAATGATACAACTTATAATCAAGTTATATCTCGGATTAAATTTTAATTAATTATTTCTCACATGATTTATAGTAATTAACATATAATATCTTTTAATGTTTAATCACCTAAATCTTTGGAAAATCATATATTTTTAACCGTAACTCCGATTTTAGTGGTTCTCGAACCTACGATCTCGTTGTGATGTCTAGAACATGATTATGCAATATGTTCTCATGTTTGGTGTGATGTTAATTTCTCATAGACCATGTTCGTTTGTATTGCTATGAGTAGCAGCAAGGCTATGAGTCATTTGAAGACCAAGTTGGTGAAATACCCGGGAATCTCGAGTCTAAGGCAAGTTGTGCCCTTGATCACTTTTCTTTACCTAATAAGTTCCTGTTAATCACTGTAACATGTTCAGGTTAATTTGATGGGACATAATAGGTTTCCCTAGCATTGTTTATCCCACACCTTGGGTCTTAGACAAAAGAACTATTGGGTAGTTTTTCTATTGCTCTACCTGGTTTTGGGAAATTAATGTTACATAATGATCATGTTCCAGTTATGCTGTTGTTTTAATTATTATTCATGATAAGATCATTGTGTTAACTGAAACATAGAGCGAACTCTCGAGAAAACAATGCTACCACAAGGGTGGTATGGGACACCCTTGGCTGACTAATTAGGAAAGCTAGTGGAGGACTACCTTATCCGAAAGGGGCAAGGACGGTAGAGGAGCTGCGTATTTGGAGGTTCTCGGGTCGATCATGCTGCGATGACTTTTCGGACGAGGGATTCCTATATTGCCCTTCTCAGAAACCGTAGCGAGTTTTCTGAAGCTAGTGAAACTTTGTAATGGCCTCATAGTGGTACCCTGCATCGTCTCCTCGACATAGATAAATGGGAAGTCACGATCCATTAGCAAATGGGTAACACGACTTGTGGGTAAAGATGTGCAACCTCTGTAGAGTGTAAAACTGGTATATCAACCGTGCTCACGGTTATGAGCAGCTCGGACCCTCACATGAGTAATTTATGGAACTAAACTTAATTTGTCATATGCATTGCATTGTGGGTTTTGTTATTAATTTTGATCTCTTACATATTTGGGTTGTTATCTACCTATACTTAGTAACTGCTAATAAAATTTTGACCAACTCTAAAAGCAATGCTCAGCTTTAACCATCTCCTTTGGTAAGCCTTACACTTTACATGAGCTCCCACCTTTGGTGAGCTCATGCACATTATTCCCCACAACTTGTTGAGCGATGAACGTATGTGAGCTCACCCTTTCTGTACTCACATTCACCCTAGGTCAAGAACAGGTACCACAGGATAAGGCGCGTGAAGGATGCTGTGACGAGTTCATGAGTGGTCTTGGCCTTCGTTGTAACACCCTGAATTTGGGGGTGTAAAATTTCTTTTCTAATATCCATCAAATTCAGGTGTTACTTTATGGTTCCTCTTTCCTTTCGCTCCTTTATCGATTTCTTTCCAAGCAATAGGAAATTTTACTCTAGTTATAGCTGTAAATAAAATCCTAGGGAAGTTTCGATTGTTGCATCATGCTGGAGTACATATTTCTTTTGATTGATGAATTTGCTTGTTGTGAATTCTTCTCATTTGTGAGTTTGTGCTCGAGCTTGAAATTAAATCGGAGGAAGTAGAAACAAAAGAAAGAAAAATGAATAAATACATAAAGGAAAAGCCCAAACCATGCCCCTCCCCAGCCCATTGGCCGCACCCCCCCTCCTGGGCCGCTCGGCCACCCCGGCCCGTGCGCCCTAGCCTCCCCTCTTGGCCTCGCGGCCTGCCTCATCCCCGTGGCCTGCTTGGCCCAGCTCCCCCCACGGCCTGCCTAGCCACCCCGGCTCCTTGCTCCTAGCCGGCCCCGTGCCATCCCCTCCCCAGCGGCCCACTTGGCTAGTGGCGGCCCACGACCGGTCACCTGTCTCGCGCGCACCGGCCCAAGCCCCCGCCCGCTCCCAGCCGCGCGCTCGGCGGCCCAGCGCTTGAGCCGCGCGCTCGGTGGCCCGGCGCCCCACGTCTTTCCCCCCGTCGTGTGCTGCGTGGCCCACGCGGCCACAACGCGTGCACACTCCTTCCCTGCGTCGCCTAGCACTAGTAGCCGCTGTCCTAGCCACTAGGAAAACCGCCCAAAACACACAACGTCCATGGATCCTCTCCCACCCCCACGTCTCCCTCTCCTCGCTGCTGCAAGCAGACCGACGAGCATGGCCCTGTGGCTGACGCCAGCCGACCACGCCAGGGCACGCACGCAGCCCCGCCCCTGCTCCCTGCTGGCCTGCGCGCCTAGCACAAGGAGAGCAACCATGGAAGGTTGCTCCACGTTCAAGGAGGCCAGGTCCTACCGATGCTCCTAGTGCCGCTCGACTGAAGCCGCCGCGCTGGGGCCCGTTCTCGCCATGTGCTCACCTCCCCCACACCACAGCCCCACCTGGAGCCGCGCAGCCCCGCCTCCCCGTGCCCTCGCGCGTGTCGGCACGACTTGCTACCCGTGGCTGGCGCGGTTGGTCCAGCCATGGCGTGGCCCGGCCAGTGCCCCGCGCTCGCGTCCTGCGCGACCCGCGTGTGTGCCCCTGCCGCAGCCAGCGCGGCCTGCGCAGCCCCGGCTTGATTTTTGCGCGGCCCCGGCACAGCAGCAGTCTCACCGTTCTCGTGCCTCGTCTCGAGCTCGTCCGGCCGTCCGCTGTCGTTGCTAGCTGAGCATCATCTACGCGTTAGTAACCTTGTTTCACCATGTCACACATTTTAAATAACTAATGTTAATTAATTAGACTTTTCAATTAACCTAATTTATAGTTATTAACTTGCGCTTTATAAATGCACGTTGACGTGATTAATATTAACTCAAACGTTTTGCCCTAATATTCGTTTAATATAAATATGATGTTTATTTAGTTTATCTCGCGTATCGCGCGCGTGGTTTTGTACGTGGTTACGTGCTGATCCACGTGTCGTTCGCACATGTCGCACGTGCTGTTTTGCATGTCGTTCGCGTGTGTCACGCATACGTCACGTGTGCCATTTACACGTGTCGCCCGTGCTGTTCCGCACGTGGTGGCGTGCTGGTTCGTGCGTCATTCGCGCCGATCGCGCGCACTGTTTCGTGCGTCGTTAGCATGCTATGTCGCGTGTGTACACGCGTCGTTCGTACGCTGTTGTGTTGTTTCGTGCGTCGTAAACTCACTTCGCTTAGAACCGCTTGTGTTAATTAAATTACTAATTTAATTGACAGCTGTTAGTGTAATAGATTAATTGAAACTAAATGGTAGATATTATTTATATATGATAATGTCGAATTAAATGTTATGGTTAATATTTGTTTAGCGTAAACCCGTTAACTTCTTGACCATAGCTTCGAGTTTGTTCGACATTTCTTTTCCTCGCGTGACCGTAGTAGCGCGCTCTATTTCGTTTTGCATGTTTTTATTATGTTTTCTTGGCATGGTGTAATGTTCTTATGCATATAAATGTTTGTTTGTTGTGCCTGTTCGTCTTCGCTTCGCGTTGCGATTAGATTGCGATCAGTTTTCGAGCATCGAGGGATCGAAGATCAAGCTTCGGCGACTATGTGATCAGGTTCTTTGAGTTCTACAAAGTTGAAGACCCTGAACATCTGTTTGGTGAAGGCAAGTGTTCCTTGACCCAACTATGTCCTACTCATTTTATAATTCACTCCCCGCATTTACACAATTTATACCTAAGGACTGACTAGCTTTTGTTTATCATGTCCTTGTTTACCTATGTGGGTTGGGTTATTTTGGTTTAGCTTTATACTAGTGCTTCACATTAATCAATGAGCATGATAAGATTATTTATGATACACTATTTTCCCTTTTGATTATGATGATGATACCGTGACATTTAAGGGGACAAGAGCGGTTTCTCAGTGCCTCTCCGTAAGGACTGGTTCGTTGGATGACCGTGTGGGAAAACAGTGCAACCATGAGGGTGGTATGGGATGCCCTTGGCTAAGTAATTAGGGAAGTCTTATGTTGTGTGCTGGTTTTGGTCATTAGGGAACGGAGGCATCTGTTATGGCTCCTATATATATTCTCGCTTAGGGATTTTGGTACGGGCATCGCCACATGGCTTTTTTCCTGAGGGCAGAGGTATATGTTTTGGTACGCCAGATGGTCTCTATGGCAATGGTGGCATCTATTATGGCTCCTATAATCTCGCTCAGGGATTTTGGTACAGGCATTGTCCCACGGCTTTCCCTGAGTGCGGAGGTATATGTTTGGTACGCCAGATGGTCACTATGCAATGGTCATTTCCAACATTCGCATAGTGTGGACCTTAGGGAAAAGCCACGTAGTGAGACCCTGCTAGGTCACCTTGGTAGTGATCAATGGAGAGTCATGATCTCTAGGCAGAATGGGAATCATGGCTCATGGGTAAAGTATGCAACCTCTGCAGAGTGTTATGAAACTGATATATCAGTCGTGCTCGCGGTTATGAGCGGCCAAGGGAGCTCCATTGATTAGAGACACATTGATCAGAGATGTTTTGGTTACAGATGATGATGAGGATAATGTTGGTTTCTATTATGATTATGATTATGATTTTAGGTATTCTTTCCGTTTGGAAGGAGTACTTTTGGGTTAACAACTTGGGTTATTGTTAAAACCTGGCTCTCTACTAGTAATAATTACCCGACCAACTAAAAGCAACTGCTTGACCTTAACCCCACATAAAGCTAGTCCACTTCAGTCAAATAGGACATTTGCTGAGCATGTTGATGTGTACTCACCCTTGCTTTCACAAAACACCAGGTTGCCTTTGGTGCAATCTATGCTCAGGTAAAGAAGAAGGTGTCGAGGCGGATCTCCAGGAGTTCCAGGACTTCGACGAGTTCGAGGATTAGGCTAGCGACCTCCCCCAGTCAGCTGCCTGTGGTGGGTTTTATTTACGTTGGCTACATTTCTATTATGTGCACTTTGATTTATATTATGTAAATGACTCTTGTCTGTAATATTATTACTTACTCTTTATTATTATTCGAAGCATTGTGCCATGATGAGTCATTTATGTAATCGCTATGTACGTGAATTTCTGATTCTGGCACGTACATGGTTCGCATTCGGTTTACCTTCTAAAACCGGGTGTAACATAAGTGGTATCAGAGCCGTGCTGACTGTAGGACAACTAGCCTAGAGTAGCATTGGCCGTTTTAAGGACTTATTGACTATAACTTCACCTCATCCTTGATTCTGCTTCAAAATATTAGTCACCTCGACTAATTGTATGTTGTGCTCTTATATGCCCCCTTGCCAAAAAATATATATTTTATTTTAGTATGGTCTATACTTTTCTCAATCTACTAGATCTGATCTCGCTCTTGTGCTTCGACATCCTTGTAGATGCCCCTCACCATAACCTTCTTGCCTTTTGGGATTTATTCCTATTCCATCATTAAATTTCTACCATTTGGCAATCCTTATTCCTTTGTCATTGACATACTCGTATCCCTGAATTCTTTAATACTCTTGTTTCAAATACTTACACTAGAATTTCTACTGCCTACTTAGACATTTCAGTTTATATGTCCATGAACTCGTCTTCTGAGACCCCTTCCTATTCCGTTGTGAAGCCGTTATCTTTTAACTTTTTCTGTTCCCTTGGTCTTGGTACGCTCGTACCATTGGAATCTTGCATACTAATATTCTTATATATGCTTACCTTCATATCCCAATGACTGTTCAAAACCTTTCAGTTAATATGCCCTTGATCACCCTTGCTTCTTGATGGTCCATGAGCGACCATTCTATTTCACACATCCTCATAACTTCCCTCGGTAGTAATTTCTGTTACTTCAACAATTCTGTTGGGACCTTACCTATCTCACCCTTGATTGTCTTATCCGCTTCGCCACTTCGAGAGTCTTGCCTTAACTCTATTCTTGATTATGCTTTCACGATCATCATCTTTACCCTTGTCACCTCTATATCTTACCGTGATGCTTATATTATACCCTTCCTTTAAAATCTTCTCTCTTCCATCTCAATTTTAGAGTTGTATTTCACCCATTTTCCCTTGGATGTATCCTATTCTTTACCGCGTGTAAGCCTTGACGCAACTCCATTCTTTGTTGTACTTATACCATGGCCTCTTCTATGCCTTCATCTGTTCTCTCGTACCCTTGTCTGTTATCGCCTTTGACCCTTGGAATATTTATGTCTTCTACCTAAATGCTTACCTTGAACTTATCCTTTAAAAGCCTCTCCGTTCTTTCAACCCAGTTTGAGGGCTGTGAGTTACCTATCTCCCCCTTGATTTCTTTTCACTCCTTGTCGCCGTACATGTTTTGTCTTAATTCCATCCTTTGTTGTATGTTTTATTTGCTATCACTATCTCCTTGTCATCCATCGATCTTGCCTTGATACTCATCTTTATTCCGGCTCTTTAAAAATCTCCTCTCTTCCACCTCAATTGGAGAGTGACAGTTTACCTATCTGGCCCTTAGACGTACCCTGTCCTTTTCCATTTGTAGGTCCTATCTTAACTCCATCCTTTATGGTACTTATATCCTTGTTCTTATGCCTATTTTCCTCCTCTCCTACATCCTTGTCTGTTATCACCTTTAACCCTTGTAATATCTATACCCTTATCTTCACGCTTGCTTTGAACCTACCCTTCAAAGCCTCCTCTTTTTCATCCCTGTTCGAGGGTAATACCTCACCTACTTCATCACTGACTGCTCCCCCTTCATTGACACCTTACAAGTTTTGTCTAAAATACATCCTTTATTGTGTGTTTGTCCCTTATCACCTTAACCTATGTCATCTCTCGATCTTTACCTTGATGCTTATCCTATGCCCACATTTTAAAGCTGCCTCTTCCATTTCATTTTAAGAGTGATGTCTTACCCATCCCGCTCTTGTTCGTTCCCTATTCCTCTGTCGCGTTGCAAGTCTTGTTTTAACTCGATCTTTTGGTGTGCTTTTGGCTGCTACCTCTTGTACCTTTGTAACCACTAGACCTTTCCATGATTATTATCTTATGCCTACCATTTGAATTATCATCTTTCCCACCTCGATTTGAGAATGGTGTTTACCTACCTTGCCCTTGGTTGCATTTTCTCCCTTGTAGATTACAATCCTTCCTTTAACTCCATCCCTTATTGTGCTCGTGTCCCTATCCTACACGTCTTGTTCTTCTCCTTGTCCTTCAACAACTTAGAGAGTAGTTATTCCCTTTTCAGGAAAGTCCACCATTTAATTAAAAGGAACGTATAGCAACAAGATGTTTGTTATTATATGCCTATGCTAGTTGTCCTTGTGTTATGACCGATTTGCTTCTTTGTGATGAGTGTTGAAGTGTTGTGGCCCTTGGTCCACAATGGCATCAGTTTGCTAGGTGAGTGCTATAGAGTTAGGTAGTTGGTTGCTCTCCCTTTTCTCTCTTTAATCCATCTATGCTTACCTTTTCTATCTATACCCTTCCCTCTTGCACCTGTCCGGTTGGCATCCTACAACCTCTCTTAATCAGTCAAGATCTGAGTCGGCAACATCTTCACCAAGTGCATATCAATGCTCCTGTTAAGGGGGTTAGCCGCTAACCCCAATGAAGACAATGCGATCAACATCAACCAACAAGATCAGAGTGGCGCAGCGAAAGCGTGTGTGGGTCCTAACCCACAGGTCCAAGAGATCCTCAAGAATTGCATCAATCGGTCTCAAGCATCTGAAGGTTAAATCAACTAGTCCACAAGTTAAGCTTACAGAGTTGAAGTCAACTCAAGGAAGCCGTGAGCAATCGATGAACCAACCTTATTGTTCTTGCTAGCTTCTTCTTGAAACTTGGGGGCGAGGTTTCTGTTAAGGGGGTTAGATTTGTAACACCCTGAATTTGGGGGTGTAAAATTTCTTTTCTAATATCCATCAAATTTAGGTGTTACTTGCTGGTTCCTCTTTCCTTTCGCTCCTTTATCCATTTCTTTCCAAGCAATAGTAAATTTCTTTTGATTGATGAATTTGCTTGTTGTGAATTCTTCTCATTTGTGAGTTTGTGCTCAAGCTTGAAATTAAATCGGAGGAAGTAGAAACAAAAGAAAGAGAGAAAAGAAAGAAAAATGAATGAATAAATAAAGGAAAAAGCCCAGACCACGCCCCCTCCCCAGCCCATTGCCTGCATCCCCCTCCTGGGCCGCTCGGCCACCCCGGCCCGTGCGCCCTGGCCTCCCATCTCGGCCTCGCGGCCTGCCTCATTCTCGTGGCCTGCTCGGCCTAGCTCCCCCCCCCGCGGCCTGCCTGGCCACCCCGGCTCCTCGCTCCTAGCCGGCCCCGTGCCATCCCCTCCCCAGCGGCCCACTTGGCTAGTGGCGGCCCACGGCCGACCACCTGTCGCGCGCGCACCGGCCCAAGCCCCCGCCCGCTCTCAGCCACGCGCTCGGCGGCCCAGTGCCTGAGCCACGCGCTTGGTGGCCCAGTGCCCCCACGTCTTTCCCCCTGTCATGTGCTGCGTGGCCCACGTGGCCACAGCGCGTGCACACTCCTTCCCTGCGTCGCCTAGCGCTAGCAGCAGCCGTCCTGGCCACCAGGAAAACAGCCCAAAACACACAACATCCATGGGTCCTCTCCCACCCCCACATCTGTAAGGCCCAAAATTTATATAAGAAAAAATTAATAAAAAAATATAATAATAATAAAGTAAATATATGAGGAAAATATAATAGCAAATTCGGATATATCCAATTATACTTGAGTGTTGAAAGTTGAGAACTGGATTTGTGAAAACCAAGAATTATTTTAGAAAAGAAGTAATATAAAAGTTTTTTTATTCAACTAAATGATTATGCATATCATTAAATTATGCGCCATAAGCATTTATTTACATGAATAATTGTTGTTGAAGTAACTTTTAATTCTTAACCCACCTTCAAAATACTATTTTTCTGAAAAGAAAGGGACAAAATGAGAGTGTGTCATATTTCAAACATTTATCAAACAAATAAATTAATTAGAATAAATAGATATCTACTGCATCATGAAGGATTTTTTTAGTGAGTATTAAATTTAAATTCCTAAACTTTATCTTAGATTAGAATTTGAATTTTGTAAATCAAAAGGGAAAACGAGAAAGGGGATCTCTAATCATTTATTATGTCCATAAATAAATGTCAAGAAAAATAAATAATAAATAACAGCGATTATATTCACAATAGTATTTTTGGCACCTCAAAAATTTAAGTTCAAAAGAGGAATTTGAATTGAATTTAAAATGAGGAATTAGGAATGAGAAAAGAATATAGAAAAGAAAAAAAAACAAATTGAAACTCGCCTAGGCCGTTGTCCTCACTCTTCGCGCGACCCATCTGATCTGCATAGCCCAACATCCACCCTTCGCCGTTCTCGCTTGGGTCACCATGGTGTGGGGCCCAACTCCACAGATCCGTGCAGCCCAGTTGAATGCCAGGCCCCTGCCACTTACTTGTGGGACCAGACGTCAGGGGATCCTCCTTTAGTTGTTGAGCGACCTCCGATGGTGGTGGATCTACCGCGGGAAAACCGGATCGGCTACGGGTGTGGGAACGCTCGCGTTCGGGGTCATCTACCAGGGCTATAAATGCCTTCAGCACTCTCCGCTTGCCCCTGAACGAGCATGCCTGACCCCGTGCACTTGCCAACTAACCATACCATTACCACCAGCCGCTGCAGAAGTTCGCGCACCGTCGTCGCGCGTCCACCGGGAAGCGGGTGTGGCTGGGCTCGCTCCTCGTTAGGGTTCGTCGTGATCGCTACAGAATCGGGTGTGGCCGGATCGGAGTCTCGACGTGGATCTCCTCAGCGAGTAGTGGTTGAAGTCTGCTCGGTCTACCGCTTGTCCAGGGGTGAGTTTTTCCCTACCTGTTGATTGTAGCCATGTAGGCTAGGAGCAGTGGTGTCCAGGCGGTAGTTAGGGCTCGAATGGTGAGCTCGGTGCAGCTCGTTGCCGCGTCTGTGGAGCTCGTCCACGATGGAATAACTGAGGAAAGAAATAGAAGAGAGAGGGAGGATCGGGAGGTTGAAGATGATGGCAGGGCCGTAGATTGTAAAGCCAATGGTGCAGATTAAGTCAAGGCGCGCAGTGTTGACCGGTGTAGGGGAAGAGTGCCTGCGGCGTGCGGGCCGTCGACTCTGTGATGTAGGGCCCGGATTAGATGATGACATAAAGTTTCGCCGGGTGGTTTGTGACCGTTGATCTGATCACGTACGTGCAGGATTAGATCGCTGTGTACCCCTTCGTTCTTTTGATCCGAGACGTTGATCGGTGATCCGATGGGTTAGATCGGATCATGCCTTAATAAAACCCACGCCGTTGGATCTTTATCCAACGGTGACTGCTGTGTACCGCTTCATCAAGTGAACAGATCTAATCTGTGCCGCCAGGCATGGATCCAACGGTCTAGAATGGCGCGTACCCCTTCGCTTCGGGATTTATTCAAAAGAGACCCTATAATATTTACTAATTGACCCGCCGTCCAACCTAGTGGTAAAGTAATTATAGAAGAGCCCTGGATTTTACAAACTGAACCCCGAGCTACTCAGTATTTGTGCGCACAGTCCAGGAAACAGAGAAAATAGGAAAAATGATAATATGAATTTATTTTTAGTACAAAAATAAATCTAGAACCTTGTATAATTCATAGAAAATTCATATGAACTCCAAATTGATCCATTCCAATTTCTATAATTCTATATTATTATTATTTATCATATAGTACCTCTGTTTTGACATGAAAGTCACATCAAAATTTATAGCTTATTTAATCTTGTACACAACACATAGAATCCTTAGGAAATTCATAACTTCCCCGTTTTAACTCCGATTTGATCCGTTCAAGTTGCGTTAGTCTCATATAAATATTTACTATGCAATAACAACATTTATTATACCATGTCTCATTATTTATAGATCTGTATTTAACTTATGTTGGTTAGCCTTGTAATATGCTCATCTACTAAAATATGATCTATGGTCAATTAATAATTTAGATTAAAGTTGAATTAATTACTACTATAGGTTACCTTTTCTCTGGGATTATAAAATAAACATAGAACCTGGTGTTAATCATTTAATCACATCATAACTTGATGACCACGACTCCGATCTTAGTAGTTCTTGTTGGGGACTTGTTCTCAAGTGCTTCGGAATTAAGAACAAGGCAACACAAAATGTTAAATGTTAATGTCCTTCGTCCTTTGAACCATTATTTCCATTAGGATATAATGGTCTTCAGACGAAGGTTATAAAGGACGTACCTTCATCATCGTAATGTAAATTGATGAAAGAAGAAGCATATGAAATACGCGAGACAACATGAATAATCATATGACATCATTAATATACCTTCCTCTTATTAATCATAGATAAACAGGAACAATATTGAATTACATCTGTACCTTCGGCTTGATAGAAGGTAAATGTGTGAGCGTGACGCACGAGCGAATACCAGTCAACGTGAACAGTACGGGGGAACTGTTCTTCTATTTATAGGCATAGGACACAGCCTGTGAGAAATTACATTCATGCCCTTTACATTCATTGTTAACTAATAGTCAACTCTATGAGGACTAGATAGCCTTTCCCCCTTTAAGTCGGTTCCTTTCTCCGCCATTTAGCCGAAGCTCCCTCGCACGTAGCTTCGGAGCAATTCCAACCTTCGTCGCGATCATGCTTTTAGCTCGAGTCCGAAAGTACCTGTTCATATGCTACACTTGGAAGGTTTTTGTTAGGTCTCGTTTTTTAGGACCTTCAGAGGACGAAGTCCCCCAACAGTAGCCCCTTGCAGTATTAATTTGTTTAAGATAACGAATTCAGACTGCGATATGGACGAAGACCTTAAGCCAAAGGTCCAAAAAAACACCTTCCCTTTGCTAGAATAGCAACAGTCAATGACAGGCGGGGCCCCTTGGTTTGGAGCGCGTCGAGCGTATAAATAAGAGTTCGCACCAAGCTCATTTGGTACACTGCCTGTGCCATTTGCTTTATTTTCTCAATTTCATAGCTGTTGCTCACTAACACTTGCTAGTTTTTCAAAGCCTTTTAAGCTTCGGTTTGAAAAACATAGTTTTGTCATCTCTGAAGGAAAGAATGTCTCAGGACAAGAAGGTTGCCGCTGAGACAAAGCTTGCTAAAGAGGAGAAGCTTTTTGAGGAGAAGAAGGCTGTGAATCCATACATTGCTGGATTTATCGAGTCAATGGCAAAAACAAATACAGAAAAGATTACTAAGGAGATATTGGAGGGCCTGTCTGAAAATACTAGTGACAGTGACATTTATGATGTAGAAAGTGGTGGCGAAGATTCTAAGGATCAACCCTGGAGACCAAGCCATACCATTTTCAGAAAATCTTCCATTAAGCAAAGTCACCTCGAAAACATGAGGGGAAGATACTTTCGAGATATGTCTATTGTGAGGCTGGCGGAGACAACAACGTCCCAGCCCCTGAGGAAAACAAAGTTGTGATTTTTCGAAGCTTCTTCAAAGCTGGGATTTGGCTTCCGCTGAGTAAGTTTGTAGTTGAAGTATTGAAGACCTACCAAGTTTTTCTTCACCAGCTGACCCCCGAAGCTATATTGAGGATGGGAATCTTCGTCTGGGCAACAAGAAGCCAAGGGATAGAACCAAGTGCGAAGTGCTTCTGTAGCATGCACAAACTTTTGTATGAGACAAAGGCCACGGGAAAGAACAGTATCATAATAACTTCGATTGTTATGGGTCTATTGCCCACCCCAATGCAAGCTACCCGGTGCCAACATTCCGGAAAAGGTGGTCCAGAACCTAGATGGAGGAATGGTTTTACGTGAAGAATGACTTAAAGGCAAGAGAAGATATTAAGGAAGTTATTATGCACCCCATTTGGTCCCGCTTCGGCCTCCGAAGGCTGAAGGTTGAAATGGATGAAGCCGCCGAAGCATGCCAGAAGGCGTTTGGTACTGTCTGTTTTTTCATTGGTACAAGAGACTTAATCCAAGAGCATATAGCCTTCAGAGTATGGCCGCTTGTAGAGAACCGGGAAATGCTGAAGAAAACTGTCACCGAATCAAGCGAAGGTGAGCTAGTTCGGAAGAAGTATACTTTCAATTATGGGGATAAATTCGACGAGCCAAACGATGACTGGTTAAAATGCATTGAAGTAACAAGTGATGAACTGCTTGGATCATATTCCAAGGCAGAAGATAATGCATTGTCCACAGTCTTCGGAAGTCGGGGAAATAAGAGATTGAATAGAGTTTTTGACGCTATTGGCTTCGTCTATCCCGACTACCGTTATCCGCTGCGGGGGCAAGGGAAAAAGAGGAAAGCTACTGCTGCGGTCGCCTCGGCCGATCCTGTGCCGAAGGCTACAAGCAAAAAGATGAAGGTACTTACCCACCGGCCACGCTATATTGAACCAGCCGTGGTGCTTGAGTTTGGCGGGGAGGCTTCTTCAGCTGCTGAAACAAGAGAACTCGTTCCTCCAACACAGAAGACTGAAGAGCCTGTTATAATGCAGAAGGTACCCTCAGCTGAGCTGGCTGAGTTAAAGACTGATTAAAATAAAGCTGAAAAGCCAAATATTGAAGAAACAAAAGCGCTAGGAATTTTAAGCCCTTTACCAGAAGTAACAGTATCGAGGGCACAAAAAGGTTCTGCCGCAACTCCCAAGAGGAGAAGGATGGCAAATGTACTAGATGTGTTAGAATCAGTAAAGACTTTGAGCTCTACTCCTTCAAGGAAAGTTGCCAAGGCTTCAAAAGTGCAAACTGAAGCTGAAACAAAACCGGCTGAAATTGAAGCTGCAATAATCCAAGCTGATACCAAAGTTGGGCCTTCAGAGCCCGCTGAGAAAAAGCCTTCGGAAATTGAAGAAAGGGCAACAGAAGAAAGGGCCACAGAGCGAATTTCGCCTAAAGAGGTTACCACTCCTGCTCCTGAAGCTTTAAAAGAGACCATTGATTACATCATCCGCCATGCTTCGGGAAAGGGACTCTCTAAGGAAGGAGAACGAGAGGCTCAACATTATGCCCAAAAACTGAAATACCCGAAGGGGGTATTAGTGTTCAATGGCAGTGGGTAGGAAGATTTTTTATACTGTCTCCCGGATAATAAAGAAATATCCATATGTCAGGAGATGGGTAGAAGCTTCGGATTTCCGAAGCTAGAAGAAGGCCTTTCAGTGTTATCAAAGGATGAATTGGCTGACAGTTTAGCATATAATAGCATAAAGGTATAAAAGCTAATTTTGTATTTGAAAACGAATTGTTTCATTTGCTTATACTTGATCTTATCCTCCTCTTGCAGGGCCTAATCCTTAGCAATGCCCTTAGAGCACAGAAAAACATTGAAGATAAAGGGTATACAATGGCTCTGAACAACCTTCGTTCAGAGGTGATTGAACTAAGGAACGAAGGCCTTGAAAAAGACAAGATATTAATTTCATTGATAAACAAAATAAAAGAAGACGACGCTATCTTCAAGGCTCAAGCTGAGGTTCAAAAGAATGAGATCGAAGAGCTTCGGAAACAACTAGCAGAAGCCAAGGAAAAATGCGCTGTTGCAGAAGCTGATCGAGAGGCCAGCGAATATTGGAAAAATTATTTTGAAAAAATAGTTGAAGAACTTCGCGCATCCAAGGAGAGATGTTTTGAAAATCTTTGGGCTGCATGAAGAAGATAAAAGCTAGCTTCGCCAACATAGGTGCCTATTCAAACGAAGATAACTTCATACGAGGCGACCCTGAGGGTGTTATCGAGTAGATCAACGGAGAAGCCGAAGCTTTTGAAGAGATTTTAGGTGATCGTGGGGATGTCTGTGCGTTCTCTGGTGCGAGAGGAGTTTCAGCTATCTTGGAGAAGGCGGGTTGTAATCATGTTAAAACCTTGGCCCAGGCCGAAGCTGCCCTCTCTGTGGATGACACAAAGGATCCCTCGACCGAAGCAAGTTTTCTTGGCGGAAAATTTTTCACTGACATCTGGGAGAATGGTGGCAGAGAAATGGCCCACGAGATAATTAAGAAGAGCGAAAAAGATATTCATGACGCTCTAGAAGCAGCGAAAGAAACTGAGAAAGCTGCAGAACTCGAGAGACGGATAGGTATCGTTTAATTGGTTTTAGCTTCGTTGTTTGTTTTCGTGGCTTCGAACTGATTGATTTTTTCTATCACAGCTGAATTACCTCCTCCACCGGAGCCGTTCTACCCCCTGGCCGACCCGGAGACAAAGAAAGCAATAGAAATTATCAACATAGCTGAATCTATTGTTGACGAAGTCGTCAACAAGTTGCTTAACGAAGTTGCGGAAAAAGTTCTAAAGGAAGAGTAGTAGTTATTGTAAAAACGTTCTTAGGTGATTATTGTAACATTTGTTGGACTAAGTCTGTAATATTTAATGTGTATAGTTTTAAATCTAATATGTAAACTCTTCTGCAATTCACTTCTTTGCGATGCATGAAACTTTTTATATACATACCGTTTTTGAGCCCTCGGCGAAAAAACACCTTCCCTTCTTTTCATGCTTCATAAAGAAGAATACTTATGCTTTGTGAGAATATCCGTACTTTGTAAAGAGCATCCAAGCTTCGTAAAAATATCAATGCTTTGTGAACAATAGATCTCTTCTTCCTCATCAAAGCTGATGAAACTATAATTCTTAGTTTACTCTGTGCCTTAGCACCTTTTCATTTTTGTGAAGCATTCTCCAAAGGTCGGCTTTGTTTCCAATTCGTGTCATTGGTGTGATATGATGTATGATGTGATGCTATGTGATATGATGCGATGATATGATGCAAAGAATGATGCTAATGCCGAAGACACACGCCCTCGCTGAAACACACAATCTCTGCGTCCCCTTAGGAACGATCAAAATCTCTTTGCCGTTTATTTTTCGGCTTCACCGCTTATTTTTCGGTGTAAGTTCTGCATCCCCTTAGGAACATCTTTTGAACTTCTTCTCCTTCTATTTCGGCGGTATTTTTCGCGTTGACTTTTCGTGCTTCGCCTTATATTTCTGCGGTATTTTTCGCGTTGACTTTTCATGCTTCGCCTTATATTTCGGCGGTATTTGGCTCTGCATTCCCTTAGGAACGACTTTTGAGCAAAAAACTTACTCTGCGCTCCCTTGGGAATGACTTTTTAAGCTTCGGCAAGACTTTTGCTGTGCTCCCTTAGGAACGATTTTTGAAGCTTCGACAATTTTTGAGCTTTGTAAATCTGTGAAGAAGATATATTTCATTTTAACAGAAGCGAAACTATTACAAAGAATTAAAAGTAGATTTGCATTACATGTCCTTTATTAAAAAACAAAATGGCATAGTGTAAAAAAGTGCTTCAGAGGGTAGGATATCTCTTAATAGATGTGCTTTGACTCCGGCGCATTACTGTTAACTGTGCGAGCTTCAGATTCCTCCCTGAAATCCCTCTGTTGCTGGGTGTGCTGGCTCCCTTCGGGCTACTGACCCCATGAATAAGTTGGTTGTAGTGGTAGCGAAGGTGGAAGCTGTGGCCAAGAAGCCTGTGGCTGACTAGCCGAAGCAACAGAAGCTGCAGAGTGATTACCCACATATTCTGTATGTAGGGTGAATGGCACGAAGCAGTGTGTAAGATCTGCTTCGGTTGATTCTATCGAGCTTCAGCTTCTTCAATCTCCCTCTGCTTTTAGATAGCGATTTGACACATTCTTGTAGTATGGCCCTTGTCTTCACCACAAAATAAGCAGTAGATCTTCCTGGGTTGATCCCCATATCTTCCTCCGAAGCCCCTGGCACCTCTGCCTCTTGGAGTTGGCAGCCGAAAAGAGCTTTGTTGCTACCCCGAAGATTGTGAGGTATATTGTGGCCTCTGCAGCTGACCTCCTTTGTCATCATTCTGAGTGGAGTTGCGAATTGACTTGACATGCCTCGGGTGGATTCTTCCTCCGAAGCCCCTGGTCATTTCAGAGAATCTGTAAGCTTCCTCCCTTCTTTAGCGGAAGTCATTGTCAGCCCGAATGTATTCGTCCATCTTTTGAAGCAACTTTTCTAGAGTTTGTGGGGGCTTCCTGGCGAAATATTGGGCGGTAGGTCCTGGGCGAAGACCTTTGATCATGGCCTCAATGACAATCTCATTGGGCACTGTAGGCGCTTGTGCTCTCAATCGCAAGAACCTTCATACATATGCCTAAAGGTACTCTTCATGGTCTTGTGTGCATTGGAATAGGGCCTGAGCTATGACCGGCTTTGTTTGAAAGCCTTGGAAACTAGTGACCAACATGTCCTTAAGCTTCTGCCACAATGTGATTGTCCCTGGCCGAAGAGAAGAATACCATGTTTGAGCTACATTCCGCACTGCCATGATGAAGGACTTCGCCATAACTGTGGTATTGCCTCCATACAAAGATATAGTTGCTTCGTAGCTCATGAGAAACTGCTTTGGATCTGAATGCCCATCATACATGGGATGCTGAGGTGGCTTGTACAATGGGGGCCATGGAGTAGCCTACAGTTCTGCTGCCAAGGGAGAAGCATCATCAAAGGTAAAGGTATCATGATTAAAATCATCATACCATCCATCTTCGTTGAATAGGCCTTCCTGACGAAGCTCCCTGTGCTGGGGCCTTCGGTTTTGTTCGTCTTGAGCAAATGGCACACTTCTTCAGTAGCTTCGTCGATCTGCCTGTGAAGGTTAGCTAATCGTGCCATCTTTCCTTCTTCCTTTGTACTTGTTGATGGATGATCTCCATATCCCCGATCTCTTGGTCCAACTCCTCCTCCTAGAGTGTTGGACTGGTGGCTTTCCTCTTCTGGCTTCGAGCCTCTCGAAGAGAAAGAGTTTCTTGGTTTGGGTCCAGCGGCTATAGTGCAGCGGTCCCTGGTGCTGAAGCTTTCTTTAGCGGCATGACAAAGGTTAGTGCTTGCCGAAGGTGGTCGAAAAGGGTTCACCGGAGGTGGGCGCCAATGTTGGGGACTTGTTCTCAAGTGCTTCAGAATTAAGAACAAGGCAACACAAAATGTTAAATGTTAATGTCCTTCGTCCTTCGAACCATTATTTCCTTTAGGATATAATGGTCTTCAGACGAAGGTTATAAAGGACGTACCTTCATCATTGTAATGTAAATTGATGAAAGAAGAAGCATATGAAATACGCGAGACAACATGAATAATCATATGACATCATTAATATACCTTCCTCTTATTAATCATAGATAAACAGGAATAATATTGAATTACATCTGTACCTTTAGCTTGACAGAAGGTAAAAGTCCGAGCGTGACGCACGAGCGAATACCAGTCAGCGTGAACAGTACGGGGGAACTGTTCTTCTATTTATAGGCACAGGACGCAGCCTGTGAGAAATTACATTCATACCCTTTACATTCATTGTTAACTAATAGTCAACTCTATGAGGACTAGATAGCCTTTTCCCCTTTAAGTCGGCTCCTTTCTCCGCCATTTAGCCGAAGCTCCCTCGCACGTAGCTTCGGAGCAATTCCAACCTTCGTCGCGATCATGCTTTTAGCTCGAGTCCAAAGGTACCTGTTCATATGCTACACTTGGAAGGTTTTTGTTAGGTCTCGTTTTTGAGGACCTTCGGAGGACGAAGGCCCCCAACAGTTCTCGATCCCACGATCTCGTAGCAACGTGTAGAATATTCTTGTTCAGTTTGTACTTATGTTTGGTGTGATGTTAATTTTATCTATACCATGTATGTATGTTTGTATTGCTACGACTAGCGTGATGTCATGAGGATTTGAAGAATCACCCTGGTAACTGGAATCTCAAGTGCTAGACAAGTTGTGCCCTTGATCCACTTTTGTTACCCAATAATATTCTTTATTATCATTATTCCTGCATAGGTTTAATTTTGATGAGACCCAATAGGTCACCCTAGATTGTTATTCCATTTTATCTTGTTACCCCTGAATCACATGGGTAGCTTTTGCTATTGCTCTATATGGTTTCAGGATTAATATTTCATTATATCCATGTTCCAATTATTCTGTTATTTTATTTATGTTGATGACAAGATCATTATATTATTGTTAATTGGAACATGGAGCTTAACTTGAGAAACACGTGCCACCACAAGGGAGGAATGGGACCCCTTGGCTAACTAATTAGGAAAGCTAGTGGAATACTACCTTACCCAAAAGGGGCAAGGGCAGTAGGGGAGTTGCATGCAAGGAGGTTCTCAGGTTGATTTTGCTGCGATGACGGTCAGACGAGGGATTCTTGCAAGTGCTCTTCTTATAAACTGTAGTGGGTTTTCGGAAGCTAGTGGAACTTTGTAAAGGCCTCGTAGTGGATCCCTAGCCATTCACCTTGGTAGTGTCTAAGGGCCTTGCAAACCCTGGCGACATGGGAAACACGACTTGTGGGTAAAGGGTACAACCTCTACAGAGTGTAAAACTGGTATACTAGCCGAGCTCATGGTCAAGAGCAGCTCAGGAGTCTCACATGATTAATCTATGGAACTTAAATTCAATTTTTCATTTGCATCTGCATGGGATTATTTATTATTAATTTTGTTCTATTATTATGTTTTGATATTTACTTACATCTAGTAATTGCTAATAAAATTTTGACCAACTTTAAAAGCAATGCTCAGCTTTAACCATTCTCTTTGGTAAGCCTTACACTTTACATGATCTCCCATCTTTGGTGAGTTCATGTCATATTATTCCCCACAACTTGCTGAGCGATGAACATGTGTGAGCTCACCCTTGCTGTCTCACACCCCCCATAGGAGAAGAACAAGTGGTTCAAGAGGAGCCGCATATCGAGGATTTCGATTTGATCTAGGTGGTGTCTCCTAGTTGACTTTCTGGCGCCAAGGATGAATTTTAGATCCTGTTATATTTATCTTTTATTTTGTAAGACTTCCTCTATGTAATAAGTACTCTGATTATATTGTGACACTTATCTCTATACACTCTGTTATTATATATGTTGTCTTCTTTGGTACATGTATGAGATGCACCCGGCTTTGTCCCTTAGAAACCGGGTGTGACAACGTCTCCCTCTCCTCGATGCTGCAAGCAGACCGACGAGCATGGCCCTGTGGCTGATGCCAGCCGACCGCGCAAGGGCGCGCATGCAGCCCTGCCCCTGCTCCCTGCTAGCCTGCACGCCCAACACAAGGAGAGCAAGCCATGGAAGGTTGCTCCACGTTCACGGAGGCCAGGTCCTGTAGATGCTCCTAGTGTCGCTCGACTGAAACCGCCGCACCGGGGCCCGTCCTCGCCATGTGCTCACCTCCCCCACACCACAGCCCCACCCGGAGCCGCGCAACCCCGCCTCCCCGTGCCCTCGCGCGCGCGTCGATGTGACTTGCTGCCCGTGGCTGGCGCGGTTGGTCCAGCCATGGCGTGGCCCGGCCAGTGCCCCACGCTCGCGTCCGGCACAGCCCGCGTGTGTGCCCTCGTCGTGGCCAGCGTGGCCTACGCAGCCCCGACTCGATTTTTGCGCGGCCCCAGCGCAGCAGCAGTCTCGCCGTTCTCGTTCCTCACCTCGAGCTCGTCCGGTCGTCCGCCGTCGTTGCGAGGTGAGCATCGTCTACGCGTTAGTAACCTCGTTTCACCATGTCACACGTTTTAAATAACTAATTATGTTTTTGTTTAACTAACGTTAATTAATTAGACTTTTCAATTAAACTAATTTATAGTTATTAACTTGCGCTTTATAAATGCACGTCGACGTGATTAATATTAACTCAAACGTTTTGCCCTAATGTTCGTTTAATATAAATGCGATGTTTATTTAGTTTATCTCGAGTATCGCGTGCGCGGTTTTGCACGTGGTTACGTGCTAATCCGCGTGTCATTCGCACATGTCGCGCGTGCTATTTTGCGCGTCGTTCGCATGTGTCGTGCGTGCTATTCGCACGCGTTGTCACACATCGTGTGCGTATGTCGCGTGTGCCATTTACTAGTATCGCGCGTGCTGTTCCGTACGTGGTGGCGTGCTGGTTCGCGCGTCGTTCGTGCCGGTCGCGCGTACTGTTTCGTGCGTCGTTATCGTGCTATGTCGCGCGTGTCCACGCGTCGTTCGCACGTTGTTGTGTTGTTTCTGTGTCGTAAACTCACCTCGCTTAGAACCGCTCGTGTTAATTAAATTTCTTATTTAATTGATAACTGTTAGTGTAACAGATTAATCAAAACTAAATGGTAGATATTATTTATATTTGATAATGTCGAATTAAATGTTATGGTTAATATTTGTTTAGCGTAAACCCGTTAACTTCTTGACCATAGCTTCGAGTTCGACATTTCTTTTCCTCGCGTGACCGTAGTAGCGCACTCTATTTTGTTTTACATGTTTTTATTATGTTTTTCTTGGCATGGTGTAATGTTCTTATGAATATAAATGTTTGTTTGCTGTGTCTGTTCGTCTTCGTTTCGCGTTGCGATTAGATTGCGATCAGTTCCCGAGCTTCGAGGGATCGAAGATCAAGCTTCAGCGACCATGTGATCAGGTTCTTCGAGTTCTACAAAGTTGAAGACCCTGAGCATCTGTCTGGTGAAGGCAAGTGTCCCTTGACTCATCTATATCCTACTCATTTTATAATTCACTCCCCGCATTTACACAATTTATACCTAAGGACTGACTAGCTTTTGTTTATCATGTCCTTGTTTACCTATGTGGGTTGGGTTATTTTGTTTTAGCTTTGTGCACTACCAGAATCGACGGCTTTGTCGAGTGCCTGAAGCACTCGACAAAGCCTTAAAAACACTCGGCAAAGGCTTTGCCGAGTGTCGCACTCGGCAAAGAGGGCTCGGCACACAGTAAATCGGCAAAGCCTTCTTTGCCGAGTACTTTTTCTCGGGCACTCGGCAAAGTGGTTTGCCGAGTGTCAGAGAACACTAGGCAAAGAAAAACAGCCGTTACGGTGCCGGTTGACGGAGACGGCGTCTTTCCCGAGTGTCCCAGGTGACACTCGGCAAAGACGGCTCCTTTGTCGAGTGTTTCCTAATACACTCAGCAAAGAATTTACCTTTTTGCCGAGTGTCTACTACCTACACTCGACAAAGAATCCACCAGAGGGGTCCCCATGTTAGGTACTTTGCCGAGTGTTTATTATGGCACTCGGCAAAGCATGCTTCTTTGCCGAGTGCTAGAGCCATTACACTCGGCAAAGAACCTATACCGGTGCCCAGGTCTTGGCTCTTTGCCGAGTGCTATGGTCCTGACACTCGGCAAAGCACCTCTTTGCCGAGTGTCACACTCGACAAAGTGACCAGTACACACCTTTTTTATTTGTTTTCCCTATTTCATCCAAACAAACAAAAGATATTCACAGATATCACATATATACATCATAGATCATCACAGACATATATAGCCAACACAAACAGTATTAACACAAATTCTGACATAAGTATTCAACATAAGTTGAGAGGTTCTCAACACAAACAGTATTAACAGAAGTTCAGAAGTATCAACACAAGTTCACAAGCTCTGACAAGTATTCAACATAAGTTTTGTGTTCGAAACATTGAAAACATAACTCTCATGGAGGTGGGCGGTTCGACTGGTGCTGCGTTGGGCTGAACCCTTCATGAGGGTTGTTGGATGCCGCCCCAGATTGGTCCTGCATAGAGAAGAGATTGCATGTGTTATACCAGATGCATTACCAACATGTAACTACAATTTTGATACTCACAGGAGTTTGGAACAGAGCAGGGTCAACTGTAGGGAACAATGGAGGTGGCGAAGCGAAACCATGTGCGGCGCCAAGGCTCTGCATGTACTGGAACATCTCCGCCATCCTCTAATCAGCCGCTACCTGCTCCGCCATTATCCTCGCCTCCATCTCTTGACGTTCCCTCCTCTCTTCTTCTAGTTGGGTCTGTAATATTACAAGCCAACGTTATAGTAACTCAAAGATAAGGTATATAACTCAAGGAAGGATGAGTTACAGAAGCACTAACCTCGAGTTGTTGTATGCGATGCTGTGAGCTATCGTGCCGAGGTCGTATGGCTGGACTCGAGCCCGTGCTCCTTGCTCGCACCTGAGACAGAGTGGGAGTGGAGGACGAGTTGATTGCCCCGTCAGCAATCCAGTACCGCCCATGTCTCTTGCCTCCTCCGACCCTCATGAGCACATCGGGGTCGATCGGCTCGGTGCTCGGATCATAATCTAGGCCATGGACCTCCTGCGCCATGGCGATGTAGTCATGAAGGAGGCTGTAGACGGCGGGGTTGGTGTAGGCCTTGGGCCCGTCATCCGGGTTGTAGGTGACGTCGGACGTCGCCTTGCCCTTATGAGCCATAGCATAGGCCGAGAAGGTGGAGCAAGGTCGGCCACCATGTGACGTCGACTGCAAGAAAACTAACGAGATAGTTAGAAATAGTATCTAATCCAGTGCTATATACCTAAATTAAAAAGAGGGCATACCCATGCTTCGGCATATTGGCCCAGGCTCCGGCTGCCTTGGTGGTGGGAGGGACCTTGCATCATCATACGCCGTTCCCGGCTAGCGTTGTGCGCCTCGTCCCACTCAGCCAAACACCACCTGTCCACCATCTACTCCCAGCACAGAGGATGTGCGGTGCACCAATGTGGTATCATCTACAAAGTAAACACGTAAAGTGTATATCAGAAGATAAAATAAAATTCATGCATGGAGTACTGGTACCAAACATGCATGACTTTACCTGCAGGTACTGGTCCCTGGTCAATGACATGGTTCGGGCTTGCTGCTTGGTCACCTTCTCTCCAAGGACGGAGCCGTGGTAGGTGACGATGGCCTAGATTCGGGCCTCATAGTGCATGTCCACGATGAGCTTCTTACATCTCGTGGTGGCTGCCACATCCGCCCTAGCCTCGTATCCAGCCTCGCATCTGAAGAAATCCTGCATACAAAAACGATGTATCCATACATTATTTCAAGAATTTGCAACGAATGCGATATATTTTACATTATACTAAGACTTACCCACAGCTCTTGCTTCACCCGCTCTGCCTTGTTATTGAATTCCCGGCCGTCCTGGTCTACTGCATCGGGGGCGACGACATAGTGGTCGAAGGTGTAGGCTAGGCCGTCACTCCGGCGTACTCAACCAGTCCAGGGAAGTATTCCCTGCACAGCAGGCCGAGGATGCCATTAGGGGGCAACGATGACCCCCAACATAATCCACAACCGTCCAAGACCTGTCCAAGTGATAAATAAAAGTGTTAGTTTATATTATGATTTGAACACATAATATGAACAAGAATGAAGAACATAAAGTTACATACCTCTCCCCATCCGGATGAATCAGCGGTCGCCTGTCCCGAAGTATGGGACACTAAGGGAGACTCGCGGGACCTCGCAGGTAGATGCTCCTCGAACCTGAGGCGCTAGAACCTGAGGCGTCCTGCTGTTGGTCGTCATCGTCCTAAGGCGCCGCCTGCTGCTGGACAAGGTCGTCCTGAGGCGCCGCCTGCTCTGCCTCGTCCGCCGTCCTACTCCTCCTCCCCCCTCCTCCTCAGCCAATTACCACCGACCATATTTGTCCAAAAACCTGCAATTAAGAGTAAACAAATAAGCACATATAAAAATATGTATTTAAGAACAGGTGCAAAATAAAAAGTCATATAGCATTACATCGATTAAAAATAATCTTCATATGTATCGGGGTTAGCCAGATCATAACTCTCATCATCACTATCAACCATTTCAATCTCAACACCATCGGAAGGCGCAAGTTCGTCATTAATGTCATTGCCTTCAAGGATTACTAAGTCATTATCATTTTGCACCTCATCATCCTCCTCGTCAACAACCATTTCAATATCTACGTCCATTCCGATAGCTTCGGTTAAGTCTATCTCAAATCGCCCTTCTAGCCCATCTTCTTGGAAGAACTCTCCATCATATGTGTCCGGGTCTAAGTTGTAATCTTCATCGTTAGGAACAGGTAACCTCCCGTGCGGCGATACCTTATACAAAACATCCCAACCCTTAAGATGTTCTTTCGTTTGGTACGCATATGGGAGATAATACACTTGTGTGGCCTGTTGGGCCACGATATAGACATCGTCTCCTGGTATGGTGGAATCTTGTCGAATTTCGACTATCCCAAGATTTGAATGTGTCTGTCTCGTCACTTGAGGGTCAAACCAATGACATTTGAATATCACTGGAGTAAGAGGTTTGGAACCATAAAAATTGACCTCATATATTTCTTCGATTCGTCCAAAATAATCGACATCGTCAAGGCCGGGCGTAAAGACTCCAGAACACGTTGTTTTCCGATTAGGCGGACTTTTGTCGTAGTTTGTTGTGCGAAAATGGTATCCATTGACGTCATACCCAGAATATTTCTTGACCCTATAAGCAAAGTCGTTGGCTACTTGTCTCAACTCGGCACTCATAGACGGGTCTCTTTGGCCCTGCAAGTATTCACAAGTTAAAAGACGCTAAATTGAGTTCAAAGATGTATCTCTTTTACAAACTAAGCACATACCTTATGTTTGAACCAGGAAATGAAATCGAGCAACCCATTTCTCGCACCCTTTCTAAGAAGAGTGTCATATTCCTGTGGAGTGGGGTCCCTTGATTGACGCCAGAATTCATGAAGAAATTGTTCCATGTATGGCGTCACCTCTTCAAGGTTGGTCAATACATATAGCATGATATGCCGCCACTCTTCATGTGTCAGGGTCTTAGTGGTCGAGCCACTTGCGCTTTCGAGTTGGCCATGAAATATGCTAAGGATCGATTCATTGTCGCCATCATTGTAACGAGAGGGTGGATTATGCACGCTCGATAGTTTGTCACCATAATAAGTTGTTGTGAAGTTTGACACCTCCTCTAGAATGTATGGCTCTGCAATGAAAGCCTCGATTTTGCATTTATTTCTACATTTCTTTCGAATAGTCTTTAGACATCTCTTGATCGGATAGCACCAACGTCCCTGCACAGGCCCCCCCATTCGTGCCTCATAGGGGAGATAAAGAATCAAATGCTGCATGGGATTGAAGAATCCGGGTGGAAATATCTTCTCAAGCTTACACAGTAATATGGGTGCCAATCTTTCCAAGTCTACAACCACGGTCCGAGATAACTCTTTTGCACAATGCTGACGGAAGAAATAGCTCAACTCTGAAAGCGCTAGCCAGACATGCTCAGGGACATAGCCTCGAACCATCGCAGGAAGAATACGTTCAATCCATATGTGGAAGTCATGACTCTTCATCCCTAAGACTCGCATAGTAGATAAGTTCACCCCCTACTCAGGTTAGCTGCATACCATCAGGAAACATCAACATCTTGATCCACTGAAGTACTTCCTTCCTCTAGGCCCTGCTTAGGACGAAATCGGCCTTAGGCCTTCTCCACGTCTTTCCGCCACTTGGCGGCTTCATCTCTAGGTTTGGTCTATGAAATAACGCTGCTAGATCCACTCTTGCCTTTACGTTATCCTTTGACTTATCAGGAATGTCCATAATTGTTGCCCATAGTGCCTCGACAACATTCTTTTCAGTGTGCATCACGTCAATGTTGTGTGGAAGGAGCAGGTCGTCATAATAGGGGAGCAGAGTCAAGCTAGACTTATGTGTCCACATATGCTGCTCACCATATCCCACAAAACCACCTTCTGTATTGGCCACAAGCCCATCTATCTGTTGACGAATTTTGGCACTAGTCATCGTTGCAGGTGGGTGGTCTATCACTACGACACCTTTCGTAAAATTCTTGATGTCTAGGCGGAATGGATGGTCAGGAGGGAGAAATTGTCGATGTTTATCGAAGGACGAATATTTGCCACCCTTTTTCAACCAAATGAACTTGAGAGCTTCCTTGCAAACTAGGCATGGGAACTTAGCATGAACACACCAGGCGCAGAATAGCCCATACGTCGGTAAGTCATGCATGGAGTACTGGTACCAAACATGAATTCTGAAGTTTGTCTTTGTAGCTCGGTCATACATCCATACCCCTTCCTCCCAGGCACGTACCAATTCATCGATCAAAGGCTCCATGTACACGCCCATTTTATTCCCCGGATGTTCGGGAATTATCAACGACACGAATATATTCTGCCTTTGAAAGCACACACCAGGGGGAGATTGATTGGGATAACAAACACGGGCCAACATGTGTACGGGGCAGCGCTCATTCCATAGGGATTGAACCCATTTGTGGCCAACACAACACGTACATTACGAGCCTCTTCGGCTTTCTCATGGTGAATGGCATCAAAGTGTTTCCATGCTTCACCATCGGATGCGTGCACCATCTTGTCAGGATTGTATCGTTTTCCATTTTTGTGCCATGTCATTTGTTCCATGGATTCCTCTGTCATGTACAGACGCTGGATCCTCGGTATGAACGGAAGGTGCCGTCGGATTGTCAAGGGGATGTCGAGCTGCCTCTTCTGTCCATCACCAGAGTCTACCTCCATGAACCTAGACGATTTACACTTGGGACAATACTTTGCCTCCGCGTATTCTTTCCTAAATAGCACGCAGCCCTTCGGACAAGCATGGATCTGCTCATACGTCATCTTGAGTGCACAAAGGAGTTTATGTGCCTCGTACACGCTCTTTGGCAGAACGTGATCATCCAGAAGCAGGCTCCCAATAACCGTCAACAAGCCATTGAATGTGTCTCTACTCATGTTGTACTGCGACTTGAATGCCATTACACGTCCAATGGCATCCAGTTGAGAAACCTTTGTCTGGCCGTGAAGGGGCTTCTGTGCCGCATCAAACATGTCGTAGAACGCCTTTGCAGTCGGCTCTGACTCATCATCCATACATCCTCCCGTGTACTGTGCCTCCTGATAGTCGTTCAACATATCTGCTACCCCCGCATCCACGTCATAATCCTCGACGCGTTGTCACAGCACCTCCTCTCTCGTACGATGTGCTTCACCATGAAATATCCACCGAGTATAGCCCGACGTAAATCCATTCTTCCAAATATGTTCTACCATGGCCTTCTTTGGTTTTCTTTTCCGGTTGGCACATTTGCTGCACGGGCATGGGACTAGACTCGCTCCTTTAGCAGCTTCGCCATATGCCCGTTCCACGAAATCATCAGTATTTCTAATCCATTCAGTGGTGACATCGTTCCTTCCTCTACGGCCAGTGTACATCCACTCACGGTCCTCCATCCTCTAACAGAAGCCTATCAATACAAAATTTCGGCAGCACCTCCCCTACACGGGGAAGTTACGAAATCCTGCAAATAAAAGTATCAGCACGATGGCTGACATCCACGCATAATTCACATCTATATATATTCAATCCATCAGAGATAACACAACAAGACTACATATTAACTTAAGCATACATGTATATAAATTTGACTCAGTATTAAACCTAATTATTTCATATAAATCACCTTGGAGGTTTTGTCGCGGGCGTGACGGCGGGTCGCGGGCGAGACAACGGGGTGCGAGCGACGGTCGAGGGCGCGACAGTCGAGAGCGTGGAGGGCGTGTGCGGTCGGCCGAGGGCGAGGGGCGCGGGCATGGCGGCTGGGTGAGGGCGAGGGGCGCGGGCGCAGCGGCCGGGCGAGGGCAAGGGGCGAGGGCGCGGTGGTCGGGCGAGGGCGAGTCGCGGTGGCCGGGCAAGGGCGCAACGGGCGGGTGCGCGGCGACGGCGGCGAGGGCAGGGGCGCGACGGCGGCGAGGGCAGGGGCACGGCGGGCGACGGCGCAGCGGGCGAGGGCAGGCGGGCGCCGACGAGGGCGTGGCGGGTGAGGGGCAGGGGCGCCGGCGAGGGGCAGGGGCAGCGGCGCGGCGGCGTGGGGCGGCGGCGTGGCGGCGTGGAGAGAAGAGAGTGAGAGAGTGAGAAAGAAATGACTTACAACATGCTACGTACGAGAGCTTTGCCAAGTGCCCGTGATCTGACAATTGGCAAAGGCTTCTTTGCCGAGTGTCATCTCTAAACACTCGGCAAAGTACATTTTTATTTTTTTTATTTTCCCAACCAAACTTTTTGTGGTGTGTTCCTATACTATGTAGACCTACATGTACCATTTTGGAACAACTATAACATTGTTTTCAATAGCTAGTAGATTTAGTTTGTTTATTTGAATTTCTTCGGAAAATTCAGATTTGAACTGCAAGTCACTCAAAACTTGGAAAACCGTGCATGCAAAAATGATACACATGCTATTTAGCACAAGTTACGACCGATTTCAGGAGCAAACCGGAAACTTCGAGCACCATGCTCACTCAACGTGGCCGTGAACTTGCCATCCAGTTGTTTAAAAATTGTATAAAACACAAACAAAGTCAAAAAATCATGAAACTTGTCCACGTGTCTTGATATCATATGTAGAGGTTGTGATAAAAATTTGAGAATGTTTTGAGAAAGTTGAGACGTACTATGTGTAGAAACCTTGGAGTCCCACACATGAAATCATAGAGTTTCAAAGTAGTTCTCCTAGGTTTCTACACATAGTACGTCACAACTTTCTCGAAACATTCTCAAATTTTTATCACAACCTCTACATATGATATCATGACACGTGGACAAGTTTCATGATTTTTTTGACTTTGTTTGTGTTTTATACAATTTTTAAACAACTGGATGGCAAGTTCACGGCCATGTTGAGTGAGCATGGTGCTCGAAGTTTCCGGTCCGCTCCTGAAATCGGTCGTAACTTGTGCTAAATAACATGTGTATCATTTTTGCATGTACGGTTTTCCAAGTTTCGAGTGACTTGCTGTTCAAATCTGAATTTTCTGAAGAAATTCAAATAAACGAAATAAATCTACTAGCTGTTGAAAACAATGTTATAATTGTCCCAAAATGGTACATGTAGGTCTACATAGTGTAGGAACCTACCACAAAAAGTTTGGTGGCCAAAATAAAAAAATAAAAATGTACTTTGCCGAGTGTTCAGAGATGACACTCGGCGAAGACTCTGCTTTGCCGAGTGCCGGCTTTCGGCCCGCGGCAAAGGCTGACGACCGTAAGCTGTAGATGGTCGCTAACGACCCTTTGCCGAGCGCCGTCTTTGCCGAGTGTTTGCCGCTCGGCAAAACAGTGTTTGCCGAGTGCTTCTCTGTGCCGAGTGTCACACACTCGGTAAACAAGTTCTTTACCGAGCGCAGGACTTTGCCGGGTGCGGATCTTGGTAAAGTCTTCTTTGCTGAGTGCCTGAAAAAAAACACTCGGCAAAGATCATGGCACTCGACAAAGGCCCAGATTCCGGTAGTGATGCTAGTGCTTCACATTAATCAATGAACATGATGAGATTATTTATGATACGCTGTTTTTCCTTTTGATTATGATGATGATACCGTGACATTTAAGGGGACTCGAGTGGTTTCTCGAGTGCCTCTCCGTAAGGACTAGTTTGTTGGATGACCGCCCAGGAAAACAGTGCAACCATGAGAGTGGTATGGGACGCCCTTGGCTAAGTAATTAGGGAAGTCTTATGTTGGGTGCTGGTTTTGGTCATTGGGGAATGGAGGCATATGTTATGGCTCCTATATTCTTGCTCAGGGATTTTGGTACGGGCATCGCCCCATGGCTTTTTTTCCTGAGGGCAGAGGTATAGGTTTTGGTACGCCAGATGGTCTCTATGGCAATGGTGGCATCTGTTATGGCTCCAATAATCTCACTTAGGGATTTTGGTATGGGCATCGTCCCATCACTTTCCCTGAGGGCGGAGGTATAGGTTTGGTACGCCGGATGGTCACTATGCAATGGTCATTTCCAACATTCGC
Organism: Zea mays; assembly: GCF_902167145.1. Classification (NCBI taxonomy): domain Eukaryota; kingdom Viridiplantae; phylum Streptophyta; class Magnoliopsida; order Poales; family Poaceae; genus Zea; species Zea mays. The sequence continues at coordinate 79,927,591 of NC_050096.1, read as the reverse complement.
ATAGTGGGGACCCTAGGGAAAAACCACGTAGTGAGACCCAACTAGGTTACCTTGGTAGTGATCAATGGAGAGTCATGATCTCTGGGCAAAACGAGAATCACGGCTCATGGGTAAAGTGTGCAACCTCTGCAGAGTGTCATGAAACTGATATACCAGCCATGCTCGCGGTTATGAGTGGCCAAGGGAGCTCCATTGATTAGAGACACATTGATCAGAGATGTTTTTGTTACAGATGATGATGAGGATAATGTTGGTTTCTATTATGATTATGATTATGATTTCAAGTATTCTTTCCGTTTGGAAGGAGTACTTTTGGGCTAACAACTTGGGTTAATATTAAAACCTGGCTCTCTACTAGTTATAATTACCTGACCAACTAAAAGCAACTGCTTGACCCTAACCCCACATAAAGCTAGTCCACTTCAGCCAAATGGGACATTTGCTGAGTACGTTGATGTGTACTCACCCTTGCTTTCACAAAACACCAGGTTGCCTTTGGTGCAATCTATGCTCAGGTAAAGAAGAAGGTGTCGAGGCAGATCTCTAGGAGTTCCAGGACTTCGACGAGTTCGAGGATTAGGCTAGCGACCTCCCCAATCAGCTGCCTGTGGTGAGTTTTATTTACATTGGCTACGTTTCTATTATGTGCACTTTGATTTATATTATGTAAATGACTCTAGTCTATAATATTATCACTTAATCTTTATTATTATTCAAAGCATTATGCCATGATGAGTCATTTATGTAATCGCTATGTCCGTGAATTTCTGATCCTAGCACATACATGGTTCGCATTCGGTTTACCTTCTAAAACCGGGTGTGAGAGTCATCTCCTAGTCAACTATGGTTGCTGGATTGTTGTCTTCGTATGATGTAATTATTTAACTAATTTATATAGAACTCCATTATATAATAAAGATGTGACATTCGTTTCTGTACCATGAGTCATCATATATGTGAGACTTGGTACCAGCACACTTGGTGAAATTTACGCCACGGTTTGGTGCCCCTAAAACCCGTGTGTGACAGAAGTGGTATTAGAGGAATGTTGATTGTAGGACGTAACCTAGATAGAACTGGACAAGCCTTACCTACTTACATTTGCTACTCTGATTCTTTCTAAACTTTTCTTAATCTTTTCTCATCTGTTGCTACTTTTACTCTGATTATTTTTACTTTTTCTCTTCTAAAGACAAAAGTGGATTCCTTACTTTGAAATCCTGTACCTAAAGTGACCTTTATGAATAGGAGACCTAATCTTAGGAACAAAAACAAAACTATTTTTGTAGGTATCTATACGCTTGAATGTTTTGTTCTTATGATAGCTGCTTGATTTGGTTCTTTGATTGAGTGTGATGAGTTGTAGAGTAATGTCCACAATTGCATCGACATATACATATATGCATAAAAAATGTGTTTATAAGATAACTAACCTATATTACCCCCCATTAAAATATAGCTAGTTTCACATATCTATCTTATCTTAGTAGATTCTATCTTATCTCTGGAGATTCATCTTATAAGCATAGTTATCCTGACATAGAAATAGATCAAAGCTCTGTCTAAGATCCTTCAGCTTATGACCAGCTATTAGGCTATCTGTTCTTCCTACTAAATTATTCCCCTTGCAAAACTATCTTACCATATATCTCTAACCCAAATGGTTAATACCAGGAGGGGAGGAGGTGTTGATCTACTCGCACGAATTCGTCGAAGAAGGGTTGTAGCTAATCCAAAACCAGAAATGAATCCCCCACCGAATCCCCCGCCTATTGATGACGTGACTGTTACAACAAATGTCCAACACGATGACATAAATGCAAGCACAGATCCGTCAAGAACGACAAGAAATGATGCAAGTACGCCAAGAAATGCGTCAAGAACAGCAGGAACGACAACAACTGCCACCTCCACCACCACCAGCTTCGCCTAGGGATAAGCTCCCAGAGTTTATGATTCACAAGCCACCTACATTCTCTAACTCCTCGGATCCACTACAAGCTGATGATTGGTTAAAATACGTGGACAAGATACTCAATATAGCTCAGTGCATCGATAGGGAGAAAGTGATATATGCATCAGGTTGCCTTACGGGCCCCGCTGCGGATTGGTAGGATGCATACTACGCAATGTAACACCCCTGGTGTTACTGTTACTAAAACTTGAGCATAACATCATCAGCATTAGTATTTCATATATTTGATACACCTAGAATGCATTCACTAGGCAAAAGTTTCAAACAAGTTGTATTGTTATGGCATTTTGCAAATACAACCCTAGAGTAGGGTACTTAACCCAAAATAGGGTTCTGAAGGGTAAAACAAGATCCAAATAGAGAAAACCTTAAAACTTAAGTGAAATAGTCATAAAATGTTACTAAGAATAGACCTCAATTACATTCACACCCCTGAACTAACAAAAACCATAAAAAGGACCCTGGAAAACCCTAAACGTAAACCCTAGGGGTTAAGTGCAAAATTAGGGCACTTTTGGACTAAAGTGTAAAAACTATGATGTTAAAGCATATAAAGTCATATGGTTCACAATAATGAAGATTTACAATCTAAACCCTGAATTTTGGACCTATTTGCGAAAAGACCCTATTGGTGTTCTAAAGGCTAAGTCTGAAATTATGTGTTTGAGCTCAACTTTCAAATTATAAGGTTTTTGCCCTAGGTCACCACATCAACTTTGTAGCTCTATGGAAGGAGAATAACTTTGCTTAAGAGTGTAAGCATGGTTGTTATGAAGAAATTGGAGAAAAATGCACTCAAAAATGGGCTGTCAGGCTGTTGAAGTTTGAATTTCAGACTGACAGTGCAACTGCAGGAACTTTGGGCACAAATTCAAACATGATTTAGTAGGAATTTGGCTATAGTTGTTATGGCAAGATTGTATCTGAATTATTGGTCTACAACTTTGCTGCAGAACTTTGGACGAGTTGCCATAGAAATTTGAGAGAAATTTGGCCCTAAACTTTGACTGTCAGGTGCACTGAATGGGCTTCGCCATGGTACAGTGCTCTGAAATAGATCAGGTCACCAGCTCAGCTCGCCGCCGATGATCTCTGCCGCGATTCGTGTCGTCGCCGTCTCGATTCGTGATCGGGTTGATCAAATGACGCTCGGAGTTACGCCGTGAATAAGCCCGGCCAGTAAACTATTCCGGCTAGCCGTCGTACCCCCCCTTGCTCATCGATCACTCGGATAGATTCTCACCACCGTTGAGCCATCACTGTCGTCCGCCACGTGTCCAAACGCTTTACCACGTTGCGGCTAATCATGCTACACATGTCCGATGACCGTCGGAGGTGCCGCCACGGTAAAAGTTGTGTTGCGCGGCCACCAGTGACTCACCCAGTTCATACCGATCACATTCCACCGCTCGAATTCGCTGTGCTCGCGATCGATCAGTATAAATTGAAACCACCGTGAGCTCCGTAGGGTAGTCAAGTACCCGGCCACCAAGAATCACCCTCAATCGTTCACCAGGGAGCTCCAATTTCGGATTTTCCCCAAACCGGGTTTCCGCCACCGTGAAAACGACCTCGCCGTGGCCAGCGCGATACAGGTCAGCTCATCCTCTATGCTCTCTCTTTTGAGTACTCTCATGAACCCATGATGCTCGTCGACCCACCCGATTGAACTAGACCGCCACCAATCGCCAGGAACGCGTGCATCTGTCCGCATGGTCCATGATCACTGCGGCCAGAGCAAACCAAGTAGCCTTTGGTGAAATTATGTTGGGGGAATGCGCGGGCGGGGTCCGATTCGGTGTCTGCCACTCGGAAGCACCAGCCTTTGCTCCCTCCGGCCAGTCTAGCTCGCCGGAGCTTGGCTCCCTGTGTGGTTCACCGTCGAGGATCTCGGCGTGTGAAGAAAAGAAAGGCAGAGGGCTTAAGTGTAAAGGGTCAGCGACACAGGGAATAGTAGCTAGGACTCTTAGTGGAATAGTTAAATCGCCAGGGCCTTTCTTGCAAAGCTTGCAGCGCGGGCGCGGGCGCGCACGTTTTCCACCTGGGTTTGGGCCACTGCGGCTGAATTGAGCCCAGCACTGTTCACGCTTTTCCCTTTTCTTTTTCTATAAAACTTTGAAAATCTGTAGAAAATAGTAGAAAAATGATAAAAATGTCAAACCAATTTTGCTAGATTCCTAATTTTCTATAGAATTTAATAAAAATAGTTTCATGATTTATAGATCAAATAGGGAATTTTAGAGCATTTAAAATAGCCTAAAACATTGTTTCTAGATTTTTAGAAAATAGATAATAATTCCAAAAATCCCCAAACTTTTTATATGAACTCTAAACATTATTTAGAAGCTTTGGGTAGAATTTGGTATGATTTGGACCTTGTTTGATACCTAGACCCCAAAACCCTGCCCTGCCCTTTGAATTCCTTTACTAACTCCAGAAACCCTAGTTTCTCAGAGAACCGTGAAGGAAAATTGTATTCAAGACCTTAGATAATAAACTCTTATTATCTTTGCACTCTCATGAGCATTACATGGGCATTCATTATTATGTATGGTTATATTTAGAAAACGAGGAAGAAGTTGAAGTAGAAGAAGAGAAGACTTCGCCACCACCACCTGAGGAACGTCAGGCAGGCAGCTATTTCTATTTTGACATCTGCGGGACCGAGCCTGATTCACTTGTAAACCAAGGCAAGCCCCAGTGCATTTGCCGCCTCCTTGATTCTTTTAAATCTTTCTCACTTGCTTGATGCATTAGGTGATAGGAGTTGAATGTTAAAACAATTCCTGCATTACCTTCCTTGAATTTGATTACCTTCCTTTGAATCCCTGTTTTATAAAGGTTTTTCCTATGCTTAGTCTTGCTTTAGCAAAACCAAATGTTTTGTTTTTACAAAAGATGATGTGGCCAAGTGGGAGGAATGTTTTTGAAAAGAAAACTTGATGGTGGATCCATCATGGCCATGATGGGTTCAACATCGGAAAAGATGTACCTCTGTCAGGTACCAAACCTTGGGATTGAAATGATTAAGCTGAGACCAGGCGGGTAACTTGCACGAGAAGAGAGTCTCGGTGTAGTGTCTCTGTCTGAGTCGATTAAGGACCATGTCGATGTAGGCTTGATGACCGAGGACCCTTTAACTGGTCACATGCCTCGTCATGGGTAAGCTTTGCCTCGGGCAGACTAAGGCCAGAATAAGATACCACGCAATGGGAGTGGAGAGATGGCGAGAGTAGCGTTTACCCTCCGTGGCAAGAGGCTGGACGGTGGTGTATCTGTGCTCTCGGTTGGCGTGAACCTGATCTGGTCTTAAGAACCCCGGTGGCGGGTTCACATATGCAAGGGTTAAGTGCTACATATGTCGTGTGATTGGAGATCCTCAGTTGAGTATAATCGATTCGGATCGCCGTACCTTCGCGGTTATGAAGACTTGGTCACTGACCTATACGTAAAACTCTAGTAAAGATGAAGGGTTGTTAAGAAATTGGCTAGTGCAGGTCAAGTGAATGAACTAGGGTAGAAAGAACTCTAGTGCAGGTAATTTCACTTAACTTGCCAAATAAAACTAGATTTTTAAGGATCCACTTTTAGTAAGCATTTCTGTAAACAGAGTCTTTGATTATTGAGAAACCTTACCTTGACTCCCTTATAACCAGCATACCCTTGAGAGTCTTTTCTTTAGTCGGGTAAGTCTTGCTGAGTAAATCCATACTCAGGGTTTTATTCCCTATTTTTTTTAGGTGATGAAGCGACAAACTTTTGTTGCTTCTGTTCTAAGGTGGTACCAAAGGAAAAACACCAGGAGTGAAGCTGCGGGAGGAAAGGATCCTCCATAAAAACTTTTTGTTTGATACTTATTGGGAGGAGTTTTTGGCTCCCATGGTTTAATCATACTCCGCACTCGTATATTATATGCTGGTCTGTAATATTATAACTCTATCTTACTTTTAAATAAAGGTAAGTTTATGTAACCGCTTCCGCATTTTTGTAACTCCGATAATTTGTAATGCCTGCGTGACGGGTAAAACGCTCTAGGGAAAGTAAGGAAAGCAGATACCGAACTTGTCAAGTGATTTAGGGGCACCTATAGTGTTGTCTGAGGTCCGTTGGACAAGGACAACTGTAGGTGGGCCTAATGACTTGGGAGGTTCCGTCGCAGCTGGTATCGGAGCGAAGCCCATCTCTGCAGATATTATGAGGCATCTTCAAAAAGAATTTTCTAAAGACTTATCTAGAAAATTTCTTCCCTTCTTACCTAAGCATCTTTGAATAGCTTATTGCAAAGACCAGATAGGAAGAGTGCAATGTATAGAAGGTTGAATCAACTAAGGTATTCTGTAATTACACATGCATCATGCTAAAAGCTATGCTAATAAGATTTCCCCCTTAGAAAAATGTTGCCGCGCACGAGAAAGACTGCGCACAAGTCAACTAGGCTAATCGGTGTACCCCGTCATCAACTTGCCCCACGGCATGAAAATAGCAGTAGTGGGAGCAACGATCCGATTGGAGATCTGGAAGCCCAAGTGGATCAGCTTCGAACAGAACTCTGATGCAGGAACGAAATATGGGTCGCGGATGGCGAAAGAATCAATGAATTAAGAAGAGACATCCGCCAACTGCAAGACCAGCTAGCAGATTGGGATCTAGCACTCGACTCGGCGGTGAACTCTCGTTCACTAGCTTGGGCAAAGGAAGCTAGAGCTCGAGCCCGAGTGGAAGAGCTTAGCTCAACTGTGGATAGCTTGCAGGTTTATTGCAACACACTACATGAAGAAGATCATGTACTGTACTCGCAACTGCACCCGAACGTCCTTGCGGATCCTGTTAGGATGGAAGCCGGACCTTCTAGAATAGCAGGAGAAGCACTTGGCGGTGAGCTAGACCTTTTTAGGCCCCCTCCCTCTATGAAGCTGGTCGATGAATGGTCTGCGACGCCTGACAGTGAGGCTACCTAGATTGACAAAAAGCGAGAATAGTATAGTATAGAAGTAGTACTATTGTGTAATAGGTGGTGTAATCCTATTGTAAGTACGAGTCTGTAACATTACCTTTTTAAGTAATGTGAAATGGATGGTTTGTATGGCATATCATATTGCTCCAAATGTTTTCTGCCTCAGATGCCTTCCAGGACTCGCGCTCAGGATGGGGCTGGTACCTCCCGTGGGAGGGAAGCGACCCCGAATCCACCTCCAGTACCCCCAACACTTGCTGAGGCCATCGCTGCCTTGGTAAACGCTACAACAGACAATACCCGCTTCCTGCGGGAGATGGCAGGTCAACAACTCCAACAACAAGGCGGGCGGGCATATCCGCAAGGCCCCTGTGAGACACCTGGACTTCTTCGAGACGCGCCCTCCAATGTTCGTCAAAGCAAAAGATCCTTTAGAGGCGGATGAATGGATCCACGTCATTGAACAAAAATTTGGGCTTCTTCGGTGTTCAGAAACTCAAAAGCCCCTGTTTGCAGCCCAACAACTGCGAGGCCCTGCCAGTACGTGGTGGGGAAACTTTGTGGCCGTTCAGCCGGCCGGTCATCAGATCACATGGGATGAGTTCATGTTGGCCTTCAGAGAGCATTATATACCTGAGGGAGTTCTTCACATGAAGCAAGAGGAGTTCATGAAATTGAAGCAAGGCGGAGATACTGTCACCCAGTATCTCAATAAATTCAATCACTTATCCCAATACGCAATCGATCAAGTCAACACCGACATAAAGAAGAAGAATTGTTTCATGAGAGGCTTGAATGATCGAATGCAAAGAAAGATGGCCACTTGCATCGACCTTACTTATGGAAGGGCTGTCAGCACGGTGTTGGCAGTCGAGGCTAAATATGCAAGTTCCGGAAAATCCAAGGGGAATGGAGGCAACAGGCCCAATCAGCGCCCCGAGAAAAGGCAAAGGTTGGTTATCTGACCTTTCAATCAGAATCGTTCTTCGTCGCGCCCACCCTCCTTCCCATTCAAGCAACCAGTGTTTATCCGTCCTACCCCTGCCCCCACTGCTACAAATCAGCCGGGTGCCCCTGGCACTCGTTTCCCTGCTCTTCCAAGCTCATCCACCGACTGCTTCAACTGTGGAAAGTCCAGGCATTTCATTAAGGACTGTCCATACCCGAGGCGGAATCAATCAAATAATCAGCAAAGCTCCGGAGGTTCCAAGAGAAATGCGGCAACCAATACCGTGGGAAAGAATACAAGGAAAACTGGATGGGTTTGTTACACTCAAGTGGCTACAACACCGAAAGGTGAACCGGTGATGATGGGTACGTTCCTCGTAGCCAACCACCCTGCACTTATTCTCTTTGATTCTGGTGCTTCACATACTTTCATAAGCAAAAAGTTTGTGGAGAAACACTGCATTCCATATACTGAATCAAGGGAAGGGTTTAAAATACATTCGCCTGGGGGACAAATATTTACCAAAGAAGTGGCTTACCAAGTGTTGGAACTTGCTCTCCTGGGCAAGTTGATCCAACGGGGGAGCAAAAGCAGTGTAAACAAGGTTTCAATTCGAGATGGCAATAGCTCTGTTAATCTAGCCTCTCAAGGGCACTATGCGGGGGTATTTATAGGTACCTGCGTGCCCAGCATCCTGAGTTAAGGACGCATGTGCCCTCAGGCGCCTAGGTTATTCCCGGAATATTCCCATAAAGCAGGGTTACAGACTGTAATTACAGGGAAACCTTTACAAATTAGGCCCGTAATGCGCAGCGGCCACGCTGGGCCTGTTACAATGGGCCGGATCACACGTGGGCCTCCATGTTGAACGAGGCCACGAGATGTGTAACACCCCTGGTGTTACTGCAACTAAAACTTGAGCATGACATCATAAACATTGGCATTGCATATGTTTGACACACTTAGAGTGCATTCACTAGGTAAAAATTTCAAACCTAAAAGGGGGTAAAACCTAACCCAAATTGAGAAAACCTAAAAGCTTTAGGGGAATAGTCATAAAATGTTCCCAAGAATGAACTTGAATCACATTTATACCCCTGAGATACCAAAAACCCCATTTGAACCCTGGAAAACCCTAAGTCCAAACCCTAGGGGCCTATGTGCAAAAATTATACACATTTGGACTAAAGTGTAAAAACTACTATGTTAAAGCATATAAAGTCACATGGTTCACATTTGGGAAGATTTACAAACCAAACCCTAAGTTTTGGATTCATTTGCAAAAAGGACCCCAATTGAGATTTCACTCTAAGTCTGAATTTCAGATTTGTGGGCTCAACTTTGGAGCCTTGTAACTTTCAAATTATAGGGTTTTTGCCGTAGGTCACCACATTAAATTTGCAGCTCAATCATAGGAGAACAACTTTGCTTAAGGGTGTGAGCATAGTTGTTAAGAAAATTTGGGAGATAATTAAGCCCAAAGTTGGACTGTCAGGTTACTGGGTCTGACTTTTCAGACAAACAGTGCAACCACTGAGACTTTGAGCATGAATTCAAGCTTGATTTATTAAGAATTGAACCAAGGTTGCTATGACAAAATGGTAGCTGGTTTATAGCTCTACAGATTTGCTGCAGAAGTCTGGGTAGGTTACCATGAAAATTTTCGAGAAAAACTGCCCTAGAACTTGGCTGTCAGGTACACTGATGAACATATCCCATGGTACAATGCTGGAAATATCACCGGAGTGGATAACTTCGCCGCCGGCGAGCCGTATGCTCGGGTTCGCGCCGATCGCCGTGATTCGTGCTGCGGGTGAGTGGATTACGCCTAGCCATGGAAAGATTGCGTCGTGGATAAGTTCGGGCTGCTGTGGCCTCGCTGTGTCCCGACCACTTGCATCGGCAACGTGGCCGTGCGGCCGTCGCCGGAGTTTGCGTCCTCCGCCACGATTGTGCCACGCTTCTGGTTAGTGACCACATCGCCGTGAACTATGATCATTACCCAGTGACTGTCGTGGCTTCTTATCCCATGAACTGCCACGAATCACCCTGCCGGTGACTCGCTTCTTCTCTGACCGCCACCGAGTTCAACCCAAATTCCCAGCCACCGCTCACTTGGTCTATAAATTGAGCCCCCCTTCGGCTTCGCCATGTATTCCAGCAGCTACTGCACCCACCTGTATCCCAAATCCCCCACCAGTGAGCACTAATTTCGGATTCTCCCCAATTCGATTCAAGAACACCGTGAAATCAATCTCGCCATGGCCAGCACCATTCAGGTCCGCTCATACCATCTTCTTCCCCGTTTAAGTACTCTCATAGGTCTACGATGCTCGCCGACCCACGCAATTGAGCTAGAAACCCTCTGGTCGCCGGGAACATGGTTGTCTCGCCGCAACACTCTCGGTCACCGTGGCCAGAGTCAACCAGGCACCCATTTGCGAAATTAGGTTAGGGGAATGGATTGGGAAGGGTCCAATTCGGTGTTAACCGCTCGGAGACCCCAGTCGTTGCCCCATTCGGCCGGTCCATGAAGGAAAATTGTATTCAAGACCTTAGGTAATAAATTCTTATTATCTTTGCATTCTCATGAGCATTACATGGCATTCATTCTTATATACACATATGTATGATTATGTTTAGAAAATGAAGAGGAGATCGAAGTGACTGAAGAGAAGACACCACCACCTTTGGAATCCCAGGCAGGGACTTGTTTCTACTTTGACGTCTGCGGGCCTGAGCCTGACTCACCTACTAACGAAGGCAAGCCCCGGTGCATTTGCCACCTTCCTTGATGTTTTTTAAAATCTTTCTCACTTGATTGATGCATTAGGTGATAGGAGTTGAATGCTTAAACAATTCCTGCATTACCTTCCTTGATCTTTGATTACTTTCCTTGATACCGTGTTTTACAAAAGGTTTCATTATGCTTAGTATTGCTCTAGCCAAACAAAAGGTTTTGTTTTACAAAAGATGATTGGCAAAGTGGGTGGTGTGTTTTTGAAAATAAAACTTGATGGTGAGTCCATCACGGCCGTGATGGATTCAACATCGGAAAAGATGTACCTCTGCCAGGTACCAAGTTTTTGGGGCTTAAATAATTAAGCTGAGACTGGGCGGGTGACTTGCACGAGAAGAGAGTCTCGGTGTAGTGTCTCCGTCTGAGTCGATTAAGGACCGTCTCGATGTAGGCTTGATGATCGAGGACCGTTTAACTGGTCACATGCCTCGTCATGGGTAAGCCTTGCCTCGGGTAGACTAAGGCCAGAATAAGATAACACGAAATGGGCGTGGAGCGGTGGTGAGAGTAGCGTGTACCCTCCGTAGCAAGAGGCTGGACGGTGGTGTATCTGTGCTCTCGGTTTGCGTGAACCTAATCTGGTCTTAAGAACCCCGGTGGCGGGTTGACAAATGCAAGGGTTAAGTGCTACATATGTCGTGTGATTGGAGATCCTCAGCTGAGTATAATCGATTCGGATTGCCGTACCTTCGCGGTTATGAAGACTTGGTCACTGCCCTATACGTAGAACTCCAGTAAAGATAAAGGACTGGTTAAGAAACTGGCTAGTGCAGGACAAGTGCTTGAACTAGGGTAGAAAGAACTCTAGATGCAGGTAAGTTTACCTAACCTGAAAATAAAATTGGATTTTTAAGGATCCACTCTTAGTAAGCATTTATGCAAAACAGAGTATTTGATCTTGAGATACCTTACCTTGACTCCCTTATAACCAGCATACCCTTGAGAGTCTTTTCTTTAGTCAGGTAAGTCTTGCTGAGTAATTCCATACTTAGGGTTTATTCTCCCATTGTTTTAGGTGAGGAAGCAACAAATTTTTGTTGCTTTTGTACCAAGGTGGTTCCACATGAAGAAAAACAAGAGTGAAGCTGCGGGAGGACATTGTCCTCCATAAAAACTTTTATGTAAGAACTTATCGGGAGGAGTTTCTGCCTCCCTTGGTATTGTAATAATACTACTCAACACTCGTTTTATAACTCTGGTCTGTAATAAGTAACTTGATCTTACTTTCTAAATAAATGTAAGTTTATGTAATCGCTTCCGCATTTCTATATCTCCGATGTTCTGTAATGTCTGCAAGACGGGTGAAACGTTCCTGGAAGGGTAAGAAAGAAGATACCGAACTTGTCAAGTGATTCAGGAACATCTACAGGGTTGTCTGATGTCTGTTGGACAAGGACAACTGTAGGTGGGCCTAATGACTTGGGAGGTTCCGTCACAGCTGGTATCGGAGCAAGCCCTTCTTTGCAGATATTATGAGGAATCTTCAAAAGGATTTTCTAAAAACTTACCTAGAAAGATTTCTTCCATTCTTATCCCTTTTATCTGAAGAATCTATATGAAAGACCAGATAGGAGGAGTGCAATGTATAGAAGGTATGAATCAACTAAGGTTGGTTCTGTAATTATACATGCATCATGCTAAGAACCATACTAATAAAATTTCCCCCTTAGAGAAATGACGCCGCGCACGAGGAAAACCGCGCGTAAGTCAACTGGCCCAATTGGTGTACCTCGTCACCAACTTGCTCCATGGCACGAGGATAGCAGCAGCGGAAGCAACGATCCGATTGGGGATCTTGAAGCCCGAGTAAATCAGCTTCAAGCGGAGCTTCAACACAGGACGAACATATGGGTCGCGGATGGCGACAGAATAAATGAATTAAGAAGTCACATCCGCCGTCTGCAGGATTAGCTTGCTGATCGAGATTTAGCGCTCGATTGGGCGGTTCAGTCTCGTTCAGTGGCCTGGGCTAAAGAAGCAAAGGCTCGAGCCCGAGTCGAGGAACTTAGCTCTACCATTGACAACTTGCAGGCATATTGCAATACCCTACATGAGGAAGTCCATGTACTGTATTCGCAACTACATCCCAGTGCACCTACGGATCCTGTCGGGTCGGAAGCTGGACCCTCGCATGTTGCGGGAGAAGGCTTGGTGGTGAGCTGGACCTTTTTAGGCCCCCTTCTTCTATGAGGCTGGTCGATGAATGGTCTCCCACACCCGATGACGAGGCTGCCAGGAGCAACCAAAAGCAGGAATAGTGGTAGAAATAGAAGTAGTGTATTGTATAATAGGTTGTACTATTGTATAATGGGTACTGTACTCCTGTTGTATAAAATCGAGTCTGTAACATTACTCATTTTGGTAATGTAAATTGGATGGTTTTGTCTTTGGCATATTATATTTGCTTTCAAATGTTTGTTGCCACAGATGTCGTCCAAGACCCGATCACAAGATACAGCTGGAACCTCCAGTGGGAGGGAGTCTACCCCAAATCCACCTCCCGTCCCTCCCACACTTGCCGAGGCGATTGCCGCCTTGGTAAATGCAACCGCGGATAATACCCGTTTTCTGAGAGAGATGGCGGGTCAACAGTTTCAACAACAAGGCGGGCGGGGTTATCAATAGGGCCCCCGTGAAACCTCTTACTTGGACTTCTTAGAAACACGTCCACCTCTGTTTGTCAAAGCCGAAGACCCGTTAGAGGCATATGAGTGGATTCGTGTCATCGAGCAAAAGTTCGGACTTCTGCGATGTTCGGAAACCCAGAAGCCCTTATTTGCAGCCCAGCAACTGCGCGACCCTGCTAGCACTTGGTGGGGAAATTTCGTGGCCGTTCAACCGGCCAATCATCAGATAACATGGGAAGAATTCAAGGTGGCCTTCCGCGAACATTATATACCAGAAGGTGTCCTTCACATGAAGCAAGAAGAATTTATGAAGCTAAAGCAAGGAGGAGATACTGTTAATCAGTATCTCAATAAGTTCAATCATTTGTCGCAATATGCAATCGATCAAGTGAACACCGATCTGAAGAAGAAGAATTGTTTTATGAGAGGTTTAAATGATCGACTGCAAAGAAAGATGGCAACCTGCATAGATCTTACTTATGGAAGAGCTGTCAGTACAGCATTGGCAGTAGAAGCGAAGTATGCAGGTGTCGGAAAATCTAAGGGATTTGGAGGTGACAGGCCTAGTCAGGGCCTGGTGAAAAGGCAACGGTTTGTTATCCGGCCTTCCAACCAGAATCGCTCTCGTGCACCCTCCTTCCCTTTTAAGCAGCCAATAATTATTTGTCCCAATAATGCCCCCACTGCACCAAGTCAGCCGGGTGCCCCAGGCACTCGATTCCCTGCTCTTCCTAGTTCTTCGACTGGGTGTTTTAATTGTGGAAAATCTGGGCATTTCATCAAAGATTGCCCTTATCCAAAGCAGAACCAGTCAAATAATCAACAAGGATCTGGGAATTCGTCTCAAGTCAAGGGAAATACTATGGGCAAAAATACCAAGAAGACAGGACGCATATATTATACGCAAGTGGCCACTACACCGGACGGTGAGCCGGTAATGATGGGTACGTTCCTTGTGGCCAATCATCCCGCAGTTATTTGTGGAGAAACATTGCATTTCATGCTATGAATCAAAAGAAGGGTTTAAAATTCACTCACCAGGGGGACAAATCTTTACTAGAGAAGTGGCCTATCAAGTGCCCGTATCATTGGCCGGACGGGACTTTCCTACCAATATGATCGTTCTGAAAGGCCAAGACATAGATGTTATTTTGGGCATGAATTGGTTGGCCAAACATAAAGCAACCCTCAACCCTGATCAAAGAACTATCAGGTTGAGTCATAATCAAGAGGAAATTCTATTACCCATCCCCATTCCAACCAAAGCTGCTGGCAGAGTTTATGAAGCCATTATACTGGAAATCAAGGATATTCCGGTAGTATGCGAGTTTCCGATGTCTTTCCAGAGGAATTGCCTAGATTGCCACCTGAAAGGGATGTAGAGTTTGTAATTGAGTTGAAGCCCGGTACGGCTCCCATATCCCGAAGATCATACCGAATGCCTCCAAATGAGTTGGCAGAATTGAAGATTCAATTATAAGATCTACTTGACAAAGGATTCATCCGGCCAAGCTCGTCACCATGGGGTTGTCCAGCCATATTCGTCAAGAAGAAGGATCAAACTTTACGGATGTGTGTGGATTATCGACCCCTGAATGAGGTCACTATCAAGAACAATTACCCTCTTCCGAGGATTGATATTCTATTTTATCAACTGACTGGGGCGAGGGTATTCTCCAAGATTGATCTCAGATCGGGCTATCATCAGATCCGTATTCGGCCCGAGGATATACCAAAAACCGCATTCACTACGCGGTATGGATTATTCGAATACCTGGTAATGTCTTTCGGAGTGACAAATGCTCCTGCCACTTCACTTACCTAATGAACTCGGTATTCATGCCTGAGTTGGACAAGTTTGTGGTGGTCTTCATAGACGATATTTAAATATATTCCAAGAATAAAGAGGAGCACGCCCAACATTTACGGATCGTGTTGACGCGCTTGAGAGAACATCAGTTATATGCTAAGTTCAGCAAATGCACGTTTTGGCTAGAGGAAATTCAGTTTTTGGGACACATTCTATCTGCCAGGGGGATTGCGGTGGATCCTAGCAAAGTCAAGGACATTTTGGAGTGGAAACCCCCAACCACTGTTCAACAAGTCCGAAGTTTCCTTGGACTGGCTAGATATTACCGCCGATTTATACCAGATTTTTCTAAGCTTGTGAAGCCAATCACAAGTTTATTGAAGAATGATATTAAATTCAATTGGTCTTCCAAGTGCAATGAAGCTTTTGAACAATTGGAGACATTATTAACCACTGCTCCGGTATTGGCTCAACCGGATATCACCAAGCCCTTTGATGTGTATTGTGATGCATCAGACAGTGGTCTCGGCTATGTGTTAATGCAAGAAGGCCGAGTAATTGCGTATGCTTCAAGGCAGTTACGCCGACATGAGGAGCATTATCCAACTCATGATCTGGAGCTAGCTGCTGTGGTTCATGCCCTGAAGATTTGGCGTCATTATCTGTTGGGTAATATCTGTCACATTTATACAGATCATAAAAGCTTGAAGTATATCTTCACCCAGTCAGAATTGAACATGAGACAAAGACGATGGCTTGAGCTTATTAAGGATTATGAACTGGAAATTCATTACCACCCAGGCAAAGCCAATGTAGTGGCAGATGCACTTAGCCGTAAGGTTTTCTGTCACTATCTTACGGTGAAGACCTCTAACAATACATTATGTCAGGAGATGGAGAAGCTAAACCTAGGAATGGTCCAACAAGGAACCTTAAGTCAGCTAAAGCTGGAGTCAGTCCTCTTGCAAAGGATAATTGATACTCAAAGGGATAATGAGGGTATGAAACACATTCGTGAGAAGATAAGGGCTAGAAAAGCCAAATGTTTCAAAGAAGATGATCAAGGCATTGTATGGTTTAATAACCGCATAGTGGTGCCGAAGAATGAAGAGGTCCGCCAGCAAATTCTTGATGAAGCACATCTTAGTCGCTATTCTATTCATCCCGGAAGCACTAAGATGTACCAAGATGTGAAACAACATTATTGGTGGACGAAAATAAAGAACGTGATTGCACGCTATGTGGCTAGATGTGACACTTGTAGACGTGTCAAGGCCATACACTTGAAAGCTGCCAGTCTATTACAGTCTACCAATACCAACATGGAAATGGGAAGACATAAGTATGGACTTTATTGTGGGATTGCCCAGGACCGCAAAAGGGTATGACTCTATTTGGGTTATCATTGATCGACTTACCAAGATCGCCCACTTTCTCCCGGTCAAAATAAAATATCCTGCCATCACCTATGTGAAATTATACATTGCTCGTATTCTCAGTCTACACGGTGTTCCAAAGACTATAGTGTCGGATCGTGGACCCCAATTCGTATCCAAATTTTGGGAAGAACTTCATAAATCCTTGGGTACCAAATTGCTCCACAGTTCGGCCTATCATCCTCAAACAAGTGGACAGACTGAGAGGGTCAATCAAATACTTGAAGATATGTTGCGGGCATGTGTTCTGGACTTCTCACAAAAATGGGATGAATGTTTGCCTTTAGCGGAGTTTTCATATAATAATAGCTATCAAGAAAGTATCAAGATGGCACCCTTCGAAGCTTTATATGGAAGACGATGTCGTACTCCGCTAAATTGGTCTGAACCTGGTGAAAGGTACTTCTTCAGGCCTGATATGGTGAAAGAGACCGAAGAAAAGGTTCAGAAAATAATTCATAATATGAAGAAAGCCCAAGCTCGTCAAAAGAGTTATGCAGACAAATGGCGAATGCCCTTGTATTTCCTTGAAGGGGACTATGTCTACCTGAAGGTTTCACCAATGAAGGGTGTATCGCGTTTCGGGATAAAAGGGAAGCTTGCACCCAGGTACATTGGTCCATTCCCTATACTTGAAAGATATGGGCCAGTGGCGTATCGACTTCAACTACCCGAAACCTTGTCTGCTGTACACAATGTGTTCCATGTGTCACAATTGAAGAAATGTCTTCGGGTACCAGATCGAACCGTTGAAGTGACAGATGTTGTCCTTGAACCAGACTTGACATATTCCGAACATCCCATTCGGGTCTTGGATCAAAAGGACAGGGTTACCCGGAGAAAAACTCTCAAGTTCTATAAGATACAGTGGAACCAACATTCTGAAGGTGAGGCTACATGGAAAACTCAAGACTTTTTAGATAATAATTTCCTGGGCTTTTTAGCCTCATGTAATTTGTAAAGTGTGTATAGTTGTTGTAATAAAGGAATAAGCCCCACACCACCCCTGCCTTGTACCATAAATAAGGAAATAAGAATGTGACACATTTCCTTTTCCATTACTCACCCTAGGACTTTTAATCTCGGGACGAGATTCTTTTATGGGGGGAAGGATGTAACACCCCTGGTGTTACTGCAACTAAAACTTGAGCATGACATCATAAACATTGGCATTGCATATGTTTGACACACTTAGAGTGCATTCACTAGGTAAAAATTTCAAACATGTTGTATTGTTATAGCATTTTGCAAATAGAACCCTGGATAGGGAACTTAACCCTAAGTAGGGATTAAAGGGGGTAAAACCTAACCCAAATTGAGAAAACCTAAAAGCTTTAGGGGAATAGTCATAAAATGTTCCCAAGAATGAACTTGAATCACATTTATACCCCTGAGATACCAAAAACCCCATTTGAACCCTGGAAAACCCTAAGTCCAAACCCTAGGGGCCTATGTGCAAAAATTATACACATTTGGACTAAAGTGTAAAAACTACTATGTTAAAGCATATAAAGTCACATGGTTCACATTTGGGAAGATTTACAAACCAAACCCTAAGTTTTGGATTCATTTGCAAAAAGGACCCTAATTGAGATTTCACTCTAAGTCTGAATTTCAGATTTGTGGGCTCAACTTTGGAGCCTTGTAACTTTCAAATTATAGAGTTTTTGCCTTAGGTCACCACATTAAATTTGCAGCTCAATCATAGGAGAACAACTTTGCTTAAGGGTGTGAGCATAGTTGTTAAGAAAATTTGGGAGATAATTAAGTCCAAAGTTGGACTGTCAGGTTACTGGGTCTGACTTTTCAGACAAACAGTGCAACCACTGAGACTTTGAGCATGAATTCAAGCTTGATTTATTAAGAATTGAACCAAGGTTGCTATGACAAAATGGTAGCTGGTTTATAGCTCTACAGATTTGCTGCAGAAGTCTGGGTAGGTTACCATGAAAATTTTCGAGAAAAACTGCCCTAGAACTTGGCTGTCAGGTACACTGATGAACATATCCCATGGTACAATGCTGGAAATATCACCGGAGTGGATAACTTCGCCGCCGGCGAGCCGTATGCTCGGGTTCGCGCCGATCGCCGTGATTCGTGCTGCGGGTGAGTGGATTACGCCTAGCCATGGAAAGATTGCGTCGTGGATAAGTTCGGGCTGCTGTGGCCTCGCTGTGTCCCGACCACTTGCATCGGCAACGTGGCCGTGCGGCCGTCGCCGGAGTTTGCGTCCTCCGCCACGATTGTGCCACGCTTCTGGTTAGTGACCACATCGCCGTGAACTATGATCATTACCCAGTGACTGTCGTGGCTTCTTATCCCATGAACTGCCACGAATCACCCTGCCGGTGACTCGCTTCTTCTCTGACCGCCACCGAGTTCAACCCAAATTCCCGGCCACCGCTCACTTGGTCTATAAATTGAGCCCCCCTTCGGCTTCGCCATGTATTCCAGCAGCTACTGCACCCACCTGTATCCCAAATCCCCCACCAGCGAGCACTAATTTCGGATTCTCCCCAATTCAGTTCAAGAACACCGTGAAATCAATCTCGTCGTGGCCAGCACCATTCAGGTCAGCTCATACCATCTTCTTCCCCGTTTAAGTACTCTCATAGGTCTACGATGCTCGCCGACCCACGCAATTGAGCTAGAAACCCTCTGGTCGCCGGGAACATGGTTGTCTCGCCGCAACACTCTCAGTCACCGTGGCCAGAGTCAACCAAGCACCCATTTGCGAAATTAGGTTAGGGGAATGGATTGGGAAGGGTCCAATTCGGTGTTAACCGCTCGAAGACCCCAGTCGTTGCCCCATTCGGCCGGTCCAGGAGCTCGCCAGAGCTCGTCCGCGCTCAACGCCGTCGGGGACCGCGTGGTGTAAAGGAATAGAAACCGGAGGGCGTTTCTGCAAACCGTCAGCGACTCATGCAATAGTGTTTGAACCCATGTCGGAATGATCAGTAAGCCAGGGACCTTTCTGTAAAAACGCTAGCGCTGCCGCGGACGCGCGCGCACTTTCCCCTCTATGTTGGGCCGCCTGGGCTGAAACCAGCCCATCACTGTTTCAACTTTTCCTTTTTCTTTTTCAGTAGAACTTTAGAAATCTATAGAAAATTGTAGAAAAATCCTAAAATTGTCAAACCAATTTTCCTAGACTTCTTATTTTCCATAGTATTTAATAAAAATAGTTTCATGATTTTTAGATTAAATAAGGAATTTTGAGGCATTTAAACTAGCTTAAACCATTAGTTCTGGATTTTTAGAAAATAAATGGTAATCCCAAAATTGCCCAAACTTTTTATATGAGCTCTACACATTAGTTAGAAGCCTTGTGTAGAGTTTGGGTTGATTTCGACCTTGTTTGATAACTAGAACCCAAAATCCCACCCCCTGCCCTTTGAACTCCTTTACTGACTCCGGAAACCCTAAGTTCTTGGAGTTCCATGAAGGAAAATTGTATTCAAGACCTTAGGTAATAAATTCTTATTATCTTTGCATTCTCATGAGCATTACATGGCATTCATTCTTATATACACATATGTATGATTATGTTTAGAAAACGAAGAGGAGATCGAAGTGACTGAAGAGAAGACACCACCACCTTTGGAATCCCAGGCAGGGACTTGTTTCTACTTTGACATCTGCGGGCCTGAGCCTGACTCACCTACTAACGAAGGCAAGCCCCGGTGCATTTGCCACCTTCCTTGATGTTTTTAAAATCTTTCTCACTTGATTGATGCATTAGGTGATAGGAGTTGAATGCTTAAACAATTTCTGCATTACCTTCCTTGATCTTTGATTACTTTCCTTGATACCCTGTTTTACAAAAGGTTTCATTATGCTTAGTATTGCTCTAGACAAACAAAAGGTTTTGTTTTACAAAAGATGATTGGCAAAGTGGGTGGTGTGTTTTTGAAAATAAAACTTGATGGTGAGTCCATCACGGCCGTGATGGATTCAACATCGGAAAAGATGTACCTCTGCCAGGTACCAAGTTTTTGGGGTTTAAATAATTAAGCTGAGACCGGGCGGGTGACTTGCACGAGAAGAGAGTCTCGGTGTAGTGTCTCCGTCTGAGTCGATTAAGGACCGTCTCGATGTAGGCTTGATGATCAAGGACCCTTTAACTGGTCACATGCCTCGTCATGGGTAAGCCTTGCCTCGGGCAGACTAAGGCCAG
This sequence comes from Zea mays, assembly GCF_902167145.1. Lineage (NCBI taxonomy): Eukaryota > Viridiplantae > Streptophyta > Magnoliopsida > Poales > Poaceae > Zea > Zea mays. The sequence continues at coordinate 79,906,863 of NC_050096.1, read as the reverse complement.
AATAAGATAACACGAAATGGGCGTGGAGCGGTGGCGAGAGTAGCGTGTACCCTCCGTAGCAAGAGGCTGGACGGTGGTGTATCTGTGCTCTCGGTTTGCATGAACTTGATCTGGTCTTAAGAACCCCGGTGGCGGGTTGACAAATGCAAGGGTTAAGTGCTACATATGTCGTGTGATTGGAGATCCTCAGCTGAGTATAATCGATTCGGATCGCCGTACCTTCGTGGTTATGAAGACTTGGTCACTGCCCTATACGTAGAACTCCAGTAAAGATAAAGGACTGGTTAAGAAACTGGCTAGTGTAGGACAAGTGCTTGAACTAGGGTAGAAAGAACTCTAGATGCAGGTAAGTTTACCTAACCTGAAAACAAAATTGGATTTTAAGGATCCACTCTTAGTAAGCATTTATGCAAAACAGAGTCTTTGATCTTGAGATACCTTACCTTGACTCCCTTATAACCAGCATACCCTTGAGAGTCTTTTCTTTAGTCGGGTAAGTCTTGCTGAATAATTCCATACTCAGGGTTTATTCCCCCGTTGTTTTTAGGTGAGGAAGCAGCAAATTTTTGTTGCTTTTGTACCAAGGTGGTTCCACATGAAGAAAAACAAGAGTGAAGCTGCGGGAGGACATGGTCCTCCATAAAAACTTTTATGTAAGAACTTATCGGGAGGAGTTTCTGCCTCCCTTGGTATTGTAATAATACTACTCAGCACTCGTTTTATAACTCTGGCCTGTAATAAGTAACTTGATCTTACTTTCTAAATAAATGTAAGTTTATGTAATCGCTTCCGCATTTCTATATCTCCGATGTTCTGTAATGTCTGCAAGACGGGTGAAACGTTCCTGGAAGGGTAAGAAAGAAGATATCGAACTTGTCAAGTGATTCAGGAACATCTACAGGGTTGTCTAATGTCTGTTGGACAAGGACAACTGTAGGTGGGCCTAATGACTTGGGAGGTTCCATCACAGGATGGGACGACCTTGTTATAGGCCTTCGTTTAGCGACGCGTGGGACGAAGGGTAAGTCGGCCAGTCGTCTTATCTTTGTTGGTGCAGCGAGGCTGGCGAAGGCATCGAGCGAAGGGTGGCGTCTTCGCCTTCACCCCAACATTTGCCCTCCGAGGGACCAGTTCGACTAAGTCATCTGGTGCCGAAGGCGTCGCTAGATGGTGGAGACGCTGCCCTCGCTCGAAGTGGTTCCGCGGGGGTTTTGACATGACCGTTGATTGACGCTGCACTGTTGGACTGCGGGCTTCCCGAAGCGTCGCGCCCTGTGTATATAAAGGGGGCGGGGCGGCGCGGATTGAAATTTACCTTTCTGCGCGTCGCGAAAACCCTAGCCTCCCTTTCAAACTTCTTGCTTGCACGTCTGCCCTCCTTGCTCCTGTTCATCGGAGAACTGGCCCGCGTGAAGCAGACCGCACGCCGCCGTCGATGGTACGTAGCCATGTCGTCTTCCTCCTCGTCTGCTGTGACCACGCCGACGGCCGAGGCGTCTTCTGAAGGTCTCTCGGGCACTGTGGCGGTGGCGGAATTACGACCGGGCGATACAGTGGAATTCGGTGTTTCGTGGATGTCGTTGGTCCGTGTGCAAGATATGCAACGGTTGGGGTATTTTGGCGGCGGGGTTGGTCGGGTCCCAGGGGCAGAGGAGGTCCCGGAGCCCGAGGGCGAATTGGTTGTTTTTGAGGCATTTTCATCGTCGGCCTTCGCCTGCCTGCGCATCGTTTTGTGTCGGAGGTTCAGCAGAAGTTCGAAGTCCAGGTTCATCAGCTGACACCGAACGCCGTGGTGGCGTTGGCGAAGTATGTCTGGGCAACGACGTCGTATGGCGGTCAGCCTTCGGTGGAGGTCTTCGCCAAGCAATACTGTCTCCACTAGCAGAAGAGAAAAATTGGACATAAGATTGCACAATTCGGATCGTGCACTTTCACGCCGAAGTCCGGGAAGACTTCGATGGAAGTTGTGGAGTTGGTCCCCTGTGCCCGAAATAAGTGGGGCAACTGGTGGGACTACTGGTTTTATGTTTCGGAGGCTGAAGTCGAAGATCACCCAGGGCTCCCTGCCACCATTATGTGTTCTCATTATTATGTGGCGTACCCGCCATTTGAAGTGGCGGAGGATGATGAAAATGAGAGGGCCCTTCGGATTGCTGCCCGCACGAGTAGTGGGCGCGATCTAGTTGAGGAATTCATAGGGTATGGGGTGTGGCCCTTGGCGCATGGATGGGCGCTGGGCAAAGTATGCCCTCGCGAGATGCCCTCCCTGGGTGGACAGAAGGTGCGAAGTCCGCTTTTTGCTTTGGATGTGCGAGGGCGGGATCCTGCCGCGGTTGTGCATGAGGCGGAGGATGGGGTGGTGAGAATTGTTGGGCGCTATGTGCCGAAGACGGAGGCCCAATGGAGTTGGGATATACATGGATCCAACGACCGCCTGAATAGGGTCTTCGAGTTGAATTCTTTGTCGTATGGCGGTTATCCCGGGGACGACGTCGTCGACCGCCGCGGGAAAAAAACTGCGGTCGTGACTGAGGACGACCCCACGCCGGAGGCCGCCCCAGCCACTAAAAAGAGGAAGCTAGGTACTGCGATGGGAGAACTAGGGGTCTCCGATAGCTTTGCTATGGAGTTGATGGGGACATGTGCGGCCCCCGGGGGAAGGATGTCTTCGCCCGAGCTCCGGGAGTCTTCGGCGCGGATGCTGGAGGTTACCGGAGGTCGATGGCCCAGGAACGTTCCCATCCCCCGCGCGGTTGGCGAAGACTTCTTTACGTCTCGCATGGCTCATGACTTGAGAGTGTTTCCTTACGGACGGAATATTGCTGTTGTTGTGTCGGCAATGATGAACAATGATCACCAAGATGCTGCGCAGAAGCGTCGGGCGGTCATCAGGCTCCCCGAAGCTAGGCCGAAGAGGGCGCGGGGGACTGCGAAGGCTACCGTCCCTGGCAGTAGCCAGTCGATGCTGGTGGCGAAGCCGGTCGCCCCTAGGTCCAGCAAGGTGCCGGAGAGCGTGAAGGCAGTCGGCGCCGGCGGAACCAAGTCTGCCCCGGACAGAGCTGCGAAGGTCCACGAACCGCCTTCGCCGGGGAAACGCGTTGCCGACTTCGACACAAATATTAGCGTGGACGACTATCTCGTTGGTAAGCCTTTTTTTTACTGGTGATATGTTGTAGGGTCGGGCGAGGGGCAACTTGTTGTTGTCCCGCCTGCAGTGGCAACCACGGCGTCTACCGCAGTGCTTGGGGTGAAGGGTGGCGCTTTCAGTGCTGGCGGCGAGATTTCGGTGGCCACTACCGTCAAGGATGAAGCGGGCACTGTGTCCCGCCGGCTGAGGGAGGCATCGCTGCAGCTGGTGCAGCAGCTGAGTCAAGTAAGTTGAGCTGGACTTCGGTGTGTGCCGCTTTCATGGTGATTGTGGTCTCATGTGTGTCTGTTAGGCGGCCGACTTCGCCGACCGCGTGGCGTCGGGTGCCCTTACTGCAGACGTGGCTGCCGAAGTCGAGAGACTTCAGGCGCAGCACGCGGACGCCGTCCGGGAGAAGTCGGCCGCGGAGAGCAAAAGCCGTAGGCTAGCGGAGAAGGTGGCCGCCCTGGAGGGCGAGAGGACAGACCTCCGGCGCCAGCTGGTGGAGGAAAGGAGGGAGGCCAACCAGGCTATCACCAAGGCGCAGGCGGCGCAGGCGGAGGCCAAATTGGCGCGAGTGGAGGAGAGTCTCGCCAACCAGCGTGTCGAGGAATGGGAGGTGCGGTTCAATGCTCTGCAGGCCCGCATGGAGAGGGTCGAGGCCTCTACGCGCTCGGAAGTTGAGCGGACGCGCAAACAGCTCGTGGACTGATACCGCGAGCTGGGTGCACGGACGGCTGACTTCGAGGTGCCCGACAGAGAGGCGGGCCTTCGCTTCCGACCATCGTGGAGGGCTTCATGTCCTTTGCCTCCCTCGTCACCTGCGAGGGGGCCATGAATGCGTTGTCCCGCGAGGGGTGCAGTCACTATGAGGGCTTCGATCGATCCGATGAAGACTTTGGGCGCGAGATTTTTAAGGTCGAAGACCCTGTGGTGAAGGACTCCGTGGGGGCCCTCTTTGACCGGATGTGGGGCCCCCACGGTCGGGAGGCGGTTAGGGAGCGGTCTGACCGGGCGAGGGATCAAGTAAAGTTTGTTTTTTGTTTTGTGTTGTTGAATGTGGGTATACGTGGGTTTGCTGAATCAGTGTGCTGTGTTGTAGATGGCGCGTGCTGAGGACGTGGAAGACTTCGGACATCTGAACAGCGCGCTGCCCGAAACGGAGGTCAACCCGGTGGTGGCCGAGGCTGAGGTCGACCCGGCACCGCCCCCGGAAACCGGTGAAGGCTCCCTCGCTGCCCCTGCGTCTACTGTGTCTGGTGGAGGCTCGCCGCCAGCCACTGTGCCGATGGCGGAGGATCCCCCGAAGGCGGCGACGGAGCCGGCAGCGGAGGATCCCATGGCGGCGGCTGGGTCTTCGCAGGTGGCTTAGTTGGTGTGGGGTAGTTAGGGAATTTTGTCTGTGTTACTGAACCCTGGTTGCTGCGTAGGTTGAGGATTTTGGGCCTGCGCACGCAATCGCTACTGCTAATTTTGTGGCGGCTTCGACCGTGGTCGCTGGAAATGAATCAGATGAGTCTACGTCTAAGTTTTCTGAGTTTGATGACTCTGGGAGTTCGGTTGTGTGGACGGAAGAGTCTTCGGATGAGGACTTGGATTACTTTGTGGCCTTGGATGTGGCTGCGGCGGAGGCTTCTCCGCGTGTTACGGATGCTGAAGTTTTGCCTAGTCCGAGTGCTGGGCGTAGGCGGCGAAGGGCGGTGGCGAAGCGTAGAGTGAGTGAAGTGGATGGTGGTCGGCTTCGTGTGGGCAGAGCTGGCAAGCGGGAATTGTTGTCCTCGCCGGTTGGGGCGAGTATAGGTGAGGGGGAGTTGCGAAGTCTTTTTGAGGGTGATGAGCTGAGGATAATGCTATTTAACTATAGGGAGATGGGAATCATTCCGAAGGTTGAACCAATGTAAGGTGTGATGCCCTCGCTGTACGTGTGTAACTATAGTTTGTATGATGAGGCTTTGTGCCTTCGCGCATCCGGCTATGTTCATAGGGGCGTTGCGCACTTGGTCTAGCACGTATATTATGTAGGTCCGGCTGCGCCTGCAGTCGGTCTTAGCATGGACAGTTTCTCGATGTAGACTTTTGCACTGATGTAATGCGCCTTCGATTTTTTGCACTCGTTGTGCTAGTCCGGCTGCACCCTTAGGCGACTTTTGCACGGATGGTCTTTTGAAGAAGACTTCGATTTTGTGCACTTGTTGTGCTAGTCCGGCTGCACCCTTAGGTGACTTTTGCACGGATAGTCTTTTGAAGAAGACTTCGATTTTGCGCACTTGTTGTGCTAGTCCGGCTGCACCCTTAGGCGACTTTTGCACAGATAGTCTTTTGAAGAAGACTTCGATTTTGCGCACTTGTTGTGCTAGTCCGGCTGCACCCTTAGGAGACTTTTGCACAGATAGTCTTTTGAAGAAGACTTCGATTTTGCGCACTTGTTGTGCTAGTCCGACTGCACCCTTAGGTGACTTTTGCACGGATAGTCTTTTGAAGAAGACTTCGATTTTGCGCACTTGTTGTGCTAGTCCGGCTGCACCCTTAGGCGACTTTTGCACGGATAGTCTTTTGAAGAAGACTTTGATTTTGCGCACTTGTTGTGCTAGTCCGCTGCACCCTTAGGCGACTTTTGCAGAGTGTTGCACACGAGGGTAGCCAGCGCTGCCCCTCGCGGTGACTTTGTATTGGTTGAATGCCGAAGACCATCGATGCGGTCTTTTTTCGACGTAGATTTTTGCGGGGGATTTTTCGCATGTATATTACATGGCGCCGCCTCATTAAAAACCTCACCCCCGGGAGGAAAAGAGTGCGGGCCGGAATAAAATTGTTTTGCGAATTACAAGGGCGAGCTGGCCCTGAGGAGTCAAACAAAAACTTTGCGGAGATTATCAATGTTCCAAGAATGCTCTAAGTCTTCGCCGGATGGCATTGTGAGCCTGTACGCACTGGGAGACGCCTTCATCTTGACGATGAAAGGGCCCTCCCACTTGGGCTCCAACTTGCCCCGGGACTCTGTCCGTGCTGTCCGGACGAGTACGAGGTCTCCTTCGCTAAATTCCCTCGGGATGACTGTGTGGTTGTGCCATGCTTTTGTTTGAGCTTAGTATTTGTTTAGAGCCTGTAGGGCGAAGACGCGGTCTCCGTCGATGAGGTCCTTCGAAGTAGGTTCGTCCACGTCGGGGACGGCTGACGGGACTGTCCGTGGTGACCCATGTTTTATTTCTTGCGGGGTCATGGCCTTCGATCCGTATAGAAGGCGGAAAAGGGTGAACCCAGTCGCCCTGCACTCAGTCGTGTTCAGTGCCCAGACCGCTTCAGGTAACAGGTCGGCCCACTTGCCCTTTTTGTCGTCGAGGAGCATCTTCTTGACGGCTGTGAAAATTTTGCCATTTGCGCGTTCCACAACATCATTGGATTGTGGGTGGTACATTGAGGCGAAGGCAAGCTTGGTGCCAATGGAGAAGCAGAAATCCTTGAAGTCTTGGTTGTCAAATTGCTTGCCATTGTCAACTGTGAGTTCGGACGGGACTCCGAAGCGGCAAACAATGTTTTGCCAGAAGAATTTCTGGGCAGTCTTCGATGTTATTGTGGATACAGCCCTCGCCTCGATCCATTTGGTAAAATACTCGACGGCGATGAAGGTGAACTTGAGGTTCCCCTGGGCCATGGGTAGGGGCCCGACAATGTCCAGGCCCCAGCGCTGAAGAGGCCACGTGTGGGCGATTAGCTTCATGAATTGTGATGGGCTTCCCGAGTGTGGAGAAAATTTCTGGTAGGCTTCGCAGGACCTTGTGACCCGATTTGCAGCGCAAATCATGGCGGGCCAGTAGAAACCTTGACGGATCACCTTTGCAGCTAGGGCCCTAGGCCCTGCGTGAGAGCCGCAAGTCCCGCTGTGGACTTCGCGCAGAATTTGGACGCCTTCGGTCTCGGTGACACATTTAAGCATGGGTTGACTGACCCCCTTCTTGTAAAGTTGGCCTTCGATCAGTGCGAAGTCCCGGCTTTGATGTTTGAGGCGCTTGGCCTCATTGATGTCGGTTGGATGATAGTACCCCTGCAGGAACAGGGTTATTGGTGCCCGCCAGTCTTCGGTCATGATGAGGTTGACTATGCGGTGGCCCTCGCTATCATTGGTTATTTGGAGTCCCTCTGGGCTGCGGACGGCTGGCGTGCCGATGACATGGTAGAATACGTCGGAGGGCAGGGCCTCGCCCGTGGCGGCTGCCTTGGCCAATGCATCGGCCTCCTCATTCTTGGCTCGGTCCACATGCTGCAACGTAAAACCTTTGAATTGTCTTTCGAGGCTGCGGATGGCCGCGAGGTACTACATGAGTGCGGGGTCCTTCGCTGCATAGTCTTTCTCGACCTGGCCGGCGACTACCTTGGAGTCTGTTCTGATGATGCAGGTGGTGACACCGAGTGCCCTTAGCTTGTGAAGGCTGAGGATGACAACCTCGTATTCCGCTATGTTGTTAGTGCATCTGTCAGACTCCAAAGCAAAGCTGAGGCATGCTGCGTATCTGTGCTTGACCCCGGTGGGTGAAGTAATGACCACAGCGGCGCCTGCCCCCGCATGGCACCATGCGCCGTCGCAATGGATTGTCCACACTTTCTCTGTGGACGGGTCCGGCTATGTTATTGGCCTAGTCCAGTCGACGATGAAGTCTGCCAGGACTTGTGACTTGATGGCTGTCCTGGGTTCAAATGTGATGTGGTAGCCAGAGAGTTCGGCTGCCCATTTGGCAATTCGGACTGATGCCTCTGGATTTCTAAACAATTCGCCGAGTCCTCTATCGGAGCTGACCCGGACCTTGAATGCCTCGAAATAATGGTGCAATTTGCGCGAAGCCATAACGACTGCATAGGCGATCTTTTTCAGCTCCGTCATATTACATTTTGATGTTGTGAGCACTTCAGAGACGTAATAAACTGGACATTGCCTGATCGTGCCCTCTCTGGTCTACTCTTGAACCAGTGCTGCGCTGACCGCATGTGGCGAAGCCGCGACATAGAGCAACAGGGGTAGCAAGGGGTCGGGGCTTGTAAGAATCGCCAATTCCAACAGGTATTGCTTCAATGAAGCGAAGGCCGCCGCCTGCTCTGGTCCCCATGCGAAGTCTTTTGCGCTGCGGAGTGTTTTGAGGAAAGGGAGGCTTCGCTCTGTGGATTTGGAGATGAATATGTTGAGGGCGGCCAATCTGCCTATCAGTCGTTGTACGTCTCTGGCTGACTGCGGGGGCGTCATATTGATGATAGCCTGGATTTTGGTTGGATTGGCCTCAATTCCGCGGTGTGACACCAGGTAGCACAAGATCTTCCCCTGGCGAACGCAGAAGACGCACTTTTCGGGGTTCAGGCGAAGTCGTGCGTCCCGCATGTTTGCAAACGTTTCGGCGAGGTCAGCCAGGTGGTCTTCCTTGCTTCTGCTGGCGATGACGATGTCGTCCACATATGTGAATATATTTCTGCCGACTTGGCTCTCGAGCACCATTTTGGTGAGCCGAGAGAAAGTGGACCCGGCGTTCTTAAGTCCCTCCGGCATTCTGATGAAGCAATACGTGTTGAAGGGTGTTATGAAGCTGGTGCTTGCCTTGTCCTCCTCCTTCATATATATTTGATGGTAGCTAGAGAAGCAATTAAGGAGTGACATGACTTCGCACCCGGCCGCACTATCGACGATTTTGTCGATCCGAGGCAGCGGGAAGTTGTCCTTGGGCCAGGCCTTGTTAAGACTGGTGAAGTCGATGCACATCCGCCATTTGCCGCTCTTCTTCTGCACCATCACTACGTTGGCGAGCCATGTAAGGTAGGCAATTGGCTCGATAAATTTGGCCTCAAGCAGGCGATGTACCTCGGCCTTGGCGGCTTCCATCTTCTCGTCAGACATATTACGCAGTCGTTGTTTCTTCGGTCTCACCGAACGGTCGATTCCTAAGCTGTGCTCGATGATGGAGCGACTAACTCCGACCAGGTCGAGGGCGGACCAGGCGAAGACGTCTTTATTCTTGGACAGACAGCAGAGGAGTCTCTCCTCGTCATGCGAAGTGAGGTCTTCGCTGATGGTAACCGTCTGCTTGGGCGTTGCCTGGTCGAGGGGAACAGTCTTGGTCCCGTCGTTGCTCTGCAGCTGTGCTTTGTCATGTTCTTTGGCGGTTGGGCTGGCAGACCCGGGGACCTCACGCTGGGCCATGAGGTAGTGTATGTTTATTTGTCCAGGAACGAAGTCTCTTTCTATGTTACGCGCAACCTGCTGGTTGCCGTAGACTGTGATGGCGCCTTGCGGACCTAGGATCTTCATGCACAGGTAAAGTCCGTGGATAGCTGCCTCAAACTTGTTGATGGAGCCCCGACCCATTATGGCGTTGTATGGGTACACCATGTCGACGATGTCGAACGTGACTTGCTCACTTCGGGCATTGGGTGCTACACCGAAGGAGAGAGGTAACTCTATTTTGCCGACAGGAAAGGTGCCCTTGCCGCCGAAGCCGTACAGGGGGTTGTCCGAAGGCTTGAGCAGGTTGTGGCTTATGCCCATGCGATCGAAAGCATGGAGGAAAATGATATCTGCCTGGCTGCCATTGTCGACTAAGACTTTGTGCAGGTCCCATCTGCCACGCTGCAGTTGATAACCATGGCGTCGATGTGGGGTGCGCTGCGCAGATCGACGTCTCGGGCGTCGAAGGTCAATGGCACATGGGACCACTTTGTCTGCACGACTGGACCGGTGACGGCGACGTGGTTGATGCTGCGGTAATGGTCCCTCTTCTGCCGCTTTGTGTCGAAGTCGGCGCTGGACCCCCTAGTGATCATGTGAATGACTCCACGATACGGCTGATCGGCGAAGTCCTCTTGCTTTGGGGCTTGGGGTGGTTGGGGTGGTGGATGTTTTGCTGTTGATGGTGTGGAGGTGGGGGTGGGGGAGGTATGATTTGTACCTCCTGGTGGTGTTGGTATGCGTGGTGCGGTGGAAGCGGAGCGGGGCCGTGGTCGTATGGCTGAGGGGTTGCTGATATGTGTGCGCGACAACTCTAGGGTTGTCGGCTGGTTGCGCCCGTGCCATCCTGTCTCTGGTGGCCTTCGTCTCTGGGCAGTCTCTTGTAGGATGCGCGCAGTCTTTGCCGTGGAACAGGCAGTAAAATCTGTGCGGCTGCTGCGCACGTCCCCGGCCCCGACCACGAGTTCCGTTTCCACGGCCCTGGGGGGATACTCCTGGCGGCGAGGGGCCTCACCAGCGGGGTGCTGGTTGGCGATGTTGTGCACCTGCTGCAGATTGCGGCCGTCCTGACCGGAGTCTGCCTGCGAGGACCTCGTCCATGTGCGGCTGGACTGCGGAGGGCCTTTGGGTTTCCTCTGAGACTCGACTTTGCGCTGGTGGAGCTCTTCGGATCTGGCGTATTTTTCGAACAGCTGATACAGCTCCTGGAGGTTCCTGGGCGGATCCCTGATGAAGTGGCTGTAAAGGATGCTGGCCCGATGGCCACTAATGGCGTAGTGGATGGCGATCTGGTCATCGACCGAAGGCAGTTGTGACTTGAGGGTCAGAAACTTGCGGTAGTACTCTCGCAGAGTCTCTCTTTCCAGCTGCTTGCAGAGTGAGAGTTCGGCCAAGGCGTCGGTGTCTAGGCGGTACCCTTGGAAGTTAAGCAAGAATTTGTCCCGGAGACTTCTCCAGGAGTCGATGGACAATGGGGGCAACCTGGTGTACCAGGTGAGGGCTGGGCCTTCGAGGGCAATGATGAATAACTTGGCCATCGTGGCGTTGTCCCCTCCGGATGATGCAACGGCGACCTGATAGCTCATGATGTACTGTGCTGGGTCGGTGCTGCCGTTGTACTTGGGATAGGTCCCTGCCCTGAAGTTGGCGGGCCATGGTGTCACTTGCAGATGAGGTGCCAGGGGACTTCGCTCGTCAAGGTAGTTGACACCTTGGAATGCCGTAGCGTGAGGGATGGCGTGTCCGCGCTGAGGGATGAACAGGTCTTCGATTTGTGCGCGCTGTTGGAGGGGTGGGCCGTTTTGCAGGCCGAGTTGGCCTTCGCTCTGCATGAGCGCGATCTCTTGTTCGAGCTGCTGAGCCTTCTGCTCTTCGTCGCGTATCATCTGTCGCACCTTGGCTTGTGCAGACACACGTTGGCGCTTGGCCTCGAGGATCTCTTTTTGCTTCTGGAGGTTGCGGTTCTTGATGCGCAAGGCGCGCAGCTATAGCTGCTCTTCGGCCGAAACGCCGATGACTTCGCCGTCCTCGGTGGCGTCCGCGCCCTCTGGTGGAGCGAAGCCTGGGGGAAGTTGCGGTTGTCCTCCAGAGCTGCAGGTGCGGAGACTGCCTTCAGTAGTGGGTTGTTCATTGCGCTGCCTCTTGCTGTTTGCGTCGTCTTCGTAGGCCTCTTGGTGGGTGGTGTCGACAAGGGCCTTGCCCTTTTTCTCGGCCAGCAATGCTGCCTTCGCAGCCTCATCAGCCTTCGAGCTAGCTCTCTTGGGTGCCATCACGGGTGGTTTTTCCGTAGCACGGACGGTGGGCGCCAAATGTTGGAACTTGCTCTCCTGGGCAAGTTGATCCAACGGGGGAGCAAAAGCAGTGTAAACAAGGTTTCAATTCGAGATGGCAATAGCTCTGTTAATCTAGCCTCTCAAGGGCACTGTGCGAGGGTATTTATAGGTACCTGAGTGCCCAGCATCCTGAGTTAAGGACGCATGTGCCCTCAGGCGCCTAGGTTATTCCCGGAATATTCCCATAAAGCAGGGTTACAGACTGTAATTATAGGGAAACCTTTACAAATTAGGCATGTAATGCTCATCGGCCATGCAGGGCCTGTTACAATGGGCCGGATCACACGTGGGCCTCCATGTTGGACGAGGCCACGGGATGGGACGACCGCGTTATAGGCCTTTGTCCAGCGACGCGTGGGATGAAGGGTAAGTCGGCCAGTCGTCTTGTCTTCGTTGGTGCAGCGAGGCTGGCGAAGGCATCGAGCGAAGGGTGGCGTCTTCGCCTTCGCCCCAACACCAAGTGCCTGTAACATTGGCTGGACGAGACTTTCCTACTAAGATGATTGTTCTGAAAGGCCAAGACATAGATGTAATCTTGGGCATGAATTGGTTGGCCCAGCATAAAGCAATCCTCAACACTGATCTGAGAACTATCAGGTTGAGTTATGGCTTAGAAGAAATTCTTTTGTCTATCCCCATAGCTATTCTAGCTAAACCATTTGGCAGAATATATGAAGCCATCATACCGGAGATCAAAGATATCCCGGTAGTATGTGAGTTCCTAGATGTCTTTCTAGAAGATTTGCCTGGATTACCTCCAGAAAGAGATGTAGAATTTGTAATTGAGTTGAAGCCCGGTACGGCTCCCATTTCTAGAAGATCGTACCGAATGCCTCCAAATGAACTGGCAGAACTCAAGACCCAATTGCAAGATCTACTAGAGAAAGGATCATCCGGCCAAGCTCGTTGCCATGGGGTTGTCCAGCCATCTTCGTCAAGAAGAAGGACCAAACACTTCGAATGTGTGTGGGTTATAGACCCCTTAATGAGGTTACCATCAAAAATAAGTACCCTCTTCCACGGATTGACATTCTATTTGATCAACTGACTGAAGCAAGGGTATTCTCCAAGATCGACCTCAGATTGGGCTATCATCAGATCCGTATCCGGCCCAAAGATATACCAAAGACCGCATTCACTACGCGGTATGGGTTATTTGAATATTTGGTAATGTCTTTCGGACTAACGAATGCTCCTGCCCACTTCTCTTATTTGATGAACTCAGTATTTATGCCCGAGTTGGACAATTTCATGGTGGTCTTCATAGATGATATCTTAATATATTCCAAGAATGAAGAGGAGCATGCTTAACACTTACGGATCATATTGACGCGCCTAAGGGAACATCAATTATATGCCAAGTTCAGTAAGTGCACATTCTGGCTGGAAGAAATCCAATTTCTGGGACATGTATTATCTGCCAAGGGGATTGCGGTAGATCCCAGCAAAGTCAAGGATATTTTGGAGTGGAAACCCCCAACCACTGTTCATCAAGTCCGTAGTTTCCTTGGACTAGCTGGCTATTACCACCGATTTATACCAGATTTTTCCAAGCTTGTGAAACCAATCACAAGTTTATTGAAGAATGATACTAAATTCAATTGGTCTTCAAAGTGTAATGAGGCCTTTGAACAATTGAAGGTATTATTAACCACTGCTCCGGTATTGGCTCAACCAGATATTGAAAAGCCCTTTGATGTGTATTGTGACGCATCAGGCAGTGGTCTCGGCTGTGTGTTAATGCAAGAAGGCCGAGTAATAGCTTATGCTTCAAGGCAGTTACGCTGGCATGAGGAGCATTATCCAACTCATGACCTGGAGCTAGCTGCAGTGGTTCATGCCCTGAAGATATGGCGTCATTATCTACTGGGAAATGTCTATCATATTTATACAGACCACAAAAGTTTGAAGTACATCTTTACCCAATCCGAGCTCAATATGAGACAAAGGAGATGGCTCGAGCTGATCAAGGATTATGAACTGGAGATCCATTATCACCTACGCAAAGCTAATGTAGTGGCAGATGCACTTAGTCGCAAGGCTTCCTGCCATTGTCTAACAATGAGGACTTCTGACATTACATTATGCCAGGAGATGGAGAATCTGAACCTGGGAATGATTCAGCATGGAACTTCAAATCACTTGAAGCTGGATTCAGTATCTTGCAAAGAATAATTGACGCACAAAAGAATGATGAGGGTATGAAACATATCCATGAAAAGATAGAGGCTGGAAAAGCCAACTGCTTCCGAAGAGATGATCAAGGTGTTGTATGGTTTAACAACCGCATAGTGGTGCCTAAAAATGAAGAGGTCCGCCAGCAAATCTTAGATGAAGCACATCTTAGTCGCTATTCTATTCATCCCAGAAGCACTAAGATGTATCAAGATCTGAAACAACATTATTGGTGGATGAAGACGAAGATTGAAATTGCACGCTATGTGGCTAGATGTGACACTTGTAAACGTGTCAAGGCCATACACATGAAAGCTGTCGGTCCATTACAATCTCTACCAATACCAACATGGAAATGGGAAGATATTAGTATGGACTTTATTGTGGGATTGCCCAGAACCACGAAGGGGTATGATTCTATCTGGGTTATTGTTGATCGGCTTACGAAAATTGCTCATTTTCTGCCAGTCAAGACATATTACTCGGTTCTCACCTATGCGGAATTATACATTGCTCGCATTCTCAGTTTGCATGGCATTCCAAAGACTATAGTGTCGGATCGTGGACCTCAATTTGTATCCAAATTTTGGGAAGAACTTCACAAATCCTTGGGTACTAAGTTGCTCCACAGTTCGGCCTATCATCCTCAAACAAGTGGTCAGACTGAGATGGTAAACCAAATACTTGAAGATATGTTGCGGGCATGTGTTCTGGAATTCCCACAGAAATGGGATGAATGTTTACCGTTAGCAGAGTTCTCATATAATAATAGCTATCAAGAAAGCATTAAGATGGCACCTTTTGAAGCTTTATATGGACGACGATGTCGTACTCCGCTAAATTGGTCTGAACTAGGTGAAAGGTACTTCTTCAGGCCTGATATGATGAAAGAGACCGAAGAAAAGGTTCAGAGAATAATACATAATTTGAAGAAAGCCCAAGCTCGTCAGAAAAGTTATGTAGACCAGAGACGACAACCCTTGTACTTTCTCGTGGGAGATTATGTCTACCTGAAAGTTTCACCAATGAAGGGCGTATCACGTTTTGGGGTTAAAGGAAAGCTTGCACCTCGGTACATTGGTCCTTTCCCTATACTTGAACAATGTGGACCAGTGGCATATCGACTTCAACTACCTGAAACCTTGTCTGTTGTACATAATGTGTTCCACGTGTCTCAGTTGAAGAAGTGTCTTCGGGTTCCAGATCGAACCATCGAAGTAACAGATGTTGTCCTAGAGCCAGACTTGACATATTCAGAACACCCTATTCGAGTATTGGATCAAAAGGACAGGGTTACCCGGAGAAAAACTCTCAAGTTTTACAAGATACAGTGGAACCAACATTCCGAAGATGAGGCTACATGGGAAACTCAAGACTTTGGAACCAACATTCCGAAGATGAGGCTACATGGGAAACTCAAGACTTTTTAGAAAAGAATTTCCCAGGCTTTTTAGCCTCTTGTAATTTGTAAAGTGTATAAAAATTGTTGTAATAAAGGAGTGAGCCCCAAACCACCCCTGCCTTGTACCAAAAATAAGGAAATAAAAATGTGAAGCATTTCCTTTTCCACTACTTACCCTAGGACTTTTAATCTCGGGATGAGATTCTTTTATGGGGGAAGGATGTAACACCCCTGGTGTTACTGTTACTAAAACTTGAGCATAACATCATCAACATTAGTATTTCATATATTTGATACACCTATAATGCATTCACTAGGCAAAAGTTTCAAACAAGTTATATTGATATGGCATTTTGCAAATACAACCCTAGAGTAGGGTACTTAACCCAAAATAGGGTTCTAAAGGGTAAAACAAGATCCAAATAGAGAAAACCTTAAAACTTAGGGCACTTTTGGACTAAAGTGTAAAAACTAAGATGTTAAAGCATATAAAGTCATATGGTTCACAATCATGAAGATTTACAAGCTAAACCCTGAATTTTGGACCTATTTGCAAAAAGACCCTATTGGTGTTCTAAAGGCTAAGTTTGAAATTCAGTGTTTGAGCTCATCTTTAAGGCTTTGTAACTTTCAAATTATAAGGTTTTTGCCCTAGGTCACCACATCAACTTTGTAGCTCTATGGAAGGAGAATAACTTTGCTTAAGAGTGTAAGCATGGTTGTTATGAAGAAATTGGAGAAAAATGCACTCAAAAATGGGATGTCAGGCTGTTGAAGTTTGAATTTCAGACTGACAGTGCAACTGCAGGATCTTTGGGCACAAATTCAAACATGATTTAGTAGGAATTTGGCTATAGTTGTTATGGCAAGATTGTACCTGAATTATTGGTCTACAACTTTGCTGCAGAACTTTGGACGAGTTGCCATAGAAATTTGAGAGAAATTTGGCCCTAAACTTTGACTGTCAGGTGCACTGAATGGGCTTCGCCATGGTACAGTGGTCTGAAATAGATAAGGTCACCAGCTTAGCTCGCCTCCGACGATCTCCGCTGCGATTCATGCCGTCGCCGTCTCGATTCGTGCTCGGGTTGATCAAATGACGCTCGGAGTCACGCCGCCATGGATAAGCCCGGCTAGTAAACTATTCCGGCTAGCCGCCGTACCCCCCCCCCTTGCTCATCGATCACTCGGATAGATTCTCACCGCCGTTGAGCCATCACTGTCGTCCGCCGTGTGTCCAAACGCTTTACCACATCGCGGCTAATCATGCTACGCATGTCCGATGACCGCCGGAGGTGCCGCCACGGTAAAAGCTGCGTTGCGCGGCCACCAGTGACTCACCCAGTTCATATCGATCACAATCCGCCGCTCGAATTCGCTGTGCTCGCGATCGATCAGTATAAATTGATACCACCGTGAGCTCCGTAGGGTAGTCAAGTACCCAGCCACCAAGAATCACCCTCAATCGTTCACTAGGGAGCTCCAATTTCGAATTTTCCCCAAACCGGGTTTCCGCCACCGTGAAAACGACCTCGCCGTGGCCAGCGCGATACAGGTCAGCTGATCCTCTATGCTCTCTCGTTTGAGTACTCTCATGAACTCGTGATGCTCGTCGACCCACCCGATTGAACTAGACCGTCACCAATCGCCGGGAACGCGTGCATCTGTCCGCATGGTCCACGGTCACTGCGGCCAGAGCAAACCAAGTAGCCTTTGGTGAAATTATGTTGGGGGAAATGCGCGGGCGGGGTCCGATTCGGTGTCTGCCACTCGGAAGCACCAGTCTTTGCTCCCTCCGGTCAGTCTAGCTCGTCGGAGCTTGGCTCCCTGTGTGGTTCACCGTCGAGGATCTCGGCGTGTAAAGAAAAGAAAGGCGGAGGGCTTAAGTGTAAAGGGTCAGTAACACATGGAATAGTAGCTAGGACTCTTAGTGGAATAGTTAAATCGCCAGGGCCTTTCTTGCAAAGCTTGCAGCGCGGGCGCGGGCGCGCGCGTTTTCCACCTGGGTTTGGGCCGCTGCGGCTGAATTGAGCCCAGCACTGTTCACGCTTTTCCCTTTTCTTTTTCTATAAAACTTTGGAAATCTGTAGAAAATAGTAGAAAAATGATAAAAATGTGAAACAAATTTTGCTAGATTCCTAATTTTCCATAGAATTTAATAAAAAATAGTTTCATGATTTATAGATCAAATAGGGAATTTTAGAGCATTTAAAATAGCCTAAAACATTGTTTCTGGATTTTTAGAAAATAGATAATAATTCCAAAAATCCCCAAACTTTTTATATGAACTCTAAACATTATTTAGAAGCTTTGGGTAGAATTTGGTATGATTTGGACCTTGTTTGATACCTAGACCCCAAAACCCTGCCCTGCCCTTTGAATTCCTTTACTAACTCCGGAAACCCTAGTTTCTCAGAGAACCATGAAGGAAAATTGTATTCAAGACCTTAGATAATAAACTCTTATTATCTTTGCACTCTCATAAGCATTACATGGGTATTCATTATTATGTATGGTTATATTTAGAAAACGAGGAAGAAGTTGAAGTAGAAGAAGAGAAGACTTCGCCACCACCACCTGAGGAACGTCAGGCAGGCAGCTGTTTCTATTTTGACATCTACGGGACCAAGCCTGATTCACCTGTAAACCAAGGCAAGCCCCGGTGCATTTGCCGCCTCCTTGATTCTTTTAAATCTTTCTCACTTGCTTAATGCATTAGGTGATAGGAGTTGAATGTTAAAACAATTCCTGCATTACCTTCCTTGAATTTGATTACCTTCCTTTGAATCCCTGTTTTATAAAGGTTTTTCCTATGCTTAGTCTTGCTTTAGCAAAACCAAATGTTTTGTTTTTTACAAAAGATGATGTGGCCAAGTGGGAGGAATGTTTTTGAAAAGAAAACTTGATGGTGGATCCATCATGGCCATGATGGGTTCAACATCGGAAAAGATGTACCTCTGTCAGGTACCAAACCTTGGGATTGAAAGGATTAAGCTAAGACCGGGCGGGTAACTTGTACGAGAAGAGAGTCTCGGTGTAGTGTCTCTGTCTGAGTCGATTAAGGACCGTGTCGATGTAGGCTTGATGACCGAGGACCCTTTAACTGGTCACATGCCTCGTCATGGGTAAGCTTTGCCTCGGGCAGACTAAGGCCAGAATAAGATACCACGCAATGGGAGTGGAGAGATGGCGAGAGTAGCGTGTACCCTCTGTGGCAAGAGGCTGGACGGTGGTGTATCTGTGCTCTCGGTTGGCGTGAACCTGATCTGGTCTTAAGAACCCCGGTGGCGGGTTCACATATGCAAGGGTTAAGTGCTACATATGTCGTGTGATTGGAGATCCTCAGCTGAGTATAATCGATTCGGATCGCCGTACCTTCGCGGTTATGAAGACTTGATCACTGACCTATACGTAGAACTCCAGTAAAGATGAAGGGTTGTTAAGAAATTGGCTAGTGCAGGTCAAGTGAATGAACTAGGGTAGAAAGAACTCTAGTGCAGGTAATTTCACTTAACTTGCCAAATAAAACTAGATTTTTAAGGATCCACTTTTAGTAAGCATTTCTGCAAACAGAGTCTTTGATTATTGAGAAACCTTACCTTGACTCCCTTATAACCAGCATACCCTTGAGAGTCTTTTCTTTAGTCGGGTAAGTCTTGCTGAGTAATTCCATACTCAGGGTTTTATTCCCTATTGTTTTTAGGTGATGAAGCGATAAACTTTTGTTGCTTTTGTTCTAAGGTGGTACCAAAGGAAAAACACCAGGAGTGAAGCTGCGGGAGGAAAGGATCCTCCATAAAAACTTTTTGTTTGATACTTATTGGGAGGAGTTTTTGCCTCCCATGGTTTAATCATACTCTGCACTCGTATATTATATGCTGGTCTGTAATATTATAACTCTATCTTACTTTTAAATAAAGGTAAGTTTATGTAACCGCTTCTGCATTTTCGTAACTCCGATAATTTGTAATGTCTGCGTGACGGGTAAAACGCTCTTGGGAAAGTAAGGAAAGCAGATATTGAGTCAAGTGATTCAGGGGCACCTGCAGGGTTGTCTGAGGTCTGTTGGATAAGGACAACTGTAGGTGGGCCTAATGACTTGGGAGGTTCTGTTGCACGCAGCACATGCCGCTGCTAACACCATTTCTTGGGCAGAATTCTCCACTCACTTCAGGAATTACCATATTCCTGCTAGCATTATGAAGATTAAAAAGAAAGAGTTCCTATCCCTTAAATAGGGAGGCATGTCCGTAAGCGAATACACGGACAAATTCATCCAGCTATCTCGATATGCTCCTAGGGAGGTCGATGATGATGACAAAAAGCAGGAGTTATTTCTGGACGGTTTGATCGAGCCACTACAATACCAACTGATGACACACACATTCCCATCCTTCCAGAGAATGTTAAACAAAGCTACCGCTCTGGAGCACAAGAGAGTTGAGCTTGGAGAGAAGAGAAGGGTTACTAACCAGGGACAGGCGGGAAGTAGTACCTGTCCCCGTAATGCTGCACCTCAAGGCACAACAGCTCGTGGCAGTTCCGGGCAATAAACTCAACAGACCCAATCTACCCCTCCTCAAGCAAGCACTCTAGCTAGACCTATTGCTCCTAATACATCCATAAATAGGTCATGCTTCAAATGTGGACAACCCGGTCATTATGCCAACTACTGTCCCAACAGGGCTGCTTATACTACTCTAGCTCCGATGAAGCAAGGTTAGACCTCGGGAGGCAAGAGTGAGAGCACCTAGAGGGGGGGTGAATAGGTGATCCTGTAAAACTTGAAAACTTAAGCCACAAAAACTTGGTTAAGCGTTAGCACAGTAAATGCCAAGTGGCTAGAGAGGAGTCTCAACAAAACACAATAACCACAAGAAATCAATCACAGAGATGGCACGGTGGTTATCCCGTGGTTCGGCCAAGACCAACGCTTGCCTACTCCACGTTGTGGCGTCCCAACGGACGAGGGTTGCAATCAACCCCTCTCAAGCGGTCCAAGGACCCACTTGAATACCACGGTGTTTTGCTTGCTTTTCTCAATCCCGTTTGCGAGGAATCTCCACAACTT
Organism: Zea mays; assembly: GCF_902167145.1. Taxonomy (NCBI): domain Eukaryota; kingdom Viridiplantae; phylum Streptophyta; class Magnoliopsida; order Poales; family Poaceae; genus Zea; species Zea mays. Next base: position 79,886,553 of record NC_050096.1, on the reverse strand, counting down.
GGAGCCTCTCGCCCTTACACTTGAAGTTCACAAAGAAGCACAGAGCAAGGGAGGGATTAGCAACACACACAAGACACAAAAATCAGAGTGTCAACACGCACACAAGTCGCAACAAGAGCTCGCAACACAACCCAATGAGTTCACAACTCCACTAGAGCTCTATATGCTATCACAAAGAAACAAATGCGCGGAATCGAGGTCTTGGTGCTTAGGAATGTTGCAAGAATGCTTGGTGTACTCCTCCATGCGCCTAGGGGTCCCTTTTATAGCCCCAAGGCAGCTAGGAGCCGTTGAGAGCAATCCTGGAAGGCAGATCTTGCCTTCTGTCGACTGGCGCACCGGACAGTCCGGTGCACCACCGGACATCCACTGTTCACTGTCCGGTGCAGATTGCTTTCCTTATTTGGCGAAGCCAACCGTTGGAGTCTGAGAGCCGTTGGCGCACCGGACACTGTCCGGTGCACCAATGTGACCGTTGGCTCGGCCACGCGTCACGCGCGGAATCCTCGGCCGACCGTTGCCCCGGCTGACTGTTGACTCACCGGACAGTCCGGTGCACCACCGGATAGACCGGTGAATTTTAGCCGTACGCCGTTGATGGATTCCCGAGAGCGACGAGTTCGCCTGTGAACGGCTCATCGGACAGTCCGGTGCACCACCGGACAGTCCGGTGAATTATAGCCGTACACCGCCGTCGAAGTCCCGAGAGCAGCTTGTTTGCCCGAGCCAGCCTGGCGCACCGGACACTGTCCGGTGCACCACCGGACAGTTCGGTGAACCCAGACTGAGCAGACTTTGGCTGAACTTAGCCATCTCTTCTCCAACTCGATTTTTTCTGTTTCCAGCACTTAGACACAATACATTAGTCCATAAAATAATGTACTAAGTCTAGAAACATACCTTTTGACATGTTTTGCACTTTGTCCACACCTTTGCATAGATTAGCACAAAAGCATTTGTGTTGGCACTCAATCACCAAAAATACTTAGAAATGGCCCAAGGGCACATTTCCCTTTCAATCTCCCCCTTTTTGGTGATTTATGCCAACACAACATAAAGCAACTAGAATATGTGCAATATCAATGCAAATGAAAACTCAAGGTTGTTTTGAATCCAATTTGACATATATGGATCACTCTATGCCACCACTTGGTTTGTTTTTGCAAATCAAATTCAAATTCCTATCTCTAAGTCAAATCCACTTGTAGAGACATAAAGAGAGGTATTCCAAAGAAATTTGATCAAGGATTTCAAAAACTCCCCCTTTTTCCCATAATCAACATTTCTCCCCACAAGAGGCCAATTTTTGACATGAGAGACAATAAAAAGAGTTTTGACAAACCAAAAGCTCTAATCTACTATTTTCAAAATTTCTCAAGTGGTAGCTGATCCATTTATTGCTTTGGCCTTTATTTTCTCCCCCTTTGGCATCAAGCACCAAAACGGGATCAATCTTGGCCCTTAAACTCCATTGCCTCACCAAAATCTTCAAATAAGAACACAAAGGCAATAAGAGTACATGAGATGAACTTGGAATAAGTTACCCTCTCATCGGAGTGCAGTGGAAGTCTTTCATGGTCCAAGTCCACCTTTTCCCTTTCAAACCTCCTTTGAGACAAAAACAAGCAAACTCAAGCATATGGTTAGTCTCAAAGGGTCAAGTTGTAGCACAACTCCCCCTAAATATTTGCATCACTTGCACAAGGACTTGTGAGGTCTGGGGAGAAATTGTACAACTTGAGCACCATAGTAAGCAACAAAATGCATAAGGAACATGATCAAAGGCATAAACACATGTATGCTATAAATCAATCCAAGTTCCGCGAATCTAGGACATTTAGCTCACTACGCAGCCTGCAAAAGGTCTTTTCATCTAAAGGCTTAGTGAAGATATCGGCTAGCTGGTTCTCGGTGCTAACATGAAACACTTCGATATCTCCCTTTTGCTGGTGGTCTCTCAAAAAGTGATGCCGGATGTCAATGTGCTTTGTGCGGCTGTGCTCAACAGGATTTTCCGCTATTCGGATAGCACTCTCATTGTCACATAGGAGTGGGACTTTGCTCAGATTGTAGCCAAAGTCCCTGAGGGTTTGCCTCATCCAAAGTAGTTGCGCGCAACACTGTCCTGCGGCAACGTACTCGGCCTTAGCGGTGGATAGGGCAACAGAGGTTTGTTTCTTAGAGTTCCACGACACCAGGGACCTTCCTAAGAATTGGCACGTCCCTGATGTACTCTTCCTATCGACCTTACATCCAGCATAGTCGGAGTCTGAGTATCCAATCAAGTCAAAGTTAGACCCCTTTGAATACCAGATCCCGAAGCAAGGCGTAGCCACTAAATATCTTAGAATTCGCTTCCTATCTTAATTATTGTTCATGACAAGATCATTGTGTTAACTGAAACATGGAGCGACCACCCGGGAAAACAGTGCTACCACAAGGATGGTATGGGACACCCTTGGCTGACTAATTAGGAAAGATAGTGGAGGACTAGCTTACCTGAAAGGGGTAAGGACGGTAGAGGAGCTGTGTATAGTGAGGTTCTCGGGTCGATCATGCTGTGATGGCTTTTCGGACGAGGGATTTCTATATTGCCCTTCTCAGAAACCGTAGCGGGTTTTCTGAAGCTAGTGAAACTTTGTAAAGGCCACGTAGTGGTACCCTGCCTCGTCTCCTTGGCAGAGATGAATGGGAAGTCGTGATCCCTTAGCAAATGGGTAATACGACTTATGGGTAAAGATGTGCAACCTCTTTAGAGTGTAAAACTGGTATATCAGCCGTGCTTACGGTCATGAGCAGCTCGGACCCTTACATGCATGAGTAATTTATGGAACTAAACTTAATTTGTTATATGCATTGCATTGTGGGTGTTGTTATTAATTTTGGTCTCTTACTTATTTGGGTTGGTATCTACTTATACTTAGTAACTACTAATAAAATTTTGACCACCTCTAAAAGTAATACTCAGCTTTAACCATCTCCTTTGGTAAGCCTTACACTTCACATGAGCTCCCACCTTTGGTGAGCTCATGCACATTATTCTCCACAAGTTGTTGAGCGATGAACGTATATGAGCTCACCCTTGTTATACTCACATTCCCCAGGTCAAGGACAGGTACCACATGAGGAGACGCGTGAAGGATGTTGTGACGAGTTCGTGAGTGGTCTAGGCTGTCGTCTCCCAGTCAACTATGGTTGCTGGATTGTTGTCTTTGTATGATGTAATTATTTAAGTATTTTGTATAGAACTCCATTATATATTAAAGATGTGACATTTGTTTCTGTACCATGAGTCATCATATGTGTGAGACTTGATCCTAGCACACTTGGTGAAGTTCGCGCCCGGGTTTGGTGCCCCTAAAACTCGGGTGTGACACTCACTTTGAGCCTTTCATGTGTTTTCCTTGTTCTGAGTTGTTCAGCATGTTTGGGCTTGATCTATATGTGCTATGACCCCTAAGGAATGTATCTAGCCACTAGATTTGTTAGATTCCTCACGAGCACAAAGATCTGGGTTTTGGAGAAAAACTAAGAAAACCCAAAGTTAGAAGATCAATTTTAAGATCTACTTTGATTCCAAGATTTTTGAGTGTTGATCTTTTGAGGAAAATTCACAACACCCCTAAAAACATTTATGCAAAAGTTAGGGTTGATCAAACTTTGTTTGGATTGAATTTGTATTTGGAGAGGAACTTTTAAGTTGTTGTGGTCTGTAGAACAGACCAAGCTAGTTTTCCTAGACAGTTTGTGCCATAGAACCAGATAGGCCGGTTTGATAGTGCCTGAGTGGTTTCCGGTTGATTTTGATTTGGCTTTTGTCGCGTCCGCTCTAGTCACCTCCTCGGTCCTTCAATTATTGTTGCAACGGAGA